>NC_138834.1:8029096-8665922 GCF_965183815.1 Platalea leucorodia
CATTTTTACTTTGACAAACATGCTATTATAGCAGCCATCATTATAAAGCAGCTATTCATATAGCAGCTGTATTCAATACACGCATTGGATAAAAATTTTCTGCTGGGGCTCAAACGCTTTGCAAATTGGCAGCTGACAGTACTCTGTAATGAATTTTAAAGTACTGTTTCTCAAGTGAGATATCTAACAGCTCAAGATTCATCTGACAACCTAAAGGGAAATTCAATTGATCCCCTGTGTTAGCCTAACTGAAATTCCTACTACATGGTATTTCAGAATTGTGTTCAGAAGTTGGAAATGAGGCTGCTAAGAAACTATTAAATCCAGTGATTAGTTTCCCCACAATGGAATAATTACACGCATTTAAAATTTCTTACAGAACTGTAGTTATTCCTTCATTAGAGATTTTTGAGGGAACTACTTCATTTTCAAAAGTCAGTTAGTTTGGTATAAATATCGTGGATTATAGATTGTAGTTTTCATCCAAAAAAAATTACAGCAGAAGAGACTGCAGAAGTCAAAAATCAAGGGTAAGGCAGGCTTTGCCTGTGATTGCTAAAACATCCTGACTGAGCAGTCAGTTCTGACTAAAAGTTGCATCCGATTTGCTTTAGCGAGGTTTGCTTATTTAAGTGCTTGGCACACAGAAAGGAAGGCAACGGTTGCATCCTATAGCGCAGGCTTGGGCCTGGCCGTGACGTGTACAGCACAATTCAGGTACAGTTTTACCTTTAAGCTGACCTTGAAACCAACACGTTTCATGTTTCAAGGCATGGCACTGAACATGCCACTAACCCAGGAGCTTGCAGCGAGACCCTTCTGAAGGCTTGTGTGCAAAGCACCTCGAGAAGCTCTACAACCTAGGCATTCACACCAGTGCTATCACACCAGAGCGGAGCAAATATCTTGTTTCTGGCAGAAACCAGAGCCTGGGAGGACATGGCAAGATGCCACAGCAGTAGTCAAGTTCGGACATCCTCTCCTTATCCTCCCACAGTACAAAAGCAGAGAAATGAAACGCCTAACGGAATTAAAAAGCTAAAAACTCAACATCAGTAAAACAACTCCTAAATAACTATTAATTCATTGGCTTAACTGACTGTCCCAGGGACCAAAGCAAAGATTTTATCAGAATTCTGCAAGGGACTGGACACCTGTTAGACTAACCTCCCTAATTACAGTTAGTCATGATATCCCAAGCTACTGTTAACCTGTATGAGAAGACATAAGCCAGACACCAAGTACTTGGTCTGCAGAAGAAATTGTGCAGGCAAATTACTGATTAATTGTCTGTTCCTTGACAAAGCACACTAAATCCATGAGATTTAGTAAACATCAGCAAATCTTTGCAATGCTGTCTTACGCAGAGCTCTTGATTAATCAACCACGTGCTTCCCTTCCCAAAATCCTTTTTTCAGTGAGTTGACCACAAGAGAGCAGTTAAGAGAAGTGGGTTTCTGATCCTGAAGTTAGGACTGTTCTTAAGTTGCCCAACAATCGTCGGGTATCTCCTGCATAAGCAGTTCATTTAGAACCACACACAGATGCATACACACACACACACACACACACACACGGTTTTCTTTCAGCAAGGATTGTCTTGCAGCCCATCTGAACTGAATCTCGCCTATCTCCCATTGCAGTGCTTTGCTACTCCCTAGTAATCCTGTGTAATATCCTTTATTGGATGCACTTGTATAAATTTGACTACAATGCAGAGCCTAAAACTGCCACCAAAAGCAGCAATTCAGCCTTCCTCGCTCAGCTCTCACCTCCAACCTTTCTGTATGCCAGCTCTTCCTGTGATCATGCAGTGAACCTGAGTAGTGAACCGATTTGACTGAGAAATAGCCTAAAATGGGGGTGAGGGGGCACACTTCAGTGGAATCATGTCCCCAGTCTGGTTTGCTGCATGGCCAAACAGTTCTGTGAGCAGAATGGTGGGGCAGGACAAGGATGGGAGCCGGGAACTGGGAAGAGAGCTCAATTTCTTTCAGTAGCAGTGCCACCTTAAGATGTCTTCATTAAACTACAGTTGTAGATGCACTGGGTGTTGGAAGCTGAGGTCCAAATATCTTGTAAAATTCTAAATAAAGGCAATGTACAGACAGAAACCTAAATAACACAACAGGTAGTCTGTGCTGAGAGGTGACAGAATGGAAATCACTTCAGCAGGCCCGACTGTCCTAACTTTGGGGCATTAAGACATTTAGTCTTGAAGGTTGTTAAACTGTGTTTACCTGGGGGACATGGGCCATGTGTGGCGGATTGGTATATGCAGGTTGAACATGGGAGGGATGAATGGTGAAGACTGTTTGTTGTGCTGTAGGAAAACTATTTTGTGGAGACTGCGTATTGGAGCCTGGCGTCATGGAAGGTGGGGTTGGAGCTAGACCTGCGTGGTAAATCGCCGACTGCTGTTGTGGGTTTGCCAGGTGGAGTGCCTGAGCAGCCTGGTGCTGATGATGCTGCAAAAGAAGACAGAAGATCATTTAGGTTATGGTCTAGAAGAGAGACACGTTTATTCTGTAAACTAGCGTAAGAAAGGTTTGCAAAACTGCTCTCGATAGTGAATCTTTTAAGTGGCAAATCTAAGGACCACCACACCTATGGTCATGAGGAAACTAATTTCAATTCCACCAGGCTCATTTTCTCCTTGCACTAGAAGTGATGTGAGCAGGAGCCTGGAAAATGGAACCTAGACTGACAGGTAAAAACAAGGAGACCCTGCAACTGTGGGGCTGGATATACTTCACAGTTGCACTTAGCAGCCCAAAGTTATTACCAGTAGGTAACTAAGGCATGCAGCACTATCACGAGGCCTATTTTGGTTTCAGCTGCTTGTCTTTGACAAAATACAATGAAACGCTTCTCAGCATTTATTTGCTATTTCCAGTTGTAACTCCGCTCATATTAAAGGTCTTACAAAATTACGATCCTTCCTTAATCGTAACATGGAAACAAGCTATACCTCATCCCCTGTGAAGAGGGAGAAATGAATGGTTGGACTCTGATACTGGTCCTTACTAAGGAAAAGGGACTGCCCCCAGTTTCCAGGCTAGCTTACCTAACAAACTATGTCATGAGCCTACCATCTTTGAGTCCTAGCCACTGCAAGCAGAGAAAAATTAACTTATATAGCTCTACTTCCTTCCTTCCTTCCAGAAAACAGAGGGGAACCTAGACAGCTCCCGTACAAGATCTGCCACATGCAGTTCGTTTGGGCAACTGCTCCATCTTACCATTTTTCCTCTCAAAGAAATCAATATATCGATGTCAAGCATCGGACTGATGCAGTACCTTCCGGTAGCGCGTGTTAAATACAACTTAAAGACATTCTCTCCCTTGAGTTCTGTTACCTGCACGGGGCTAGGAGCAGGGTGGCTTCCAGCATGTTGGTTTTGCTGCTGGCCAGTTGGTGTGGCAGAAGGCTGAGGATGCGGAGGATGCGGATGCAGGGTAGCATTAGGGTGGGCATACTGCTGAGCAAGTGAGCCAGTGGAAACTAGGATGAAAAAGAAGAATATTTAACAACAGCTACAGAACATGCATCTCATCAAGTCACCATCTGCACTTGAAGATTTCGCTATATCTCAAACATACTGTAAATATATTCCCTCCCCCTTCTAAAAAAAAATATTTATCTTGCAAATAGCTGAGTATCTTACCTTGCTTTTGTGTAGTTTGGTTTTGCAGGAAAGTCTATAAATAACCATAATTAGACAGTGCATCTTCCCTAGTTTGACAATGTAACAGATACTACATAGAAAAAAGCAGTATTTCATCTTTTGTTTTGTCAAACAGACCAGTTTAAAATATAAAATTTATCATTTTCATACAATTTAGTTTTTCCTGAAATATACTTTTCAAAGGTGTTACAAGCCATTTTTATTTCCACCATCCAAAAAATTCTTTGGCCTTATACCTGGCTAACCTCACCATGCTACTCTTCTGGAAATTGCTCACAGTACAGTCAGTGTAAAGTATATACACTGCATGTATGCTTAAGGGCTGTAGGGACACACAGGATATACATAACAGCTGAGAAAACTGAGGCTGCTTGAGCATCAAATTTTTGCTGAAGCCAGTATCTTGTACCAAAATAACTCATCTTTCCTCTCCCCTCAAGGCAGTCTTTTCTGGATCACCACCATTCTGTGAGCTTCTCAACATTGCCATGAAATTCTTAATTCCTTGAAACAGTAGCAAATAAGGTACAAAATTCCAAAAAAGGAAAACAAACTTAGCAACATAAAACTTTCACATCAGTGAAACCACATCTGTTGCTACAGCCACACCAGTCTCCAACAACAAATATTAACAAGTCCCTCCTTGAGGAGTCCTGCCCTGTTCTGCTTCGAAACGGGCCACACTACATTGGGGTTTTTTTTTCACTTCTGAGGGAATCTAGGGAAGTATGAAAAGCCATAACAATAGCAACTCTTCCTTTAAACACAAAGCATGCAACCAGAAAGCAAGACCCTAAGAAAATGAAGATGCTTTGCCTATTCCCCTCTATTGCTTTTTGATCTTGTGCAACAACCGGTCCACGGTTTGCAACTACACTTCTGCAGGTGACAACGCGCAGTACTCTCTCCAATATTACAGCTTGTCAAGGCTGAGGCTAGTTTTGCTGACAATAGTGCTAAGAGACAAACAGTCAAAGCAAACTCTCAACCTGCTCCTGAATCTGTTCCCTGCAACTGTTCCTTATTTGTTGTGCTACCTTTTTGTCATTCTGACAAGTTAATTACTGCTTACTATCAGCTTACAGCTTTTTTTAATGGGGTTTGTATTACATGAGAACTTGATGGCCCATGAAGTGCCTCTCTGCAGCATACCTTTAGAAGTGATGGGGTTTCTGGTGGTGTTTTCTTGCCCTAGTAAATAAACCTGAAAAGCAGGGCACAGGGAGAAACTTGGAGTGCAACTGTTCTGCCGCAACCACCTGCTCCGTGTATTCACGGCTAGCGAGATGCGTTATCTCATTTTTGCAAGTAACTGTTTGCTGCAGCTTCTGAAGAGTTTCAATGTGCTGGGCTCTAAGTTCATGAATACACAGAACTGCTTGAGTATATAAAGGATGAAAGACAAGATGGGTGGAGAAAACGGACAAAGATGTAGCTGCATCTGAAAGCACAATACTATTCAGCACAAGCAAGTCTCAAAAGGACAGCAACCCCACTGTGCTCTATTAACCAGCCCTGACACACCACTATCCTGTGCAAGTACTTGTTTTCCTCCAGTTTGGTTTGCTATAAAGCTTACAAATACTAGTTCTAAAATATTCAAACTCACTAGAATACATATATCACATTTAACTTAATCCCGCCCTGCCGTCTTGAAAGCTCTATGACTCTTCACTGAGCAAATGCTCCAACAGTGACGTGCACTACAGTTTCAGGCTATGAAGGCAGATCAACTTCATATACATTTGTAACCCTAAGTTGCAGTTTGAGTTGATCCTAACATACTTATGCATGAGCATGTAAGTGTACTTAAGCACAAGTGTACAAACATACTCATACACTATGAGCATTTCTGATTGAGAGGGGTTTTGAAAACACCTCGATATTTTCTATGCACACTGGCAAAACTACCAGTATCTTCTGCCATAGCGCTTTGTTACGCTTTCAAATGCAAGAAAAGTCTTTCTTTTCATATCGCTACTAAAATTTATTTTGCAGCAGCATCTCAACCATGCTCCTATTTGACTTTCAAACGCCACTCCTTCTTACAAGGACTACATGAAAATTATCAATGGAAACACTGATCATTTTTACAGTATGAAGTTTACGGTTTCCTACAGTAGGAAAACTTCTCAACCTCATTATTAAACAACACTCTGAAGAAGGCCAGAAGTTACTATCTCTGTCAAAGTAATAGAAATAAATGCATAGAGGGATTGACTTGTTTGCCGAAGGACATGCTGCCAGAGACCTTCCTCAGCTCTCACCCCACTGCTTCAGCCACAGAGCTCACACGCCTGACTACAAATTAACTTCAGCTCCATTCAAGAGGTATTAAAATGTATATGAAAATTAATTCCAAGTTCTAAGATATTCAAGGCTTCCCACATCCTGCCACATTACTTGTTAAGAGCCCCCGAAATAATGTGGTACTCCCTTAAACCATTTGTGCAATTCATCTTTCATTTCTTTATAGCCGAGAGAATAATAAACTAAGTTATTCTGAAGCACATACATTATACAATAAAACTTCACAATGAAGAATTACTCTCTTAAGAAACCAGTTAAACTGAGGAATAGTACCCTAAAGAACAGATACAGAAGCAGGAGGAGGATCAAGTTTTTGTCATAGTAGCAGCTCTTCCATAACCTTCTAATATCTTTTACCCACAGCTTTGCATTTAAAGTACCAGATTTTTTTATACTGAAGAATTTTTATTTGCCTCACTTGTCCTCTCCCCCATTTTGTCTTTAATAAATTACTCTAGTAAGCTCTACAAGTTTGGTTAAAACTAGTTCAGATGCTGCTGCAAACTATATTTTAATAGTAGTATTAGAAGTGTCTCACAAAAAATGTTATGTGGACACGTATCCGTGTACGTATCCTGTACAGATACTGCATACAAATCAGGAATGGTTCAGGACGAGTGGCAGCAAGTCCAAATTACGTGCACAGATCTTTGTTAGTTCAGACCCAGAGTTCAAACTTCAACTCTAGCAATGTAAAAGGTTTTCCATGTTTAGCTAGTGCAATTAATAGTTCCTGACAAACCAATGAAATCTATGAGACCAGCAAGCCTGTGAAGGAAGTCTTACAAAACAGTCACAAGAAATTCACCTGCTTAGCCATAACCAAAGCACTTTCACTGGGACTTTTTTCAAGAATTTTGGCCTGTTCATCAAAACAGCTCACGACACGTATCAAACAGCAAACAAGACAAGACAGGAGGTGGGAAAAAAGAAATATCACCCATCATCCAGCATTTTCCCCTACTGTCAGTACTTTGGAGATTTTCCAAATCGCCATCTAGTATCCAAGAAAGTGCTGAGAAAGCTCTAGGAAAGGACAAAACAGCTCTGCATATCTCCTTGCTGCAAGCAACCTCAGCTCATTCCAGCAGAAATGCAGTTTTCTCACCCTTTATGCCTTACGTTCCTCTCCCCAAGAAATACTCCCTGGGCTAACCCGCTCCACTTCAGCATCTTTTTCATCACATTGTTTCCTAACATGTAGTATTTACCTGCACTAACCTTGCAGGGACACACAGTGAAGATAAGTGATTCAGTAATGAAGTGAGCAAAAATATCAGATGGATTGAATTACTCAATTCAACTCTATAGAAGTGCAACCCATTTTTCTGAGAGGCAAACAAGTAGTAGTCAGCCACCAAACCCACAGAAGGAGCTGAAATCAAAAGAGGTCAGAGCAGCAGAAATCAAGCAGAACTCCCAGCTACAAGGGTATATGCAAAAACCATATAATGTAATTTCATATTTTCCCTGGTAGGAATTTCAGTGCTGCCAATGGTGGTCATCGTTGGTCATCATCCAAAGATGCACTGAAGAGCCTATTTTCAAGAACTGACCAGTGAACAAACTTCAAAACTATTGCCAGATCCAGTAAGATGGTGAGGATAACTACATTTAAAAGACCTGAATGGTAGGAAGCAAAGAAATAGCAAATATTTCTTTCATAATACAAACATTTAAAGAAGTCATTTTACACAGGTAGAGTGGACTTCACTTAAAAGATTATCCACGAAAGGAACGAGCTTATTAAAGTTATTTCAGTGCACCAAACCAAGACACATGAAAACAGGGCAGGTCAGCATCCTACAACACTAGTTCATGCAGAACCATTTCTACAGGAAACACAGGAAGTCTGTTCCAGAAGAGATTTTTGGAGAACAAGTGCTATTTCTCACATCCCTCTTGCATGAGCCAACTCAAAAAGCCCCAGAAGAGTTCCTGGCATAGGCTGCATGAACTTGCAGACAGACACAGCAACAAGTCTCACTGCAGGACAGGACCATGTTCGAAAATACCCTGAAATTGCTGTCCTCCTTTCCCATGTCTTGGGTGACAACTACAGCTCATCCTGCAACCACCCCACTTCCCCCCCAAACGAGCTTCCTCTAAGCGCTACGAACACCAACATACAAGGCAGTATTTTTTAGTTATCCGCCTTTCCCTGTACACGCACGCAACTGAAGTCTGTATGAGCTGTTGTGTACTCAGAGTACGGAGAACATCAGCCCATCGCCTATGCTGATGGAGGTCACCAGCTCGGGCAACACCACGTAGGAGCACCGGAGCCAGGTAACGTAACTGGTAACGTCCATCTGCCAAGGAGGAAGCATCCGATGCTATACACTGGCAAGGAGCCCCCATCTAGTCACTCTCTTTATAAAAATGACAACTGCACTCCTTCAGTGACACCGAAGTAACTCTACAGAAAGCTTCCTTCACCTCAGCTGCATCTCGAGTTATTTCCTCCCAGGGGCTCAGAAGTTGAGCCACAGCTTTTTAAAGAAATGAGGCACAAGACAGTTCTCCTTTTAGGAAGCAAATTAACTTGCCACGTTTTAAAATCCCATTTGGGCCATGAAAAGAAAGGGAGCAAGGCA
This sequence comes from Platalea leucorodia, assembly GCF_965183815.1. Classification (NCBI taxonomy): domain Eukaryota; kingdom Metazoa; phylum Chordata; class Aves; order Pelecaniformes; family Threskiornithidae; genus Platalea; species Platalea leucorodia. The sequence goes on from NC_138834.1 coordinate 8,037,693, forward strand.
GTTCACCTAGGTCTTAAGCAGAGGCTATCCACATGCAGCACGCACTTCTGGTTGCAGATGAAAAGACTGGGTAGTAAAGTTAGAGGTTATTCGGCATGCAAAATACATTTTAAAAGACTGAAATCAGCTTCCTGTCCTCATATAAATCTGTTCAACAGCTTCATTCCCCTGTCCATGGAAAGGAACCTTCCTGCGTTTTCCACATACTGGTTTGGTGCAAGGAAACTTGTTCCCTCAACACGTCCCATTCCTTTAACATCTGTTCTTTAGAAAGTGCTTTTCTGTACAATCAAAATTAGTACAAAAAACCCAACTCACTGGCAAAGTAGAAAGAAGGGCCTGTCTCCTTGCTGTATGGTATTTTGGGACATGCTGAATTTGGGAAATAGAAAGGTAAATTAGCCTCTTGCCACGTGCATACTTCCCGTCTTCTGGAAAGGTCAGCATCATTTTTTTTTTTTTTTAAGATTGTAGAACCATGCAGATATTTTTATTTACTTAGGTGCTATTAGAGCTGGATATTTAGTTTTACAAATGAGTGGAGATGAAACAACACAAGTCTCAGGTAAGCCTTCGTTCTAAACTGTGACACTGAGGTCTTCAGTTCTTAATTAACACAAAATTAAACTTTATGTCAATTAATGGTCTATTACAGTCCACTGTAATAAGAAGGTTAAAATGTAATTACATTAAAACAGAAATTGGCCCCTTGCTTTTTCAGCTATATCACTGTCATTCTTAACAGTTCCAAGACACCTTTGGTGACTGGTTCACTCTTAGTCCCTGGAGAATCCTCTGAAGTTTATATTATATCCACCATTGTACTATCAGGGTAATAGAATTTACTCTACTGCTGAGACAGAAACCAGATAAAGTTAGAGACAACACCAGACCAGTAAAACATATGCAGAAGGGGAAAAGGGAAGGGAGAATGGGGACAGGAATGAGAGCACAAAAAACAGGAAATGCATCTGTATAAAACCGAGGTCTGGTTTTACACAAGTTTGTTTTTAAACACAAAAGTAAAGTTTTTCAGAGAACCCCAGTTATCTGAAAACACAGGCAATTCAGCTACATGGTAAAACTAACACAAGTTCATTGTCACAGGAATCAATACATCCACCCTCTACTTAGACAACCACATTTTCTACTAACAGCACAAGACAAGTTTAGGTCTTTGTGCGACACAGACCAAGCACTCAAACTGCAAACCGTGGCCAGCAAACTCTACCAGCCCAACGATATTGGTATCGGGGACATCACACAGAGCCAACGCTTCCGAGACAGATGGTGGGTTCTGAAACCAACGTGCGGTTCAGCAGGGTAAGAGCGACAACTCTGCCTTCAGGTATTTGCGTGTGGCAGTTAAAGGTGCGTGTACTGCTCTGCTGCAGCAGTGCCTGCGTTTCAAACTTCCCTTGATAAGGACATCTAAGTGGCTCACGTCTCCAGAAGTTACGAGCTGAAGTGTGTAATAGACGTTTTTATCGTCTGGCTGGTAGACGGGAAGAAAAGAGAGTTGCTTGAACCTTTTCCTTCCCAATTGTGTTTTGAGGGGAAAAACGCAATGATTTAAACACTCCTCCGTCATATGTTTAGATGGGTCTACTGGTGACTGTGCAGCTCAGCTGCTCTGCTTCTCTTGAGCTCTTGTCAACACCGGGTTGGGAAACAGAAGCAGGACACTGTAACGACTAGCAAGGAAATCCCAGAAGTGCAGAAATATCCCATTAAACAGCATTAGACAAAAATACTTCTCATTAAAATGGAAGAGCACCTATCAACAAGTGTAGGTCACTGTATGCATTCTGGATTCAGCTATCTCTTCACGAGACAGGAAGGAACACAAAACCCAAACTTCTGGCAGTGAGGGTAGTTCACTTAATGGATCAACAGGCATTTCTCTTCGCTGGCAGGCAGTTACTACTTGCCACAGACTTTCAACTTGTCCCAAACCATTAGTGAAGATGGAGTTTCAGATCTCACCAGAAAACACTTCACACCAAGAATACTTCGTAAGCAGTGCCCCCCAACCCCCACGTCTCAGTGTGGTTGTCCTTGCAGACATCTTCTCTCTACCACATACGCAGGAAAAAAATTGAGTGCATTTTGCAAGAATTATCTCAAAGAAAGCACTGGTACCTTGAAGGATAAAAGGGCAATATAGCCCACTGAATCCTGATATCAAGGGGGGTGGTTTAAAAAAATTTTTTTTTTTTTAATCAGATAGTAATTTTAAAGAGCCCAAAGGAAATCTAAGAACTTGTTTGAGCAAGTGCTCCAGAAACCAAAAGCAGCAGTGGTTGTTGTTTCTCAGAAGTTGTTATTCTGTATGTTCAAATTAGTTTTAAGAGAGGACCAGAATCAAAGTGCATTGCTATATTTAGTTCAAAGATACTGTGGGTAAATTTAAGATTCCCAAAATACAGAACATAAGTTACGGATACTTTCTTATAGTCACTCAATCAGATGTGAATGATCCCAGCACGTTGTTCTTTAGCAATGTACTCCATAAACAGCTTATATTTATCACCTTAGGCATTTCTACATTTTTCCCAAGCGTTCCCATATCGATAAATGGAAGCTGAAGTGAATACAGTACAGATGGACACATTTTGAGGAAACACAATCCGTTTAGGCAAGGTCTTCAAGCAATCGGCACAGGGAAGACTTGCAAAAATCTGAATTGAGAGAGTGTTGCACTACATCAGAAGTCATTTCATGTGTAGCTAACTGGAAACTTTGCAGGTTAAGGGTACATTTGAGCCAATTCATGTTCACTAGGCAATAAACATGTCTGCACATGGCAAGAACATAACTCTTAAAAAAAGTGTCTCATGTGGAGTTCATGATCCAGCTGGGTTGAGTGGTTTCAATAACAAGAATTTCAAGCACTTGATCATTTACTGGGAAGGCAGGAGAATATTTAGAAGAGTCACCAAGTAGCTACTTGAAAGAACACAGGAGGACATGCAATTTCTGTTAAATCAGGTGCTCTTGGAAAAGTAATATTTAATTACATGGCAGGAAATACCAAAGAATTCTCAAGTTTGACCCAACTTAGTTGTCTGCACTGGTAGGTAGTCACACACCTACAACAGACAAGCTGCAAAACCAACACAAAATGAGATCTAACAGTTATAAGTTAGAATATCAGTGAAAAAACTATACAGACATCTGATCAAAGCCAACCAAGGGAATGGGCTGGTACTTCAAAGCTGTACAACCCACTGGTTACAGAAGATAAGGATGGTGCACAATGGGAAATCGCTAGGAAGTCACATGCAACCATTCTGAATCAAATCTCAGATTATCTCATGTTTGGTTTTATTTTAATTAGGATTCGAGAGGAGAGTTTTCACCAATAAAGGTCTGAAAGCCTTTGATCATTCACTTTATCGGAATTCTATTTAATCTAATGAAAAAGCAAACAGAAGATCTGTTTACATGGACACCTCAAGCACAAGAGTTGAAAAGATCAAAGTAATACAATTAGCAAGGACCTGTGAGAGAACGACTTAATCACTACAAGTAACTTCCATTTCAGCTTCAGCACAAATGAGCTGAAATGTTCTTCCTCCAAGTGTCAAAAAAGGTTTCTCTCTATTATTTTTGTTTCTTAGCTATGTTGCCATACCACTGCAGAGATCTGAAAGGATGTTTTCAGATGGGTAAGACACAGACTTTTTAAAATCAGAATTAATTTCACACTAAACTTCAGATTCTTAGCCTTGTAAGCTTTCATGACACATCACGGACTTCCATTACGTAGCAGTGTAAAACTAAGCACCGGAAAACATACAAAGATGTCTAAAGGTACAGAAAATCTTTTATTAGAATCTAAGTCAATAATATAAGTGACCCAATAAAAGTCTTCCTCAGATGCTATAACAAGTATTGAAATGCCACGTTTTCAAGAGACCACCTGCTGTTTTGACATTTTATGACAATTTCCAAGCCTTCTAGCAACCTTGATTCTACCTCTTTCAACAGCATGTTTTGCCGTGAGTTTTTTCCTCTGAATTGGGCATTGATTTATCATACATTTATAACGCTTTAGAAGTTCTTTCACATTTTACTTTGTAACAAGGTAACCCACATTTTCAGCACTTCACTGTTACGTGAAATATGCCCATCTGATAATGCTGGAGACTAATTGTCAAAGTCAGAGCAATACATGAGCTGTTTCATATACTTATTCCTGACTTACCAAAAAAGAAAGGTAAGCAACACATGTTTTATTTTGCTTAAACAGCAGTGTTCATACTGTTAATAATGCTAGTAGTATCATAAAGACAGCATTTCACTAGTTGTCAGAACTAAAGTCAAGTTTTGAAACTGAGGTCATAGCCTTGCAATAAAACAAGTCCTAATTATAATCAAGAAACAATCAAGGGATGTTGTGTCAAGAGCATCAAGAGAACTTGAACAAACTTCTTTCAGCAGATATTCTTTAGCAGCTCCCAGGTTGAAATTTCATCTTGGTCACTGGCATCCTACTGAAATCAGCATACTTGAGTTTTCATTTTAACCAGGTGGCTCAGTTTTCAATGCTCTGCTCATCATCTTATGAAATATAAACCACATCTACTGGTGTAATCTGAATGATACCCATGTTTGAAGCTTGAGATTAAATACATCCCTGCACAACATAAGAACTTAAAAAGTTACATATAACACAAAACGTTTCCTACCATACATAGCATGCGTCTGTTCATGCGCACCATACTGTGTTGCAGAAGAAGATACTAAACCAGGCTGTGCGTGTGTTGGTGGTGCCATCATTCTAGCGTTGCCCTGTATTACAGGGCTATAAACATGAGGATGCTGCATTCAACAGAAATAAGAAAACAGACAGTTAATTGGAGGACAGTTACAAAGAAACTAGTGTAATCTAAACAATAATTATGTATTTAGAAACAGTAATAGCTTGGCCTTACTAAAATGCAGAGCAAACTAAAGATTTCATACTATCACAATTATCCCAATTGTTTCTAAAAATTTACAGACGTTTTCTGCAGTGGGCTAGAAACTGACAAAAACCATTGGCATATCTAATTTTTGCCACTCTACTAATGTAGCAAGCTTCTGTATGTAATTATATACTTATCGAATTACATATGTATATTTAAAAGCCTTTGAAGTAAGAGGAGTACACCAAACAGTTTATTTTTAGAACACATAAATAGGAGATGTCCTGGCCGTGACCTGAAAGGAATTGTTCAAAGAGCTAAAAAGGTAGTATCACTAATAAATGCCAACTTCTAAATGGGTCTTAAAATTTGTTACAGGCTTTGAAGCACATTACACCACCACCAAGTACGCTCCAGAACACAGAAACTGTTCAGAGGGACTTCTCACGACTGGGGACAATAGGGTATTTAGGACTGAACCACTTAATTATTTCTGGTTTGACTTATCACATACGCTCGAACTCTTACCTGAGATTGGTAGTGTGGCACATGCTGCACAAGAGGCTGATTAGGAAACTGTTGGGGACTATATGCAACATATTGTGTTGAATAAGCAGGTGGCGTAGCTACAATTGGAGGGCCTGCTGCTGAGGCAGGGTGCATCATGGTGCTCTGATGATGTTGGTCTTGCCGTTGCTGTGGCATATTTGGTACTACAAAGCAAAGAGTGCCTCACGTTAGAAACACAGAATGAAGAATGACGATCTTCCTGAAAGGTTTTATGTTACAATGTCACTGTGACCAAGTGGAATATCCTCACCCCTCACCTTTAACCACATATTAGAGCTCTATCAAAAAGGAACAGCATGAAAAGGAGTTTCTCCAAGAAACATTTGATTTTCATCACTGCCTTTGAGCCATGTACATGGCCACAAACCCAGGCCTGCTCTTTTTGTGAAGGAAGGAAGGAAGGTGGAGGGAGAGAAAGACTGACAAGAATCAGTAACGGAAGAGAAAGGTTATATCAGGATACCTACATTAATCAAATTTGATCCTGTCCCCTTCAAAAGGCTTAATTCACCCGCTATGGGAACTACTGAGCAACTGTTCCACCAACTGGAAAGCTGAGTCTGTTAAAATTACTTGTGCTTATGGCTGAGGAGAGCAGAAAAAAGGTCTCCACAGAGCCGCAATTTGAGGTATTCACATCTTTTAAGCTTTGGGCTACCCCTCAGGATAGCAGAAAGCAACTTTTAGGTCACAGTCAACACTGAAGGGGACAAGTCAACCTATAAGATGAGGAGGAGTAGGAATAATTAGAGGGAAGAAAGATTAAGAGAGCAGAGCACTGTAGTGTGGGACTACCTGAGCTATCCTGGTAAGACGACCAACCGAACCACAGCAGCAAGGCACTCAGAACAAACTAATTCAGCCTACTAAGCAACAGGGCATGAGAGTTCAAGGTGAGCTCCAGCTTGCTGCAGTGAGACTGCAACTAATAACTAAGCTAACTCAAGCACCTGTAAACTCCACTGCAGTGTGCAATGTAGACAGACCCCTTAGAGAGAGGAAAGGAGGGAAATGTTGAAGATGTCAGTAAATTCACTCAATGATGATTGTATTTACACTGCAAATCAACAATAGAAAAAAGTAAATACAGGAGGCAACTTGAACAGCGTAAAGGCACTGAACTTTAACCCACGCAGCTCCTTCAGGACTATGCTGCACGCAGAATAGATATGCAGAAAATAATGAAACATAAAAAAGGAATTCAGAACAGGAGAGCAGCCTCACACAGCAAGTAAGTACAGGGCAATGTACTTCTGATTAAAACAATCAGTGTTACCAACCAAAAGATTTCATGGGTCAGGCCACAGTAAAGTTAGTGTGTTTTAAAATAGAAATACATTGCAGGTTTTTGTCTTCCCTACATTCATAAAGGCTACTTGTTTATTTCTAAACAGCAGAACTGCTCTTTTAAACAATTTCCTCCTCCAGTGACTGGAGCTGCAGCACTGGAACCTATCATCATGAACCACTGTATAAAACTGCAAGAAAGCATGCACTGTGTAGAATTAGAGCATTATCTGAAACATGACTATAAAAACAAGACCATCATTTTTCTGCTCCTTCGCTGCACTGCACAGAAGAGACTGCATCTTGCCACACATGTTCTCGTCTCCATAGCCACAGGTGTCACTTGTTAAAAACATGGTATTGTTAGTCCACTGTTCAGTTACTGTTGCAGAAGGAATGCAAAAGAACAAACTGGAACCAGCAGTAAGTTCTTTCCAGAAGAGCAGCATAGCATACTCTTTCTGAAGAAACAGCGATTTTGCTTGTTGACAGAAAACCCCTCTATTAAAGCACCATTCAGGGCTCTGCTGTAAACCAGTACAGAAAAACAGTACAGAAAGTTCCCTTTAAACAAACCTGTAACATTTATGAAATATAGGAGACGATCAGCTTACCCTAACGTTCCAAGTAACAGAGACGTTTTCCCATTTGTCAAATCAAATTCCAAACCAAGCAACTCCCCATTACTCAAACTTATCATGTTGTGGCTGAATTAGTTTATCTAGAAATGCATTCGTATTTCCACTTACTTCCCTTTATTAAAAATAGCATTTAAAATATCAGTCAAAAACAAATTAACATGGTTTAGAAAATACACAAACATTTGTAATTTATTCATGCTGCATGCAGACTAAGAACCAAACAGGCAGTATTATTCTCACCTTTACCTGCTCTATATGTCTTGGCTTGGTTCACTGGCATGGGCGTCATGGGAATAGGATACAAAGGCTGAAACAGAAGGAGGAGTTGAAGCTATGATATTCCTTTAAAAAGTAAGTGTGTGTCTGGGTGGGGGCCCCACTCAGCTTTGATGTGTTTTACTCTGTTATGTTACATGCTTTAGTGAACTCTGCCTATTCCCATTCCTATGGTATTTTCTTGGATCACTGTGATCAAGTCTGCACATACAAACAACTAAGACCACATGGTTTGCAACAACCAGTCAAGTAATGCTACTACTGCCACTTCAAGCAATGTACTAAATCAGACAGCTTTATAACAGAGTTAGACTTGAAATCCTAGTAATCCCTACAACCACCAGAAACTAGTGGGACACAGCTAGAAGCTAAGGACGAGGAAACAGTTGCTTAAAACTTAAAAAGAGCAAGACTATGCTTGGTGGACTGGGGACCTATGTCTGCACAGATTTAACAATACATGTGAGTAAGAGCTGCTGGAATTTACAAGTGTTTGAGACTATTAGAACATCTAGGTTGAGGGACTACTGGGAAAAGCCAGTATTTACAGAGCTAAAACGTAACAACAATATAATTGTGCCCATATTTACAAGAGTAATACAAGCTGTACCATTTCACTTTTTTAACTTAGAGCTCCTAAGTCTCCTCAACTTGCTGACAATCATCTGAAAAGTGTTAACAAGTCTGCAGCATACGCTGCACTTTACCTGCACGCCTGGACTCACTGGAACTGGGTACATCATATTTGGTGCGAAACAAACAGGCTGAGTGTACACTGGGGTTGGCTGCTGATGACCCACCATGGAGGGGCTAGGTTGAGCTTGCGGACGAGGGGAGGTTGGTGTAGTAGAAGGTTTCGGCTACAAACAGAGTTCAGCAATGCATACGCACGATTAGCTTGATTATCCTCCAAGTAAAAGGTGTGCTTAAAAGGCAACGTTAAACAGGATCAAATAACTTACTTGAGCAAAAGATCGAGGGTTGAACTCTTTTGCATTAGGATTAAGGGTTGATTTTCTAACTTGCCTAAAAATAAAGAACAAAAAAATGTGTTCAGCATTATTCTTTTACAAGTGTATCTGCAGAACTCCCTAACAATTAAAAATTTAAGAGATGAAATACCTCATTTCCATCTGTGAGTCAGATTTTTGAGAACTCAAACAACACATGGCATGCAAAATCCACTCTTACTGATGGTACTCTTACTATACTTGTTCATTAAAAAGTTTTCCTGCTGTTGATACCACAGCTCACGTGAGTCAGGAAAACATTTAAATAAGCGTTTAGATATAGATTAGGCATCAACAGGACCAGAGTTCTATATGCAGCTCTGCCACTGCCTCATGAGCTGACTTTCAGTACAGTCACTTCACCTATTGTTTTCTCTGTATACCAGAGAGAACTTATATCAGCCATATATAAACAGTAAGATATTACACAGTCATAATAGCTTTTTCTACAAATGGCTAAATGCTAATAACAGATGTGCTTATTCTAAAAGATGTAATTACTCACTCAGAAGTATCTTTCTTCTCCTCTTTATCCTCTTTATCTTGTTTACTTCCAGGCCCAGATGTCTGTACACCTTGTGAAGTTACCTCAGGCCCTCGCTTTTGCTCAGAACTATTACTTATCGAAGGAGAAATACTTGGACTATTAGGTTTGCTACTGCCACCGTTAGAGTTAGTATTACTGCCAGTTTCTATGATAGATTCTTTAGGGGTTGATTCTGTCTTTTCTTTAACTACATCTCTTGATTTTTCACCTTCTCGGGTTTTGTTTAGCAGCTGATCCACTGCATCTGAAGAGGAACTTGACTGTAACTGAAAAAAACCCCAAGGAATATATTCAGTAAATTGATATACAGAACTAGAGAGAGACAATCTCATGCTGTCACATACACAGAGTACAATACAGTCCCATAGGTCTCAATCATCTGGAAATGACCTTTTAAAACACACATTTCCATTTCTACTAAAAAAGAGATCTATGAACATTGACAATGTTTTAAGCCCACACTGTGAAAGAAGCTATTCAGCGACTCAACTGACCTATATGTTGATTAGGAAGTGACAGGAAAGCTTAAGACAACCCTCTGGACTCATCCCCCTGTGTGATTTAACAGTAACACTTGAAGAGCTAACCTGATTTAATAAACCATTATAACCAGGAAATAAGTAATAGGAATTCATCTTCAATTTTCCTCAGCAAAACCCTTTAATTTTGAAACAGCTCTTCCATATGGAGTGTAAATACGATAATTATTTGTACGTAACGATCAAACAGGTTTCAAGTATTATTTTCAGTGTACAGTCAATATGCACATTTACATGTATTAGGCAATTGTACTAGCAAGAGTCTGCATTGATTTTATAGTATCTAGCATGAATTCTTGTATTTTCATAAATTAAGCATGAGCAGTAAGGACCTGTTTTCCTGTTGACACATGCAGCGCATTCAATTCATTAAAATGATCTGGATGCACTTGAGAACTATGATACCATTAAGTTAACATACAGAGAAACTTACCCTAAAGTCATTCTTAAATTTCTTTAAATCATCAATCTGTTTTCTATGTTCTGAAACAATTGGAGATACACCTGCCAAATATAAGACCAACGTTGTCCAAGCATTTCTAATACAAGTTTTATATACAACCCCTACACAGTACTAAGTTTGAAAAAGGTAATGTTTGCATGTCTAAAAATGAAATACAGTGATATCATTTCATCTGTCATTTGGTATAATCCCATGAACTACCTGTATGAGCACACAAAAACACTCTGTGAAACCACAGCATTACGTAAGTGACATATCTATAGCTCTAACACATCACACCAAGACAGAAGGTCTTGCACCCTGAGGTGCAGGGACTGCAGAGCTCAGCTGAAGACAAAGAAGTATGCAACAAAACCCTCAAAACTTAACATGCCAGCGCTTCAAGACATAGCAAGCAAAGGTGAAACACTGATCAAGGTTAGCTTTACAGTTGGACTCGATGATCTTAAAGGTCTTTTCCAACCTAAATGATTCTATGATTCCAAGTTCAACACCATGAAAACATTGAGAACTGAATGAACAAACAATGCCACAGAGACAGCCAAATTTAAGGCATAACAGGAAGAAGTACAGTCACAAAAAACTATGCTGATCATGATGCTCAGAAGAATTGTGAGCATAGCTCTAAGTAGAAACACTCATTCAGTCCAAAGACAGCTAAAAATACAGCTTTGTGGGCAGGAAAAAGAAAGAAGAGGGAAAAAAAAAAACAAACAAACAAACAAACAAACACAAAAAAACAAGAGAAGAAAAAAAAGAAAAAAAACAGTGACAAGAAATCACACCATCCACATGAGCATCTCTACACTTTGTGTTGATGAAATGAGTCAAGAAAAACATTTAAAATTGTAAGCCTGCCACTTCATAACTGCATGACCAAATTTTTGCGGTAGAACACCCAAGCCAGATTGCCTCCTAGTCTTCCTTAAAATGCTAACTAAAGCAGTCAATATAGCAGGTTTAGTGCTTGGAATTCTTACATTACTCAAGTATATATGAAAGCTTTTGATACAAACCTTTGTTTTCAGGTTTAGGAAAACTAGGAGAAGTCTCACTTGGCTTTATATTCTCCTTGTTTCCAGTTGCAGAATTTTGCCTCTGGTCCTGAAGCCTAGTATCTTTAGCTAGAAAAGAAATTGCCGAAGTTATTCTCTTATACACAACTCAAACTGACCAAAGAGAGACGGCAAGATAGAAACAGAAGAGAGATTTAACCATGTGTAGCTTACAAAAGAAAACCCCTGAGTTACAGATTTTCTGCTACCTAGTTAGGGCCTGGAGGGTTATCCTCCCCCCTTCCCTACCCTACCCTCTTTAAGCCAAATGAGAAAGTCCCAGTCAAACACATCCCTCCCATCATACACAGAACCTTAACCAAGCTGAAAAACTGTAAGCCGAGAGCAAATTATTTTCAATAGTCCAAGCTCTTCATACAGAACACTACAAAGATTTGAGAGTTCTTAGACATTTGACTGTGTTCTTGAATGTTTCTTTTCCCCCTTCCTTTCACTATGTTCAAAATACCCTTTGAAACCAGTGGCCTACGTTTCTTTGAATTAGAAAACAGCCAGGCACTCAGTTTGAAAAAAATCCTCAATTAAGGCAAACACCCATAAGCCCGTACTCCTTAAAGGGCAAAAAAATTAAGCATACAGACAGACTTATCAAAAAGCCTCTCTCCAACCTTAGTTTAAAGCTAGCATCATGAGAAAAGGGGAACTCACTACACAGTAAAATTAAACGCATCAGAAGTTTTCCCATTATTTAGAAAGCAGCTTTGCTTTTGTATAGGCATATTCATTGTCAGGGATTAAGGAAAGGGAGGATTTGGAAGCTAGCAAGGGTAACGTACCTTCGCTGGAAGGGGTAACTGCTCTGTTGGATGCAGGGCTGGCAGGTGTAGGAGAGGCAGCTGGAACAGGCATGGCAACAGATTCAGTGGGAATAGCACCAGGCTGGGGAGAAGGCAGAGCTGGTCCCGTGGGAGTGCTGCTCTGCCTTGGAGACCTAGGCCTGTGTGTTTTAGGGGATAATCTCGGAACTAGAAACAAACAGGAAAAAATAGTTATAGGATAAGTTTCCTCATCTGCTCAGCAGTTTGCTTATTTTTAAAATGACTAAAAACATGCTTTAAAATACTTAGTGGAACATTAGATAGTAATTGAAAACCTGTTTACCTTTCAGGTACATCTCCTAGTTCTTTACAACGCAGCATTTCAGAAAAGTGGTGCAATTTTTCTGCAGATTGTCCCCTAATATATATTACTGCCCTGTAGTCCCACCATGAAACTGCAATATGCTCCCCAGCCCCCCAGTAGTACAACTACAACAGCTCACATTAACACAGTTTCAGGCAGAACAGAAAAGGTGGTCAGGTCTCCATACAAACAGATGTAAAACATTTTTAAAAGGGCTGAAAAAACACATCCGTTTTACAGCGTCCTCTTTTGGAGGTTTGCCAGCTGGAAAAAAAACAACATATCCTATTGAAAGAAGATTATTTGATGTATATTTTTGCCCCTGTGTTAAAGCAGCAAGGAAAGTTGTATATTCTTTAAATGGTAAGTTGTACCTCCTGCTTCCTGTTCATCCCACTGTGGCTAGTTAGGTGCTTTACATCACATATTAACTTCAAGTGAGCGAGGAGAAAGAAAGGTAAGTCGTTTAACAGTCCTACTTGCATGTTAATGATATATAAGTGCAGAGTGGGGAGGGAAGATGAATCAGATATAATGCCAGAAGAGTTTAAACCTTTTCCACAAGGCAACAGGTCTATGGGGGTCTAACTCACACCTTCTTTCTGAAAAATGTGTTCCCACTACACTCCTCTAGAATTCTAGCACTGCTAAAAAGTATCAGACTCTAAACTGTTGCTTACTTGCCCTTCGATTCAAGACAGCGCCCAGGTGCTGACAACTCACTAGAACACGGTCCCAACTACAAAAGCTCGAGACTAGGGCCTATGTCACAAGACTGAGCTTTAAATTTGAAGTCAAATATTAAAAAAGACATTAACTGATTCAAAAAAGAAGAGACACTGACTATTATCTGCTACTACAGTACTTAGACAAACACAAAATGACCACTTAAAACCTTCATCATATTTAAAGGAAAAATATAACCAACTTAACTTGAATATCGTTCCATCTTCTCTTTTAACACCAACCTTCCTTTATCCAAACACCTCCTTCATTTGTAAACCACAACCCAGTTACACTGCCATTAACCACATTCAGTGATGCAATGGAATGTATATAACTTTTCTTCTTTTCAATAACTTTCCTAAAAATTACTTCTTTCAACAACTAATTCCCACATTTTTCCTTCCTTTTCATACACCATCTGACTTTACCTCTCTGCAGTTAAGACAATATTGCACTCAAAGGACCAACTCACCAACTATTGTACTAAGCTACCTGGGAACATCCTTCTCCCACCTCATCTAAGCACACTAAGTTAGCAGACCAGTGTTTATTCAGAGCCTGAATTGTCTAGAAATGCAGTATTCTGCTTAGCATTCACACTCTAAAGTACCCCTGGCAAGCCATCTGCAATAAGCCAAGCTTTACCTACCCCCACTGACAACTGATGACCACGTCCCACCTGAAGGGCTGCCTCGTGCCACTGCAGTAGTAGATGCTTCCCCTGGTGCATTATGAGATACAAATTCTAAGCCACTTGAAATTGTACCCCTACCAGTAGAGACTCTGTGACCTCGAGGGTGCCGTTGTGCCTTAGGAGACATCCGTGGAGGCCCTGAGAAAAAGAAGACAACCCCACACAATAAGTACTTCACGTCCATCACTAAGAGTACCCAAACATACTATCTGTTTTTAAAACTGGATTTAATCTAAAAACTCTCAATAATGCAGTAATACAGTCAAGCAATTTACACTGACATCGACTAGAACCAGGGATCCACGAGACTCAAAAGGCCAAGCCATTGGTCCAGCCAGACTACCAACACACTCATCACCCTGCTAGGACAGCTCACGTTCATTGATATTTAGAAGCTTGATCAGAATTGAAACAGGTATGCAAGTCCTGGATTTAAAATATTTGAATCCAAGTATCCAATATTGCTTACTGCAAGACAAGCCGAAAAGGTTAGTGGCCCAGCTCCCTCTGGATAAGCACAGTTCCAGGCTATCACACATTTTCCAGAAAAGAAAAAATTTCCTTTGCTTTTGTCAGGTAGTTAGTGATACCAAACATTTATTTACAGAGTAGTCACCACTGGCTGACCAATGCTCTTGGGGAATTTCAGCAGAGCATTCTGCGCCGAGGCTAAATTGCCTGCAGCAGGTCACAATTCATTTACAAGTCAGCAAAATTGCAACTAAACAAGTTATTGTTATCCCAAGGTTCAAGTCATGCATGTTTAACACCAGAAGCTAAAGTCATAAGTGAACACAGTAATTCTGAACAGCTTATACGGCTGCCACAGAATAGTTACGCTCAAGTCTAAGCAGCAATAGTTTCTACATCCTAACGAACATTTTCTTTACAAGATCAGACTCAGATGTTGATACTTCAAAAGGAAAAACTGTGTATGAACAGAAGACAATCTGGCTGATTACAGTTCATCTTTAATGTAGGTCAATAATAGAGAAAAGTTCAGATAATGGCTTTCTGGTTTCAGATAAGGTTCTAAAATATCAAGTACGTTACGTAAATCTTTAAATGTCAGCCTCTATTTTAACCATGAATCTGAAGTACACTTCAATCCAAGTTATATATACAGGCAAGTATTTTAAAGAATACACACTTTCCAGCAATCCTCTTCTAGTAGCAGAAATTAAATGTTGCAGTAAGCAGCAGTCCACTGCATGCCTGACAAATCAATCGCTCGTGCTGAAAAATAACTGAATTTGCACGTGGATTCTCAGTATGTTACTACATTAAAAAAAGCTCACATGGATAAATTGACAGTAGCGTGCTGTACAGACGTGCTTACTACCATCCGCTTTCTGGTTCTGGACCACCTTGAGCATTTATCAGGCAAGCTGCAGAACCGCGTTACTGATTCAATCAGCGGGATGACTGTTCTCTCTCCCGTGGCTCCAGTGGAGCCAGCTACAGCAGAGACTGCAAGTTTCCAGTGAGTTTAGTATAACCAGTTTGCATTTTTCCAGGCTTGCTAGACCGTGCTGTGCAGGCTAGTTTTTAAGTGCACTTAAATAAAATAAAAATTTAAAAATGTGTTCCTTACTGTACCCTCAGAGGACAAACAAATTTAGTTCAGATACTTCTGCATACAGTTACCGAAAACTCATGGGTTAGCCTTTCTCTGCATATTATTGACCGCTAGGGAGCCGACTTATTGTTCTGCCTCAGTGCAAACAGATCTAAAGTTTTCTACAGATTCGCCTTTGAAGCAGCTTATCCTATCCCCTTCCACAGTGCACTTCTCTGAATACAGCATTTTTTTAATTATAATTATTAGTGTTTTTTTATAAAAGGTAATTCAATGACTTAGTTAAATTTGAAACTGCTTTTTGTGGAACAACTATATTAAAATATTTTATTTTTTATATAAATTTATATTCCTAAAAATGCCCTCTAAAGTTATCAGGTCCTGGCATGTTGCTATTGGTTAAGTTAAGACACTGAGCAGCGTTTACAAAGCTGAGCTGATTTCATACCAACTTGGGAAATGTCACAGCTTTATTTTGTTTTTGTAAAGTTCTTCAAATAAAAAGGTTAATAGAAATAGTCTGATAAACTAAAGTTAAACACAAATTATAGGTTAAGTAATGAAGAGGAAAAACAATTTTGTAATTAAACTCACAAAGGAGTTAAACAAAGACAAACAAAACCATGAACAAATCGTGGTATTGTACCTTCTGAAGACATGCGTTTAGGCATAGTAGAGACAGGAGCTGGAGAACCATGAGCAGAGGGGTGAGACGGGGGCCTGGAGGGCCGCGAGGGGGGCCTGGAGGGCGGCCGTGTAGGGGTGGCTGCCCGAGGTGGAAGAGAGTTGGGACCTGACTGGTAGCGAGAAGGTGGGCGAGAGGAAGGAGATGGGCAAGGCGATGGCCAGGGAACACCTGACAGAACAAATGATATGAAGGAAAGTATAAAAACTAAAGAAAAATTATGGGGAAAAAGGTCAACAGAAAAAAAAAGTAAAATATGACAAAATGATTTTTCATGTTTAACCCTTTGGGGATAGATTAGTTTATTTCTGCAACCAATACAATAGTCTCTGCAAGGTTATTTCCTCCACTTCAGGTCAAATTTAACATCTGAATGTCACAAATTCCCCAAAGGGTTAATTAGGATCTACAAATACTACTAAGGAATAGACAGTAAAGTTTGATCTGTTAGCCTATCATATATATGTTCTACAGTACGCATCACTCTTGACAAGGTCCTTAAATAGCTACCAGAGGTTCTCGAACAGCGGTTCACATATAGTATTGACTACACAAACTGCTACTTTCAAACCAAATGATGAGCAATATCAATTCTAGGAACTGTATCTTTACAAAAAACAGCGGTGTTCAGTGTCTGAATCCTGACATTTATGCCTTTATCAGTTATCTGAAGTATTAATGTATGATTTTAATCTAGGATATGGGGTTCATTGTTTCCAAAACAAAGAAATTGAATTCACAAGCCATTCTGAATATTTTAGGTATATGATGTTCATTCAGCGGAGTAACAGGATGACAGAAACCACAAATACTATGAACAAATTTCAAAATTAGCATTGTCTGGGCAAGACTCAGTTGTACATCCTTTATACAGCTGACTCTGTATTTGAAAAGGAAGTCTCACTTACCTTTAGATGTTTCTCAGACTTCCTCTCCAGATAGAGGCACTTGAGTATTATACATTTTTCATTTATTCACAGCAATCTCATATAATAGGATTTTTAACTTCTAAGAATAATGCCTCAAGGATAGGCTACTGCTGAAATCCATCTCCAAAAATGGTGTTTGGTTTATGAAACACCGATTCCTGCTATACAGTGCCCAGTGATGTCTGTTTATAAATATTACCCATGTGTATAGCAGAAAATACTCAAATAGCTATTTGGAGAGAAGGCTTTTGATTCCTTTTCCCCTAACACTTCTCTTACTTTCCCAACAATGATTTTCTCCCCCCGCATCATCATAAAGTCAGTGAGTTGCTTTATTCTTTTTAACGGGAAACAGAATTGATCCATGCACCAGAAAGTAAGAGTGATGCTTCCTCGGCTGCCACCTCCCTTTCACTAGGTGTCAGCATTGCTGCTCCTCCACACAGAGCTTAGCAGTAGTAATTCATACAGCAATTTTTAATCTTTAAATCCGCATACTGCACCATCATCTAAGACAAAGGTGTTTGAGAAAGAAAACAAGAGACATTTCTGCTCCGCAAAGCTGCATACGGTGCAGCCAAATGCATGTTCCATTATGAGGAAGTTAAACCCAAAGCAAAATCACAACCTCTGTGTTAAATGATGAATGCTAACCTAGCTTATGAAATACATACCCTAAGACCACACCACATGCAGTTTCAACATGATTAGATAATTGACTGCAATTTTACAAGGTACATTTGTTTAGACTTCAGATACTTGCCTCCGTTAACTACTCTTTGATCTGCTCCAGAGTTAGGAGTGAATTCTGAAGTATGGGATCCAGACCTTGAAATTGGTGGGCCTGATCCAGACTGGCCCATCCTTGGTGAGTTTTGTCTTCCACTTCCCCAGGACAGGACATCTCTGTTCCTCTGTCCAGGTGGAATGTATTTATTTTCTCTGAAACACAGTAAATTTCTATCAGTATTAAGACAGAACTGTTAAGACAGAACTGAAAGACAATGAAAAGTACCTGATCAAGTGCTCCGCTGATATCTTCTGCCTTTCTCAAATCAAGCTAAAGGAAAATTCTAAATACTATCAGATGTTGACCTAACATTCACCTCATGAATTGGCTTTTGGTACTGACCACACAGCCCACTTTCTACGAGCCCACAGAGACTGAATGACTTAGTACTAATGCCTGAAATTCTCCAGGACATACCAAAACCACAGCCCTTTCCTGTAAGTTGGTATGAATTCACCACGGTGACATATCAGAATGGGGAAGTCTGTTTCGCTACAGAGATAACACAGAGCCAGGCAGAGGTGTACAAGTTAGCATGAGTGCCAAAAACAGCACATGATTGTTTACCAGGTCCTAACCTAATAAGCCCTGCTGAAAAAACAGTTTCAAGGAGTAAATTGCTACTGTACCAAAATATATACATTTAAATAAAAATACTATTTCATAGTGTATGCAAGTACCTAGTGTTCACACCATGTCCTTCTCGTTCATTAGCATTTCTCTGAACAGCAGTATATTTTTCTTCTTCTGTTCTTTCATCATTTTCCAAGGCAACCCGAGCTTTGTATTGGGCACTTGATTCAATTTCCTCTGCTAATTGAGTTGCTCTGGCTTCCCGTTTTAAAAACTCTTCTGAATTATCTCTTTCTAACGGCACCCTAAAAGACAATGGAAAGGAAGAGCATCTCTGAAATGCATTCAAAAGCACAAAGGAGCTACAGAAATTACATAGCGTTAATTCTAACCAAGTCACAGTAAAAAAAAACAACTTGCTTTTAAGCCAGCAGACTTGCTGTCTTTTTTAGAAGAAGTTTGTCAATATTGGTGGACTGGTTTGATATTATGTGCAAATTCAGTGTCATTTACCTGCCTAGAGAGCTGAGGTCAGGGTGCAGAGCTTTTCCATATGACTTGCAAAATCCCCAGTCCCTAAAGCTATGCAAAGGCTCCAACTTTTAACACGGTTGAGTACATTAGCAATAAAAAGCTTTAGTCTGTTGTTTAGATAGGAAGCTGTCGTAAGAGACCGAATTTGAATTTCTTTAGCTATTTACACATTCCCAACAGACACAAGAGTCCTCAATCCTACTGAAATTAAAGAGTTACATGCTTAATCCTTTGATAATTCCAGCCATAGAATTTCAGCTCTTCCTGTTATGAGTAACTGCAGAAAAGATGAATGCAATACATTAGAGCACAGGACCAGAAACCCATGACTCATTTGCCATGTCCTAGGACCTCAAAACCATTCATGCCATATACCAATATTAGGTAATAGCATACGGCAAAAACCATACGTAGCTCTCTTAGGAAAGCCACCAAGTAAGAATTCAATACACGAGCAATGAAATACCAGAAGAGAGAGATGGACATCATAGCCGGCACTTCCTTCTGTCCACCCATGGTTTTGGTTTTTACCTCTTCTAATTTTTGTTAAAGTATCAGGTTTTATAAAACAACCTTGCGCTTTCTCCCTGATTCTAATTTTGAGTTCCAAAAGTTGTTTCATCTGACCTTCCTTTAGAATAAACTACATAAAAAAACAGACCACAGTTGCGGCTTGGACCATGCTATGCTGGGCATTATATAATCACTACTCCACATATTTTGAATAATATAAAAAAGAAGAACAAAGAAAGTAGGTGGAGATACAAGCCAAGTATGAAATAATATATGCAAGATTACTCAAGTGTTGGTGGCAGAACTAGGAAAACAAGTGGCTTTGCCAAATTCCAAGCCAGCAGTCAGCTACTGCATCACAGATTTCTCCACACACACACATTTTTGGCCAGTCAAGACAACTACTGGCCTTATCAATACTAACTGCAAGAGTATTAAAAAAAACCCCTTACCCTTCAGCATAAAGCTTTGGCTCAAATAAGATATGCATGAACACAATACATACAAACCTGAAATCACGGGCCTCCCTTACCCTGTATTAAGTATATACACAAGACCTTTCTTGTGTGTATACAAGGACACCCAATACATCCTCATTTATTTAAAGTGACTGAAAAAAAATGAAGGGATGTATGCAGTAGCACTGATGGCAACCTAAACAAGCAAAAGAATGATTTTACATTTTCTAACAGGGAAAAGGCCACTAAAGATGAAACAAAGGGGATGGGCAAGACAACATTGTTCAGAACCCTGGTGATGAGAGAAGCGTATACAGCAGCTGATCAACATGCCAAGGCAGTACACTTGCTAAAACACAAACTTATACCTTTATGCAGTTTGACAAACTCTACTTGCTAAGGCTTAGCTCTAGGAACAGAAAACGATCAAACAATAAATCCTTTGCAATCCTTCAGTTGCACATATAAGCATGTAGCTACACTGCTGCTCATCACATACTTGGAGAACCAGGAGAAGAGTTTCCCAGTTTAGCAGACTGATATGCAAAGCAAGCTGCCTGACTGGGAAACAATGGAATTTGTCTCTGGCAATTTAGAGCCACCTTCATGTTTTTAATCTGTTTCCATTAATATCCATAAAGCAGAAAGATGGAAGACTAAAGTTCAAAAGTACAAAAAGCACTTAGAGCAGTGAAGTATATGAAAGAACAGCTTCCCCAGGCTTCAAATGTAAGCCAATTAAGATACTTTGATTATCACCATGTTACAAGTCTATTTTAACAAAATAGTAAAAATAAAATTGTTGAACCAGAGACCTGTAGACACGTGCTTCTACATAAAAATCAAAACACTCACTGCAATTCCTTGACATTCAAAAATAAGTTTACACTTTGGGGGTTAAAAGAGTGGGAAAACATTAAAGACATTTCACAATGGCTGCTGAACATCTGCAATTGATTTGTTTTGCAGTTGCAGTTAACATTATAGCTGCAGACTACTGGGAACAGGTCCACGCTGCCAAAGTAGCCCGAGCAGGCTTTATATGACTTCTATATTGAAGTTGTTATTATATTGTAACTAGAACTTTAGTTTAGATCTGGACAAGTCTGCTAAACAAGCCATCCAAAGCACACAACCCCCCCTTAGTGATATGCAACATTTCAACATTCCAATATCTACCAGATCAATTGTCTCAATAAAATTAGGATTTCGTCAAACTGCTCTGCTAGGTTACACACAAACTATAGGTATAGGAGTTATGTAAAGACAGTTTTACAATTTCGTATTTTCCACCCCATTCATAGAAGTTTTTGTAAGAGATAAGCATTATTGCAAGCCTAAATTCAGACAATGTTGCAATGGGAAAGAACTGTGACCATTTAAGGGAATATATACGATTACTACATCTAACTATTCACAGAACGCTAGCAAGGTTTCTTAAGCACTACTCATTCATTGCTTTTTCAGTTATTCAATTCCACAACTTTAGAAAGTATGTAAAATTATCTTCAGAATAAAGTTTGTCAAACCAAGGAGAACATTAAATACAAATCTAATAACAAAATATTTTTGAACTTACGTATAAGAAGATAAACTGCTGTCATAAGTTGATATTACACCATAATTTTCTTCATTGTAACGAAACATGTCATTGGGATCCCATCCATTAGACTAGAAGAAAATGATGCTCATTTTTCAAAATGACACTGGAAACACATTCCCTTAAAACGAAGGGCTGATGGCAGAAGTTAAACCTTTTGCCCTTTTTCCTGGGCCTACGAATTCACTGTCCAGGTAACAAAGTTACTAAAGCCACAATTTATTTCAGGGAACTTTCTTCATCAGATGCACAGATCTTACTTTCAAAAGTCAGTTTTTTGTTTGTTGCATGTATTTGTGTTGTTTTTATGAGGTTGGTTTGTTTTTGTTTGTTTTTGTTTTTGTTTTTTTTTAAGTACCATGCCCACTCTGTACTAGAATATTACTGGCTAGCAAGAAATACATACATGAATGCCTTTTCCAAGAACTGAAAACTGACACTTCTGAACATTGCAAGTGTCCCTTGCTGTGGCAAGTGCTGAAACTTTTCAAATGCACTAGTAATGCAATAATCTGAGAGAGACACCCCACAGGCAGGATACCCCTGTTGGTCTGCACAACTTCCCCACTTTCGTAAAATTGCTATTACAGCGCTCAGGCACAACGATAAATGTTTTGAATGTTTTATAAAGGCACTGACAGTATTAAGTATTCTAATAAATCTCAGCTGTACAATATGTACACTAAAATTGACAGGATAACTGTTCCACCCAGACAAAGTTAATATGCTCCACAGTAACATGACTAGATTCTCCTCTAATTAGTAATATTATCTTCTTTCTTTAACATATTGCAGTCTGAATACCTTACTAAAAAGAATGCATGGTTGAGTAAAAGCTGACTGTTATGATATATAAAGAAACGTCATTTGAGACCATACTCTTCATCTAACGACTCATAATCTACTGAGATTGTATCTGTGCTTATTAAGTCATGGGTCAGACTTCCATCAATTGCCCTCATCTTAGCTCCGAGACAGTTAGCTAAGCACAATTGCGCCATAATTTCCAAATGCAATGATAGTCAGACAGGAATGCTCTGATTAAACATAAATCACTTCAGTGTATTGCTGAATTTGGAGTCTTTAATAAAAGCTCCTCTTTCAGCCAGTCCATGAGTCAAACACGTCCCTTACCACAGCAGCTGCCATTTGTCAATATTTGCCAAAAGTGGCATTTGAAATCCAGCTATTCTTATTCAAATTGTAAAAAAGCACTGTGGCAGCTGCTAGCAAAGACTGAAAA
Source organism: Platalea leucorodia (assembly GCF_965183815.1). Lineage (NCBI taxonomy): Eukaryota > Metazoa > Chordata > Aves > Pelecaniformes > Threskiornithidae > Platalea > Platalea leucorodia. The sequence continues at coordinate 8,060,461 of NC_138834.1, forward strand.
TACACCCATACAATGTAGGCCAACAATTTTAGTCAGAAGTTCATTACTAGATTAAAATTAAGGAATTGTTGCAAGGCATGTCCAGAGAAATAGCTTATTTTCTACAGACTGTCATAGATGATAAAAAAGCATTACTTACAACATCTGTCTCTAATGCCTCAAGCTCCTCAGTAGCGGTGGTCTCTCCTCCATCCCATGGTTCAAGATCCTTTTCCTTGTGTTCACCATTTACTTTAGCACTGATGGCTGAATCAGTAAAAGCATCTACAACGGAGTGGGGAGGGATGGGGGTGAAATCAATTTGCTTAAATACAGGAAGATGTGTATACTAGTTTATTTGAGGAACAACCAAATACAGCTGAATTGCAGGCTCATTAAACATCATTCACCTTCTCCTGTAGTTGCTGTATTCAATAGGACTACATTAAAAAGGTGCCTACTTCTTACTTAGATTAACTATGGAACTACAGACTAACTTCTAATGTATCTGTTTACAGGGGTTTTTTGCAACTTAAAGTACAAGACAAGGCATCAAAGAGTAGCAGTGATTACCTTCAGTTATTTCAAAATATTTTACACAAACTACATATGTTCTTGCTACAAAAAAAAAAAAAAAAAGAAAAGAAAAGACTACCTGAGGATCCCCATTCCTCTAGAAAAGCTGAGACTTGTATAATATGCTTTTCCAAACAGCCCACACAACTGCACGCTAACATATTATGCAAGTATCAAAAAAGCATAAATGCAACCCAATCCCATTCCCCTAAATGGGCAGAATACAAGTTTCCCTTCAAATATCTGAGTTTCTCCTATTTTCACAACTCAACACGCCAGCAAGCACGCACACACTTTTTATCCCTTTGCAGTGTAACTCAATTACCCATTAGCTTGGTGCACCCCATTTACTGTGACACGAATGGAGATGTCCTCCTTCCCGTAACAGCTTTTCCAAGAAGCAGCTTACCCAAATCACACAGCAAGATTCAGAAACTCTATACCTCTTGTTCTCAACAACATATGAAAATAAATATACCATTAGGTGCACTAAGCAGTAAGGGTCTGCTATTGTTAATACAAATTATAAAAATGTATATAAAAAATAAAAGATCATGAGCTTTTATTTTCACTTGTTCATGTTTCATTCAAACCAGACTTAAGAAGGAGTAATACTAGAATATTAAAGTGCTGTAAAAAAAAAAATGTACAAAGCCATTCATCAAGGAAGCCAAGCTTTTATATTTGTAAGCAACTAAATCAACTAAATCTCAGAGCTGCCTGCAAATTCTTAAATTACTTAAACAGAAGGAACTTTAAAAAAATAAAGTAAGCTTGTTAAAAGCTTATAAATTAATAAATATGCCTAAAATAAATAAGCCTTCAATCTAGAATTTCCTATTATCATTCTACTGATAAAGTAAGGAGCAAACATTTCAGACCTTTAGAAAAGATGAGAACAAACCACCAGGCAATGCCAGATATGGAAGAACGTGGCTTAAATTGACTTTTGGCAAGATCTGAAATCTGGCTAAGAAAAATGAACGTTAAAGCCATCGTGAAAAGAATTCTCGGCATAGGAAGCAGGCCACTGATGTTACAGTGTTTAAACAATCACTGAAGATTTTTTAAAGAGAGACTGCAGCCGTAGTTTATTATTCCTGTTTTACCCAATTTCACAGTCAAGTTCTGTATGTATATTGGGATGATCTGTCATAAAAGTTAACTGTGCTTAGTCTGTCTAGTAACATCCCGCACTATCTCATGAAATGCTTGCTCGACTCATACACGAAGACCAAAGGAACTATGGATAAGCAATTAAGCATTGTTAATAAGCGTATATGAAATAAGATGTTATAGAAGATGTATGAAAAATAAGAGAAGTTTATTAGCTAAACATTCATTTCAAATACAAAAGAATCAGTAAAATAAGAGAAGAAAGCCAAATGAAAGGAAGACACCTAACCAGGCACACCACTGTTAGGGCTCATGTGAAATTGCAAAAACCTGCATCAATCACCTTGCGAGACGTCACAGTCTGCCAAAGTTGTGACAGTACCTACGCAGCTGGAGGTTAACACTTCCAAGTGAGATTATATTTTAGCTCATCACTAAATGCGATGCCTTTAGCAGGCCCGTTCTGGGATTACTTGCAAACTGTTCTGAAACAGAGTCATTGTATCGTTGTACTACCTACGTGCTGATGCAAAATTTCAATTGTTGCATTTTCAACTTTTCAGAATAGGTAAAAATCAAGGGTGAGAATAGAAGTCATCAGCTAACTGCAAGATACTCTAAATGATTCTGCGAAGTTACGCATGCATGTTTCATAGTGCCATAAATGTGCGAGCAAAGATATTAAGTTTTCGTTATATATTATGGTAACAAAAGCATTATGACAGGCAAGATGCAGAGACATAGAGTGACTGCCAAAAAAGTTACCTGTTTCTGAAGGAACTACAACAGATATGGAGAGAGAAAAAATTGGAAGACATCAGATATAAATACAGGTGGATTTTTTCACATTATATGGCTGAATTCAGGCAAAGCTAAACTCTTTCAGTCCCTCTCACAGACATATTCAAACTGATTATACATCTCCCACCTTGCAAAGATCATTTCCATAGTAAAACCTCAGCAATGTTCCCACCTATTAACAGCCCCATGTATTTCCCCATTTTGCTTCACAAAAAAAACCCCTACAAATAGCCTACAGATTTCTAAGGTATACCAACTTGAAAGAAAACATCTCTCAGTTTCCCTTCACATAAACAGCTTTTAAAACATACTAGAACAGAAGATACGTTTAAATGTCATCTGAAACTACAAAGTAACACAGCACTACCTCAATCCACAGTGAAGTAGTAACTAAAGAGCACATTTAACAGGGAGGCAAAAGTAAGGCACTTGTATTTGCAAACTCCGCGTTTACCTTATCAATACCCCGTAGCTAACACTGCCATAACCCAGAAAGACCAGTGCTACTTCTGTGCTGAACACCATTAATTCAATGTTTCATGTCTGATCCTCTCAGATTGGACATTTTACACCACATTAAAGTTGGAGGTTGCTTATGTCACTTAGGAAACTGTGAAATTTGCTTCTACATTACTTCACTGGGAGTAGAGGGAACTCTTCTCCAATGAGATGAGATAAATATGAGATAGGAGGACTGATGACAGCACCTGATGGAGGTAATCTTCTGTATTTCAGAAGGGTGTTTCCTTAATTTCTATTAGATTACTTCAAACTCCATATACAACTGTGCCATTTTGGATACTGTGAATAAAATACTAGCTTAACAAGACTCATCTACTCAACCCACTAATTTTCTTATTTAAAAAGCCACGTAAACATTCAGCAGAGTGCTGTTAAAAATTACAATGATACAGATGAACCGGGGGGGGGGACGGGACACAAGTCAAAACAAAAACTCCACTATCTAACAAATGCTACAGATCTGAGTAAGATGTGTACAGTCAATGCTACGTTTCCCAGTAGAATAATCCAGTATATCATGGGGCACAGGAAGCTTCACTGCTCTTACGTTTCTCTCTGACTTTAGAATTAAAAGCACAAGTGAGACTGCAACATCAGTTTAACTCTACAACTCAAAGAAAATCCAGAGTTAGAAGAAATTCAAGCTACAAAGGCAGACTTCTAGTCAGACAATACGGTCTCCTGAGCATCCAGGCAAAGTTTAAAGGTAGCAGAACGGTACCTCAAGGCACAGATCGCTATTTTCCTGGAACAAACAGCTAGGCAGGCAGACGGGACACCAAGATTAAAAACGTGGCAGGTCAAACAAGACTTTACCAAAATTAATGAGCAACAAAATTGAGAACATATGTAAAAAATAAATTCTACAAATAATTGTTTCCACAAAGAAAAACCCCTGCTCTTAAGATGATTAGTAAAGTAGAAGTTAAAACATGAAGTGCTGTTACAAGTGCCGACTGGCAGAGTAATAACAGACAAGATAGTGACTGCACAGGCTCAGCCTCCCCCTTATCTCTGAGCTGTTGAATGAGCAATTCACATGGCACCTTGACATGGCCAAATTTTTAATCAATTCCTTTTCTACATGGTAAAACCCAAGTTAAAGATCAAATGAAAACTGGTCAGACAAAGAGCTTGAGCTGTAACACTCAATTAGCCTCCACTGCCTCTGTACCTGCTTCACGTGACATCTCCTAAGCAAAGAAGTTTGGTATCAAAGACCTCGCTTCTTGTTTTAAAGCCTGCTAACCGGAAGAAAAAAAAAATCCCAAGGACAATTCTACACAACAGAAATTCACATTAAGTAAAGGCAAATTAAATGTACACATTCTGAGAAAAACTCAGCTTGGGCAAATTCTTCCAGTATGTGCTATTAAATGAGTTAAAGAAAAAATTGCCAGAATAAAGCAATTAAGAGTCCAGGTTTAATTAATTTCAGTGTTTAACATGCTTGTTTTTGCAAACATGTTGTGAGCTACTAATGGTGAAGAGCACAAATATGCAATTAAGTGCAACTCTGCAGTTCAAATGCTATTAAACCAATCGGCATTACGTGCCAAAGGTGTTCATGCTGCACGCTGCAAGCTTTGATCAAGTTTAGCATGGCCCAAAGTAAACTGAGGTTTCATCTTAAAGCTTTCAACAGTAAACTCTCATTTGTTTTGTAACTACTTACTACTGATTTGAAACATTAAAACCAGTTACCACCAGCTTTGCAGAGCCAACATTTCCTTCCTTTGTTCATAATATGCCTACTGCTATTCCCCTTGCAACACATTCTCTGGAAGGATGCCACTTTCAGTGCTAATTCAAGGAAAAACTTAAATAGCCAACTCTCTTCTGCCTTTTTTCATTGGATTTGTAATATTTTTCTCAGAGTGCAGTAACAGTGCCAAAAAACCAATACAAACATTGCAGAAGCCTTCCACTTCACCAGTAGTTATGATGTTGAATTGTCTTGTCTTTAAAGAGAAGCCAAGGCGGCAACTCTGAGGCCTTACTTAAATTTGAATCATATGCAAACCAGCACTGTTGACTGATCAGTGTTTAGGACTACAGGAAACATTGCTAGGAGCTTGTCCTGTAGAACATAGGAGCAATATACCCTCCTATTTCAATCACGCAGCCCAAGTAATCTAGCAACTACGAGACCTAGGCACTCCCCCTTCGCCTCAGAAGGTGAAGCAGAAAGACGTTACATGCTAACGTACAGCCAAAGATTTCAACTTGCACGTTAGAGCGGATTTTTAGCAGTCGATTTCCACCGCCACGTGCCGAAGACAGCGCCTGTCCCTCTTTAAATGCGGACAGAATAGTCTGAAAGGGGGATGATGGCTATAATACAATTTCACCTGAGTTTTCCAAAGCATGTTTCATTCATCAGCCTGCCTGTACTGCAGAGAGCCCTAATTCCACAGTGAGAGACTGTCAGGTGACTCCTTTCCATCTGTTTTGAAACCTAACAGGAATCTACAGGAGCACAAAGGTCTATGCAGACTGGCAGAGTTGGAAATAAGGGCCCAGGAAGTAAGGACAGATTTATTTTTAAACATGAACTGTTAGAATAATGTCCCTATCCATGCAGACCTATTACTTTTTCTCCCAACCCTTCCAATTTCCACAATCTGGGCAGGCACCACACTTTCTCCACTGGTGCGTCTAAAGGTGCCATGTCATGTTTGGCACAAGCAAATCTAAGACCGCTGCTTCCAAACGGGGTGGTTTCACCCACCCCAAGCCTATATGGTCGTTACCTCCCCTGCACTCGCACTACCGATGTAGCTGCAGGATGAATTATCAGCTCACTGCTCCAAAGCTGCACAAGTATGATAGCAATGAAAGGTGCCTGGCAGACCATTTCAGATGGTTCTTTCAGAGACAACTCTATTTTCCGCTCCTCTGAAAGGAGAATTCATCCCATTCCCTTTCTCCCCACCTGCTGCTCTTTTCCAGTACTCTTCCAGTCTCTTCTGTCTGACTTGGTCAGGCAGGCAGACAATGCAGCTAACACCTCTGCTATTCAAGTCTGAGGGTAAGGCAGAAGATCAAGATTCACAGAGTCAGGAGCACCATTTGTCCGTATTCCTCCAGCTCAGCAGAGAAGCAAATGCCAGAAAAAAAATCCATAGAACTCCAGATACTTATACTGAACCAAGAAACCAGAATGTGCTAAAATTTCCAGAACAGTATCTTTTGCAGAAATTAAGTTTACTTCAAGGCCTCCTCAAAAGTCTAGCAGTGTCCTATGGGGTAGGAGAAACGACATACACCCCAACAAACCCTACTCTAGGTAAGCCTCTCCTGTGGCAACGGAGTGCTTGTGAAGTGCTCTTTTGTTTGACTACATTTTTAAAGAAGTGAGAGCAAGCTGCCTTTCCAACCAAATATGTCCAAATTGTCTATTAACTTGTCTGTGAAAGCCAAAATACACTGAGGGCTAGGCAGTTTTAAAATATTTGTTCCTGGATTAAGTGCAACATTGTCAGACTTCTCTGGGCACCAAACAGTAACCATTCCCAATACAAATGCAGCAAGAAACACCATTTCCGTGCCTAGGAGTTCAGACTCAGTTTTTACTGAGTCACACGGGCTTATCCGACTCTGTACCACGAAGATTTGTGTTTATTTATAAGAACAAAAGGCTAGCAGTTCCCGCATGCATGTTCATACACTTCCATTCTTTTGAATCCTTGCTTATTTAATTTCCCAAGAAGCAGAAAGCCCTTCATTGCTCTAATTTGCAGGTGTGATCAGAGACTGACTTACACTTTCAAGTGTCGTTTCAAGATAATACATTTTTGAGACAAAATGGAAAGCAGATTAATTTACCCACTACGAGTTATCGAGTTTTGCAGCCTTCCAGTTTATCTTGCTCCAAGTCTCTACAGCTTTATTTCAGCTCTCCTCTCCAGCTACTTAAGAGATTTAGATTCAAAGACATTCTACCTAATAAAGCAAACTGAGCGACTGTTCAACCTGAAGCAGCAATTTTCTTCTAGAAAACTTCCATTGAGTAATTATTCCTAGAAGTAGTAGTATATTCTTCATTCCGTCTGCTCAAAATCTATAAAGATTGGGTAATGGAGAGCCCAGTCTGCATTTACGTTAAAGTGATGTTCATAGCAGACCCCTTATAAAACAGCTCTCGTGTAATTTAAATTCAAAGTCCTACCGAGAACCTGGAACTTATCTGCATTTCAATGCTACATTTGCTCTGACATTATGCATCTTCTTCTGGGAAAAGCAAATTCCTTGGAACAACAAGCCTCTCATTCTTCAGCTTTAAATCAGGCAAGAACATGTACACGTACGAACACAAGGTGAAAAGAGAAGATCTCATTAAATGTCCACGAGTCCCTACGCATCTCTAAATCACTGCTCCATGGGAATAAAGCATGTGCGTTACAACAACCACTTAGCTCCCCGTGACAGTTGTTGATCAACCTGAAAATGCACGCATACGCAATTTCACTCCATAGCATAGAAAGATACGTTTTTGCTTTTATTCCGTAGCCCAGCAAGTCAGGAACATAAGTATAAAAACCCTTGAGATTTGCTGCCCTCCCCAAATAAAAATATCTGCAAAGGAACTAGAGCTGTCTGACTTATGAGCCTCTTAGGTTCCGGAAAAATAATTAGGGTCTTGGAGGTCAGACATTAAAAGAAGTATGAAGACTGCCTGTAAAATTGTTTCACTCTGACAGTTTCAAGCCACGTCTTGAGATTTTAAGACCACTTGCCTGCCACCTCACTGGGTTCTTCTGTATTTTGGAGAACCTTAACTACAAGTAGTAAAGCAGAAATTAAAACCACAAATAGTGGATTTTCCTAAAGAAGTTTTAGCTCCATTTGCAGCAGTATTTTTAGAGTATTTATATGAATGCATGTTTAGAGACAAAAGTTACTTAACTAAATATAGACCAATATAAATATACACCAATTCTGAACAATAATCTTTTTATAAAGAATTTATGTATTGGGTTATTTATTATTATTTATGTATATGGATTCTCATATAACATTTAACAGAGTAATTTAGAAAGACGTTTACTGAAAAAAAAAACCACTTCTGATCTTAAGATACACACAACTTTAAAAACAAGTATACCTCTTCTCGCATAATTGGTATCCATGTCCTTAAAATGCACCATAACAAAATCTGAAGACTTGAACAAGATACTCTCTAGTATGTCTTCACGTTTTGGCCCCAAACTGGATTCTGCAGTTTTCCGATGAGCAGCATCAAGCACTAAATCACACTATTAGAGATATAAAAAGAATACACTAACTTAATGCACAATACGCTACTCGATACCATCACACGCTTACAAAAAACGCACATTTACAATAGTTTGCAAAAATTAATCTGCTTGTGTAAACCTAGACATAACAGTCAAAATAATTCATAATAAATACTCAAATTTTAATCAAATATTGATTATTCAGTATTAGGATCTTTTAAAATAGGGAAGAGTCAAAACAAAAACCAATTACCTTAGGACTGTAGGTTTTAAAAACTCCTTCATATATACCACCATTTTTCACCTGTACTTCACATTTGGATCCCTAGAATGCAAGAAAAATGAAAACACAGCTTTCTACCAGCCTGAAAAAAATTACATTTGAGTGATTTTCTCAAAGATGTATTTTTTTACGTAAGTACAATGTGTAAAAATACAGCTCAGTTTTTAGTCAAATCTGCTCATTCAACATTTGCCCATTTATAAATACGCCACTGTGTTCTGCAGATGCAAACAGCTGGGTGTGTACCAAAATTTGTTCTGAAGGGATTTAAAGATACTCACAGAAGCATATTTCGTACTCACAAGACTCTTGACCAGTTATGCACACAAACAAGTTTTTGTGCAACACGAAAATCTGTGCATATGTGTGGGTACAAATAAGGATGAAGGCTTATTCTGGACCCTAGCAGACGGGGGACAGTCTGCCTTACTTAATTTTGGCACGTCAGGACTTTCCTTAAAATTTGGGGAGAAAGGCTTCCATTCCCTGCACACAGACTCATTTTATTTATCCATAACCTCTCTAAAGACGGAAAATCAGAAATATGACCAATGCACCTAAGAAATTTGCTATACCTATGCAAATTGTATTTGAACCTTTCCAAGCCAAAAATACAGAATAGCTATTACTGTGGTTCTTTAAAGTTCAATCTTGGCAAAAGATGCCTACTATTAAAGTTTAATATTCGCTCTATTATATTAGAATTAGTGGGCTGGTTAACAATTCTATGTCACTATAGAAACTGTTTACCCTCCTTTCAAATATGAAGACTTACAACAACTGATGTAAGTATGTGAACCATTCTCATGTTTGCATAGATGCCATCGAAAGAAATCTGAAAAATAAAAGACGTTGTCATGAATACAGGAGAAATACTTGCAACAATTCAAAAAGCCAGTGCGCCAAAAATAACGCAGGCTTTCATTAGTACATACTAGTTCCTAGAAACACTGGTTGAAAACCTTATTCAGTCAATACACATAGAACTTAGGTCACATGTGATTTCCAGAGGACCCTTACCCCTTCCTCTGATTAATTAAAGATCTGAACATCCTTCCAAACATGATAAACATTACAGAGTGCCCCTAATGTCACTCAATAAGGAAATGCCTTTGCTGGTTGAATGAAGCTCATATGCACAGACTCCTAACTGAAAAAGCCCTGCTAACATCCCTCTCTGGTTTAACAGCCATCAACAGGATAAGGTACTTCAATTGCCACACAAATAAAAAGGTGCTTTCAGGGCCTGCTGAATTACATCTTTTTCATCTAACAGACTTGATTACATGCATTAACAGAAGTTAAAGTCATCAAATCATGGAGCGCCAAAGAGCTACAAAACCTATCGTAAAATTAGTCAAAAGTAATTCACTGCAGTATCAGAGTCTGCGATCCTGCACCAGGAGAGCTGACCAAGCATCGCCCAGGCTCCTAGATGACACGCTCACATAGGCATACATGAAGTGGCGAGGAAGCCTATGTTTTGTTGCAACATCTCCTATCTCTCCCTGTCAACTTCACGCTTGTGAAACAAGAGATGCTGAAACACACAAGGACCTCACCGTATTTTGAGCTTTTTAACTGACAACATATCTTTTAAACTGTCAGCTCCTTAATCCAGGTACTCCTGCATGTTAGCCACGCTTCCTGGTCTGGAAAGACACGTTTTAAGGACACTCCTATGCTCAACACTCAGTACAGAGGACGTAAAGACTAACAGTTTTATGATGTTTAGTGTTTGCATATGACCTTTTTCACCACTCTTCCTGAAAGCTTCTTTATTTTTACTGAAGGGTCTTGATATCTTCAGTAAACATTGATGTATGTAAACTATAGTCCTTTTAAACCTTCCTACTTCTGCCTCATTCCCCCAAAATTAGTCATCCTTGAAAACCAGGCCAATAACAAATTATCAAACATTTGATTAGTGCAGTTCAAAGATCCACTCTTTAAATCGGGATCCACATCTTTAACTTTGATAAAATTACATTCTACAAGTCAAGCCACGCCTATACTTCAACACTATATAGCCTCGACAATAACTAAAGCTACACATTCAGGTTACTGATAATGCTGGGTTATCTATTTTATAGCAAAGCTAAACAAAATTGTTATTTTTATTGAACTAAATGCTGTCTTACTGTCATCTGCTTAAGAAAGAAGCCAATGTTAGAGTCTTCAGAGAGGAACTAATTCAAAAGCATTGCCTTAAGTTAAATGTTATCTGTATCTACAACTATAATTGCAAGAAGACGCAGAAGATTTAAACTAGTGCGGTCAAGAGTTTAAGTGACCCTTCCCCCCTTCACCCTCCCAGGAGACTTAAATGAATGCAAGATGTTACATCTTTAGAAAAGCATATCTCAGTCTAAAATACTCATCAAGGCATCCAAAGGAAAAAATTGAGAGAATATTCCAGTATCTGCTATTCTTACGTTGATACTTGGGTTCACTGTACGTAAGTTGTTCCCTCATATCTAGGAAGTGGTACAATGAGGAAAAAACATATACTTACTGTAGGCTGAGGCGGTCCTTTGCCACTGCTGCGACCTCTGAAATGAAATACATATATGGGATATGATTAAAAGAAGAACTGCTGAAATTAACCCATTTCTTAACAAGGAAGAATTCAAAACCCCATCTTAATTTAGTGTTGGGAATGGGATCAGAGAAAAACAGCACTCCCCTAGGGCAGAACTCAACAACTACAGGGCCCACAGCATTATCCTCCAAACTACTGACCTACAAGCAAGTAACACTGGTTAATAGGCAAGAGGGTTACCTACAATAAATTAAAGGACAAAATGAAGAAAATACTAAGCCTATGTCATTATAAAAATCAAAAAAAATATTCTCTCTTAAGCAGAATCCTGTAACTAAAGCAAATTCCAAAACTTCCTGGCACACAAAACCAAAAACCGCTTTCAGGCCCAATCCCCACTTAACACAGAGTCGCCTCTCTAAGACTAGAGGCTCAGTACATCGTCACCGTCCCTCTGACGAAGGGCCACCCAAACAACCGACCCACGCTGCAAGCTACGGGCCGCCTTGATTGTAAGGCCCTACCTACAGAGCTTGCTTATCACTCCTATCACAAGCCAGCAAGCAAAACTAATTAAGTCTGTCCATCCCCTCAAAAACACTAACTACTTTTAACGCAGATCTGTCAATGTGTAGCACCTAGGACACTTCAAAAAGCTTTTAAATTAACATGTATGCTCCTAATATCTTGCAAACTGAGATGTAACAGTCTGTGCCCTCCACCTCCTGCAGCTAGCAAGTCCGCAAGACCAACAATTCTTCAACTTCACTGGTGTGCCTTATTTCAAAGTTACTTTCTTGTACCAAGAAGTCCTAGTTTCAAATATTTCTTATAGCGATTTAGATTTGTATCACAATGACTTCAGGAGTGCACACTGTAACATGAGGCAAAATGAAGTCTTCTGTTATTTAAAAAAAAAAAAAAAAAAAAAAGCAATTTTTTAAATAGACCCACCTCACAGATGCACAACCACTTAATTAAAGAGACTCAAAGAATCATGTCTACGTTTCAAAATATCCAAACGACACTGAAATCTAAATTCAACTGAATGCCAACTGCATTCAATTGCTTTTGAAACCACTATGCTGTGGCTAAATACAACCTTGCTCTCAAAACAAGATGCCCTTATAAACAGGGCTCATGAGTTAGTTAAGAAATCAAAGGAACTTCTCCACATCAACATAAATATCCCTCCAATAAATTCTGCAGAAATAAGCAAGTCCATCAGAGAACCATGGAAGGCCCCAATGAGGAAAAAATGAAAAACCACTAAATTATCACCTGACTCATTTAAGAAAACAAGCTTCCAAAACAGAAACGTAGTCTTATACAGCCTCACGCACACTGATGACATTTGCTGATTGGCAATAACTGCACATTTCAGATGTCTAGCTGGTATTTACAGGATACTGGCAGAGTACTTATCTCATGAAAAAAACCTAACGCAAATAGCCTTTATTTAATTACCTATCAGTCTTAACTTTCCATAAGGCAGCGTCACAACTTCAGGCTTGCTCTGGAGACCAGCACGTCTCACCATTTACTAAGTCTGCCATTTGCCAAATGGCTACCTATAGCACGGGGCTGAATTGAGCCCTCCATGAACCTGGAACATCATTTTTGCCTAACATTCAGATGAATGATCCTCTTCTTTCTGAAAGTCATTTCACCAGATGTGAAACACCCAAATAAAAGAGAGGTACAGTCCAGTCCTGATTTCTCCTTTTATTACAATCAAAAGCATCAACAACACGGTCTTTCAAAGAACGTGGCCTCAGTCAAACAATTTCACCAGTTCCCTCTGCTGGTCTCAAGGGTTTTAGAAGATACTCCTTCCTACGTCACCTACAGAAATGGTCAAAAGTGAAAGAGTTTGGTGTCTTTGAAACAGAAATCACTCCCATTTTTAGTGACAAGTATTCTTAGAACTTAAATAACTGGGTTGCTAGACTGGTCAGAAAGTCTGGAGCATTCCCTTTAAGTATCCACCTAAGTGTTCCAGATTTTCCATCTCTTACCACATTTCCAAAATGACTGTTCCTACCCACATTTCTTTAAGAAACAATCTGATTGTGTGCAGCCACAGTGGCAAGAGGTCCTAGCTTCTACATCAGACCAAGAGTTAAACTAATTGCAGAAATTCTATGTACTATTCTGACCTAACATCTCTTTACAGACCTGGCCTCTTTTTTTCCAGCTACAACTGTTAAACACAAACCCTTAGAAAAACGAAAGACATTCACCAATTCTGCCAATGCTACAGTTCCGTCAGAACTGTATGTATCTTCTGCTAAAACCAAGGCCATCAACTTGAGGTTTATATTCCAATAGGTGAAGACTCAAGTTCAAATTACCCTTTGACACATCTTTGATGCATCACATGAAAAAAACTAGCACCTTTACAAAAGCAGAAAGTAGATGGTCTTTGCCAGAAGTTTCCCAAAGTTTGAAACAGGAGAGTAACACTATGAAATGGAGGTGGGGGAAGCTAGAAGGGTCAGCAGCAATTGGGCACTGCTACCTAAAACCGCATCTTGATTACGGTAAGTATGGCAAATAAAAAGAAAACATTGTGTATTGCAGAAATGTGGCTAAAGGTAAGCCTGGGAGAAGGCACAGCAGCTTGGCAAATCCAACGTGCAAACCCTTTCCTTTGGGGTAGCAAAGTCACAAATTCAGAAAAAATGCTGCACCAAACAAAGTAATGACCAAACAATTAAACTTAGTAGCCAACTCATTGCAGGCCAGCAGTTATACCTTAAGAGTGAAGGTCTCCATAAGGGCTTAATCCCAAATGCCGAACAATAAACATTTTTACCCAGCAGCAACTTGCAAATTTTTTTTTCTATTTTTATGAGCATTTACTATCCTATTCCTCAGCATCCCTCACCTCCCACCCTAATGTTTACATGCCAAGTAGAGCATTTGTCTAAGCAACACAAGGTCACACATTTTTCCAGTTAAGTGAAAACTAATGCAAGGGGGACAAGTCTTTCCAGGATGTGAAAGAAAGTCTCGAGTTTTCTCTCCAGCGGCATCTTCACTTTGAGACTAAGAAACAAACGCAAGCATACTGCAATTAACGTCCAGAGCAGAAGTGCAACTACAAAGACTGTTGAATTTAACAGAGTGAATAGATGTTTTTGGAGCACTGGCTGACATTACTACAGCTTTCAAAACAAATTTGCAGGATACTCTAAAGAACTTTCATTACAAGGGCAGAGAGCTGGTAAAGCTTTCTTCTAAGGGAGAAATCAGAAGTACAAAGCTTTATTTAAGTGCAGTATTTGTCTATATAAGTCAAATGAATCGAAGTTGTCAAATTAAGATTGCACAAGAAGTCCTGCAGCATTGTTTTCTGTAATTTCTCTCCAATACTGACATTAATAATGTCAATTCCTGTCCCCTTACAAGATGCCAACTTCTGTAGCGTCTAAATACGTAAGGAACCTGACAAGTCTGACCCAGTGCACATCTGTAACCTGTTGACGGACTTAAGTCATTGAAGAACCTTCTTCATATACATTGCCATGAGTTAGTTGTTAAATTAAAACTTACTCAAAAGCAGGTATATAATATCGTACTAAAGTGCGCTAACAGCGATAAGGAGAGAGACCTGTAGGTTATCCGTTCATTTTGCTCAGCAGTTTAGCACGGTTGCATTAAAACCGACACACACAAAGATGTTAGAACACGCTAGAAAAACTCTGAATGGCACGTGCGATCGAGCCTCCAGAACAGTCACTTCCATCGTATCAGAGCACCTCAGCACTCAATATTCCAAATTACTTCTGTCTGAACAGAATAGGCACCTATCTTCTGCCTTTTACTTAAGCCTTTAATTAGGCTAATAAAAAAGGCTGTCAAGGAAAAAGGAAAATAGGAGTAGGCAAGAAGCATTAAGTCTCAAAAGCAAGCTACGCGGCATGGGATCATTTCAGTTTTAACTTTTTAATGGGCAAAGCCATTTATAAAAGACAGTAACTTACAGTATTCTTAAAGGACTTCCAAGTCCAGTTAGGCAAGAAAGTTACCAAATGAAAAGGGAAAAGACCTTCTGCCACAATTGTAACTAGACACATAACCATCCAAAACCTCAGTCTGAGATGTTTTCCCTTCAGACAAAATAACAATGGGGAAAAATTGATAACAAAAAAAGGACGCAGTGCTTGAAGGAATGCTGGGACAGATGCGACTTTCAATCACAGGATGGCTAACCCTCCTGTGCTCGTATAGCAGCAAAACTGAACTAAACCACAAAAAGTAGGCATTAGATAAGGTTTTGACTAGCACAGCAGAGCAGGTTTGTGTACAGGCCTACGTTTTTTCCAATTACAGTTCAACCTGCCATTGGCATCCACGCTACAGCCCGATTTCCCATCTGCCATATTGCACATGCAGTTGCTATTAAACAAACATAGCATTTCACTTAGTGCCTCCTTATAAAAAAAGATATTAATCCTTTTTGGTTTTTTTCTTGAACACCTTTAAAGATACCTTCATTTGTGATTTTTTCTCTTATATAAAAGAAATTAATAATATCATGAAAACAAATATTGGAACATCTTATTTGCTCACACAAGATTTAACTTTTCTACTATGAAATACATATATCCATCATTGTGAAACCATAGAAATAAACGTAGTGAGCAAAGCTGACCCTCCACTCACTATCAGATGTAGAAGGACCAGGTGCTCAGCCCAATTAAGTCTTACAGTAATAAACACATAGCAGAAAATTAGGTCCAGGACAGTTAACTATCAATGAGGTTTCTACCCAGACCTAAGCCTTTAAGAGCAACTTAGCCATGAAAAGTAACATTCTTTTGCGTCTCATGAAGATAAGAAAGAGAATGCCAGTGCTGCAAGGAAACGAGCTGCTAGGAAGAAAGTTTGGCATAAACTGGAGATGTTTTAAGTTTCTATTAAATAATATAATGCTTCAAATTGAAACCAAGAGGCAGGCCAGCTAAAGAACAATTCGATTTTTTGAACAGAAAAGCCACTTAGCTTTCCATTTACATGAACAGATTTGCAGCATGAACCATCTTTGAATTTATACTCCCCAAAAGATAAGACTTTTCTTTAGGACAACAATAGGAGAAGTTCTCCGAAGGTGTTCCACAGGGCTCCATCAGCCCAGGGACTGTGATTTTACAGACCCTTCTTTCACCAATAACTTGAAAAATTGATTAACAAAAAAGAGTGCGTGAACACCTCTGAGGGAACATGTCAGTTGTTCAGCAGCCCCACTAGAACTCCCTAAGGACTTCTGAGGTGGAATTTATCCAACAAAACTAGAAAGGCAACACTGGTAAGAGAAATCCAGTGGCTTTAATCTTAAAACTTGGTAGAGAAACTGAAGCTCGCATCCCCTAATCTACAGAGACAAGTGCTCACCATCATACTGAATTTTTTTTAAAAAAAAAGAGCTGTAGGTTTTGTTGCCCTTCATGTTAACCTCTACAGTGCCACTGTGTGTTGGCAGGGATAACTGTTTAGCAAAGCACAGTAAACATCATGTTCAACCTAAATGGCCATATATAAAAACTATTAAATCATTGCAATGAAGTACTAAGGTATTATTGTTATTATTTAAGTTTGTTTTGCCCTTTTCAACCCTATCAAAGCTTTTCCACTTCCAGTTCCACAGACTGGTAACAAAGTAAAACCCTATTTCCAGTGACATCCAACAATGGGACCACTGTAAATTCTGTTTTATTGCCAATGCACAAAACCGAGTAAAAGTCAAGTTAAAGAGCAAGATGAAGAAAACTTGAAATGAAACTGCTCTGAGCGACTATGACCTTCAAAACTGTTACTGTCCTGCTTTGACTGTTTGTTATGACCCCCACAGCACTGGAAAAATTCACACCACTAGAAAGTTTATTTTTTTTTTCCTTCCTCTCTCTCAAATGTGTGTGAATTTGTAACGTTAATGCTCTCTGAGCAGGAGCAATCTTCCAGAGGCAGTATGAGACAGCAGGGTCTCCGCAGCGTGCGTGGGGAGGGGGAGATAGGAGGAGGGGAATCTGAGCCTGCCGCAAAACCCTGATTCCTCCCCCCACCCCCCCCAAAAAAAAAAAAAAAAAAAAAAAAATCTGTGAAAAAGTCAAGTCGTGCTTGGAGCCACCATCCACCGCCGAGGCCAAGGAGTGCGCCTGCGGCCTCCCTTCCCGCAAGAATTTTATTGCGATTTAAATAAAAAAATTATATATATATATTAAAATAAATAAAAATAAACCCCGGGAAGCTGAAGGTGCTCCACCGCAGGCGGGCCGCCGCCGACTTCCACAGGGCAGGAACGCTGCCCCCCCCCGTCCCCCGCCCGGGAGAGCCCCGCCGCCCCCCGGCCCCGAGGCCGCCGCCATCGCGGCCGGCCCCTTCCCGCCGCCGCCGTCCCCCCGCGCACGTGCGGCCGCCGGCTACGGCGCCTCGCCCCCGCCGCCCCCCGCCTCCCCCCTCCGCCGCCTCCTCCTCCTCCTCCTCCTCAGCAGGCGGGTCACGTTGGCCCGGGGGAAGCGGCGCCCCTCGCCCCCGCCGCAGGCCCCGCCAGGCCGCGGGAGGTTTCGCCCGTCGCCCCGTGGCGAAAAAATGGAGGTGCCGCCGTGCCCTCCGCCGTCCCCGGCCGCCTGAAGGGCACCGGCCGCGGCCTGGCCTGGAGGCCTCGCCCCGGCGGCACTGCGGAACCGGCGGGCCCCTCGGCGGGCCTGCGTGCGCCCCGCCCGCCGCCATGCCGGCTCCCGCCCCGCCGGGCGGAGCCCCCCGCGCCGCGCCGGGCCGGGCCGCGTCCCCCGCCATGCAGCAGGCCCCGCTCCCCCTCCCGGCCGCGCCGCCGCCGCCCATGGAGGCCGGTGCAGGGGGGTGGCGGCGGGGGAGGGGGAGCGGCGCCCGCGCCGGGCTCTCCGCGGCGGGGCCGTGGCCGAGGCCGGGGCCGGGCCCGCCGGGGCCGGGCCCGGGCCCGCCGCCGCGCACCCACCTGCCCATGTTCTGCCTCCCGCCGCCCGCGGCTGACGGGAGGCCGGGGCCGCCGCCGCCGCCGCCGGGGGGCTTGCGGTTGTTGCCGGCGGCCTGCGCCGCCGCCGCCGCTTGCTTGAGGGACATGACGAGAGGGGAGAGGGCTGGGGGTGAGCGCCGGGGCTGGGCGAGGGCCGGTCCGCGGGGCCTCGCTGCGCTGGCGGGGCCGGGGCGCCGCTGGCTCGGCCGGTTGCTCCCAAACAGTGCGAGCGGGGCGGAGGGAGCGGAGCGCGGCGCGGAGGGATCCGCGGAGGGGGGGGAAGTGGGGGGGGAGGCCGGACCGGGCCGGCGGGTGAGGGGAACGGCGGGGCGGAGGGGCGCGGCGGTCGCCCCCGCCGCCTCTCGGTCACCCCCACGGCGGCAGCGGGGGGGCGGCGGGGCGGGGGGCGGTGAGGCGGCAGCGCCGGAGCGGGCGGCGGGCGCGGACTCTTTACGGGAAGTCGGAGGGCGCCGCGGCGGTGCTGCGGCGGGTGAAGGGGCGGAGGCGGGAGGCGGGGAGGGGAGGGGGACACGTGAGGCGGCCGCGCGGGACGGCGGCAGCTCCCGCCGCAGCCCCGGCCCCGCTGAGGGACGGGCCCGGCCCGGCCGTGCCGTGAGGCCCCCGCCGGCGCAGCCCCCCCTCCCCGTCCTCACAGCCCGCCCGCGCCTTCACGCCTCGCCCGCGGTAGCCGCATAGGGCGAAGCCCCGCCGGTGCCAGCCGGGCCGACACCCCCGGCGCGGCCGCTGCGGGCAGGCCGGGGTGGAGGGCGGCCCGCAGGCCCCGGCCCCTGAGGGGAGCCTTCTCCCTCGCCCGGCGGCGCAGGGCCCTGGGTTGCGGCCTCCTCTCCGGGCCGGCGCGCAGGCCGAGGCCTGGCAGGGGCAGGGGGGGCCGGCCCCGCCCGGGCCTGCCGCTGCCCGCCCGGCCCCGCTCGCCCCCCCGGGGCCGCCAGCGAGCAGGAGTTGGGGGGGAGGGCGGCGGGCTCGGCCCGGCAGCGCATCGTTGAAAAGAAGCCAGACATGGAGAGACACCAAAATTCAGAAAAAATGGCCGAGCCGCCGACTAGCTGTGAAAGGCGAAATGGAGAACCCCAGGCCCCCTGCGCTCGCTAGCAAAGCTGCAGACCGGCTCCTGCCTTTAACCACAGAGACGCCGAACTATCGCCAGCAAACACACACATCCCATTGCCCTCCTGCTGGAGCCAGCTGCAGGAAAGCAAGATGGGGCCGAAGGGATTGCCACATTCCTTGCTGACAACCCCTCAGTATTACAGATTTCTGCTGCGTTTTGTTTTTTTTTTTCCCCTCCTAAATCGCTGCAGTCCAAAGAAATTAAAATTCACATTGCACTGACAGAAACAGAGTATCTGAGCCCGAGATGCCAGTTCTCCCATCGCTCCATGTTGGTACCTATCCGCCATCACCAGGCTTCCTGCAGAAACCCAAGGTGCAGCGACTGTTCGGCTCTGCCGTGTTTGTGGTACCTGCTTTACGCAGAGCGGTGGTTTCACCAACTCATACCAATACATAAAAATAAAAGCCTGGTCTGTCCTGTTAAAAAAAAAAAAAAAATCTATGTACATATAGGATTAGTAGGAGCAGATGTAACTTGAAAACCAAGAGCTAAATTGATTTATAGCCATGGTTACTCAAAATGCTCAGAGTTTAATCTATTCATAGAAATGCTCTAGAAATCCCACAGGATTCAAATGTAATAAAAAGGAGCGGTGCTCTTAGGCAGGCATTATTTATACACCTTGCTTGTAAAGCAACAGCTTTCCCATGCGGTTGAAAGAGTTGTGGGTGGCAACACACAATGGTAAAAAGATAACAAATATTTAACAGCTTTCTTAAATTAGCATTTTCCCTACACTTTTGACTGTTAAACTGCTTGTTTTGTTTTACCTTACAGGCCCAAATAACCTTGTGGTTAACACATTATTAGTTAGATGACAGATACTAGCCGAAATAGGCTGGGCACAAAGAATTTTTCCACTGAAAATACTTGCCCTAAACAGAGCCAGCAGTTTTAAGGAAACTACGTCTTTCAATTGCTTTAATGAACTCGCAAGACACTTTGCTATTTCACAGCCCCGGAACCGAGAGGAAAGGCTATCAAGGATTTCTGCAGTCCAAGGCTTTCTGTAGGAGACTCTAGCACCTGCAGGGCTGAAGACAGCTCGCGCTACCACTGGCACAAATTTTGGGACCATTTACTGTAAAAGCAGAAGTCTGTTTCGGTGCACCTGATGGGATAACTAGCGGTACCTAAGAGAAGCTAAGAAAAGATCTTTTTTTTAAATATATACACACACACACACACGCATATATACAGACAATACATACACACACACACACACACATATATGCGTAAAATCCACTAGCATACAAACCCCTGCATTAAACCAGACTCTTCAGGGTACTGTTTATAAGGTCTTCTATATCTTTTGGCTGGTCCTACTGGATCTGAAGCGGAGGGCCTCCAAGTGCTACCACGATGGGAAACGCAGCAGGAGAGGAAGAGCCAAACTATGCCTTGAAACTAACTCAAGTAAGCTACAGCTACAAGGATGACTTACTCAATAGTGTGTTTTAATCAGCGTGCTTTGCATTTTAAATGAAAGCTTCCAAGAAAAAGCACAAGGAAGTCTGATAAGAGACTGAGCATAACGTATCCAGGTCACTTAATAGTTGGGTTTTTTAAAGGACATTACTTCAGTGCTTTTTCAGCTAAGAATGTTTACAGTGCACAGCAATTAGTCACTCTTTATGTGGCTAAAGGTTAAGAACGATTAAAGAGCCTGCAGTGTTTTGAAGTGGCAGCCATGCTGTGGGGTCCCGCTGGTAAAGATGGAGCCCTTGATATTCAAGGATGGCAAAAATACAGGAATAAGTTCCATGGGCAGAGCTGGTTTCTAAGACGTGATATGAACGTACTAAACTACATTTTGGGGTAACATTATGTGCTTGGAAAGCAGCGTATGAATAAGACCCGTGTTCACGTCTGCAGTAATGACTCAAGTGCAGTTGCAGTTTGACTTGTTTTCTCCTTCAATGTATTCTTTGTTTTGTTAAGCTCTGTTTGGCTTTCATTGTGCCCTCCCTTTTTTGTTTGTCAAGCATCTTCGTAAAAAACACATTAAAAGTAAATATAGAAGTGACCAAATTAAAACAGCTCCGGCAGTAACGACCACCAGCGAATCTGCAGGGTGGTTTCTGAATCCAGCAGCAGCCAGCTGCTTCAGTGACCGTCGGCGCAGACGCTGCTCCTCACCTTTCTGTTGTGGGCACGCGTCTCCAATGGACTCCCCAAACGTCCAGTGTAATGGGATTATACCGCCGTTACGGCACATCGTTCCCTTTACTTCTACCTGCATACGCTCTTCTTTGATAGCCCACCATTCCCAATATTCTGTATTTATTACTTTATGGTTTGGCTCTATCCATTTTTCCCTTTTTTGGCTATTCCTTACCATTTTAGCTGCTAGTGTGGTTGCCAATGAGGTTGTGACAGAGAAGAGACAACAGTCAGAAGCAGTGGTCAAGCTGTAGAAGTTCAGGATTCAAAGTCACCTGCTCCATGGCCAAGCAAGAAAAGCAGCTATTTCTGATGGAGAAACACATTCTGTTTTGCCTTTTCGGCCCATGTTCCAGGTTAGAGCTGCTCTTGTTCCCAGACTACTATTTTCATTCAGATTTGTGACTACATGTGCAGGCTGTATTTGCATACGAAGATGAATGAGTCTGATAATATCATTACTTACCAGGAAGTGCTACGTGATGTAACATTTCCTTGATCTAACCTGCTGTTAGGCGTTGTGCTCTCTTCCTTGAGCTACCCAGGCTGATCCTCAACAGCGTTCGACAAGACGAAACACGCGTGCCTCCGGAGGGATGACCGACATGGGCACTCGGCATTTATTTTAAGCAAAATCAGCTGTTAGAGAAGCTTACAGAACGGAGCATTTCTACATATGCATTTTCTCTTCCTCGAAGACTTCTGTTATTTAGTCCCATTATCCCTAACCCTCTCCTTGGAGGCTAAAGCTTCACAAACAGCACTATGGGCACAGGCATCTCACAACACTTGGAAAGACATTAGGAAAACAAATCGGGTCTTGTACCACACAAGCACTTCCCAGAGAGATACAATGTTAGCTCGTCAGCAAAGCTGCCATCAGTTTTAACTGGTGAACGCGCTACTGGCCGAACCAGAAAGAGGTACGTACACAACAACGAGCAAAACCGACGGCAAGCTCCAGACCCACCAGGCGGGACAACTGCTGCCGCCTTCTGCCTTTCTTCCCCACCCCAGTCACTGCGTAGTGTCTTCTCATTGCCTGCAGCCCCTCAAATTCACAGCTCGATTCCAAGCAGAGACCAGCTCCCATCAGACACAGTTTTTGATCCGTACTTGCGCTTTTATAGCTATTTCTTCCCAATTTCTCTCAGCCCACCAGCGTCCCCCCCCAGGTCAGTTCAGACAGGGCACGGATGACGGCCACGCCTGCTGAGCCACGCGTGCCAGCTGCTTCTCCTGCAACCAACAGGAGACGAAGGGAAACGCTAATGCCAACGGAGCTCAAGAGAGAGGTACGGAGGTGCCAGAGCTCATTTTACCTATAACCAACATTTTAATGAACCTTGCTCTCAATTTCCATTGGCCTCGGACACCAAACAAGGGCATTTCCTTCCTCAGGTGGCAAAGCTCCAGGACCTGTACAGCGATGCTGTAGCTCCGTAGCAATTGTTTCGGGACAGAGCTGCAAACTGGGGGACACCAACTCTGCCCAGCAAACTGCCAGGCAACCTTCAACCAAGCACTTTACGCTTTTAGATTTCACATTTTTGCAAAAGGGAGGGGGGAAACCCAGCCTAGCTCCTGCTAAGCGGCAGCAGCACACAAAGCAATCGTTATGCCAAGATTTAGCTCTTAAATCCCTCAAGATCTGGTGCTCACGGAGCATAAACAACCTTTGCCTCACAGCCTCATCGAGCTGTACCTCCACGTTTCCCAAGCGCGGCTACACAGACCCGCCAGTACCCATCTTCTCCCCGTCCCTTTGCTGAGACAGGCATGCCAACAAGAAAGCCAGTTGCCATGGCATTTTTTCCCCCTACAGACAGATGTCCATTAAAAACCAAGTCAGCCTCAGGTTTGCTTCACAGAGCAGCTTTCAGTTATTATTACCAGCCCGCGAGGAATTTCCACTGTGCCCCTTCACCTCAGATGTTTCAATGCACTTCAGTATTAATCCCTGGGGATTAGAAGGAAACTACTACAGAACAGGCACAGGTACATTCAGAGGACAAATTTAGGATTATGATCTTGTTTTATGTTTTTGGCAGACGACTACCACATGACCGCCTTCGGAAAGGCTTGAATTTGTTACCTCTGGCACTCTTTCTCATGTTCGCTAAGACTCCATGCTAAAATCATCAGGCAAATTGGAAGTGAGATGCGGAGCTTTTCCCCCCCTCCAACACATTACACCTGGGGCTCAGATCTGGAATTTTGGCTTCAGGGGGAATCTGCCTGCCCCAGCCAGGAGCATCATCAGAGCCTCCATCCATGGAGAAAGGACTCCCACCCCTCCGCGCAGGAGCCCCAGGCAGCCTCCGCGAGCAGGGCCAAGGGCTTCCAGCAAACGCACGTGTGTCAAGGAGTGATGTCTTCCTTCCTTGGTTACAAGGCCATGTTTTTATTTAAGATCGGAAAAACAGCTTAATGGATTCCATACTCCCCCTCAGCCCATCCTGCCTGCAGTGAGGGCCAAGGGCTCATCGGAGGTGTCCCTAGGGAAAAGCAGGGGAGGTTCCTACCGCAGCGCTGGCAGTGCATCGCCAGCATCTCTGCAGGGTTGAACTTCGGGTAGGAAATGGTCAGGTATTTTTATTTAGACCATAACAGCGCTAAATGCTTGAGAACTAGATGCTGAAACATAACTATACAGTGACATTAGTTTGCCCTGCTAAAGCACTGCAGTGCTAAGACAACTCTTAAAGAAATCCTCTTCGTGATGTCCAGGGAGGGATCTCTCCTCTCACATCTGGGTCTAAACCTGGCAGGGCTTCTAACGTGTTCTTCGTTTAGGCTGTGGCACTTGGGAGACATAGACCTTCTGTGTGGGAGCTGACATTTTGGAGGCATTATTGCAACTCAGAGCCCTGCATCCAGGCTGGCTCGCAGCGAGTTTTCCACAGGAGCCTGGGTCTTCAAGGGAGCGAAGCACCACTACTTCAGCTGTAGGAACGGCAGCTCCTCGTAGCTCTGTCAAACAGCAGGGGCTGAGCACGTGCCAGATGCAGGGTCCTGAGGGAACGCTCCCTTCCAGGCTCAGAGTCACTTCCCAAGATGAAGCATTTGGATTTCTCCTCTCAGTTACAGCTAGCGCAGCTGCAAATATGATCAAAAATATCTAATCCTCTTAACTGCTTCTGCAGTTTGACTCCGATCGCCGCAGAGGAAAACGCTGTGATTTCAGCGCGCTGCCTGCATTCCCACGCGGCTGCCTATAAACCTTGGCTTTTACACCATTGTTCATTCCTCCCCGTTGATTTCTTGGAAGGAGGAGTAGGTGTTTGGCTCCTTGCGATGAAGCTGCAGGGGTACGTTAGCCAGGGGTGGAGGCCAGGAGCATCCAGGTCCTGGGGCTGCGCTCAGCTCTTGGTGCTCCTTCACTGAGCAGGCAGGATCCAGTTGGGATTTCTTCTTCGCTCCAGTGAAGCCGGAGCACGTTTGAAAGCTGCCAAGGAGAATTGCTTGGAAAAAGCCCTCTTTGCTCCTCACGCAACCCCTGCAGTTGCAGAGGGAAACTCTTGGCACGGCTGTGCTTGGACGAGACCGGCCAGCCCCCCCTCCATTGGCACGGGGCCGCTGGCTGCAGCAGCATCCCTGTCTCCTGTGGGCAACACCAGCTCACCCATCTCGCTGGGCTGCATCTCCCGCTCGGCTCCTCCAGCCCTTGCAGAAGGTTTTCCAACTGGGACTCCACACAGACCATGGATTCAAGCCAACAGCACTAGGATTTTCTCCAGCCTACATTAATTCTGCTTGGGCCAAGATTACCAGTAGTGTAGAGGAATGGTTCTAGGAGATCTAGTCACATTTTATATGCTAAACAGATTTACTGTGGGTTTATTTTAGGTTTACAGAGCTCACACACGGAGACCATGAAGTTGCCCTGGAACCTCGCTCACACCTGTAGTGGGGGTCTCCCACAGCCCGGAGAGAAGGAGCCCACCAAGGTGGGCTTGCTTCAGGTGCTTAAAGCCCTCTGTTTTACAGGGCAAGAGCATACATTTCCTCACCTAACGGCATCACGCATCAATAGAGACTAATAAATATCACAAAGTCACGTATAGAGACATGAGGGAAGAAGGAGATTGGGAGGCAGAGGCACGTTAACAGGTGTCAAGAACATCATCTTTGCATCCAGAAAACCGAGGTACATCCTACAGTGACATTGTCCTCCAAGGCCGTTGCCACCACATAGGGACACTGATAATGGGCAAGAAAAACAGCTACGTTGCAGTCTATCTCCAGGAAAAGCCCTGCTTAAGTGCCTGAAGGCAGCCTGCCTGCTCGGCCTGGGGCAGCCAGGTGGGTTTTGTGTTTGCAGCCTCCACCGGCATCAGGTGGAGCCCCCATAGCTCCCTGCCCAGCACGCGCCCCCAAGCACAGACACGGGGGCTTTACAGCTCAACTTAAGCACTTTTGAGAGCACGACCACTTCAGCAGCATGCAGAAGAGAAGAGCTGCCACTGAAGTGCCACCTTCAGATGACAAGGAACATGAGCCCAGCACCAGAGACCGGCACGGCCCCAGGGATTGCAGGTTGGGAACAAGGCACACGCTTAACACAGCGCAAGCAAGCCAATAGCTCGTCCTCACCCCCCTGCTCTCAAGCCCACAAACCCGGATAACTTGCACAACCGCAAAATCATCACCTTACTAAACCGGCACGGAAGACCAAAATCTCAGTCTGCTGGTGAGCTCAGGCGTGTCCGCTCAGAGCGCAGCTCCCAGCAGCGAGCAGCAAAGCTTTCCGCTGCTTCCGAGCCTCAGTGCAGCTCAGGAAACCCTCAACAAAGAACCCCCACCTACCCCAGCACCAGCTCCAGCAAGGCAGCAACCCCTCCAGGTGCAGCAGCTTTATAGGAGCTCTTGGCCCTGAAGAAGGTTCAACGGGGACCAGTTTCCTAGTGGGGAAGTAAGCATTGCTCTCTCTGAGGTGTTTGATGTTTTTAACCAGCTTGGGATGGAAGGAGTTTGACTCTCCAGCTCCCCATGAGAAGGTGGAAGGAAACCATGGGAGTGTCTTGAGGTTTGTTGTCTAACTCAATTAACCAATTACTTCCAGGTCAAGAAGGGGCAAAGCTATAAATGCTGCTTGCTGCTATAAATAATGTTTGCTCAAGGGTGGTGCAGGAGCAGGAAGCGCTAGGTGTGGGGTTGTAACTTGAGCTTGAAACGAAAGCAAATATCACAAATTGCTTCCTGCTTCAAGCAAACCTGCCGCTATTTTGCTGTTGTGAACCAGTGCACAGAGCTGGCTCTTGCCTTGGGAAAGGCGTGGAGGAATTCAGGCTGAAGAATGAATGCGCAAACTCCCCTCCGGTGCTGCAAAACTCCCCTCCAAACACTGCTGACTGTCCTGGTGCAGGACCTGCTGTGGAGAGCTGGACCAGCGGGATGTGTCTGCCTTTAAAACACCGTCATTAGACCAAAATGCCCGTTTATGTAAAAAGGCGGGGGGAAGCCTCAGAGAAATTGATGTGAATTTCTCAGAGCTCAAACAAGAACAGACAAGTTGGCTGGTGCAGATCAAGGCAGGAATTTTCCACAGGGACTTAGGGAATTGGGCTCTGGTGAAAAGGGAAATGGAGCGGAGAGCGGGTGCTGGGAGGGCAGCGTGCCCCTTTGGAGGGGCCCGGGCTGGCTGCGGCACAGGCACAGGGAGCGCAGCGTGGCCACGGGGTGCTCCAGCTGCTCAGATGGACAGACAGACACCTGCAGACCTTTGCCTGCGGGGTGACTCCGTGTCCGCTCTGCTAGTGGCACCACGTGAGGTTTTCCTAGGGCACAAAGCAGAGGGACGTCGCCTCACCCGGGACCTCAGCTCCTCCAAGAGCAGAACCCATGTCATGGAGGGGATTAATTGGCGGTAAGGGACAGGTTCTTCCCAAGAGGCAGATTAGCCCACGGAAGAACTAACGAGTCCCTGGAACCGTGTGAAACAGAGTGATGCCAGCCGGGCATCTCACCCCAAACTGTGGTGCCCGTGGCCAGCCGGGCTGCACGGGGTGGGGGGCTGCTGCTGGGCTGGCCCCGAAAGGGCTCGTGGAGACCCATCAGCAGAGAGATCAGGGGGTGCCGGCGCTCGGTGACCGCAGGTGTCACGGGCGCTGCGTTCCCCTCCCGCCCCAGCAGATCCTGCTCGGAGCTTGGGCACAAACCCTGTGGGTCCTGGGGGTGGCGGGCGGGAAGCCCACCTCGCCGTCGAGTTGAGTCCCACCAAGCAGCGCTGCTTTTGCCTCCTAATCTGGACTTTGCCGTTTGCTTATGGGGAACATCCCTGGCGCAGAGCAGTGACAGCTGAGCCCTGGGCCCCAGCTCCCCCCCAGCTGCCCTACAGTTCCCTTCCAAGCAGGGGGGCACGGCCCTTTCTGTCCCCGCCGTCCCTCCGGCTGCGGGCGCCGCTTCTCCCAGCGGATGAGAAGCCGTGCAAACCCGTCACCCCGTCGAACCGCCTCTCCCCTCCGCTCGCTCGGGAACAGCTGCCGGAGTGAATCATTTCAGCATCCTCAAAGCGTGGAGGACTCTGCCAAGCTTCGTGTGACTTCTGGCTGTCACTCCGCTCCATCTGTGTTTCTCCCTGGCCATTTTAAATCCCGCAGCTTTTCCTGCGGTCCCCGATGACCTCCTCGCGTGAGCAGCTGGGTGCTCTCGCCACAGAGGTGCAGAGCTGACACCGGCGGCTCTTGGGCCGCCTCGGGCGTTTTCGCCGTTGCCATCCACACCCACGTACGCAGACTCAGGAGTCGTTTTGCCGTCCTGTTCCCTCTCTGCCAGCCTGTGAATCAGGGACCTTTTGCGGAGAGGGAACAGCAGGATCCAGCGAAGCTGACAGAACGTGCTGGCCACCAGCAGCCCTTCGGGGGAGAGCAGGTCCCCCGTTTCTTGCTCCTGCTAGGACACCTCCTCTCCGTTGCTGCCACGTAGCCCGCGTGGCGCGTGCCAAGGCAGGCTTTATCCTAGAGCTCCCTTGATACCACTCCAGGCACCCGACACAGCACCAGCGGAGACGGTAAAACCCCTTTGCTCTTCATCAGGGAGGGGGTGTGCGTTTCTTTCATGATTTAAAAATAAATAAAATGTCTATTTTAAGGATTTTAATCAGAGCAGGAGCTTGGCCAATCTCAGCTGTCCAGTGCTTGGGGGGAGTTTTATGCTGCTGCAACCTTCTGCTGTGGCGATACTGAGTCATCAGCCACAACGCTGACCTGTTCTTTGAGTTGCAGATGTCAAAATTTGACCGCGGGCTGGAGAGGCCCGAGCACCACTGCTTTTTCCAGGCACTCGGGTGTCCAGATGGGGGGTAAGGAAGAGCCACGGCCCGGCCTTTGCTGGGACTTTTCCCTTCACCACGAGCGGGCTCAAGCCGCATCAGCATGGTCCCGCCGCGGGGAAGTCTCGCACCCAGCAGGAGCCTGGGGGAGCCCGGTGGGTCGGCAGCAGTGAATAAACACCCAGGCGGCCACTCTAGGTTGCTTTGCCACCCGGGATGCTTTTAGCAGAAGCTGGAGGGGACTCAAGGACTGGGGATAATCTGCTTTAACGCAGAAGTATTCAACAGCCCTTGCTTTTTCCACACAAGCTGCCCCCTCCTCATGAGCCAGAGAGAACTACCCTGCCTCATCTGCTGAGCCGAACTCCCCCCAGCCCAAACACGACAAAGAGCTCCTCTGGACAGCTTTGCCTTCGAGTTAAAAAGTAGGCGGCTTCAAAAAGAATAAGTCGCATGTTTTGTTGTTCTCCCCCTGCCATCTCCTCCCTCCACTATGAGTCAAATACACAAACAAAAATACTGCACGCTGTTTTAATTTTCAATCACGTTTTTTGAAAATGAATTCCAAGATACAGTACAGCATCTTAGTGTTCTACACAAAGCAAGCTTTCAGCAAAAGGTCAGAGCATCTTAGGTGGTGTAAAAATATATCTTAAATAAAATAGTTTCTATAGGAGAGCAAGCGGTGTTGTACATCTCTAGGTCCTTAGAATAATTTACAGAAGGCAGAGGCCTGGTTGTACAATCCACACACTAGAAAAGAGTGTACATTCATGCTACAAAGTTAGAAAAGGTAGAAGTTCCAGATGATTGGGGCAGATCTCCAAACCCAAGCAGGGGATGCAATGAGTGCACGAACAAGCGCCCGGTATTTCCAAGTGAGGAAGTTCCACACTTCCAGTCCATACAGTCGGGAAGCAGAGGGTAAGGACTCACCTTCTGAGAGTCATTCTATTTACCGTAACTCATTCCTTTCAGTTGGCCCAAAAGAACAACTTCTAGCAATAAAGGACGAGCTGGTTTATTTCTTTGTTCTAGTTTGGAGCTGGTAAGTCAGAGCTGCATTTTCAGTGGTGCAGACTAAGATCAAGGCCGTTCCTGCCGTTTGAAGGATCACGCTGTGGTCTGAAAAGACAACTGCGGGACTCCCCCAGCCATTTTTAACGAAGGATTAGCCTTTAAACGCTCAGATTGCCGAGCACAACACAGCAACCAGGACAGTTGCTTCTCCAGCCAGGGTAAAACTCTTCCCACCCCAGAGCATCGAGCCTGGTATATATTCTAAGTGAAAACCAACAAAAAACCAAAACCCCCAGATTTGTCCTCAGATTTCCTTTACGGGATCTGCATACCTTTGGGGCAAAGAACACCAAAGTTTTGCCAGCCGAGATTTTGGACAGGGCCGGGTTTCGGAGCAGAACAGGCAGCGCTAAGTGATCACGGTAACCGGATACAACAGCTGCATCTAGCGGCGAGGGTCCAGTCGCAGGGCAGCGCGCTCGGCTCCACGGCAGCCCCGCGGGCGGGGGACTGCGAGGGCTGGGTACGGGCAGGTAGGACGAGAGGTTTTTCAATGCTACGCGAGTCGTTCTCCTCACCTTGTTTCGAGGATTGCAGCGCTGGAGCTCACGCCAACGCACCCCTAGCGCGGCTCGTGGAGGGGACGCGCGCGCACCCCGCTCCGGGAGGATCGGAACACGGTGGCAGGTGTTAATACGTAACGTGTACCAGTCTTTGCAAAGACAGCTCTATTTAATTTGTAGAAATGCCTGTAAAATAACAACGTTAAACAGCTTCCAGAAGATAAAAAAAAAAACTTTCACGCTTTCTGCCCCAAAGGCACCGAGCACTGGCCTTTCAAAGGCCATCTTTAAAACGAAGAAACAGATAGTAGCAAAGTCCCTTAAAGCGTTTAATGTCCTAGATTACAAGCCTTCCGGACTCGTTCAGTTTCTTACACCACTAAGATGGTTTATTTTGCACACCTCACTCCTTTTTATTTCCAAACTACAGTTCTACTCCTGCACTAGCAGTTCTGCAGTGTCAGGACTGCATATGCTAAAAGGAGATGTATATAATCTAATTTACACTGATTATTAAATAAAATCCTTTCTTAATTGAGAATACTTTTAATCCAGGAGAAGAACTGGAGAAGCCTTACACGCTGGGCCTAGCCTACTCTACAGCATCCCCTCGGGGAATGCGATGTTTAACACGTACACACCCACCCACCCCAAAACAGTACGCCCTCCCAGGAGAAAGTCAAATGCGCGATAGGAGGGGCTTTGAAAAGGTAGGAAGGCAAAATGGTCATTAAGATCTGCCTACAAATAGCTAAATAGTGCAGTGAAATGCTTTTAAATACCACAGACACCTCCATTGACTGGCAGCCAGTTTTATGAGCAGCTCTGAAGACAATTTCTAGCTGAGCTTTAGTGAACTGGGCGTTCCCAGCCGGAGTCCCGAGAGGTGAGGCCTACCACCAGCACGGCCAGTTCCAGGACGGGAGCAGGGCGCTCCGATTCTCACTTGCCCCTCTTGCCACGGCCTCTCCTGGAAGAAGGTTTGCCCGTGCCCCCCGTGGAGGAGCTGGCAGAAGATGCCACTGCAATGTTGATCTGTCCTTCCTGAATCTCCTGTCGGGTCTCAGCTGGGAGGTGATTGATTTTCTGTTGCGTCTCTAAGTAGAACATGACATCCCGCAACTGCTCCTGGATCTCAGAGATCTGCAGGTCCTTCTGTTCGCAGGTTTCCTTTAACACTCTCTCCTCCTCCTTTAGTTTGTTCTGAAGCAAGGCTTGATTCGCTCGCAAACACTTATTCAGTTCTTGCTCCTCCTTCAGCTCGTTGGAAAGCTTAGCCACTTTGTTATTCAGCTGAGAACACCTTACAAAGAGAAGCAGGAGTCAGGAAGGCAGTGCACCACACCAAGATCAAACACCACTGCATCCTTTTGATTTCCAGTCCCTTAGGGCAACTGACTCCCAGCCATCCCCAGCCCCACCAAGACCACCTGGAACTTGGTTTTCTGGCACAAGATGGGCAAGGGGAGGTAACACAAGAGGACTCTGAAATCCCCCCAGGATTTTCTACCCAGCTTGAGGGTTGCTAGCACCTGCTCGTCTGTGTGGTGTTACCTGCAGAGGGAAAAGGATGTTGTGAGGCAGAATCCCTTCCTTCGTCCCTCCAACCGCACAACCCAGGAGAATCCTTTCCCTTGCAAGTTAGGCAATTCCATCTGGTACCAAAGGCCAACAGAGGTGACAGACAGGGTGTGCGTGGGAGCACGGGACTGTAACCTTCAACAGGCATCTGCAACTTATGGAACAGGTGCCGAAAAGGGCCCAGAGGTTCCGTGGGGTCCTTAGAGAGCTAAGGACAATCAGGGACCCCCAGAGGCTGGCTCCCACCACACTCCGAGTACGAGACCCTGAAAATAACACTTCACTCAGACGCCAGATGCTCCCCCAAGGATATCAGTAGCCTCACGTTTCACAGACAGTGCTTCCCTGCTCCTAACAACTCAGTGCTTTTGCCCTGAAAGTTTTGCTGGCACCATACACAGGCTCCTTTCCACTCACCAAGGCGAGCTGTGTGAACCACAGCTCCCTAGCCTGGGTCTCCTGCTCCACCAGGACTGCTGGAGAGGCAGCAGTGCCGGGGCCTGGGGGGCTAGGAGGAACAGAGCACGCAGTCCCACCTAGGGAGCGGGAACAGACTGATCTGCGCAGTCTCCACGCTTGACATCTTTCATCTAGGCACTTCCTAAGATCTACGTTTCCCTCCGTGCTGGGTGAGATGCCTCTGTTGAGCTGCCTTTTTTCTTTTTGGATGTATCCGCCAATTGTGAAACAGACTGGCGTCTCCCTCTGAGCAGGCAGAGGAAGGATTACTGAATGCTAAATATGCAGACCATGTAAAAAGAGCCAAGAGCCCAAAAGCTGTGTTCCAGTCAACAGGCACTTTCAATTTGTGAACACCTACAGAAATGAGAGCTTTTTTTAAAATAAGCTGTGTTCTCAGTATATCATTCTAAATAGCTCAAAATTGCCCAGGAATAACAAGATTTTTTTTTCTTTTTGGATGTCAGTGCGCAGAGTTTTAATGGCTGCATGGAACTAAAGCTGGCAGCGGTACCCACTTCCTTTCGACAGACTGCTTTTCTTTGAGCAAGTCATTCAGCCTCTGTTCCAGACTGTCACACTTCTCAATGGTCTCTTTAAATTTGGTCTTCATGTTGTTAATCTGTAAAAACAAACACACAGGCATTTCAAAGAGATCAAAGTCCTGTGCACTTCCATTATGACATTCATTTTTCTGGAGTGGTTTCCAGACTTTGACCAATTACTATACCCAGGTAAGCGAAAGCTTTGAGACGAGAAAAGGCCTAATTTTGATGAAGACCCTCTGCATTTACAGTTCGCAGTACCCCAACGAGGAACCACGTTGCCGTGGAAGCTGCTCACACAGAGCAGCAACTCAGGCTGCAAATCTGTGCCAGGCACCCCATTCAAACAAAAGCTGCATCAGATCCTTAACTTCTTATTGACTGCAGTTAAGCGTTCATTTAGCCATTCTCTCAGACTTTTTTCTGTCTGTCAGCAAACTTCAATTTCCATCTTCAGGCTTTACGATGTCGAGCTTTTGCTCATTTTAAATTAAACCTCAAATAAGTATGGTCAAAATCTGAAAATTAACACGCTACTTTGCTCAGCACTGACTCAGCAGCTTGCTGTCATAAGGCAGTGACCTACTGACACGAATATCTTACTCATGCAAAACGCAAACAGAAACACACGTACGTTGGCTTCCTCTTCCCCTCTGCTTCACAACTCGAGGCTGCTACTGCTGAAGAAAACCAAGCTCTCATTCTCTAGGCACTGCACAGAACATGTCAAAACCTCCAACATAAGGCTTACAGGAGATTTATAGACAGAAATACTTGTTTCCCCTATACGAGTGTCAAAAGCATGCTTGCATGTAGTGGAGACAGGAATTTACAGGAAAAATGCTTTCCTGGAGGAGCAATCTGGATAAACGTCAGTGTCAGCACACATGGTGCCTTCACTGATGCCAGAGTCAATGCAGAGCAGGTTTTAAGCCTTCCGGCCTTAATCACTGACTGTTTATGCAGCTGATGGTTAATTTGGGGAAGTAGCCTGAGCACTGATTATGGAATACACTGCATAGTGGCACTGATCCAGACAAGGCTTACACGGAGCAAGGGCCATGAATAAAATCATAAGGATCTTAAAACATGAAACCACATTTGGGGCATACATCATAGTCGTTTGACTTTGAAGTTGCTTTGTGGATTGTGTTTCCTGGTCACGTGCAAGATGATTTTCGCTGTATCTTTTCCTTTTATAGAGCCCTCCATAAGATTTCTGGGAGTGTTCTTTAGACCAAGGTCAATGACCGCTATTTTGACAGTCATAATTTCTACATTTACGATGCTTCTTAACTGCAGATATGAAATGGTTAATTAGAAGTCATGCAGAAAGTTCAGTTAAGGACTCAACCCTAAATCCTGACTCACTTTAAACCTAGTTGAAAGGATCTAGTGAAAAGCATTAAAATATTCTCACTGGATTTTTGCTCATGACATTTTGAAGCAGTCCTGCCTACGGAATGCTTTATAGGACGAGACTCTGAACTTTTCCCAAAGGGTGATGGGGAGAGACAGGGGATCAAAAAGAAAGGGCAAATCAATATGCATTTGGAGCAGAAAGACTGCTACCACTTTCTGCAGCCGAGCAAATTAAAGTCATGTTGTCTATGCTACACTAACCTTCCCTAGAGATACACGTCAGTGCGAGACGGATGGCATCGGCAAGCAGGGATCCTGCAGCAGCACGGACTTGTTTTCACCACTGCTGCAGTTTCCTGAGCAGCACATTTAAATCAACCTTCAATCTCGGTGGCAATCTACCTACTTCTGCACCACTGAGCAGCAAATTGCTAGATCTGAGCATCGAGATAAGGGATAGGTCTTGGAGCCAATTTTCTCAGCTGGTAGTGAAACAGGCTACGGGAGGCCACGTCACGCGATGTTCAGGCTGTACGAGAGACTGAACAGCTCCATTTCCCATTTAGCTGAACAGCGACCAGCAGCCTGTTTCAGCAGAGTTTTGCACATGCCCGGAGCAGAGCTCACCTCTTCAGCCGTATCCTTTTCTATTCGGACAATCTTGTTTTCCCAATAGATTCGCTGCGATTCCAGCTGGCTTGTTAGCAAATATGAGTACTATAAACACAGAAGATATACACAGAACAGTCAGCTTTTACGTAAGGGTGGCTATGCTGATTAAGAAGCCCAAAGGGCTCCAATATACAAATCAATTTAATCAGATGAAATTGAGCATACAGGACATTCTGAACATACATGCAAACTGCAGATCCAGCAGATGTGTTTCACCAATTTGATTTCAAAATCAAATCACTTGGTTTTCTGAAGTCAAGGAAAGCCTTTAGAGAACAACAGCAAGAATCAAGTAAAAGTTCCGCCAAGCCGTACCCAGTATCATGCCAAGAACTTTTTAAAGAAGAGACAGATTTTTCATGGTAGTAGCAATAAATCTCTACAAGATTTACACTCCACAGGAAAATGAAGCATCAACCATCCCTGTCACGAGCGTCTGGAGATCCCAAAGGCTGAGTTGCTGAGTTCCCCATTCACAGCCCAAAACCCAAGGCAGAAGGGTAAGTGCACATATCTAGCTTCACTGTAAGAACGTCTCTGGGAAAGCATCCTCAGCTGTGTATAACTATTCACAATTATTGTTCTCCAACAAGTACGGCCCATTCCAATGTTATTTCGGCATCTGAACAAGGATATATGCCTTACATCCCATCTTTTCCCTCCTGGTTCTGCAAATGAGTTATGAGAAGGTTGGAAAACGTGATCATTTCTTAACTTCAGGCTAATAAGCACCAAATTAGGCATTCGCTTCAGAATTAAACACGTGCAAAAAGCCTGGAACACTCTCAGTAATATCAGAGCGCCAAAATACACTGCCAAATTCATTCTCTCTAGAAACATTTAGATCTGATAAGCTAGATAGAGAGGCCTTACATACTTTAAGCACCAATGTCCCAGAAAAAAGGGTTAAAAATAGCTGGTTTGGCATCTAAGCCTTACTGAGAAAATTAATGGAAAAGCAACCAAATATCTGTTTGAGCAATAAGCTTACGAAGTCTGGTCTCTATGGGCTGTTCCTCCTCAGATACCCTTGTGTCTAATGCGGCTGAAGTCATGCTGCGGTATATCTGCTCAGTGGAGCAGTAATTTTGAGTTTCTCTCCTTTACCCTTCTAGTTAGGATAGGAGAAGCTGGCCAACAGGTACAAAATAATCATTATCTCTTCAAGGGAAGGGAGGAGAACAGGGCTGGTCTCGGACAAGCCTGTCAGCTTTCCTTGACAGCCAAGGGAAGCACACAGCTATGGATTCCTACATACTTGCCCAGTTTACAAGCTAAACTGCTCGAATTGACAGTTCCATACACATCCTGGCTCTTAAGCCAAGTCACAAATCCACTAGGAAGGGTCTGGTGAGCGAGTCTGGGCATTCGGACCCATTTCTCTCTCCAATGACCTCAGTGTTTGTAGCAGCGTAACCAGCTAATCCTCAGTCTACCGGTGAGCACAGGATGAAACTGCAGCCAGCTTACACTTAGCTGCATTGGCTCTGCAGAGCCAAGAAGAGTTGCGTTTGGTTTTGGTTTTGTTTTTTTTTTTTTTTTTTAAAAAAAAAAGGCAGAAAAAACATCCTGCTTCTGCCTGAAGATGATTGCCTACAGGCAGGGAGCAGGTCTGCTGTATAAGATGATGTAATTTTCCTGTAGTCGTATCTGGATTTGAAACAATTCCACACAGCAGCACAATGCAGAGTCCAATAAGCCAAAATATTTACCTCTAATTGTAAGGCATCAATTTTCTCTTCCTGACACATATCTCCCTCACACTCATACTGAACTATCTTCCCATCAGTTTTACTTGCAACCAGTCGATGGACGTAGTTATCTGAAGAGAGAAAATTCAACCACAGGGAGTTTTAGCTTAAGAACACCCAGGTTGACACCAGTGGAAATACTTTATGCAGCATAATTAACCATGCAGACTGCTGCAACAGCGTATTAGCAAGGCAGAAAGCCAACAACAGATGTATTTGTTATTTAGCAGACTTCGCACAGACACCTTACAGGATATTTATTACAACAGCCCATTCCCAACCTCAGGGCAAATTGATGGAAAGGGAGTAACAAACACATTCCACAGAGACTACAGGACTGCCCCCGTTCATTACGGAATCATGTTCTCCCTCCTCCATCTGCTACAGACCCACGAAAACTGCTATTAGAGAGGAGACGGATGTTCCCAAAAGGCAAGGTATTAGTACAGACGCAAACCCCTTAATCTCCAAGCAAACTCTATCACAAGTACTCTTACTAAGGGGTCCCAAAAGCCGTTTTACAAACAAGGTCATCCTGCAAGAGGGGAAGACAGGGCGCTTACCTCCAGCATAGTCCCAGACTCTGTGGTTGGTCAACTGCATTGCGTAGGTGTGCTGGGTCTCCTCGAAGTGTTTGTAAGCGTGTCGACTCACGTACCGGCCGCAGCCTATGTGCCCACATATTAAGCAGATCCAAAGGTTCTGTCAACAAAATGAGAAAGCTCTGTACATACAACCCCATCAAGCGGTGCTTTGAGAAAGTGTGATCTGACACCGATGGCCCACTGATGCTGTGTACGTCCAGTCACTTCCTTAGAAAGCGAACAGCGTTTGCTTTTCCCCCTCCTTCTTTGAAGCCTTGCTCAGCTGGAAGGCTAAAGAGAAGGAGGTACCTCTCATTCAAGCCAATTACAAGCCTGCAGGTGCTGGGTACATTGATAGATTATCACAAGCATGGATGGAAGAATGGCCTTGGCTAAGGAATGAGGCACCTCAGCAGGACCACAAAAGCAAGCTCTGAAGAACACAGACTACAAGGGATCACCAAGTTCAATGTTAGTTTAGCTGCCTCCTATCATACTCATCTTATCATGCACACTCTGATCAGCTTACGTGCTAATACTTCTAAGAATCAGAAACATTTGTCAGAACAGGAAACCTGGGAGGTAAGATCCCTTCCCAGTACTGATTCCAACTCAAAAGGAAAGCAGATGCACCACTGACTGGTAAAATCAGCCACAGCATTAACCCCAAAAGCAACTAGAGCAGCTGTGCAGTCAGATCTAGTCTAGATCTCACTCACCATCCACCCACCTACTTACTTCTTGAACTCCACACTCAAAGCACTTGTTCTCTTCCACTGGCTCAGGTGTTTGGCAGTATCTGCAGACAGGACACCTAGAGGGCAATAAGCATCATGATTAGACACAAGGAGCTCCATCTTAATATTATGGTAATTAAAAAAGAGAGCCAGAGAGCTCAAAGTAAATGCCTTAAGCAGTGGGATGCTCCTTACGGGCGTGCATCTCTCAGCTCACATTTACCCCACTCAAATTTGCCTCCATTCCACACAAGGCTACTGTTTTTAAAGCCAGTAAGTGACAGAATAACAAAGAGCAGTTCTTCTGAAGCCATTTCACAGTCTCAGCTTGATCTCGTTTTGCTGCAGTCCAGGTGTAGAGAACATCTGCAACCAAAAGCCTCGGTGGGGCTGCCAGCAACCTCAGCCTCTGCCAGTAAGCAAAAAAGCCACAACCGAGCTCAAGAAACACTTCCCTGCCTCAGCCATAAACATTGCAAGAAGCACTTGTATAGACGCGTTACATATCTCTAAACACTGCTCCTCCGGACTGCTGCCAACTGACGTCTTCAGTTCTCCATTACCTGCAGGGTTTTATGCAGCAGCTACACACTGTTGTGGAAGGATGCTGTAACTACACATTGCTGAGGACAGCGAGTAACAGAGGGAGGTACTACACTTTGCAAACATACCTTAGTACTTAAAACAACCCTAAGAAGATGAGATGCTTCAATTTCACCCCAACCCAATGGATTCAGTCTCAGCCCTTCCAGGAAGAATATCCCATAACTGTACCCTAAAAGAATCAGTAGCAGGCACCCCACTATCATTTCTTTTGAAACTATACCACCGTGCTGCCAGAAAGACAGAAGACCCAAGACCAGAAGGAACCTTTGTCCAGAGCCTAAGCACCAGAAGCTCAGCTAGGGAGCCGGGTAACTGAGGCTGTGCATCCTGTTGCCAGGATTGTTTATGTATTTTTCGTTAGCTGCTGGATAAGCTACAGAAATATTCAAGGGAGGAGACAATTGGATTGCAGTCAGCTTTCTATACAAATTCAGGCACTTACAGCCTCCGTGGCGCCTAAGCAAAGTGGACAGGGATCTTCTTTTATTGTTCTTCTAGGCTGGGAAAATAAGTTCTGCTTAAATTGTGTATTAGATATTTAAGTGCTATTTTGGATCTTGCTCCTACACTGGCTAAGCTCCACTGCTTCAAATTTAAACTGGTTTTGATTTGTGGAGCAAAGCAGCCCGTAAACTTGAATAGCTACAAATCTGATTAATCTTACCGAGGTTCTGTTACTTTGGCTTACAAATGATGTACAGAGGGCTAAAATTTTCCTCACGCTCCACCAGAGAATCAGGCAATCAGGGCTACCAGTGACAGAGAAGAAAACACAGTGAAGACTGGCAGCCTTCTGCTGCAGTTATCTATGACTGCCTGATGTGCAGTAAAACAGCAAACAGCGTCCAGAAGAACGCAAAATACGCACAACTGATAGCAGCACCTGGGTGCCAGTCGGGAGCTCAGACACACCGAAATCCCCGTCTACAGGGATGTGAAGGATGGTAAGAGCAAGGACAGGGCAGGGTTAGCAGTGGTGAAAAGAAGAGCTGCTTTAAGGACAGACGCAGGTCTGACCCCCAGCCCTGCCCAGTGCCACGGAGGGTCTCCCTGAGCCAGTGACACGGCCTCCCATCGCTCAGCCCACACACACCTGGAATAACACAGCCTGTCTAGAGCAGCTGCCTCCCCTTCCCGATTTACTGGGCGATATTGTCATCGTCCCTTCCTTCCACTGCCTCCCTTCTGTCTCACTTTCCAGTCCTGTCCCCCCGTACACCTGCTCTTGCCCAACCCTTCTTCATCCTCTCCCAGCATCTAAGTCAGATGCTGCCCTGCAGGGCTCCCGAAAGGGCTGCCAAGCCCCAGCCAGATGTGCAGACCTGTCAACAGCGCAGCCTCAGCTGTGCCGAGGAAACGAATGACTGAACAGACACCCAAGACTGAGCGAAACAGGGCTGTGTGTGCGTCCAATGCTGTTTACCCCGGTATTTTTATCCTAATATATTTTAAAATAATCAGCATTGCTCTACAACCCCCGTCCTGCCTTAGCAGTGAGGCCCACGGGAAACACTCTTTGATTACTTTTGGTGGGGAGATTTCTCTCTGGGAGTCTCTTCACAGGAAAAAAAGAGCATTAGAACTTGCAGTAATTCCTGCCCCCACACTCTGATGAGGAGACCCAGGTTTGTTAGCACGTAACCACCACACTCAGAGTTTTAGATGTGGAAATAAAGAAAAGCCTCTTACGTGGTGTCCTCCCACCGCTGCAGACACTGGCTATGAAAGCTGTGGTTACACAGCGTGGTAAGGATCCCGTTCACGGACTCATCCATCCTCTCCAGGCACACTGTGCACTTCGGGAGCTCTGTCAGATCCATCACAGGCAAGCTGGCCCCCTTCAAAAGAATAAGCAAGACAAATTGCTCAGCACCCTCCAATCACCATACATTAAGCACCCACATAAGAAAAAGTCAAATTTCTCTCTCATTACTGCTGGTGCTAGGGTACAAAAACACGACAAAGTAATCCTGGGAGCCTACGCAGCAGTTACAAATTTATTGAAAGCGATCCACAACATTCAATAGACCACAACCAGAATCCTCTTCACAGCATGCGCTCAGTGCAGGTGCTGCATCTGCCATCAGCCCCATTCTGTTTTCTGGATTCACTAAATCTACTGCCCACAGCAGGCTTAGATCAGAGACACTGCAGTGGCGAGGCACGAAGCCCACAAACACAGCAAACAAACTCTCCCAAGTAGAAAGAGCACTGGAATGGGAAATGGGGTTTGGGTTGATACAGTTATGCAGTTCTTGCAGCGTTCTGCCCAGTCCAAATAATGCTGTTAAAATTCTCTGAAGTGCAGGGAAAGCAAAACAAAACAAACTTACATCTTCTGATTTGAAGACTTCAGCCCTTTCCACATATACCAGCTGGCAAACATCCTCCTCTATAGAGTTGAACTGCCGGCCGTTGCATGCCATATAAAAGCTATCTGCATCAGCCTATGCACAAAACAAAGGAAGACAGTTAAAAAGAGAAAACTCGCAGCTGATACAACCGAGGAAGAGGAGGAGAAATCTGCTGTATCCTCTCTTCTCCCCTCCACCAAGCCCTGTAATAGCAAAGGAGATCTTTTGGACAGTCAGCTCCTGCCAGCAGGCATCGCATCTTGGCACAGGGTTTAGCATTACCACTTGAAGACAAGAAGTGAAGTTCACAGCAGTGACAGCTACTCTGATATTTGAGCATTCAGCAGGAATAACGGATTTCCCTTCAGCATCTGTTTTGCCCTTTGTCAGCACTTTCAGTGCATTTGCAAAGCAAATTTCGTCTCTGCAAAAATTTAAGAGGGCCACATTACAGGACACCGATACTTTTGCTGGGGAAAGGAACAACAATTTAACTGTGGGAAAGGATCCATTTCACCGGTCACAACTCAGGCATGCTCTGAACCATGCCCGAGAGTCACTTGCAAACAGGCAGAACCAAAACAAAACCCGTCAAATACATCATCCATTTTCACCCAGTAACCTCCCCAAACCCTTTCTCTCACAAACTATCATGCCAGATTGAGGGAAATTAGCTGAATGCCACATGCCCATATTCCTGGTCGCTCCAGCCAGAAGCATAAAGGCCCACGAGATTTGTGTTTGCCGCCTTTAGGGGTCACTGGGGAATAGGGCTTCAGGGAATTTCTCAAGAAACAGGGATTTCAGGGTGAATTGAGTATAAGTTTACAGATTTGCTGCAAGGCTGTGTAGCACTAGATATTTGCCCCTGAAATCTGATACGGTGATATACAAAACACATCTTTGCCACTACTGCAAACAGCACAAAATGCACACAAATACTGCATCTGCACATCAGGCGTGGGAAATATCTCACGCAGAATTCACGGCTGGGGGAAACCTCTCCCCCAACCCCAAAATAAGTCATTTGCAGTTGGGAGAAAAGAAGGTACAAGTGAGAGGGTCCACACAGGAATTGGCAGGGGGGAATGCTTAAAGCTACACAGTTCGAGATGACCTGTGAGCAGCGAGCTGTGTCACCTGGTTATCAATTCATCCCTTAGACTCTCAGTTTTGGGGGAGACTGTCCCTTTCACACTGTCCTGGCAGTGGCTGTGAGGCCACCTTGCTCCTCAGAAAA
Source organism: Platalea leucorodia (assembly GCF_965183815.1). Taxonomy (NCBI): domain Eukaryota; kingdom Metazoa; phylum Chordata; class Aves; order Pelecaniformes; family Threskiornithidae; genus Platalea; species Platalea leucorodia. Next base: position 8,102,559 of record NC_138834.1, read on the forward strand.
GCAGAACAAGTCTTTCCTGAAACGCAACCCAAGTCCCACCGGCTGGGGGGGCTCAGCGCAGTACAATGCACCACTCTCTTTTTGAATATGCTCTGAGATAGCAGAGAACTGGGTATCCTCACCATTTTTTAAAAATATCCTGCCAACAAGAAATAGGATAGCTAGAACATGGCAGACGCTTGCCTCCAGGTCAAGGCGTGGGACTAATCCTAGTCAGCAGCTCCGGGAAAGCTCCGGGCAATAGGACAGGACCGTCTCTCCGAGGGTGAAGTGCAATCTTGGCTAACAGCTGGCCAGCGAAGCCAGACAGCACGCCTGAACAGCAGCTATACGTGACAGTGCTGTCCCTTCTACAGCAAAGGGACTTCCAGCTCTTACCTGCGAGCTAAACTTTATCAGCACCATGTACTGGTTTGGAGTGGAATCTCGGATGATTTTCATGTGCTCGATGACTTCGTAGAAGGAGGCCACAAACTTCATCAGGTCATGACTGGTCATCGTAGCAGGGACCGTGAGGATACACAGCATGGCGCTGCGCCTCACGTCTTCTTTTAAAGAGGTCATCTTGCTGATAAGGCAACAGTGACACAACCTCACGTCATTTCAGACAGGACAAAGGCAGAGCTGGATACACCACACTTCCAACAGCCGCAGTTACTACAACAGCTTTGTTGTCAATCTTAATCCTCTTTTGCATGTTTGTAGATATTAAGAAAGAGAAGCAAGGGGGTGTGGTAAGCATCCAACATACCCACGTGAAACTATTACTCTTTAGCAAAGGATTACACTGGGCAGCTCCAATAAACAATGGTTTTGTCAGGAATAATTTGACATCTGTTTTTCTATAGAAACAGTTGATGTTGGCAAGCCACAGATGCTCAGAACTATTCCTAGAACAAACGAGCAATGTTCGTCCATATTTCAAATGTCCATTTTGTGTCTCCTGATAGCTTTCAGGAAGACCCAAAATGGAAGTTCTCATGCAGTTATAGGGGAACGGCGCGGAATTGTAATCCCTGAAACACAGGATGGAACCTCCCACTTCAGACAGCTCCCACCAGGACCCCAGAGATCGCAATTTAATTGTGGGATCCCTTGAGAAGCTGCTTTCTAACGTCATTTTTTAAGAGCCTGCATTTGTCTTACACCATTACAGCCTCCGGCACAAGCCCTCGCCGCCTGGAGTGGCAGCACGCGCGGCCGGGGGACCTGGCCCAGCCTCAAGCTCTACCATTCACACAGGGACCTGTCTGCCCTCCCGGGTGCGAGTCACCCTTCCTGTTTGTCCCAGCTTGGGAGCCACAGCCCCGGGGTGACAGACTCACCCTTATTATTCAGGAGCACTGTTCCCACCAGAGCTACAATTAGTCAAGCATTCTTACTTTGTTTTGTACAGATGCATAATGCCGTGAACGATTTCAACTGAGGGATTCCCGCTGAAGAAGGAAATCTGGTCAGGGAGCTGTTTTGAAGGCGAGTCTGGAGCAGCCTCACGCTCTTTACTTTGATCGTCATGTTTATTTTTGTCCTCAGCAGATGCAGCCTCTGAAGATTTTCTTCCTTCCATGCCAGCTTTTGTTTCATCTTTTACAAACCAAAAGTTTCCACATTACTAATGGCTCATCAGAAACGTCTGCCGTTCCCTAAGCACAGCCTGCGTGTATGCAACAGCACCCCGAGAAGTCAAATTACAACCCTGGAAAGCAGCAGAACGAGACACCTCTCATCTCTGCTGTTCCAGGGGAAACTCCAGAGCTGCCAGACACCTGGTTGAGCCCCTGGCAGGACCCGGTGCTGCGGATCAAGCTAGGTGAGTTTTGAACCGTGCCCGGTGAAATCCCAGCAGGCGCTGGTATCAGCACAAAGCAGCCCGGACGGGTTTGCTGAGCACGGGCGAGGAGAGCCCGCAGCAGCGAGCTGCTCCTCCTGCGCTGCTCTGATGGCGGCTCGGACATTCGACACGACTTGGGAGCTTCCGTCTTGAAACTCCCCCTCTATCAGGGAATTTAATGTCTGCAGAGCCGAACGGTCCCATTCCTATGGGCCAGCAACGCTGGCAAGCAAAACACCAACCAGCCCATGGCATAGCCCAAAATAAATTAACCCTTCACGGAGCGTGAAACGTTTGCCAGCAATAACCAGCTCTCCTATCCAGTCCCCAGCACACATTCCTTAACTTCTCGACTTGTTTTCTAAACTGCATGGCCGGCTTGAGACCCGCCAACCCACCGGCACCTCCGCCATCCCCACACTGAGAGACCGTTGTCACCGGTGGGGCCAGTGACTGGGGAGCGCCACGCTCCCCTTCCGCAATACGGGGCCATCACACAAGCGGGGTGGGCGACAACCACAGACCCGAAAAAAGGCATTTCTCCCCCCCGAGGCCGGTACCTGGCCGCGGCTGGATGGTCTCGATGATCACGTCGGTCATCTCCCTGCGGCCGAGGTGCTGGTGGAGGATGGCCGCCCGCTCCCCGGGGCCTTTCCCCTCCAAACAGGAGGGCACAGCGGCCGGGGCCGCCCCGTTGCTCTCCGCAGCCATCTCCGGAGCTGTGCAGGGAAACGGAGGGGTTGGGACGGGGTGGTGGGAGCGGAGCCCCGGGACCGGGACCCAGCGGCAGCACCGGGACGGCGACCCCGACCCTCTCCCCCGGGGCCCCTGGGGGCGGCGGGCAGGGCTGACCCCGCAGCCGGGCCCGTTTCCCCGGGTGGGAGGGAACGGGACCGGAGAGACTCACCGGCCGCGCTGTAAGCGAAACCCGCGGGCAGCGGCGAGTGCTCGGCCAGCTCCAGCCGGATCACCACCAGGGACACGCTCATGGGCCCGGGCACCGCGGGCCGCCGCCGCCGCCGCCACCGCGCTCCGAGGAGGCCGAGGGAGATGAAGCACCGCTTCCGCCTCCCGCACCTTTCCTCTCTGACCCCGCCGGGGTCACGTCGGCGACGCGATGACGTAGAGGCGGCGGCGACGACGACGACGACGAAGCGGCGGCCGCGGCGGTGGCGACGGCGGCGGGGGGCTGCCAGCGGCGGTCGGCTGCTTCTCGCGAGATTTCCCGGTGTGTTCTCGCGAGATTTAGGGGCTGGGGTCAAATGGCACGGTGAAGCCTGCCCTCTTCCTGGCAAGGCCTGGCCTGGCCGAGGCCTAGGGAGGCCGGGGTACGGAGGGGGGGGCGCGGAAGGGACGGAGTCCCTTCCGCGCCCCCCCCTCCGTGCCCCGGCACCCCAAAAAGCTGACTTCAGGAGGGATGGGACACTGGGGGTGGAAGGGGGGGTGACAGTCCCGCCTGGGCAGGCCTGCATCAGAGCCACACGCCCCGTTACCGTGGCAACGCAGCCAAGCTGGAGGGACCAGGCCCCATCCCCTTAGGCCGAAGCACTTCCCCCACCCCCCCAAAAAACCCAAAACCCCCCCAAAACCCTTTTCTTCCTTTCCCCTTACACCCACCACGCTGGTATCACGCAGCTCAGGGCTGTGCCAGGCATTGGTGTGGTTCACGCTTAAGTAAGAAACTAAAAGACAGCCCGGCCCTGGAAATAAGGACTTCGCTTCATGGCTTAGAGCTGTCCATGAAGGATAAAGGATACCCCTGCATAATCAAGATAATGCCAGCGTCGTATACCCCCTCTAACACGTCTCTGAAACCCTCTCAGCATTGTCTGGATCATAGAAAAGTAACTATAGCAGGACTGACTCCAGGGACATCTGGATCAATAGACAAGCAAAAAGAACGTTGCAAAAATGTAGTCACTTTGCAAAGTTTTGCTGTGATGGGTAATCAGTAGTGTGGGTGTTAGTGATTAGTCAAATTATGTCATACCTGACCATTTGAAGGGTTTAAGGACCCAGTGTAACACCACATTCAGGTGCCCCAATTTGGCTGGGACACTTCATGTGCATGAATAAATATTTACTCTTGTCATTCTATACTTTGCATCCTAGCCTCTCTCCTGGTTCGGCACAGGCCAGTTGCGAATTTTTCACAGCATGTACCTGAGGAGCATTGCCCGCGCCCCTTACCTGCTCTGTGCTGGGATCCGGCAGCACCCGCAGGGGTTAATTCGGCGGAGGCAATCTGGATGGTGCCATTATAAAGCCGTGATCTTTGACGCCAGCGGAGTGCTCCTCCCATCCCCTTACAAGACAGCCGCGGGTGTGTATTCTCATTTGCTCCTGTTGTTTCTATGCATGGAAGGAAAATAAATTTCAGGTGTCCCTGTCAGCTGCCTCTGGTTCTGGTAAGATATTCAAGAACTTGCGATGACGACAATGGTACCCCGTTGTGCCATCAGATGTACTAGAACTGACAGCAACTGGCAACCGCGTTGACAGCTCCAGATCAGGGCCTGGACCCATCTGGTAATGAAACTGTCCTGTAATGACACCAGCTGATACCACCCAATGTTGGTACAGTCCTTCAGGACACTTCAAGAACTCCGTGTTTTCACCCCAAGGGTACCACACCAAAAATAGCGGTGAGGTGCTTCAGCTGGGGGAATGCCCAGACTTCATCTATCCGTGTCTGGGTAAATTACCCCAGTCCAGCACATCGGTTCTCATGAATGCTGGTCGATGTATCAGACTTCAGAGGGATTTCAAGCTAATTTCCCAGTTCTGATGATGCCATGCATGCTCTCTCCTGGCTTTCTTACTTTTCTCTGTTTAGACTGGGAGGCCCGGAATTGTATTCCAGCCGGCACCATCCAGCAAGCTATATTCTCTGGAGGGGAAAATAGTCCCTCTCTGAAGTACACAAGAGGAGAGCTGACGAGTGTGGAGTTTTTGCAGGAATTGGGACAGCAGTGCTTTGAGATTGTAAGCCAACTCCCCCCTCTGCTCTTTGTGCTTCCTGACTGCAGGGAAACGGGATCCTGCGATGTGGTGGTTCAGTGAGGAAAGAGGAGCTTTTAAAAGAAATCCTCTGATGGAAGGGTCTGGATTTACCATCTAGGAAGCATTGCTGTCTGATCAGGGCAGACTTTTCACTGCCATCATCACTCTGGTACCCAGGCAGGATGACCGGCTGAATTTGCCTTCACTTCCACCAGCCTCTTCCTGCATATTTCATAACTTTTTTTATTTCAAGACACCTCTAGGATCAGCCGAGATGAGAAGTCAGAGAGTCAGGGATCAGCTAAAAGTCTTTTGCTGCTAGTTCCTACATGGGCATGCTCAATGGATGGAGGCCATGGTCTCCAGGGAGGGTTCTTAAGATCAGTAGAAGCCCCTCCACCACAGCTCCAGGAACACAGTGCAAGAGTCTTCTTTTCAATCAAGTCTTTTTGAAACAGCTCAGTCTAAAATGCAGATTCCTTTCCTGCCTGCTGAATGGTAAAGCAGTCTTTATCTCTAACCTGCCTTGATACCATGGCAGGCACAGTCCTAGTGCATTTCTGTTTCCCAAAATCAGCCCTTTATCTCTGCTGCTGCTTCTGTAGAATTAGTAATGTGAGAACGCTTGTTTATTTGGTCTAAGCAATTTAGCTGGGAGATTCCCTGACTGCCTTCTGCTGCCAAAGGAAGTAGGACGGCAAGATAAGATGAGCAGGCAACCTACCTACCCAACCACTCTTATTTTCCTCTCTGCTTAAAAACCATTTATGGTTAATTATCATTCTTGGGGGTTTCTCTGGTTTCTTAGGCAAATGTCTGTGTTCCAGTGGACTCTTTTCTCTCGGACTTAATCAGAAATGAGATGATAAAACAGCTCCCCATAATGGCAGAAGCAGTACAGTGTATCCGTGCGGAAGGTCTTAAGACAGCTCTTCTAAGCAACAACTTCTCTCTGCTGAATGGAGAGGCCTTTCTGCCCCTAGACCGAAAGCACTTCGATGTGGTAAGCCTGGATGGATTCCAAAATGCATTTCTGTAGCTAGGTCTATAGAAAGCTGCAAGTGAAATTCTTTACGTGCAGGTACCAAATGAACGGCAACCAGCAGCACGTATTAGTAGACATAAATGTAACAATCTGTGAAAAAGTTGCCTGGCGTAATTCACTGTAGTGACTGGGCCTTGAAGAGGGTCTGAGTGAGTGGCAGGTACTTGTGCATTTGAAAATTCATTGCAAAATGCCCACGCAACCACAAGTATACGTGTAACAGGCACAGCTAGTTATGTCAATAAAGGACTTGGAAGCTGGAACACTCTACAAGAAATAAATGTTATTACCCAGTGCCCCTGCTTCCTGTGTATTTCGTCCTTACCCTTTTAAAGCTTGTTTCATCCCAATTGCAAAGCATCCCCCATATTAGAAAAATCCCACTACCCCAACATGCTGATCTGTCTGAGCTGATGAGCAGGCAGAGACCCCTCTCCCAGCACACTTCACTTTTGGAAAGGTGAACCAGATTAGCCATGAACCTTGAGGCTGGTTCGAGTGGCTTCACTTGAACAGGGAGTTATGAGGACTCGCCTCAGCATGACAGAAAATTTGGTTTTTTGTGTGCCCCAACTCACATCTTTGAATTTCAGGAGTTTATTCATTACTTACTTAAGTTTGTTTTATAGCTTTGATTGAGACAACAAAATATGCAAAGAAGAGTTGTATCAATACATTTAAAACCTGGGACTGTTTAAAGTCATCTTGTCAACATTATGTCATTATCGACTCGGCTTTCTGCGCGTTATACTAGTGACACCAGTGCCTATGAAGTTCTCTTAGTGGAGTGATGCTCTATTGTGATGTTCTGTGGTACCTTTCATCCCAGACTGTTTCAAAGCACTTTAATAAGCATGGGCTATCCGGTGTCATCACTCATGCGGTGTGGCTCTTCTGTAACAGCAGGCAACAGCACTGCACAGTAATTAGTGAAAAAAAAAAATTAATTGAATGTGGATTTCCATTAGGATTGGCTTTTATGTCTAGCTGATAGATTCATTTCTATTCCTAGAGTGTCTATCAGTGCAGGGGTGAAATATTGCTTGATTTTTTTGTGGTTTTGAGGGCAATGTGACTATCCAGAGACTGACTCAAGATTTTTTTGATCCAAGTTTGGGCAGATGATTATGATCAACATCTCCACTGCTGTGAAGATCGCTTTGGCGTGGTTGATAGGTGCAGTGGTCAGGACACTGCTTTTCCAGATCATTTGGAAGGTGGTGCAATCCAAGGCTTTCTTGGACAGCACTGAGCAATTGGTTCAGCACAGTCTGGGACATCCAGTGAGTCTCCCACATCGTGACATCTCGTTGGATATCTTCCATCCAAGGACTGGCTGATCCTGTTTATCTTATTTGAGCTGACAGAGCCACAGCCAAGCAATTGGCACCCACGCAGTCACTTGAATCACGTCCTATCCAGCTCTGTCAGCCCTCCATTCCCCGTGTCCTTTATTTCACGTTAGTTAGACTGTCAGTCTCTTTCCCACCCTCCCATCCTTCATTTCCAACACTGCACAGATGTTTGTGGTCACAGTAGGCTCATGCATAATCTATTTGTTGTTGCCGTAGATGGTTGAATCTTATCGCGAAGGAATGCGCAAGCCAGATCCCTGTATCTACAAGCTGTGCTTGGAGCGCTTGGGCGTTCAGCCCCAGGAATCCATCTTCCTCGACAACAGCAGCCAGAACCTAAAAGCAGCAGCCCAGCTTGGCATTCAAACGGTGAAGGTACAAAGCAATGCAACGAGGGCAGGCTTTGGGGATGGTTTCTAAGTCCAGAAGCTGTGTTTGACTTGAATGGCCCAGGATTTTCAATCACAGTGGCAGACTCGTGTTGCCAAGCCTTTTGTTTCAGCCTGTCCTTATTCCTACAGGATGTGGCGGGGTTAAAGGGGAGGATTACTGGCAAAGTCTGCACTGCCCTGTTTCATTCACAGCTCTAAACCCTACAACCAGTGTAAACTCAGAGAAGTCGCTTCTCCTTTATGGACCTGTTTCCTATTAGAGAAACAGCCCCAACCGTATGGTTGAGACAACCACATCCATCTGATGTGAGAAAATAAGACGTATTTAATACGTTTCTAGAAGCTCTGAGGCTTCATGGATCTGTCAGCTGGGGAGTGGCTGGTTAACCCCCAGGCTTTGGGGATAGTGAGCACAGGGGTTTTACTTTGGTGAGGGGGAAGGACAAGCAAGGCACTGGTGGGAAGAATGAACTCTTCTCCCCTGGACCGCACACAGGGGATTCCAGCTCTTAGCCCAGCCCAAGCTCACAGTGCCTATGCCACAGTAACAGGAACGTCTCCAGGACAGAGACCAAGGCGGGAGGCTCAGCGAGTATTGCTAATGGCACTCTGTGCTGGCAGGGACTGACCAGTGAACTCCTGTGTGTCTTAGTGGATCGGTGCTGTGGGACTCACAGATAAATGCCTCAGAAGTGTGCGGAGCTCTTTTTTTCCCAGGCAATTTTATCCTCTAACTATCACCCAGTGTTTCTTTCTCCCTCCTGCTTCCAGGTTGATGATCCAGAAGTAGCACTCAAAGAGCTGGAAACCTATCTGGGTTTTCCTTTGCAAGGGTTTGTTCCATATACTCGTTCAGTGAGACCAAGCATGGAAATCCCAAAAGATCATCTGCAAAAGTACCTTGAAAATGTTCTCAGTGACCAGGCAACAGGTATCGCAGTGCTTTTTGCTCTTCAGCCTCAAAGCTCGCATATTCTGGAGCCATTGGCTCTTTCCATCCTACGACAGATGGATTGAAAAATAGTATTAATGAAAGGCTCCTAATCTCCAAGCAAATGTTGCAGCCATTCAGGTTTCAGTGATCCATCACTGTTTCTCAGAAATGGGAAACAGCATTTTAGGACTTCCTCATTTGGGAGGGATTGAGCATAAGTTCCCAAAGAGATGCCAGGAATATTCCTGGCCTGTGAGCCATCTATGAGCAATTGCCATGCTCTCCAGGGATTTGGGACACGGGAGCAAAGTGTAGGTTCCCGATTGCCGCAAGTGGGATCTCAGACCCAGGCGCAGGAAGGGGAAGTAAAACCTGGAGAAGTGGTGAGAAATAATCCCAGCTCATGCTTCTGTTTGCTGACCCTCTGCTCTCAACTCTTCAGGCCCACTAGTGTTACGGCAATTTGGCCACGGACAGTCTACCCGGACCTATTGCGTCAAGTTTGGAGATCGCTTGCTTGTGCTGAAGAAGGAGCCCTCTGACAGCCTGCATCCCTCAGGCCCTGCTGTCAGAAGGGAATACAGGTGAGAAGGAGCTGCGCTCCTCGTGCCAGCTGACCAGGGAGGAGTCTTGTAGATCCCAAACAAGCCCCTCCTAGTGCTCTGTTCCAGCCTCGCCTTTTCTGTCCCACATCACGCACACAGTTCACACACCTGCCTCCCACATTGTCCTCCCCTGCATTTTGCACAGCTCCGTATCCCAGTCTGTGATCCGTCCATTTGCTACGGCTAGCGTGAGCAGTCCTGGATTGAGAGACAAGGCTGTGCTACCGTCCTGCAGCTGGCAGTGAGCATGCAGTTAGGACCCTGTGCCTGTGAAAAGCACCCTCCCCACTCCTGCACTGCGATCCTTCCAGTCCACGGAGCACACCGCAGCTCTCCCAGCACACGCTGGGAGACGCAGGCTCTCACTGTCCCGTCTGGCACCTTGGGTGGGAGAGAGGTTGCAGCACGACACTGCAACTGCGCAGCGAGAAGCCTAGCTAAGGGCTAGCCCCGTGCTGGAGCGGTCATGCTGCAAACCAGTTTGCTGTGCCAGAGGTCCCTGCCTCAGCAGCAGAGCAGCAGGACACTTGTGGGGGGGCTGCTGTGGTCTCCCCCTGGTTTTTCGGAGTATGTTAGTCTCGAGGCTGTGGGCCATACAAAAATTTTGGTGTGCTGCTTTCCGCTACCCCCAGCCATGTTATTTTAGTGTGCTTAAAACTGAGCACAGGACTCCCTTTAACATTGCGTGTCTGCCTAGCAACAATGCAGTTCTCGTGTTGATTCCCTAATGCCTTTCTGTGCTGACGCGGCTCTCTGACTCGCCCTGGCAGGGTACTGAAGGCACTCTCTGAGGCTGGTGTTCCTGTTCCTACTGTACTTGCTCTCTGCGAGGACAGAAGGTAATCTTGTCCCTCAGCTTTCACACTGTGCTTGACAACTTCAGCCAGGTTCCCCCAAAGATGAGGAGAGGAGAGAAGGAGCCAGACCTCACAAAGTGCACTGGTCTAATTAGCGTTTGCCCAGTCTTGGGCTAGAGGAGCCTCTAGAAGTTCAAAGGACAGTAACACTTTTATTTGGCTTGGTTTAGGTGTGTCCTATTTTAGCAATTAATCAAAATGCTGTCTTCCTTTGAAAAGGGGCTATAAAACAATGTTGTAGGGCTTTCCGCTGACTCAGCGTGCTCAGGTTTCCAATAAGGAGGTAATTTTTCTAACTGCCAGTCCTCAGGCTTGCCCCAAGATCTACAGCTGCGATAGCAGCAAGTCTGAGACCGAGACACCCTGTCTAGCCTGCAGTCAGCACAGCTCCGCTCAGATCTCTGCTGGCTGCAGTAATAAGTCTCTGCACTGCAGTTAAATGTGTGTCCACTGTTGGTGATGTTTGCGTGCGACAGCCCGGCTCCAGAGCGCACTGCAGGGGAGGCGGGGAGATGGTTGGTGCTGTAGCCCGGCCCCAAGCTCAGCTTCCTGGGGCTGGAGGGAACGGGACTGGTCATGCCACAGCCATGTGCTACAGGCTGGCAGCCTGCGCTGTGGGGCTTGAGCCCAGGCCACAGCTGGGCGTGAGTGCTCAAGTGCTGCTGAGGCTGCTCTTCACCTTGCCATGCAGGTGAGGCCTGGGGGCACGTTCAAGGTGCAGGTGAGATTTGAGGGGTGGTAGGTAGCAGGTTTAACCTCAGACCTGCTGGTTCCACCTTGCCTCCCCAGCACCCTTGGCACACCTTTCTACCTGATGGAGCACTGCGCTGGCCATGTCTACAGCGACGTCTCCCTGCCTGCGCTGCAGCCTAGCCAGCGAAGGGCTATTTATGCTGCCATGAGTCAAGTCCTCTCCAAGATCCACAGCGTAGACCTCAGAGCAGCCAAACTGGAGGACCTCAGGGAGCATGGTGAGAGAAGGCTATGTATCCTCTATCGCTGTTTTCTTCTCCTGTGTATCAGCATCTCAAGGGATAGGCTCGGGTACAGGGCTTGGGCCAAACTTGGGGGCAGTTGGGAAAGCGAAGATGGGCATCAGGCTGTCTGAATCCCCAGGCGTGGTGGGAGGGTGTGGAGATCTGCTTTAGATCCTCCAGACCCGTGTTTCCTGTTACTAGTCCCCAGAGCTTCCCGCCATGAGCAAGAGCTGCACTGTGGGTGCAGGAGAAACTTGTTTGCTACCATCTCTGACCAAACTTCCTTAGCTCCTCCAGTCTGTCTCAGGGAGATGGCAGGGCTATCTCAGCTTCTCAGAGTTGGTGGATAAGTTACATTTTTGCCCAGGATCTGATTATTTCCACCAGAATATCAAATCCAGTGCCCAGTTAAGAATGTATGAGACCCCTGGAAATCACAATTAAACTCTTGGAGCTTATCTCAGGGTGCTGGACTGAGATCTGCTTGCCTCTTTGACTTTTTCTGCGTGCACCTTTTATGCATCTCTTTTGAAGCCTCTTTGTGCCTGTCCCTTTCCCTGAGAGCCTTCGTTCCCTTTTTACAGGTAATTACATTCAGTGGCAAGTTAAGACCTGGACAAAGCAGTATCGAGCTATGGAAACTCATGTTATCCCAGCCATGGAGAGACTCATCAAGTGGCTGCCTCTGCATTTTCCTGAATCTCAGAAGATGACAGTCGTGCATGGTGATTTCAGGTACTGCTTGGCTGACAGCACTGCCCTGGAGCACATCCTGGGCGGTAGAGAGGGAGAGAGAGTGTAAAGCGATATGCAAACTCCAGAGAGGTGCTGAGCTGGGCTGGCACAGCAGCTTCAGAGCAGTCCGAAAGCTGGGCTCTGGGTCATGTTCAGCATCCCTCAGGTAATGAGACCTAGAGGGCCACAGACCCTTCTCATCTGTCATGAGAAACATATTCAAGAGCTCTGAACGGTGCTGTCTTGCACCCAGAGCTCTCATATTTTCCCCAGTGTTTATCTGCCTACTGATCTGTGGCAGTTTAAAGCAGCGCGCATTCGAGAGCAGGGAAACCGGGGCAGGAACTGAAAGCCTGGACTCCTGATGCCCGTTTCTGATCTTTCTGCCTCAGTTGGTGTTTCAGAGGTTCTTTGCCCAACCACTGCAAACACTGGTCTAACACTGGGGGATCATCAACTCTTTCTGCAATACTCAGAAATCAGTCCTGGAGCGTGCTGCTAATGATATTTGGTGCTTAAAGGGTTTGGGTGGCTGGTGAGATGCTGCAGGATGTATGGCAAAACCTGGCAGTGTTACGGGTGAAGTCATGCAGGTGCGTGGTGGCTGAGGACAGAGGTGAGGGATGCTGAGAGCTACTTCTGTGTTGTCAGACCCTGGCTGCCACGGGTGTGAAGCTGCAGCGTAGGCGTGTGCCAATTCCGGGCCAAGGCTCCTTCCCGTGAGGCTTAGCGCGCACGGTTCCTGTGTGACTGGAAGCTGGGGAGCTCTCTGCACCCTGGCAGGATGGCTGCCCTCTGTTTCCTCCTCAGTAGGCTGCTGCCCTCTCCTGGGGCTCAGACTGTTGAAGGCTGTACTGTGCATAATCTACAGCACGTGACAATGCAGGGCCTGGAGTTGTTATGTGCCTTTGAAATGACCGGAAGATCCCCCTGGACAGTGACTTGCCTTCTTCACTTTTTGGCTAGCCTGTCCTGTAACATCTGTTAATGATCTGAGGCCCTGAATAATTTGGTTTCATTCTTCAAAGCACAGTTCTGTTCATCATTAACCAGGGAGGTCACTTGAGTAATCTCCATCCTCCCTGACCTATGCTTGCAGAAATTAATCATTCACTTGTGCAGCCTCCCAAAGGACTCGGCAATTTTTGAAGAGAGGGAAAAGCACTGGAAAGCACCTACTGCTGCTGAGCACTAGGATTTTTTTTCCCCTCTTGAGACTTTTCTGATCTCTTTTTCCCTCTGATACAGGATGGACAACCTGGTCTTTCATCCAGACAGGCCAGAAGTCCTTGCTGTCCTTGGCTGGAAGCTTTCAACTCTAGGAGATCCCATCTCTGATTTGGCGAATAACTGTATGGCCTACTTCCTGCCACCTCACTTTAATGCACTGAGAGGTACAGAGAGGGGCAAAGTCACATTTGACACACGGAGAGGGGAAACAGAGTTCAGAAACAGATTAGCTCCTGCTCAGAGAGCTCAGCTGACAGTTGGGCTCATTGCAGTTGGAAAGGGCTGTGGGTCTCCTCCCATATTCCCTGCTCTGCCCTTTCTCCCCTCCCTGAAGAACCCTGCATCCCTCCAGGGCGGAAACATCTTTCTGCATACGCAGTAATCGCTGTGCCATGATCGCCCCATCCCCGGTTTGTCTCATATCTGCCACCCGTTTGGCAGATACTCTGCCACGTGCTCCCTACCCTGGCTGGTACTGTCACCCTGTTCATGCACACGGACCTTTGTTAGCATTCATGTCGGGGATGGCCCCAGAGAGGAGGACGCTGCTTCACAGCTTGCAAAACTGTGCTTAGAAATTAGTTTGCATTATTTTCCCTCTCACTTCAGCTGTAAAGCTGGGGAACTCTTTCGGGTGGGAAAGCTGTGAACCAGGCCAGCCCAGAAGGGGTTTGTCCACAAAGTTATGCATTTGTTAAAAAGAACAGTGTAGGGGTAAACAGGGAGGAAAATCACCCCATTGTTTAGGAGGAAGATCCATCAGTCACTGCTTTCACAATCTCACTCCAGTGAAGAAAACTGCCCCGTATGCATTTCACCTATGTGCGTTGGTGCCAAACCCCCGTTGTTATGTACAGACACAGCATGGCAGCAGCGCAGGTGTTGGATGGGTACAGGTGTCTCCGCTGCTCCACAGCTGCATGGCTCTGCCACAAGCCTCACGGCATCCCTAGCAGCTCTGAGCTCCTCACTGTCTGTTGCTTCACTGTTGCCTCTTCACGTGTTCCAGGCTTGAGGAAGCGTGATTTGGGGCATCTGGGAGTCCCCACAGCAGAGGAGTATTCCCAGATGTACTGTGGCCACATGGGAGTGGAGCGCCCCGAGAACTGGAATTTCTACATGGCCTTTGCCTTTTTCCGACTGGCTGCAATGCTGCAGGGGCTCTACAAACGCGCTCTGGCAGGTGAGGAACCCAACCACGCCGGCCCTGTTCTGCACAGGTCTGCAGCCAGAGCACAGACACACGAGCACCGGTGTGGGGAGAGCTCTTACACTGAACTGGGGGAGGTCAGACCAGCAGCGTGCGCTGCAGGGTTCAGGCACTTCTGGCTGTGAATCCTGAGAGCTCTGAATTTCCAGGTGCTATAGCAAAGCGTGGCATGTCTGACAGTGGGAAATAAGGGATCAAAATGAGAGATCTTGTTTCACTCTGGAGGTGAATGACCTGGGAGTAATCGTGCAGTGAGTTATTGCCGCATGTAGACATGAGGGATGCGAACGGTGTGTCCTGTAAAGCACAGAGCTCCCTTGCTGCTCCAGCACAGGCTCTGGAGGGTGTGAGGCTGCTATAAGCTCTCAGGCAGGCTGTGTTGTGTAGGCAGGTTGTGCCCTGCAAACAGAAAAAAAGGGCCCAAGGGGTGCACACACAGGGCGTTTCCCCAGCAGCTGCTTTTTGCTGGATGCAAGGTCTGGTCTGTTCCTGTTTGCTGTCTGTGCTGATCAGAGGTTGCCGTGTGATCGATTTTCTTTCATGGGAGAACTGAGCAGAGGCCAGAGTTCAGAGCTCAGACCCGTGTCCTACAGGTGGAGCTCTCAGACCTTCAAACTAAGCACCACCTTTGAAGAGAGACTGGAAAGCGAGGAGGTGGTGTGAACTCTCAGTGCTGTTGATCTGCATACATCAGGTCTGGCCTGGGAGTCCTTATCAGAGAAAAACAAGACATTATTTTCGTATTCCTTGGAGAGGAGCCTCCTCCAGTCCTGGTGGGCTGGCCCAGACAAGGGCACGTGGCGCTGTTTGGGATGTGACTGCCTAACACGGGCTCGTTCAAACAAAGATGTCCTATTCTTCTCTTGTCCCCAGGGAGGCCAGCCCCAGGTGAAAGCAGCCCGGACGATGCAGAGTTCGTGGCCGACCTGGCTTGGGAGTTCGCCATAAAAGAAGGATTCCGTGTGTTTGACAGCCTCCCCACCACAAAGCATCTCGCACGACGTTACAGCACCTGGGCCAGGCGAGGGCCGATCCTCAGCAGGAGCTATGGTACCTGGGCACGTCCTGGGGCAGCTCGGGAGCCCAAAGTCCCCCTGGTCACTCCCCCCACCAGCCTGCTGGGAGTGGCCCAGGGTCTTTGCTGCAAGCTGGGAAAGATAATGGGGGTCCAGTGGAGTTTTCTGATTTCCCAGCCCAGATGGACTCCACGTCCTCTTCTAGAACTGAAGGTGAGACATCTTCCTCCCTAAAGTAGCTTTGCTTTGCTGCACCTGCGCCAGAGTAGGGGATTGTGGCACGCCTCTGAGTGTCCTTGCTTTCCTAATCACATCAGACACCTGGCACTTGTAGAGTCCAGTGGGTTGCAGAAAGGGGGGTGGGTTCCCGTTGCTGGCTACATTCGAGTCACAGAGTTCATATTCTGAGAAACAGCAATTTCAGAAGCTGGCACTCCCTTCCAAGATGAGCAGATTAACGCCAGCCCAGCTGTAATTGCTGGTGCTGCTCCACCAAGGTCCTGCCACCAATGTTGGTGGAGTCCCCAGAGCTTGGCTGGGCTTGGACTTTTCAACACCTGCCACTCCAGCGCTTGCTCATTCCCTTCCCCTGGCAGGGCTCTGGAGCCTCGCTGCTGCCTCTGTGTGGGAAAGGCTAAGTTAACTCTCTCTGTAAGAGTCCCTCCTGGCGCTTCCTTGGGAAGTCCCTCCGACAGGGCAAGGAGCTGCTTGCACCTCCACAGCTTCGTTTCCTCCTTTGTCTTCTCTTATCCTGCTCTCCCTGGCAGGGGCTGTCCCTGCCCAGTGATAAGCTGAGTGTGACTGGCAGCGTGGGCTTTGGGATGCCACGTGGAGTTTGGCCCTGCCACCATCCTGGGCTCTCCTGCACAGAGCGGGTGCTGCCTAAGCCCTGAACCCTCAAAATGGAGGGATGTTGGTCATTCCGGGTATGGTGGTGAGGAAGCAGAAACAAGCTACCAAAGTGACTTGCCATGTGGTGGGTCAGTGGCAGAGATGGGAGCAGCATTGGGTCTCGAACTGTAGAGCTTTAATTATGCGCCTCTTCCTTCTGCCAGTGCAAGGCACGTCAGGTAAATACGCAGGTATCGGGACACCTAGGTCCCCTGCCCAGGCTCTGCAAACTGTCTGGTTTCTCTGTGCTTCCACTTCCCAGTGCTGCTGGTGGCCACGGTGCGGCTCGGTGTGCTCGTGGCTGTGGGCTGGCTGGTGTTGCAAACAGATATGCTGGGAGTGGTGTCATAAGTAATCATTCACAGAGTGTGTCATGAAAGCAAACATCCCTATCCTTTGGTTGCTACCAAGATTATGTTCTTAATGTATTCTGGTGACATTATCAAATTCTAGTGGGTTACTTAACTGCCTTTTAGCTGCCAAAAAAAAAAAAAAAAAATCTGTTGTTCAGCCCTTCAGAAGCATTTCCTTGTGCTCTGGCAGAAACCAGCAAACCCCAGCATTTCAGGGTGCTTAGCAGCTGATCCCCTGAGAGGGTGGAAAGGAGGGGAAGCAGCAGCTCTGGAGAATTTGGAAGTGCTGAGATGAGCAGATCTCCTCGTCCTTCTTCCAAACACTCATCTTCGGAGCTGGGAGAGAGTCACCAAGTCTCCAGACATCAGGACTGCCACGCTCTCTACTCCATGCCTTGGGCTTGTGGTAGAGACACTGCTCCTTGTCTGGGGGACCAGAGAGCTCCCTCATCCCTGCCATCTCCCTGTCCACCCCACTCTTCTTTCCCTTGGCATTGTCCCTGCTCTGTCAACCTTTGCTGTGGAAGCATATTGTGAAAGCCAGGGGAGGAGTCTTGCTGCCTGCAGCAGAAAGATAGTGCAATGGAGTGTTAAACAGCCAAGTAGTCCTGGCCTGGGACTGTCACAGCACTCATAAGCTGGGCAAGGGCCAAGGGCAAGGGCAAGCCCGCCTCATGCCAGCTGGCACGGCAGGGGTGGAGGTTCGGCCCAGTGAGCTTGGTAGCGAGATGCCCTTGGCTGAGGCGCTCTCAGCAAAACAGGGCAGCGTCTTGGCTGATCCTGCCACGTCCCGCACGGGGAGCCAGCAGGCTTCACACACTGGTCCCAAAAGCTGCCTGTCCCCGCAGTTCTCCGGGGAGATCCTCTCCAAGGTTGCAGAGCAAAGCTCAGTTTCTCTCTCAGAGCAAGCGTAAGCGCGTCTGGCCAAAGCACCGGGCACACAGCCGCGCTCCCAGTGTCGTGCCTGGGATGGAGCCAGGACTGGCTATCGGAGGGGGCCAGCACCAGGGTAGGGGGTTGTAGGAGGATATAATGTGTCTCATCCTCTTCCATCAGGCAGAGAGTGCCCGGAGCAAAGCAGTGGCTCTGACGATGACTGTGCAGGCCATGGATCAGGACAGCCAGGTGAGCAGACGCATGCAC
Source organism: Platalea leucorodia (assembly GCF_965183815.1). Lineage (NCBI taxonomy): Eukaryota > Metazoa > Chordata > Aves > Pelecaniformes > Threskiornithidae > Platalea > Platalea leucorodia. The sequence continues at coordinate 8,120,136 of NC_138834.1, forward strand.
CTAACATTTGACCCTTCTCTGGCCCAAATAAAGCAACGCAGGGACACCTCCCTTCTGGGGCCTCCTCCACAGTGGGAACGAGGCATTGCAGTCTGGGGCCCGTGAGCACGAGGGGTGATTTGTCCTGTCTGTTGTGGGATCCCAGGTGAGGACATTTCCCCAGCACTGCGTTTCCCAGGGCATTTGGAGGGGGCTGGGTCATTTTCTGCCGTGCTTCCCTGGTCCTGCAGCCCCTTACTTGCCCTGCGTGGGCTTTGATCTCGCTCTCACACAGGTCTCTGGAGCAGGGCATCTCAGCAGTGCAGACCCCAGCCTGGTGCTTCGCTCGGACCTGAGCTCCGTGTCTGGCTGAAGGTCCCGCGTGGTTCACAGCGCTCTCCGAACCAGAGCTGAGCCACTAGCCGCAGCGCTGGGAGCCTCGGACGTGAGACTGAACCAGCCACTCTGGCATGGGAGAGGTCGTGCTAACAGCAGCCCGGGAGCTTCTGAATTTCAGTGGTGTTTGCTGTTATCTGGTATCTGGGCTCTGTGCCTTTATTGCCAGGCTCCATAGGTGTGGGGCAAATCCATCCCTGGGTCATGAGGCTGCAGGCAGTCAGTACCAGCCTTGCAGGGGGGGAGTTTGTCAGGAACGACCAGGCAGAAGTGCAAGACTTGGTTTTGGGAATAAAGAGAATGGAGCAGGGTGTCTCTCCTCCTTCAGCACACCACCTCCAGCTACCTGCAGCCTCTAGGACTCCAGTCAGTGGTGGGGGGAACTGAATCGGGTCCTTGAGAACTCATGGCTTCAGGGGAGACTCCGGAGCTGAGGCAGCCCCTGGAGCTGGGAGGAACTGGGAGGTCTCCATGGTCGCATGACTGCAGTGGATCTCTCTGGGTTTCTCTGGGGATCGGCGAGGATGCAGACTGGATCAGTGGGGGCTTTCAGTGCTTCACAGCGGCCAGCAGCAAGGAGAGAACTATGGGAACAATCATGGGAATTCCTGGGCTCTTTGTATGTAGTCTGGTATTAACTCAATATTAAAGTGATGGGCACACTTCTTTGAATTCTTCTCCAGCTTCTCCGGCGCGGGCGCAGCCTCACAACCCAGTTTCACAAGGCCACGTCCCTCTGCCCAGGGTGGCCAGCACACCCCTGCTCTCAGGGGCACGAGGGGTGCTGCGGAGGAGCCCTGGGGCGGCCGTGCTGGCTGCTCAACACCAGGACCATAGGGCTGTAGGGAAGCCTGGTAACCCGAGCTTTGGTTTCTCCCAGGCTCCAGGGTGAAATTCTACCTCAACCCCCGGCACCTGGCTCTGCCGTGGAAGGGGGAGGGAGCCTGGATCTGAGCCGGTATCTGCCCAGCCCAGACAGTTGGGATGATTTCCTAGCAGGCACCCAGCCTTTGCGCCTCCCACCACCTCGTCTTTCAGGCAGGCTCAATCCCAGCCAGCTATTGCAGAGCTGAGAGTTTGAGGCAGAGCACTGGGTCTGCCGTGAAGGTGTTTTCCTCCTTTGCATGTGGTTGTAGTGCTGCTGGGTTTGTCTGCTAAGCCCCAGGGAAGGGAAGGGTCCTGCTCAAGAGGAGCAAAAGCATTAACACAGGGCTAATGCCCAGTGTCATCGCTTGTCCGTCCAGGTATCAGCAGAACGGGAGCTTAGCCCTGAGCACGGCTTGGCTGGAGCTCAGCTCTGAGATGTGCCCTGGGGATACGCAGCCTGGCCCGGTCCCGCTGGGAGACACACAGCGCATGCAGGCACATCTCTACGGGTAAAAGAGGTCTTTCTGGCATCTCCCAAAAGTGGTTTAATGCATACAGGTCTGCAATAGCAGGGAGAACATGTTGGAACAAGCAGTCCTTGTGAGTGCCACCTCCTGAAGGGCTGCCCAGGACCCCCTGTCTGGGGCAGAAAGGGGAATCAGTCACCTTTCAGGGGATGTGGCCGGCCAAGGACGAGAGAGGCTGAGATCCAGCGCAAGAGGATTTCTTTTCAGCTGATCTAGGAAACACGCAGCCTAAGCTGAGTCCTGCTGGATAACCTTGGGCAGTCGTTTCGCCTCTCTGGCCTTCGTGGTTCCTCCCTGCAAAACAGGGCTGATATTCCCCTCCTGAGTGAAATGCCCGGAGACCTGCAGATGCAGGAACTACCACCGTGCTACTACAAGGCTTTCAGCGACCTGGGTCTTCCAGGACAGTGAGTTATATTATTTTTGAATTGACATCATTTTTCTGGCCCCTTTAATAACCCAGAGCCATCCACCTCCAGTTACCCTTCACAGACCCCTCACTAAAGGAGCCAAAGAGGTGCTGTCAGATACAGGGTAATTACCACAGGCTTGTTTTGGAGGTTAAAACCTCTTTATATTCTTGGTCTGTGGCTTCCGTAGCGATGGCGACAAAAATTTGAGAACATCTCTGTTCCCTGCCTGTGAATCTGCACTTAGGCACACTGAAGTTGCGCAAGGCATCTTAAGCAAACAAGCAGAAAAGGCCTTTAGCCATTGTTGGGAGCAATTTTGCAAAGCCTCTCATTTGCATGCACTGAGTAACGTTCCTGTTGTGAGAGTACTTGGCTGGCTTTGTTCTACCTCCCCGATACACAGTAGTTTCTTTTTTTTGATTCCTGTGCACGTGCTAATGGCGGCATGCCCAGGTAACCAGGGGTCCCCAGCCTCATCACCGCAAACTAAGCAGCGCAACAGAGACGTTTCTGGTTTCCCTCTGCCTTGCTCCTTCTTGTTGCCTGCGCAAAGTTCCCTGGTCAGGGACAGGGACAGGGACAGGGACAGGGACAGGGACAGGGACAGGGACAGGGACGGGGCAGCCAGTGCCGGTGCCGGACACCGAGGAGGGATCCCCGGTGCACCGAACCAAGCCAGTGTGATTTGCACAGAGCTGGGCTGAACCGACCCGGTTGGGGCTGAACTGAGCCGTGCCCAGCTGAGCCATGCCAAGCTGAGCTGAACGAGACCGAGCTGAGCCGAGCTGAGCCAAACCCCACCGCCCGAACCGAGCCGTGCCGAGCCGGTTCGGCTCAGGCGGGCAGGAGGGAGCCCCGCCGGGCCGGACCGAGCCCCGCCGGGCCCCGCCGCGCCGAGGCGGGCGGAGCGGCGCGGGGGCGGCGCGGGGGCGGCGCGGGGCCGCCCCGGAGGAGCGGGGGCCGCGCCCGCGGCCCGGCCCGGCGCAGCGCAGCGCGATGTTGCGGGCGGCGGTGCGCGTCTCCCGGCTGGGCGGCGGCCCGGCCCGGCTCGCTGCCCCGTTCTCGGCCGCAGCCTCCCCCATCCCGGCTCCCAACCCGCGCCCCGACATCGCCTGCAACAAGGTAGGGCCGCGCCGGGGGCCGGAGCCGGCCGCGTCCCCGCGGCGGGCGGGCGAGTCCCGGCCGCTGCCCGCGGGCAGCCCCGGCAGCGGTGGCTTCCCCCGGAGCGAGCGGGGCTGGGACGGGGGGACCCGGGGCTCCCCGGCTCGGCCGCGGCCCGGAGGGGTTGTGGGGTCTGCTGGGGCCGGTGCGGGGCTGGGGACGCCCCGGTTTAACGCTGAGCCGGGCAGGTGCCGGGGCAGTCGGACATTTGGGCCCAAAGCCTTGCGTTGCAGGAAATCTTGTTGGAAAAAAAAAGCAAGTCTGGGTGGAGAAGCTGGCGTGAGGCGCCAGGCGTGTGTCCTGCTACCATCGGGCTTTACCCCGGTCCCCGCGGTTGTTTCAGCTAACGGCTGCCATTGGCGCAAACAATCTAAGGGGAAAAGTACACGAGAGGGCATGCGAAGGGAGGGGAGGGTGCCAGGCTTGATGCTGGTTGTCTGCACAGATCAGACCCTGCTCTCCTTGCTCAGCAGCCCCAAGGAAAACGCCGTCCGATCCTCTGCGCGAGGTGCTGGCCGAGGGCTCGCGTTCCTCTCCCAAGCCGCCGAGCCACTCCTTCCCAGTGGCCGTGGCCAGGCCGCTGGGGGTTGGCGGAGTGATCGGCAAGTGCTCGGCAAGCACCGTGATCTTTGCACTGACATTCTTGCCATGGACCTGAAAAAACAAATTCGCCCTTACTGAGAAAGAAAGAGTTGGTGAAAAGCTGCAGTGGGTGCCTGGTTCGGTTTCAGAACGGTACACGGGGAGCCTAAAATCAGCTAATCAGGGAAATGCTGGCAAAAGCTCTAGTGCTGCCTACAAAATGAACTGTATGGTCCGGGCCTGAAGCATTTTCCCACTGTTCAGCTCCCTGAGGCTCCCGGTGGCCCTGCGCAGCTCCAGCCAGGCTTCCAGGTCTTGCAGGGACCTACTGAGACAGGAACCGCTTCCAATTCACGTGCTGTTTGCCGAGATGTGAATTCTTTTAATTCACGTCAGGCTGTGTCTTTTGTCCTGGACTTCTAGGCTAAAATAGCTCCTTCATATGGGTGCAGTTTTGGAGCCCGCATAAGTTGAGTTCCTTTTAATTAAACAGCCTGCTCAGATGCCATCAAACAACGGAAGCTCTTACTGATTTCACCTAGGTCTGGGTCTAAGGCTTAACACTGCTTTGCTTTTTTCATTGCAGATTTTCATAAATAATGAATGGCACGATGCAGTCAGTAAGAAAACCTTCCCCACTATCAATCCAGCCACAGGAGAAGTTATCTGCCAGGTCGCGGAGGGCGATAAGGTAAATGTTCTCTTGACGAGATTGGTTTGTTTCCCGCGTGAGCAGGTTCACAGGGATTGCAGAGGAAGACACTCACTCATCTCTCGCCTAGGCAGCCGCCAAGCGTCGTGTTTGCAGTAGTGTCTGACCTACACAAACACCACATCGAGCGCTGCTTGTGTTCTTCCTTGACTACTGTTTTCAAGAAAAACCCTCTGGCTTTGCCTCTTACCAGTGGCAAGCCAGGACTAGAAAAGGTGGAGAGGAATGTGGCGTGCAGTGGAGCCTGAGCTGGGCGGCTGGGGAGCAGTCGTGGGTGGCGGTTGCTGGGACAGGCAGGGATGGAGGCAGACACCTTTGCGGTCCCGTGGGTGCTGTGCTGGCGGTGTCGCCCAGAGTCACGGTAGCAGAGGAGACAAAAGGTCGGGATTCACCTGAACAGCCCCTTTCTGCTGTACACACGCAGTGGGAGACCAGCCCCAGCCCTAGGAAATTAAAAAAAGAAAAAGAGAGCGAAGGTGGGGAAGAGAGTCATGTAATATCATCCCATGCCTTATGCAAGGCCCTTCTAGGAGTCTGTGGCAGAGCTGAGGTGGTGTTTCCCAGCAATTTTGGATTCTTCCTGGAGTCTGGAAACTTGTCTGTATTCCCCAAGGGAGGGGTGAGTGAGGGAAACCCTTTGTTGTTTGCTTGTCCGTGGCAGACTGGCTTGTCCTGGCGAGGCTGTTGCAGCAAGCCAGAACAGAGAACCAACTAGAAACAAGTTAATGCCCTGACAGGGCAAACCGATGGATTAGAGACGTTTGATCAAGGAAAAATCTCCTTTAGACTGCCCTGGCGAAATCAACTCCTGAAAGAGTGTCAAAAGCACGCTCCTGGAGCTTTTTCCATGCCTTGTTCTAGGGTGCAAATATTAACCCAGCAGGTGACATTGCGGAAATAACTTCACAATATTTGCACTCTGCATAGCTGATATAACAGTGTAAGCACAGGCGGAGGTGGTGGCCGCGCAGCTGTTGCACCCATCTGTTTCACTGCCCCTTCTGCTCCCTCTTCCCTGCGGATGCAGGCTGGGCGGGAAAGCTGCGGCCGGTCCAGCAGCAGCGTTTGCGCTGAGGCCGTGCTGCTGTGCGGCGCTGCCCAGGCCGATGCTCGTGGGGCGAGCGGCCCAGGGGCCGCAGCCCCTGCGCTCCCCTGCCCTGGGACCGATGAGTGCCTTGCGGTGAGGCCGCCGTCAAGGCCGCCAGTTCTTGCCCCCAAAAAGGCTGGCGCGAGCAGCCGCTTGTGCCGTCTGGCTGGGGGCTGTTTTCTCCTGGAGACCAGGGAGGGCTTCAGATGTATTTTGAGAGAGTGAGTGGGAGCTGGTTACTCCTTGCTCACCCTCTTGCCTGAACTCCTCTGCAGGCAGATGTGGACAAGGCCGTTAAGGCGGCCAAGGCAGCTTTCCAGCTGGGCTCGCCTTGGAGGAGGATGGATGCTTCTCATCGGGGGAAGCTGCTGAATCGTCTTGCTGACCTGATCGAGAGGGACCGGGCTTACCTGGCGGTGCGTATCACGCTCTGTGGCTGAGCTCTCTGCTGCGATCCCTAACTTTGGGGAGCGGGAGGCAGAAACGGGTGGTTTGTGCCCATCGGGTGTGATGGGGACTTTAGCCACGGCTAGAACTGTGAGAGAGCGCTACAGAGGATGGGGAAGTAGTCTGGGGAAGCTGAAAGCAAAAAGGCCAACGTGCAGAACTGATCCAAATTGCACACCGAGAATCGAATGTAAATCTATACGCGTGACTTTCCCCACCTCGCTCTTCAGGCAATCTCATTGTCTTTTGTAGGCGCTGGAGACTCTGGATAATGGCAAACCGTACTCCATCTCCTACCTGGTGGATTTGGACATGGTAGTCAAATGTCTCAGGTAGGCATGGAGGCTACAGGGACAGCGCGGTAGCTCTTCATGCTCCAGGCTTGGGCTCAGCTGGCCCGTGGTCGTTGAACCTCTGCTCGGGCAGAGCCCAGGTGCCTCTGATCCAGGTGTTGTGGGTGTCAGGGCTGGATCTGACCTGTTGGTTTCATTTGGCCCAGGGCAGGGTGTCAGACACCCTGTTTTCCTCTGGTTTTATTTTTTGTTAAGAATGAGGCTGTAATTCCTGTGACTTTCCAAAGGATTTTTGTTACTTATATGTTTCTCTCTTGCTATATACAGGACTCACACTAATGGAGGTGATCTGTGTTACGGCACAGGAATGATAGAATGTATGTTGTGCAAAGTGCTGGCAAAGGCGGAGAGACAAATATTTGTATTTCCTGTCCCTTCTTAAAATCACCTGTTTGGGAAACATTTGTATTGCTATGTGTTTTAGGAAGTGACTGAAGAGAGGAGGAAAGCTGGAGCAAGTCTCTCTTATCTTCTGGTGACAGGAGACTTATTTTACATTCAGTGACCAAAACTTTATTGTTCCTAGATACTTTGCAGGTTGGTCGGATAAATTCCATGGCAAAACCATCCCGTTAGATGGAGACTTCTTCTGTTACACAAGACATGAGCCGGTGGGAGTTTGTGGACAGATAATCCCGGTAAGTAAAATGTATCAGGAGTTCCTGCAGCATTTCAAGAATTCAGTGGTGGCATGAAGTCTTAAAATGCAAGTTATTATCTGTTGCTAACTGCTGCTTCCTCCAGTGGTAAAGTTACGCTTGCGCTAGCTGGGAGGGCTGTTACTTTGCTCTGGCAGTACAGAACTACTTGTTGATTTCATGGGCTCTGAGTAAGATTTACTTTGTATCTGCTGGGAAAAAAAATAATGTAAACCCCTTTATAGGAGTTACCTGGCTGAGAACCACAACTAAGTTTAAGCTACTACCTAACATTAAAACCAAAATTCCGTGTGATGAGGAAGTAGAGAATTAGCGTGCAAAATTCAGCTTTATGTACGTGATCTTATTTCTGTAACTGGTAGCAAGGTGGTTTGTCAACAACGAAACCACATTTACACAATGATGCGTGGATAGTGTTCCCTCTTTATACGGGTAGCCAGGTTCTGATCGTTGCATACTGTGTTTGCGTGTTTTTCGTATTTGCATTGAGCAAGAACTGAATGTAAACGCATCACCGGTCTGTGTGCGCTGCTCTGTCATTACAAACAGGCTTTCTTTCAAAATGCCTCAAAAGAGCGTTTAACGGTTAAACTGACAGTAAAGAGTCATTCCAAACAAGTTAGGGTTTTGCAGTGGTACTGAGAGACCTCACACTTCAGAGTACGGTTTCCCTGGACAAGCAGAAGGCAGTGCTTGAAAAGGAGCCAAACACTGAAGAGCAGCTAGGGAAAGATCAAAGACTGCTTCCATAGGTGCTGCAGCTGATTTGAATGAAGCTTACTGGTTACTTACTGATTAATCTGAAACTTTCAAGTTCAGACCAGCAAATACCTCCTTGTTTTTCAGTGGAACTTCCCGCTGTTGATGCAGGCATGGAAACTTGGGCCTGCCCTGGCTACTGGGAACGTGGTTGTGATGAAAGTGGCAGAGCAAACCCCCCTGAGTGCTCTCTACGTAGCTAATCTGATCAAAGAGGTGAGCGAACAGGCTGGGTTTCCATCCGCTGCCTCGCTATCGCTGCTGGAGCACGGTGTGATGCAGCCAAACGGGTGAGCCGCGGAGGGCATGTGACGGGAACAGAGAAGGGCTGTCTGATCCGAAGAAAGGCTGGATTGTCTTGGGTGTCTGAGCATTTGATTTAGCAAAAAAACCCCCTTGTCCTTATAAATGCATATGCAGGGGACATAAATCTTGATTAGGGAAGGACTCTTTGAGGGTCAGTTAAATAATAAACTTCAGGGTGATTAGAAAGCTAACAATAGCTCCAAACCGTGCTTAGGATGCGGGGTGGAGAGAGGAGTTGTCCTGGTTCTTGCGAACTGAACATTAAAACTGAAGACCTGGGAAATGAAAGTGAAGTAGAAAAGGCTCTGTTCTTTCTGGGAGGCCTACTGAAGCGTTACCAACAGATGAGGGTAGGTGAAATCCTTGATTTGTAAAAGGAATAACGTTGCTCTCTCCTGCTGTGAACCGGCAGGCTGGATTCCCACCAGGCGTGGTGAACATCATCCCCGGCTATGGGCCCACGGCAGGGGCTGCCATCTCTTCCCACATGGAGGTAGACAAAGTGGCCTTCACCGGCTCCACGGAGGTAAGGGAGTACCTTAGCCTTTAAGCCCTTGGGATATAGAGAATATCTCATTGCTGTACTACCTTTTCTGTATAAAATACTGGAGGTGCCTTGCCTTCTACACTTCTTTTTAAAAAAATACAGCTGAATTCAGGGTGTGGCATTTATTTTTACATAAGACTCTTTTTAGGTGCCTTCTTTAGAATATTTCCTGTTGTTTCCCTTGAGCTGCTTCTTACTAGAGGTGAAACTCTGGGCAGACTTCAGTTGTTCCCTTAAAGCCCTGACAATGGCGGGATTATTATTAAACCGCTGATGAGATCTAAAACCAGCCGCCCTGCCAGGTGTTGCTGTATGTAGGAATTAATCCCCAATACCTGTTCTTCTCACGATGCAGGTTGGGCATCTGATCCAGAAGGCTGCAGCAGAGAGTAACCTGAAGAGGGTGACACTGGAGCTTGGAGGAAAGAGTCCAAACATAATCATGTCCGATGCAGACAGTAAGCACCTGCTGGTGTAGTGTTTGATCTGTACCTTTTACACTGGCTTTCTGCAGGCAGAGCTGGAGGGGAAAGGAAACCTCTCCTGTGCGGTGTGGGTCTCCAGCGCTGACACCGCCTGGCTGCTCTCGCCCGGTGAAGCCTCCGTGCCTCCTGCTGTAGCTGCCGTATTTGTGTATCAGCACTTCTTCACTCCCACTTCTTTCCCAGTGCTGTGAAGTTCAGTTATCAACAAATGAGAATTGTTTTGGTATCTTCCTTCAGTCTTAGTTCCATTTTTGTTTTCATTTCTTTCTCTTAGTGCGTACCGCTCTTTTCTACTCTTATGAAGTTCTGGTTCCCTCATCTCTTGCATAGAGACTCATTTTTGGTCTGGATGAGCAAACATACGTGCTTTTATATGGCAGTAAGGAAGGAAACTCTTCTAGATCTAAAATAACCTGTCTTTAATACCTGATAATTTCAAATGAGAACTGTAATCTGCCTCAGATTAGATTTTTCTCTCTACTATGGGGTGCTTTAATAGACCTTCATACTGATTAAGTCTGTACGTAACTGTCAAAGCATGGAAAATGCCTGTCAGCCGAAAGGACTTTGTATCACTGATACTCCAGCAGTCTGCATGGTAGTTGTTCAAAATTAGGCACTTACTGACTCTGACTGGTTTCATTTGCTTATTTGTTTTCTCTCCTCTCCCCAATCTTAGTGGACTGGGCTGTGGATCAAGCCCATTTTGCCCTCTTCTTCAACCAAGGGCAGTGCTGCTGTGCTGGATCTCGAACCTACGTCCAGGAAGATATATATCATGAGTTTGTGGAGAGGAGTGTTGAGAAGGCCAAGTCCAGGGTGGTTGGAAACCCGTTTGACTTTAAAACTGAACAGGGGCCTCAGGTAAGAGCCGGAAATGTCCTGAACTGTTCTCTCATTAAATAGTCCCAATATTGAGTCATTGTCCCTCAGTAGATCAGCATGAAAGGCATCCTTCGGTCTCTTGATTAATCTCCTTTGATCTGTGCCCATTACCTCTTTGCTTGTGCAGGAGGGAGAAGTTAATTAACCATTCTGATTATTCCAAAACCTCCACTTGACGCTGGCATTTAAAAATTATCATCTCCCTTTGAAGCTGGCCTGGCAGGCTGTTGAAAGGAGGACTTGCTAGAGCACAGCCGCATGCACAGCAGGTTGTAGCTGAAACCCTTTTTACCCCCAGTGAAGGTGAAGCTGATCTGTCTCTCCTCATGGCTCTTAGGTAGATGAAGAGCAGTTTAAGAAGATTCTCGGTTACATTAGTACTGGGAAGCGTGAAGGAGCCAAACTGCTGTGCGGTGGCAACCCTGCTGCGGACAGAGGCTATTTCATCCAGCCAACTGTCTTCGGCGACGTGCAGGACAACATGACGATTGCCAGAGAGGAGGTGAGACCCACAGCGCCTTTGTGTCTGTCAGCTTCTTGCTTCTTTGTCATTTTGCCCCCTCTGATGCAAAAAAAAAAACCACGGGTCTACAAGAACTGGGTATTTGTGAACTGCGAAACTCAATGCTGCTTAGAAAGTTACCACGTTAAACTTCCCTTCAGCTTACATTCTGGAACTTGGTAATACAGGAAGCGATAGTTTGAATTTGATGCCCTGTGTGACTTCTAGCATACATACGTAACTCCAGCATCACCCACAGCCTCCCCCGTGATCAATTTACACAGATTATCACATGCTCTGTTTGGATTTTGCAGATATTTGGGCCGGTCATGCAGATTCTGAAATTCAAAACAATTGAGGAGGTCATTGAGAGAGCAAATGACTCCAAGTACGGCCTAGCAGCAGCAGTCTTTACAAAGGATCTTGACAAAGCAAACTATGTGTCACAGGGCCTGCGAGCGGGAACAGTTTGGTGAGCCTTGGCACTTCCTTCTCCCTAAACTGCTGGAAGCTTCCTTCTGTGCTGCCATTTCTCGTTAAGCTTGCTCTTTGATAGCCTGTCTCTACTTTGGATCCAATTTGATGTGTACTTCGCTGAATGTAATGTCAGACCTTCAATGGTAACGCTAACTGTTGGTAAAATTCAGGTATATTAAGCTTCCATGCTCCCACTGTGAATTAAAGAATGGGATGGGGGAAAAGAAATCCAGTACTGCAGCTGGCAGTGACCGCAACTGCTGCGGGGCTCCGCGTGCCAGCAGCGATTCCATCACCGAGCGCCTCACTGCGGTCCTGGCTGCTGCAGCGGATGCTCCTCTGTGTTCCGAGGCCGCGCTGAAGACTCTGCCAAAGTCAGTGCTTCAACACCAGTTTACTGTTCTAGCACAAGAGATTTTGGAGATCCAGTATCTCGCTGTATTTTGGGGTTTTTTAACGGTACTGAGTGAACAAGTAGGTGCTTTTGGTATCTGTGCTCTGAAGGGGGTGTGGGTGGCAACCTGGAGGCTTGGTCCTGTGATAATGAAAGATGTGAATTGATTTTGTGATGTTCTGTTTCCTGGTTGATGAGGATAAGGTTCCAGTATTGATTAATTCTGTTGGCTGAGAGAACTGACAAATACGGAAATCCTGCCTACAAATTCAGCTGTCCCTCTGTTGTAAAGAGCCGAGATGTCTATTTGCTGCGAAAGAGCTCTTCCATTAAGCCGTTCTGAAACTGCAGGTGCTTAATTCTTGGTTTCCATTTCAGGATAAACTGCTATGATGTGTTTGGTGCACAAGCCCCGTTTGGCGGCTACAAAGCTTCTGGGAATGGGAGAGAGCTGGGAGAATACGGTCTGGAGGCATATGTAGAGGTGAAAAATGTGAGTATCCCGGTATCCAAGGTCTTCCTAACCCTCTGCCATAGCTCCAAATTGCATTTGTGCCTGTTAGGCTGGCCTGAGAGTTGCAATTCTTCTTTCTAATGCTTGAAACGAATTTGGAGCTGCACTTCTAAGTAACCGCAAACAGAACTCCATGGAACTGTATTTAAAACAGAAAGCTAGCTTTGCTTTGTACTGCTGAGGAAGACAAGGGTATGTCACCTAACGGATTACCAACTGCCTGCCACTTGGCACCGTTTAGCTGTTTCCCACTGTAAAGAATGCAAGTGTATGGACTTCTCCGTGAGTTTATTCTGTGGAGAACAGAAGGAGCATGTGCTGGGGGTGCATGCCTGTTGGGGAGAAGCTTCTGCAGCTACGAACTGGCAGGTGAACGCTGGGCACTCATCCCTCAAGAGGGGGAATCTGAGCGGTGACCACCAGCACTTAATGCCGCTCATCTTGAGTCGATACGCCCTTGGGTCCACGTGGGAGACCGAGGTTCCTGGTGTTAGGCAATCCCGTCACCGCAGGCTGAGTAATTTCCTGTAAGACAAGGCAGAAGGGCTGTCACGCTGGCTGCTTGCAGCTGCAGTGTCTCCAGGGTGATGGAGCTCTTGGGCAGAGGTGCTTAGCCCGTGGCCCCGCGGTTACAGTACAGCAAAATGCGTAACGATTGAGGGCCTCCAGCTTGTGACTGACTGGCAGGGGGCCGATTTGGTGCAGGAGCTCCGGGTGAGAGCAAACAAGTGTGCCCGCTCCCACCTCCCAAAGAGCAGTGGCGTCTCTGGAGAGATGCTGTCAGCCAGCCGTCGAGCTTCCCCCTCTCTTTGAGCCTTCCAGATAGGTCTCCAGACCAAGGTGATCCCGGTCACTGCCCGCTGGCTGGGGTACACTGTCCTCTGGTTTGATTCGCTTCATGAGCCAGCAGTGTGCTCAGGTGGCCAAGAGGGCCAATGGCATCCTGGCTTGTATTGGGAATAGTGTGGCCAGCAGGACCAGGGAGGTGATGGTGCCCCTGTACTGGGCACTGGTGAGGCCGCACCTCGAGTGCTGTGTTCAGTGTTGGGCCCCTCACTCCAAGAAGGACATCGAGGTGCTGGAGCGTGGCCAGAGAAGGGCAACGAAGCTGGTGAAGGGTCTGGAGCACAAGGCTGGGGAGGAGCGGCTGAGGGAGCTGGGGTTGTTTAGCCTGGAGAAGAGGAGGCTGAGGGGAGACCTTATCACTCTCCACAACTACCTGAAAGGAGGCTGTAGCGAGGTGGGGGTCGGTCTCTTCTCCCAAGTAACAAGTGATAGGACAAGAGGAAACGGCCTCAAGCTGCACCAGGGGAGGTTTAGGTTGGATATTAGGAAAAACTTCTTCACGGAGAGTGGTCAGGCCCTGGCCCAGGCTGCCCAGGGAAGTGGTGCAATCACAGTCCCTGAAAGTATTCAAAAAACGTGTGGCTGTGGTGCTTGGGGACAGGGTTTAGAGGTGGACCAGGCAGTTAGGTTAACAGGTTGGGCTCGGTGATCTCAGAGGTCCTTTCCAGCCTTAACGGTTCTGATTCTATGATGCTGCTGCCTCTCGGCCTTCAAGTGAATACAAATGAACATCGTCTCCAGGAAAATAACTTGTGACTGTTGGTTTTTTTTTTTTTTCCCTAGGTGACAATCAAAATTCCACAGAAAAACTCCTAAAGGACAGCAGCCTCTCCGAGCGTTTGGAAACACCTATGCAGCTTCATGAGATACAAATCAAGGAAACCTCTTCTTAACACACACAAAACTTGGGTGGAAAATATGTAACTCTGCGTTAAGAAATGTTTCTTTAGAAGGTGCCTGAAGGAGCTTTTGTTAAAAAAATGTTACTTGGCTTTTTAAAATACCAAATACAGTCAATTGAGTACTAATGCATTACATGGGTGTACCCTTGCTGCATCTGTATCTGGTGAATATGCTTTTTTCCAAGAAATCATTTAAATGCGCATCTGTGGTACGTTTTAGAATAATTCTTTGTTGGTTTACACAGCCAGCTCTGTACTCCCATACACCCAACATATACGTCCCTCGTCTGTCAGCAAAGTGAACCGAGGCTCGGTTGTGTCACCGAGCCGGAGAGCAACCGCTCAGCGTCCATCTGTGAGGTACAAGTTTGTTCTCAGCTGCTCCCACCTGCTCTCATTGTATCTACTCACAATAAATACTCTTGTTTTAGTGAAGTTAACCCTACCTTTGTTGGAGCAGTTTGTGTCAGTGAGCTAAGCAGGAGCCCAAGTGCACCCACACGTTTGTATTTTCAATTACCCCCTGCCTCAAGCAATTTTTAAGGGTTTTGGTGATTTTCTGCGCTGCCCGCTTTCCTCATATTGCCTTAATGTTAAAGGAAGCCCTGCGTCCGTTAACTGTCCGCAGCAAAGGAGCAGCGGAGCTGGCCGTACCGGCACAAGAAGGTACCGGACGGGGGGGCGAGGGGGATCTGTGCCTCAGTGAGCGCCCTGGGGCTGCGGTGGGAGAGGCCGGTACGGGCTGCTCGCGGCAGCCGGACCTGCGCGGGGGGCAGGCGTGCGAGGGGGGGCAGGCGCTCCCCTCGGGAGCGGCGGGTACGAGGCGAAGGCTGAGAGAGGCCTCCCCGCCCGCCCCCTCAGCGGCCCGGCGCCGCCCGTCCCCCGCCGTGGCGGCGGGCGGCCGCTCGCGCCCCGCCATCTCGCGAGACTTCGCGACGCCCCGCCCTCTCCCGGCGAGGGGCGGGGCCAAGCGGCGCGCTTGGCCCCGCCCCTCCGGGGGTCCTTGCCCCCCCCCCCCACGTCATTACAAGGCACCCGGCGACTCGAAGGCCCCGCGGGGGCCTTGATGGCGGCGTCGCGTTTTTAGGGGTGGCGGCGGCCGCCTGTAAACCGCGCCACCGCCGTGGCGGAGGCTCCTAAAATTCCCCGGTGGGAGCGGGGAGGAGGCGGGAGGAGCGGGTCGGCCTCCCGCGCGGGGCGCGGCGGGGGCAAGAGCGGCGCGGCGCGGCGCGCCGCCCGGCGGGTGTGCCCGTCTCAGGGTGCCGGCAATGCCTGGCTCCCGGGCGGCGCGGGCGGCGGCGGCGCCTCGGCGGCGGCGTCTCCCGGGCTGAGCGGCGGCTCCGGGCCCGCCCGCGCCCTCCCCGCCGCGCTCCCCCGCCTCCCCGCGGGGTCCCGGCCCCCCCCCCTTTCCCGGCCCGCCCGGCCGGGGATGAGGCGGTGCGGCGGTGGCACAAAGGCTCCTCCGGGGCTGCTCCTTGCCTAGCGCGGCCCAGCGCCCCCGGGCCGGCCCCGCCGCCGCTCCCCGGCCTCCCCTGGCCGCCTCCCTCCCTTCCGCCTCGCCGGCCCTCGGCCCCCGCAGCCCCGCTGTCCCTCGCTGGGGACGGGCCGGCGGCTCCCGCCCCCCCCGGCCGCCCGTCGCCCCGCGGGAGGATGTCGGAGGATCACGAGATGGACAAGACGATCAAGGTAGGCAGGAGGCAGCGGCGCTCGGAGTCTCGTCCCCGGCTCTGCGAGGGGAGGTCGGCAGCCCGGGCAGGGCCCTGGGGCCCGGCGGGTCCCGGTCCCCCGCTTCTCTTACGGCTCTGCCCCTCGCTGCCCCTTCGCCGGGGCCCGGCTGCCCTCGGGCTCGTCACCCGCAGAGCCCCGGCGTGGAGCGCCAGACACCGGGCAGGGGACTCGGAGCTGCAGGCAGATGGCTTCCGCGGGCTCCGGCCTCGGGGGATCGGCGTTGAGCCGCTGAGAGCGCGGGGAGCGGACGCGGGGCTCCTCGGGGCGGCGGGGAGCCGGGGTCTCTGCCTCGCAGCAGTCCCCGGCTGCGGAGGCAACGCTGTCGCCTCAGTCCGTCTCCGAGTTCCCGTTCGGATGCTGTCATGAAAACAAATCTGGCGTGTGGGATGTTTGTGTTTCGAGTGGTGGCAGAGGAGCTGAACAGATTCAGGATTTCTTTTTTTACAGCGAGAATCAGTGTGTGAGCTTAGCGCTTCCCGGTGAATCCTTCTGTGACCTGGCTGAGCAGATTTCCTGAAGAAGCTGGGGAAACCCTTTTGAGATAAAGTGACAATAAAACAATGTTTTAAAGACTCTCTGCAGGCTCTTTACCTTGTGCAAAGCATTTGCTGTCGCAGATTCTGGATGCCTTCCTAAATGCTTATTTTAATGAATTCTTTAAATATGTAGGTAAAAAGACCCTGTGTATTGACATTTGCCACCTTTCCTTAGCCTTGCTCTCTGCCATGGTGGGATTTGTCTTCACAAAGCTCCTTGGGGGCAAAAATCAATGCAAGAGAAGGAGCAACACAGTCTCGTGTTGCTGAACTCTGGATTGGATTAAAATATGTGGGTCTTGCCTTTTGAACTAAAAAAGCCTAAAGCAGAAGGAGGTCTAAGCACTGCGTTCAGACAACCCAGATTGTAATTAAGCTACGAGATCAAGTATCGAAATTGTATACTGTCTCATCCTGCTTCATTATCAGTCTTGGCATAGTGCAGGTGAAGTAGCTGTCCAGAATGCTTTCAACAAGAATGTTTTTCAAGTATTTCTGTGGTATTTCATGTGAAGGTAAAGATCTACATCAGAGCTCTTGGGGGTTAAAAACAAAAACCAAAAAAGCTGAAGCGGTTGTGTAGGTGTAGGGACGGTCCTGCATCTGCCTCCTGCCCCTCTCCGTTTGGAGGGGTTCTGACTGAGAACAGATTCTGGGCAAATCTTTTGGGTTATAGGCATTGTCTGAACCTAAACCATAATTTAATACTTTTATATAATATGCTGATTTTTCTGCTTGGTAATTGTTCCAGTTTGATTGGTTTTCACCTGCGTCTGCAGGTATAAGGTCTGTGATTCAAGATAGTGATCGCTGTTTAAGGCAAGCTACCCCAAGTTGAAAGGCTGCGTGTGGGAGCAGTGGAGGTGGAGTTACAGTGGTTTTTGGCATTTCACTTGTTGAATACGTGGAGTTTGTCCAAGCAGCAGCCTGTATACTTTTAATTGACTGTAGTGAGTATGTGTTATTCTTAAAGTAGCTTATGTCAAACCTTTTCCCGTTGGTATTCAGTGGAAACTGAGAAGCGCCTGAGCTTTCCCCCGAGCAGTCCTGATGCATGCCTAACCCTGTCTGAAAGCAGCTTGCTGGACATCAAGGTAGGAGAAATCTGAGAGTCCTGCCTTTCCAGGCTGTTAGCATCCCAGACTGCTGACTCTGCATGGGAGGGTGCTCGAACCGTTGTTTTAGGTACCCTGAGCTTGCTGAAAGGGAATTGTGCTGTTGAAGAGAACTCAACTCTTAAAGTTCGTGTGAAACTTCTTTGTAATTGAATACATTTCAAGTTAGTTTATTCCCTTTGCCCACTGGAAATTCATGTAAGGAGTTATCAGAAGTTTAAAGTTCCTTTAGCAGTCGGAGCAAAAGGGCTTACTGTAAGAAACTGCACCACTGCAGATTTTTTTTGAAAGCGCTTTCGCCGACACCCTCTCCCTCCTCTGTTCCCAGCCGCAGCAGATTAGTTCCAGCTGACCCGTCAGCCAGTCTACAAGTTCAGTGCTGTGCAGCAGTGCTACTGTAAGGCGTTTTATTCTCCAGATGTGGAGCTAAGTGCAGGATACCATACCCTCTGCTGCCTGCGTCCACAGTACATTAATCTAAATGAAGAGGCAAGGCATTTAGGCTTACCAGTTGAAATAGATTTTGATATTTTCAGAGGGCAGTTTTATAGCTGTACGTATTTCATGCTGCTTGAATGTTACGAACTCGTGCTGATTTGCAGCTACATAGTCTTGGTGCTAGATTTGGAGCTCCTGTTTCTGAACTAGAAGATGTGAGCAATTCTGTACATTGACGGACATCAAAGTTCTCAAGTGCTGCTCTTCATACCATTAGGAAATGGTGAATAGTGTTTCTTGATCACTAGATTATTCATTTTTACTTCTAAGTTGTAAAGCTGCTTTTGAATGAAGATTGGAGTCCAAATAAAAATGCAGAAAACAAAAATGTTGGCTTTTTTATTTAAAACAATGGCAAATATGCAGAATATGAAAGAGGAAGTTAGTTTTTTATTAAAAATGGACTTATTTGTAGTTGTTGAACTTGTCCTTCAGGAATTGAGAACTATCAGATCTTATTCTCACCTCATTTGATTCATAGATCACAGACTTTCCAATTCCTAATCAGCCTCTCTGTTCCACTTATTCAGCTGGGATAAAGCAAGCAGTCTCTGTGCCACCGCAGAAGTGGCACGAGGCAGCAGAAACTGTTTAGTCAAGACTGGGCTTGTATGTGGAGACAGTATCTCTTTTTAGACCAACCTGTGCAGTTGAAAGGGTTAGGTAAGTTTTGGAACAGGAGCAGCAGACTTCAAAGCTCTATAAAAAATAAGAAAGAATTGTTATCTGTTAATCGCGATGTTGCTCCAGAGTACTTTGGCATTTGCTTCTCCGGTTCAGTGGTTTGACTGTCTTCAAAACTTAAACACGTAAGTGTGATCTTGAAAGCATGTGCTGAGGAGATACTCCCCAGTTCAGAGAAACCCTCTCTCTGCTCATTAATGCTCTTCTAAAATTGTGTTTTCGTTCCACCTATGATGCCTTCAAATCTCTGTATCTGAATATCAGGAAAATTAAATTAGCTTTTCCCTAATACGCTTCTCACAAGTGAAATTTGTTTGTTGAATTGATAGGAAAGTTTCTTTGTGCTTCTACTTGAAAACAACAAACCGTGTGTGAATCCACTATGCTTTTCTTCCCCTTTCTTTTAAAACCCTTCATAAAACCTCCAGTTAACTTCACCTTTTTCCTTTACACCTTTCACGCTAGTCATTTATGATTTATGTAATACCCACTCCAGACTGCGTTAAAAGGCAAGTTTTCCTTTCATATCTGTCTTTTGCGCTCTCTAATCCCTTCAAATCTTGCCTTAAATATCAGCTTTCCTCTCTTGCTTTGTTTTCAATCCGTGTGGCTTGAGGTCTGGCTCCAGCCTGGCAATGGTGTTAATCCACGACTGTTGCAGCAGAGGCCAGCGATCCCAGGTTAGGGACTGCCATTTTCCATACTTTAGTTGAGAGCACGAGTGTTCTCAGTTTTATCATCGTTTGTAGCACGAGTGATTCCTGAAATGCTGCATGTTTTGAATTGAAGTTAACAGAAGGGGAAAATCGGATCAGAATAAAGTGCTTTGCAAGCAGCGGACTCTTCCATTTGTTTTCAGTGTATTTGGGAAGTATTTTACCTGCTTGCTTAAGCTTCTCTGGTGCTAGCTTTTGCTACCACCTCCTTTTCTTGCAATTTATCAGAAAGCGTGGCTTTTTGAAAGATGATCCTGAACATAGGTAGCAACGTTCATGAAAGAACAAAGGCAGAATTGTATGGCGTGTATTTCTTTGCCTTATGTTTGCACACATTCCCACCGTTCAGCCCTGCTCTGTTGTTAGATCACCATCTGTGGCACAGCACATGGCAGCGGCATTAATCAAAATGCTGCGCGCTGAAGCTACGTTTACATCCCGCCTTGTGACATGTTTAAGCACGATAGCACCCAAGCTGTGTCATAACAAAACCAAACCCTGTTTATATGGATTTGGACAGAAGGATTATTAACAGGAGCTGGTTCGTTATCAGACAAGCTAAAACTAGATATGCAGTAATTTAATTTACAGTATAATGATTCCAAAGGTTTGAAAACCCTAAGAAAGCAGCAAAATCATTTTCTGCTGTACCGTATGACCAAAAAGTACGTAATAATGCTGTAACCGGGCCTTTGTATTCAGTTACGATTGATCATTTCTAGGTAGAAAGCTGGATTTAAGAGTCGGGGTGGGGGTGGGGGGAATTCCCTTGATATCCTTTCTGTATTAAAGGTGCAAGATCCCATTTACTCTTCTCAATAATCCTGTTTCAGAATGCCAGGGTGAGCAGTCTCAGCTGCACAGAAATAATTTTAAACTGAAATACATTATTATGTGAGCATTTGTATTTATTTTTCCTAAGTGAAGCAAAACTCCAAAGCAGGCTCTTTCTCTGCTCAGGTATCTTGCAAATCAGGTCTGCTGAGCTGGTTTTTTTTGGAAGCGATGTAGTAATTTTTTTTTTTTTTCCACTCTCTTTCCCCTCCCCCTGCTCCTTCTTGAATAGGAAACCTCCATTTTAGAGGAGTACAACATTAACTGGACTCAGAAGCTGGGAGCTGGGATCAGTGGTCCTGTTAGGTAAGACAATACACCTGCGGATTTGTATGTAATCTCAGCCTGTTTCATTAGCTGTGGAGAAGTGAGTATGTATTTTAATTGCGATGTGATATGTGGAAGACTCTCTTTATAAACAAATGTCCCTCTGCTCCATGCGGGTTGTAGCTGATGTCCGAGCGAGGTATTGTCTTTTATGGGATATGTTTGAATTGAAACTCTCCTCGCCTCTGCCTTGTCCCATCTCGCTGCCGTTTTCCCAAAGCAAAGCAGAAAGAGGAGTCGGTTGTGAAATGGTGGCAGCAGAAAATTCTCAAACACCTTTGTCCTTTTGATACTAGTGTCAGTGCGGTGCAAAGGTCGCTGCTCCCGTCTACGGTATCGTCACTTGGGGCATCTGCACTCTGCACCCGTTAGCTATTTTTACCAGCTATTTTTTCACATCATCATGTGAGGGCCAAAGCAGATATTGCCACGAGCTCTGCATCTCAGACCAGACTTGCCCACCGTGAATTTCTAAACCCTGCAGGAACTGGATGCTTTGTGTAAAGCAAAACATACGTTCCCTTTTCAACAAGAACTCTCCCTTTTGGGAGCGGGAATTTGCACAAGCGCTGGAAAACAAATGTCTGCGCCTCTCTGTTTCTGGGCGCTTGACAGGGCGATTGTCTTCTGCACCATTTATCTTCCTGTCCAGGCAGTTGGTTTCTCCTCATTCATTTTCTGTTGCTGTGTTGCCTCTGATCTTTATTAAAATATTCCTTTGTTTTTTATTCTTTTAGCTGCCTGTTAATATGTGGGCCTTTCCCTCTGAAGCAGCTCAATTGTTAATGTTAAATGGGGGAAAGAGAGAAAAAAACGTGTGCGGCACAGTTGGTGGCCTCGCTAAAACAAGGATTTCCATTCAGAAACACTTTATTTATTACAGACTACACCCTTCATTGGAGATATTCAGGCTGCTGCTGTGTGGTTTGGGTTTTTTCATCAAAAGTATCTCTTCAGGCTGAATGTCTAGAGTGCATTCTGCTTGTCTGCAGTTACCCATTGCTCTGAAGCACTTTTTCTGCCTTGCTGAAAATATAATTTTGTGTTAGGTGTTTCTGTAGAACGTATTAGATTGTTGCGGAGGGCTGAAAACTGAGGCTTTCAAGCTGGGACGTGGTGACAGGTGCCCTGTATATTCCAGATTGCGGGCGTTCCTGTTAATTCCCATGCGGAGAGCAAACTCATAACTACAGATCAATTGCTTGAAGTGTGTCTTTAACATTCTTGCTGACTGAATAATTTTATTGCTGTAATACCAGAGTCTGCGTGAAAAAATCCTCTCAAGAACGCTTTGCACTGAAAATTCTTCTTGATCGTCCAAAAGCTAGAAATGAGGTATAGTTCCTGTTTATACTGTCTGCTTTCTGACACACCGCAAAGTCTCGCCCTTTCGGTGAATTCTTGCAATGGTTTAAAAAAAACCAACCCGCATGTTCTGCAGATCTTGCTATGCAAGATTCCTTGGGTTTGATCCTCTAGCCTTGCTGTGCTCAGTTCCTACAGGGTGAGGTGGTGGGTGAAACAGGGTCTTTCTAACTCCGAGTTTGCTGTAGGTGTTAGCTGTGTAAGTACAAGTGTAATTTATAGCGCTGGATTTTAACACTAGTGTTCTCCCTGTGTCCCGTGTAATGTAACATGACTAGTTTAGAACTGTTTTTGTTTCCATACATCTCACTCTTGGGTGTCACTACTCTAAGAATTGCCAAGAATGCTTCAAGTTGCACTCTAAATGGTACGGGTTTATCTGCGTACGAGAAACTAAATAAGCTCACTGATACTGTTTGTGACTTACTGTGGCTGGCAAGAGCGTGCCAAGGTACCAAGCTGTCAGTCTATTGAAATGATGGGCAGTCATTCAAGTTGTCATGAAAATGAAAGAAGCGTTAATTGTCCTCAAGGTTTAGGCAGCTTCCATTTCTTGTTACCAAGCAAATTCTCGTTTAAATTTCCCAGGGAAAAATAATCTGTTGACAAGGAGCATCAAGCCTTGACTTGATTTAGCAGTCTAGGTAGCGTTAAACTGGAGAAAATTCCTTAGGTTCCTGTTTCAGAAAGTCAGAACGGGAGATGAGGTTTCATGTGTTGTGAGTGCTAGACCTTGAGGCAATAAAAGGAGACGGATTATGGAATTTCAAGTTTTATTCCTGAATTTTCCATTTCAATTGTATCTCTATTGCTACTTTAAAGCTAGTTCTAGTTTTAAATTTATTTTAAAAACCCAAAGAAATCAAAGATTGGGCTTTTTCTGGAACTCTGCTGGGTTTGATTCCATGGTCTGTAACAAATAGGTTGGCAATGTATGATTTTTTTTGTCCTACTGGGTCCAGGTAGTATAATGGCTGTTGGTCACTCATATGAACGCTTGTAGGCACTGCTTATTTTTTGAATAATGTTAAATTGGGTATGACTGGTGCTGAGCACAGCTGGCAGCGCACGGGCTCGTGTGTGCCATAGTCTTGGGGACAGAGGGAGGAACAGAACTGGTCAAGTACGTGTCACCGTGTACAGTAACGTTTCTTCCCTTCTCTTCAAGGTACGTCTGCACATGATGTGTGCAACACATCCAAATATTGTTCAAATTATTGAAGTTTATGCTAACAGTGTGCAGTTCCCACATGAATCCAGCCCAAGGTAAGATTACATAGGGTGATTCATTCCCACAGCTTGCTTTCCATGTTTAGGCCAAGGTATAGTGGAGTTTGCTTTTTTTTTTTTAATTACAGTGTGACCAAAATTAATATTTATAGGGTGTTCTAGAGATGATATTTATACTTCAGACTAAGCAACGCTTGCTTTTTCCCCTGTCAATGCCCAGACCTTTGCATATTTAAATGAATTTGTGTCCTTCACTACTGGTTTTGAATACATCTTCATTTCTTAGGCTTTTCATTGATTCAGCCTGTGATACCTGCATTGTCTGAGAGAGTATATTAGCTTCTAGCTTCTGTCCTGCTTTGATACTGCTTTAGTAGCTGGAATTGAATTGTAACCTTTGAGCCTCCTTCTGCTTTCAAAGCACTGTTAAAGCAGGATTGAGCTGTGACTGCTACCTAGAATCCTAGGTGAGATCCTTTTATATGATGGTGATGCCTGTGAGCCACTGGGAAACTCAGAGTGCCAGTCTTCATTTTAAAAAAAAAAAAAAAAAAAAAAAAGGAAAAGAGAATTGTTTCTATAAATAGTAGGTTCTGCCCTGGTAAACTCTCAATACGTTGTCCTGCTTAAAATGAACACAGCAAAACATGAAGCAGACTTATTATTTTTCATACATTAATATCACTTGGGATAAAAACGTTGTCTTCTAATTGGATATTACTTGAGAAAAAAAATCAGAGCTGGGAGAATTAAAGAGCTGAGACCTGTCTTAGTCTCTGTTGTATCTGATTTTGCTGTGTGGCGAGAAGAACTAGAAGTCAGTTTCTTGAGGATCTCCACACTTCCTATTCGTTGTCCTTCATAATTATGTCAATAAAACTGTAAATTAAAATAATGAGGTACAGTAGAGTATCCAGACTCAAAAGCATTAAAGAGAATTCCTCAGCCTTCTAAGTTTCCATGAACATCTTCAGCGCCTAGGCAGATCGGCATGTCTGCAAGGATGGGTGCAGACGGGTGTATGCTGTGCTCTAAGCCAGCTCCAGCCTGGAAGCTGTTCAGCCTGTTTAATGCAAGACTCTACCTGCTTTATTATTCTTTGAGGGCAGAGTTATACATTGATGTGTCTAAATGGCTTCCAGGTCCAAACTGGCTTGCTGGTGGAAGGCGTGGGTGGAGCCTGTGTGCGTCTGTCTGAATGCATCCATGTAGACATGTCCATGGTGTTTGTTCTAGCTGGATATGGGAGCCCAACATGAAGAGCAAACTGTAGGTTCCTGGCTGACAATCAGTGAGTCAGATTGTGCTGGGAGCCAGAAAATCCTGTAGCTTATATGCTTAAAGGCAAAATCACAGAACCAAAATAGCTCTAACAACTGTAGGAGAAGCAAGTATATGTCTCTCTTCTGGCCTGCGTCAATAGATATGAAGTATGCATTATTAGCTTAGCAATTCTGTTATTTTTTTATTATTTTTAATATAACAAAATGAAATGCTTTTGAACAGGGCTCGGCTCCTAATTGTAATGGAGATGATGGAAGGGGGAGAGCTATTTCACAGAATCAGCCAGCACCGGCACTTTACTGAGAAGCAAGCAAGCCAAGTAACAAAGCAGGCAAGTTAACACCCATGTATAAGCAAATCCATGAATGATAATGGCTAAAGTATTTAACAATTTCTTGGGGTGGGGGGGTGGGAAAAAAGGAAGCTAAAATAATCCTCAGTTCTGATCCGATGATCATTGCCTGCTTTGTTATAACCTGACAATGCCAAAGTTTTAATAGAAGCAAAGAATTTGAAGGTGTGGGCTAGTTCTTCTGGGTTGGGACCCTGGTGTCTCTGCTGTCCTTAGCAATGGTTTTCCTAACCTGGTCTACAGAACACTTGACCAAAGAGAGCTCTTTTCTTGCACAATCTTCCTGCTGTATCCCTCGCTGTTGTTCTAAAAGTGTTACCTCCAACGGTCCACAGGCTCTCACCGGACCCCGCGTGGCTCCTGGGCTCCAGTTTGAGAATCGCTCTTGGCCATGACACAGACTTGGCGTTTCTCTCGCCTCTTGGGCAGGGTAGCAGACAATGATGTACTTGTGTCCTGGGCCAGTGGTTTTCAAGCTGGGTTCTGCTTTGGGGTTTATGGAAGTCCTGCCTATCATGGAAGATAACAAGAGGAATGTACCACTATAGTGCATGTTTTCTGTGCTGTTTGTTCTGATGTCATTTTACTTTCTCCATTTCTCTACGCAACTCACTCTTGAATGTTGTGTTTTATAGCCTCCACAGTATTTATTACTAGAGGTTTTGGTGTCCATCAGGCTCTCTGTTTCTTAGCAGTGCATCTGGTGTGACTAGCTTATATGCTGTAGAGTAGGCAGGATGATGAAGCAGAAGGGCCTCCATCGGATTCAGTGTAGGGATCCCCAGTCTCGGTTCCTCTCAGTTCTGGGGTGAACTTGTTCCCTTTCACTTCCAAGCTGTTGAATGACTTGTGGTGCCCAGTAAGAAAGCTCGGATTAATGGGAGGGTTGCAGGAAAGAAGGTATGGCTGTATGTTGTGATAGCCTTTCTAGGGAGCCACAGCAGAGGACCAGCAGGTTGCTGTAAGGAACCACAAGGCAGAAGGATCTTGCTGTCAAAATAGCTGAGCTCTTCTGCATGGGATTTGGCACCACGGCTTGAAGCCGAGGGCTGGAGTTGCCATCGTTTGCTTCTTGCAGAGGTTATATTGGCATTCCAAACAAAAGATATACGAACTGTAGCTGAGAGGCTATACTGGAGATACTAATCAGTAAATGTCCTCCTCCTGCACCAGTGATCACTGCAGTGAATAAAGGAAAGAAAACATGAGACAAGATATTACAGCATTTGTCATAAATTGGTGTGACTGTTTATGAATATATCCCTATCCCGATCACTTGCTTCCCCCTACACTGGGGAGATAATGTTTGGTACTGAGGCAAAAAAGAGGGCCAAATAATTTCATCTTACTTTTCTGTCTTGTGCTCTGACTTGTTTCTAATGAAATTCTAATTGTGCTGTTACCTTTTTGGTTTCACCCAACAAAGAAATTAGGTGGAAGTACAGAATTATTCTTGACAGCTTGTTTTCATGTCGTTTGGGCCATTTGATTTTGACAATGCAAGGCAGTCTCCAGGATAAACATGTTAGGAAAATCTTTTAAAACTATACTGAAAGACAAGACTTTGAATTGAATTCTGACTGTTTGTACACTTGGGTTATTCATGTCCCAAGTAACTCTTTGCTTTAATGTTTATACAAATGAAGTTTGAAAGCAACGTTAAAGTCTTATTCTTTCATCTAGTGGTTCTTCATCATTGTCTTGAACTATGGGTCCTAGTTCCTTGTACCCAGTGATAGTTAAAAACTTGTCACAAAGCTACCTCGTTTTCTCTGGGAATGTGTTTGTATTTGTTTCTGAGCTAAGTTAACCCTGAAGTTCCCTTATCACCGTAATTTGTGCTCTTCTAAGGACTCAGCGCTTCACCCGGGGTACTGCGTTTGGGTGGGATCCTACAGAAGCCACTTTCAACTAAGGGTCGTGTGGCTTTGCTTACTTTTGTTTCAGTAATGCTGTTTAAGTCTTTATGCTTTGATTTTCTTTAAATGAATTGCACTTTCAAATGTACAGTCGGTAGAACTTTCACAACTGGGTTACTGCTTTCTAAACCACAGCAGTATAAGAAGCTGTCTTTGAAAGAATCGAGTAATGCATTTCTGTGTAATATCTCATGAAATGAGTAAATTGCAGGCAGTACCATCAAGAATTAAAGAATAAAACTGCCTGAGTGTTGACTCCTAAGTCAGTAACAAATGCAATAAAATATTTGCTGAAATATTGAAGCAAGAACTCGCTGTTGACTGTTAAACAGAATGGAATTGCTGGAGAGTGTGCAAGCAAGCGTAGTGACTTTGTAGGCCTAGCGCAGCATATAAAAGGACACTGTCATGATCTGTCTCACTTCTGGGGGGCCGATAATGCCCCGAGTTAGTCAAACTAAGATGATGGGGAAGCCCAGTACAACTTAGCTTTTATTTTCTGTTTGCTTTGAGTGAAATGCAAACTGAATACCTTGGTGGGCTTAATTTCCCGATCGTCGCTTTACCGCACTGTTGCGCAGTATGGCCAGGCTTGTCTTAACACAGAATTGTACCCAAGTGGAGTGAAAATGTTTGGGGTGTAAGCTATGTCAGCAATGTCCTTTTTAAAGCTAAAATAACTGTCCAGGCTAAAGGAGGAGTTCTGTAATTGTAGTTGATTTATTGTGCCCTTTTTCAGATAGCTTTGGCTTTGCAGCATTGCCACTCACTAAACATTGCACATAGAGACCTCAAGCCTGAGAATCTCCTCTTCAAGGATAACTCTCTGGTAAGATGAAGACTTGGTATTCTTTGTTTACTGCTGAATTCTGTAAAATGGCTCAATGTTGATTTTCAGCATAATTGTAAAATGACATTAATGCAACGTTTTTGTGACAAAAATTTTTGGCTTCATGCTTTTCCATACTCTGATCTGCTTGGAGTACAGGCTGTCCGTGCTGCTGCTGTTAAATATGGGTCAGGTTCTCCACCTCAACATAGTGTCTTGCTTTGCTGAGGAGATCTGCTCTGCCACATTCCTCCCTAGGTGTCATCAGGATGTCCTAACATGCATTATAGGTGCTTTGATGTATCCAAGCACTTGCCTGTTTCTTTCTTCTCCTGCTCATAACCACCCTGCGTATGCAGTGACCCCCCTGCAATGTGCTTAGTGCTTTGCAAATCTGAGAGGGGGACTGCTTTTGACCCAGAGCACCCAGGAAAACAAAAATGATTGTTTCAAAGGTCGGTTTATGACCTTTTAGCTGCTTTGTGGAACGGTAAGAGTGTAAATAGAAAAGAGGAGTACCTGTGGCAAAGGTAAGATGCATACAAGGCGAGCGATATGTATTAGAAAAGCTAATACAATGAGATTTTGTAATTAAGCCTCTTCTCCTTGTTTTAGGATGCACCTGTTAAATTGTGTGACTTTGGATTTGCCAAAGTAGACCAAGGTGACTTGATGACACCACAGTTCACTCCATATTACGTAGCACCTCAGGTAATAAACAATTACAGTTCTAGGCTAAAGGGGAATCATGATCTTTATTGCCTGTGCCTCCATAACCACGTCATTTTAAAAGCCTTTGCTGTCCTGTTAAGGGCTCCTGGTCACATGAATCTTTAGTAATTGTATAGTAGCCACCTCTCAAGAGGGACTGCCACAGTGATCTATTGATTACAGCAGGAGATCACGAGGCAAATTTCCCAGACTGTGTTCTTAGCACTGACTTATTGCTGATGCCTCCTGACTCTCCCAGGCCCGACTCCCACCAGTGAGACTACTCCAGGATTTTGACAGTTGGCCTTCAACTGCATTAAAGCAGTTGGTTTGGTAAAGTCCTTGCTTCGCAGTCCTTCTTCCAGCTCAGGCTCGTTCAAGATTACATTAAAAAGGACTATGGTGAAACAAAAAGGTTCTGTAAGGCAGTTCCTCAAAAGGAGGGCAGTGCCAGAGGGTTACCCGTTCACCTTGGCTTGGCCCCCTTGTCAGTATGCATTAAGATATAATCTGTAATTACAGACAGGCTGTTTTTTGTAGTGCTCCTTTCCCAACTCTCTTTTGTGCTTTGTGTTGGAGTTGAGAAGAAAATGAAAAGAAAACTGCAGATAGATATTTAATTGCAGTACGCGGTGTACCAGCAGCCTTCAATGACTAGGAAGAGCAATTGCGAAGATCAGACCATGCAGCCACAGTCGAGTGCCCTGAAAATGCTTCCTCAGCTGGAGCCTGCTGGTGAAGGGCCCTGTGCACTACGGACAGGGTTTATAAAACAAGTGAACTACCAAACCGGTGGAAAGCTTTTCCTGAGCATATTTAAACTGAGATTTTTTTAGAAACCCAGAAACACAGATTTGATCAGCAAGGGACAAATCTGATGCGATTTGTTCATGGGAGAGGCAAAAAGGGACATCTCTGGAGCTGGGGTTACCCTCCAAACACACTTGAGGTTCTAGTTCCAAAGCATGGAGGTGTTAGAGGTTTTGAACAAAAGAGATGTGAGCAATTGCTTTAATTCAGGCAAAACTGGAGCTTTCATCCAAAGCAACAAAATATTTTAGCTGAAATTTTCCCAATGTAGAAAGTTCCAGTCTTCCTTAGGAAGAACAGTTTGAGTTTGGCAGAGTCTTCAGTAGCTGGAATAAGTCCACTGAATGGAAAAGCATCGGACATCTTTGGCATAGGCATTGCTGTTTGTGGTGCCTCTAGAAGAGATATATTTTGCTTTTTTTTTTTTTTTTTTCCTCTCATGGCAATAGGTATTGGAGGCACAACGACGGCATCAGAAAGAAAAATCTGGTATTATCCCCACCTCTCCAACACCTTACACTTATAACAAGGTAAGCTACGAAACAGTCCGCAAGTCAGTATCTTTAAAACACAGTGTCTTTCCCACCCCCCCATGTATCTGCTGTAGAAGTAGTCTATAGACACAGTTTATCACCTAAGGCAATAAACTTTATTGCCCTGAAATTATGCACTTATGGCCAGGAGCAATAAAGTTATTCTGATCTCTGTGACAAGGATAGGCCTAAGTAGCCAAATATCTCACACTGAGTAAAAAGCAGCAGCTACAGGAAACGATAGGGAAATGTCACGTTGCTTGCTGTTTTGTGTACATGTGTATTTTCAACTGTAAGGAAGTAGTATCTTTAGCACTGTATTTCTCAAAACTGTGGTTCCTTTGGCTTTTCTAAAAGGAGTGACCAGGTGTACAGTGGTATTTCTTCCCTTAAATGTATTAGGTTCAGACCAAGTTTCATTCAGTTGAACTGGCAAATTAGAAGATAATGATCTGTGCAGGTAGCTGTGTCTCAGTTTAGAAGTGACACGCTAAAAGGCGCTGCTGGCTCTGCGTTCTTTCTGATAGAGCGAATAATGAAATGCACGCTTGGTCCAAGCCTAATTAATGATCCTCTAATTAAAGGAAAAATATACAAACACTGTTAAAGGAGCACTTTAAACATTAACAAGATTTTGGAGAGCAGAATGATTCTGCTGGAGTGTGACCACGTGGGAAGTTTTTTCACCTCCACAAGAGGCTGGTTCAAAGGAAATCTCTTTTCTGCCGTCAGCCAGAGTTTCTGGATGTGCGAAGCAGTATTTCGGCTATCTTGTTCAGGCAGCTGTGGTGGTACCTTGTCTGTATCAGGGATCTTCTGCAAAATGACCAGTAGTGTATTGCGTTGTCCGTAGCAGTAGCCACGGGCAATAACAACTGCTGCTAGAGTCTTGTAAAGTGTCGACAGAAAGGTTGTACTCCTTTTTGGTCGTTCCAAAACATTTTCCTTCATTTTATCATCACTGTCTCCTGCCGGCTTAGCAGCGTTTCAACCACTGAGTGTTTTTCTTTCAGAGTGTCAATTTTGATTAAAGTTAGCTCGTTTCTGATTGCAGTGCTAAGTATCTACACTGATTGCAGTTTTAAGGATGGTTGCTTAACCCACCACATGCTAGAGGGGGTAGTTTGGTGTATCTAGTGTTACGTTTTAGTAGCCTTCTATAGACAGCTAAAGCAAAGATGGGCAGAGATGGCTTTCACTGAATTAATCCGCATGGGTTTCCTAATCATGAATCTGCCCTCTTCAGGGTTATGATTATCTGTTCTCCATCCTGGAGAAACAGCTTGATGATTGAAGACAGACACTTCTTATAAAAAGAGTTCTCAGACAGGTACCAATAGTCTTTTCAGTACAGAGTTTCTTCTGCCCTCTCTCGTGTGAACCCTGGTCACAGGGAAAGTTGTTTTTTATACATTTTGAAAGTCTCACAAGGCTCAAGAACTCCACTTCTGTGGATCCAGGCAGATTTACTCTCCAGTAACAGCCCTCTCCAAGGGACTTCCCTCCCTTTCATTGTAAAAGAGTAGATGCAGTTCCAGAGACACCTGGAAGTGGTTGCTCACTCATCATGTTGCTAACAGTTTGACAGCTGTTTTGTTCTTTTAATGAACCAAACAGCCCTGGCCATGGCACCTGAAGCAAAATATGGGCCATATTCTTTGACTGAATGGAAGAACCTTGAAAACAGATACCAACTGGAGTTAACTCACATACTGACAAGGTTCGGCTGCCGTGATCTTCTGGGATTTACAATGTGATACAGTGATTTTGTTTTCGTGTTTCATTTAAAGAATTGATGGGTCGCTCTGAACCGCTTTCAGCCATGGTGACACTAACTGGAAAGGCTGCTGAAAGAAGTGGCCTCATCCTTACCTTGCCAAGTGTGACTCACTGCAAAAGCAGCATCTGGCATATGCCTAGCTCCCCAAAATAGACTGTGATAAACTCCCAGGTACACTGTCCTTCCACAGCAATTCAGAGCCTGAGTGGAAATGCCTGTGATCCACCCTTATGATCAGTAGTTGTATCCCACAGATTTAAATTGGAGGAAAAAAGACATCTTTGATTTCCTAAGTATTTTGATTAAGCTGTGTGTGTATTGGATCAAATATAAGTGTATATGTCATGGCTGGAAGGGGCTGACTCTTCGGAAACAGAATCTGAGAACCATATCCACGAAGAATTTAGACACCTGTTTCCTACTTATGTGCCTAAAGTCCCATTGATTTTATTAGAAATTATCTCTGGTCAATGGCAAAATGATGAGAATTTAGGTACCTAAATAGAAATTTAGACTTCTAGAGCCATCTGAGTTTGGCTTAAACAACTTGCTGAAAAGCGTACATATGTGGGGTAACTCCTTGATGTTTCTTTCGTTATCAGCGTGCACATGTTTTGTAGAAGTCAAAAGCCAAGGGTAGGATTTAATAATCAGTATGAGCTGATTTAGGATTATTCCCTCCAGAAGGAAACAGTCTCACCTTTGAGGGCCTCTTCCTGGGTCGGTGTTGATCCAGTCAAAAAACAGTTACTGGAGTTACTGGTGTTTGCCGAGTTCATCTGTGCAGCTTCATGAACACTGGTGCTGCCCCAGAGTAGGCGGTGGAATATACAGCCTGGGGCAGACCGGGTGGTGCTGAGGTCGCTTCAATTGGTGGCTGTGCAGACTTCTGTCTGTGTAAACAGATCGCAGAACCTCCTCCGTTCCCCAAATCTGCCCTTGGTGTCTTTCCACAGTCACCTGAACCTGGCTGGAGTTCAGGCTTCTGCTTACGCTTGGCTGTGTGTTCCTGTCCATCCTTGTGCTGGCATAAGCCTTTGGGAGTCCCCTGGAGGACTGACAGGGCTGCAAAGCAAGCCAGGGGAAATAAATGATTAGCTGCACAAACGCTAGTGTTGGTACAAAAGAAATACTGGGAATGGATGGCCAGGGTCAGAGCAGGTCCTGCCAGCCCCAGCCTGTACCGTGCCATAACCAAGTGATAACAGAGCCGTATCCTTAAGGATACGGTCCAACAGAAGCTTGAGTTGAAGTCTAGGCTGTTATGGTACTCTTCCCTTCTTCCCGAGTAGTCACTATATTGCGTGGATGCACAGAGATCCAGATGGGGAATAGATCTGGCTTTCTGCTTCTTTACTGAGCAGATTTTTGGCTGGATTCACCTTCTGGATGAACAACTTGTGTATCACATCAGCAGTAACACTAGTGCAAGGGCAGGGGAGGGAGCTGCAGGCTGGGGTGGGAGGACAGGAGGGAGCACAGCGTAAGCAGCCGTGAAATACCGCTCCTGGCTTTCTGAAGCTTCATCTCCGTGGCTTTCACGATGTGTCTTTTTCATTACAGACCTCTCTGATTAAGTACCTCTGCTAGCTTGTTTGATGGTGTTTCTTTTTTTAGACTCATATTCTAAAAAATGACTGTATTCTGTTTTATGCTCTGATATTGAGAGACTAGGATTCAAATATCCTGAGAGATGTAATAAATGCGCAGCTTGCTCACGCCTCTGACGCGGTGGCTGTTTCCATACAATTTACCATTGCATAGCACTGACTTACAGGAGCGCTTTCTGTAAACAAGCTACTTTTTGGTACTGGAAGTAGTTTAGCTTGGCAGCATGGAGTTATCTTGTGCTTACATATTTGCCATATTTATCCACGAAAGTCCTCAGATGGACCTTTAGGAGGAGGCTGAGCTGTGTTTCTGTTTTCTTAGGGAATCACATAGAACTTTTAACATAGCTACACCACTGCTTGCTGCAAATTGCGCCCCAAAGTGATCATTTCCTTGCTTTCAGAGCTGTGACTTGTGGTCCCTGGGTGTCATTATTTACGTGATGCTGTGTGGATACCCTCCGTTTTACTCCAAACACCATAGTCGGACAATTCCAAAGGACATGCGGAAAAAGATCATGACAGGAAGTTTTGAATTTCCAGAGGAAGAGTGGAGCCAGATCTCAGAAATGGCGAAAGACATTGTGCGAAAGTGAGTCAGTTGAGGAAAATGTTGTATTGCTCTGCTTATATTAAGAAATTGGAAAATCACTTCGAAGTGCATTATCACAAAGGGCTCGTTTTTCCAAAGGCGGGGGGAGTTGTCTGCAGCACATACAGCTGAAAAATTTTCGATCATGTTCAGCACAAATGAAATCTGGTAAATATTTTTCTTTCCCTCTCTTTTTTTTTTTTTTTTCCTCTCCAACTGTTGTGTTCAATTTTTGATGTCTCCTGTCTCTGAAGTTGCTAGAGTACGTTGTGCCTTTAGTCTTTAAGGGGAGTGGGTACACTACCTTGCTTCAGAACAATATAGACAACCAGCTGCCACATCTGCAAGTGCTCTGTAGGCACGTATCTCCTGTGGTAAAGTCTAAACTCCTGTTAAAATCGGGGGGCATTTAGGTGCTGTAATAGGAACTGGTAGATCTGTCCCTCAAAACCCTGTACATGTAATACACAGTCTAAAAGGAATCAAGAGAGAGGCATGGAAAGGGACGTTAAGATCTGTCATGAAGTGTCAGACTACAAGATAAGGTTTTGCATCGATATTTTATTCTAAATGCTAATGGAAACTGTTTTTCATGCAATGCACATCTCAGTTGCAGATGTTTCAAAGACTGTGATCCTGTTTGAAAGCAAGAATGTGGCACTGATTAGGTCTTGACCTCACTTATTTTTTAAAATGTGGGAGACACTTACTGCCTTTGATTGTATCACCAGAGGAACTGGAAGGATAAAAGCAACATAAATAGAAAAAAAATCAATCCATTAAACAATTTTAAACTGTCACTGTCTCCTCTGACGTACTGTAAAATCTCCAAGGACTTAACATTGTTTGGAAAGGGTGGCGGGACCTGTTTATAGCAGTGCTGGAGAGCCCACAACCTTTCACCAAATAAACTGCAGATTATGTTGCAGTGAAACTTCCACTTATACCAAGGTCAGCTCTTTATTCTCACTCAGAAGCTCCACGGTCAATAGGTTTCATTGTCTTTTAAAATGGCCATGAAACTCAGCTCACAGAATGTTGTTGCTTGGGTTCAGTTCACTTAATTCTCGCACTAACGTTATCAGGACTCCCTTTCCTGCTTGTCTTTTCCAGCCAATGAGTCTGAATCTGTGTTCATGGTGCAGGAATACATTTAGACTTTACAGAATTCTGGATAAGTTTACATTTTATTTATGTAGACTGCTATTCATATGGAATCTTGCTTCTGGAGGTTATGTTTTGCATTCAAGCAGCTGCTTCCTTTCAAGCATGTCGAGCTGATTCCTGACCTCAAGCTTTATGAGCTGGAGTGCTTGATAATAGGTTAAGACTTTGAAAACCTACGGAAAAGGAATGCATGTGTCTTGGGTCTTGTATTAAAACTGAACTTACGACCTGTTTGGCAGCATGGCCTTGCAAGTGAAATTTATGGGCTAGCCTGTGGTCCTGCTGACATTTTGTAAAAGTTATTTCCACTTTCTTGGTACATTAAACAATTCTGCTTTGCAGCCAGGAAGCTGATTTACGGTATTGTCTAAGAAAGTGTGACAAATTCATCAAGTCATTCTGTTTCTAATTTAGACTCTTGGGATAACTTGTCAGCACTCTGTGTGAAATTTGACTTTTTTTATTAAACGGATGTGATTATCATAAGAACATGAGTTTATCTGCAAAATCTCTTTCCAGGGTTTCATTCTAGTAAAATTTAATTCCATGGAGTTTTCAGAGACCTCAGAATAAAGTTCCTTCTTATTTTAAGGTGCTGTAGCCTGACAAAGTGTCCATTACTTGAGGCTTTTGCAAGGGGAGAAAAGCGAAGGTTGCATGGTGAAAGCAGTTGATTCAGCCAACAGGTTTCCAGCTTTGAAGTTTCCAGCTTACTTCACCATGCTCAGAGTCCTTGGTATGAGCATAGACTATGACGTGGATGAGCTTTAGATATGCATTTCCAGAGAGTGTTGGCCTGGATCGTTTCCAGTTCATCTGGAAGATAATTTCCCATCTGGGAGGATGTGAATATAGAGTTCAGCAGTACACAAGTATTACTAAAATGGCCTTCAGCACCTTTCTTTTACACTTAGTTGCTGCATATAGCTGAATGAGCAGTGATAGCATTAAAATATTGCTGCAGCAAGGGTCAGCGAAGCTGGTAGAAAGTCAAGACTGCTTTTGAGTCAGCTTAGTGTTTTAGTTGTTAGGAGGAGTTTCTTTTTTGGCCTCTGTAATGCTCAGAGGTTGCTAAATGCTCTGATCCCAGACAGAGCAGCACATTGTAAATCAACAAAGACCTCTTTATGGACTGATTGATTCCTCTCCCAGGCTGCTGAAGGTCAAACCCGAGGAACGGCTGACCATTGAAGGTGTGCTGGACCATCCCTGGCTCAACTCCACCGAGGCACTTGATAACATCCTACCCTCTGCCCAGCTGATGATGGACAAGGTCTAAACAACATTTATTTTATCAAGAATGTTGCAGAGAAGAGCTGGGTAGCTCTTGGGTGGTTTGAGTGTTTTCTTTCACATGGTGTTAATGCAAAGAGCTCCTCTTCTGCCTTAATGAGAGCCTGAGTTCTTTGTAAGAAAATGGAAATGGTTCCATTTGAAATTTGGTCTAGGAGAAGATGCTCCAAGATTGGCAGTAAAAAGCAGCCATGTGCTAACAAGTAGAGAATAGAGTGTGGCAGTAAACATGCCTGAGGACTCTTCTGTAGGTCTCTTCTGGTTTTTTTTTTCCCCCCATGTTTCATTAATTAGCAGCAAATGAATAGCCCTTCTTGCTTCCTTTAAACTCTGCTCAAAGAGAAATTCAGTCAGCACTCTTAGGCTTGTGAACATGAGAAGTCAAGATGATCCTTTGTCCTATTCAGCCCCTGTGAGGTCGGGATATCTTGTCCCACAGCCAATGACTGTAGTGCTAATCACATCTTGCATAATGCAAACCTGATTTTTGTTATGCATCTCCGAAATAAATAGGATTTTGGTGCATCTTTTTTTTTGTCCATGGCTAGCATTGTCCATATATTGTTCTTTAATTCACAAAGAAGCTAATTAAAACATCAAGTCCAACTCTCTTCATTGCAGGCAATGGTTGCAGGGATACAACAGGCTCATGCAGAGCAGCTTGCGAACATGAGAATCCAGGACCTCAAAGTCAGTCTCAAACCCCTTCACTCCGTCAACAACCCAATCCTGCGCAAAAGAAAATTACTGGGGTAACTCTCTAAAGCTGGTTTTGAAAGACCAAAATGTAGGCAGCCGTGATGCCAGGAGAGTGACTTTAAGCATGTTACAGGTTCATTCAATTGTAACCGCGCTCCTGAATTTCTGATTTGGTTGACACACTCTTCATGCTGAAGTGGGTAGTTGGAGTCAAGTAATACTTGCACAAGATGGTGTGTCTTCCAAGATATGCCAGCGAGGGCAGGAAGGAAATTGAAAAGTGATATTATATTATACAGGTAGCAGAACAGATCTGTTATGAGAAGATGAGTCACATGTTGAGTAAGGTAGGGCAAACTGGGAGAAAGAATTCCAATATTTTTTTCTGATCCTGACATTTATTTACTGAAAAAGTCAGGTAATCTCTCTCTCTTTGTTCGAGTTATTTATCTGAAAAACAGGATAATGCGTTTTAGGATTACCCTTACTTGAATTAACTTAAAGGAATATTTATTTTATTTTTCTTCATATTTGAAGTAGTCTCATAATGCAGAACACTGTTATAATTAATGCTAAATCTAGCTCCCAGTCCAAGCTTTCCAGAGAGTGAAAGAGAGCATTATGCTGGTGCAGTTATGCAAAGAGTAACGGACTTGAGTTGCATTCACATTGTAATTGTTTCCTCCTTGTTCTTTTGCAGCACTAAGCCAAAGGATGGTGTTTATATCCATGACCCTGAGAATGGAAGTAACGA
Organism: Platalea leucorodia; assembly: GCF_965183815.1. NCBI lineage: Eukaryota > Metazoa > Chordata > Aves > Pelecaniformes > Threskiornithidae > Platalea > Platalea leucorodia. Next base: position 8,157,302 of record NC_138834.1, read on the forward strand.
TTCCAACGTGGCTCTGGAAAAGCTCAGAGATGTGATTGCTCAGTGCATTCTACCGCAGGCTGGTAAAGGTTGCCACTTTTAAGAAAGTTACGTTCCTAAACATGCGAGACACTGACTTTTTACTGTGCCTCAAGATCAGTCTGTGTCAGTAGTGAGGAAGGATAAACAAAGCTCCTGTTGTCCTAGTCAGTCTCAAGAGGAAAGTGTTGTCTGTGGACTGTAATTTTGGTGCATGCCTAATATTAGTGTCACCAGTGACATGCAGAGCTGTTAAAATAACTTCCAAATAGGAGTATCTGCTTTCAAATGGTTTTCCTAGTTTGTGTGAGGCGAGGAGGAATAACTGCACATACTGTTTACTGAAGCTCTGAGTGTTGCTGCGCGGCAGAATGACAAACCTCCTGTTTATCTTTGTTCTCCTGAATAGGAGAGAATGAAGATGAGAAGCTGAATGAAGTGATGCAGGAGGCATGGAAATATAATCGAGAGTGTAAATTGCTGCGAGACACTCTTCAGAGCTTCAGCTGGAATGGTGAGGAGCTCTTTCTCTTCCTCGGAGAATGGTGCTAATGCCGGGTGAAAGAGGGGAAGCAGTGACCTTCTTATATGGAAATAAAAACAAGTTTCTTGAATTTGTGTCAGACTGATTTAGGTTTTGACACTGGTTTAGCCCACCTGCCAGCATGGATGTTCTAGAAACGAGGTTGAAAATTCTACGTTAAAATTTCTGTTTGAGGTTCAGGGTAGAGTTTTCAAAGGCACCAAGTCATGTAGGAACATAACAGCACAGATGGAGCATCCCTTTAGAAAGTGCTTTAGCTGTTTGAGCTGGTTTCCTTCCAGCTGTTTATTACCCTCTTTCTGCTGGAGGCTGCTGCCCTCGTCTGTGTCAGCACAACATCTCTTCTGCTCCGCTTGCATAGGAAACAGAATTAAACTAGGCCAGCTGCTTTGGGGGTGTTCAGATGGCTCCTTGACAAAACAGGGTCAGCCCCCAGGAGCAGATGCTGATGAATATAAGGGGACCGGGGGCATCAGCCAGGTTCACAAGGGCTTGGCCATGCCTCTTCCCTCATTCTGTTTTTTGTTTGTTTGGTTTTAATTTAGGTTTTTAAGTGCTCAATTTTATTTTTGCAATGGAAGTAGAGATCATAACTCATTTTGGTTCCCTTGCAAATGTTGTACTATGTTTCTGTGTGAAGCATTGTTTGGTATTCAGTCAGTGTATGACTCCAGCCGTGATTGCTTTCCTCCTTGTGCTGACTATCTGTTCTTCTCTTTTCAGGCAGAGGATTCACAGATAAAGTGGATCGACTAAAACTGGCAGAAATAGTAAAGCAAGTTATCGAAGAGCAGACAAACTCCCATGACTCTCAATAGCTGGAGCTTCTTAATCTTATTTTTTTTACCATTTAAGATTTATTCTTTAACTGTAAAAAGTATTTTTATGTAAATTAATAAATCATAATTATTTCATTAAATTTCCATACTGCTTGAAAATGCTGTATAGTTGTAGATACAAAAAAATCATTGGTACTGTAATATTTTTTTAAAACTCAGTTCCTTGAGGTATATATGATCACTTATGTACTGTTAATCATGAGTCCCCCAGACGGGGCAAATTATATTGTTAAAGACCATTCTTTTTCTTAATAACCAGTTGCAGAAGCTGCCTTCCATCTGCTATACGTACAGCCAGCTGCAACGACTATGTATGTGAACGAGACAGCCACAGTTTCTCAACACCCTGCTCAGTAAGTACTTGAAGCAAGTGCTGTGAAACACAAACTTCATAGCTGCCCTTTACGCCTAAATTCTGAGTCTTTATGTAGAGGCAACTAAATAACCTTCTGTTTCGCTAGATGACCCAAGAGCCACGCTTGGCCTTGCCAAGGGCACCTGAGTCCATATGCTTGCTGTATTTTTTCAGTTCTGATCAGTAGCCCTCTTTCTTTCTTCTTCCCCATCTTCCTCAGACTTTTTTTAAGGCTGAGCTGGCCATTCAGCATAAGACTCCTCTTTTTATCATAGTGTTCAACAGCGGAATACAAGAACGTTCTAGTTCCTTATGTACAAGTTACTTTTATTTTCATGGTGGGATCTTCTACGGACAACAAGTGTGGGGTTCGTTTGCTTTGGCCCCAGATCAGCAGTTGTGTGCGTTCCACCCATGTACTCCATTCTTTCCTTTCTAGAAGATCCAACACTCGGTTCCAAACTTGTCCTCTTGTTTGAAAGAGATCATCCTGGCAAGGGTCATAGTGCTGCTGTGTGAATCCACCGGTGATCCTTCTCTTGTGTCACCCTCTGGAGTCCAAGCTCCCCATCTTTGATGCCTTCGAGCTCCTCCTGAGGGAGCAACAGATGCAGGGCTGCTCCTTGACACACGTCCTTATGCTGCCTGGACCATGAGGCTGCCCAGGGCAGATTCTTACACTAGTCTGGAACATTGGCTCCAAAAGCTGCTTTTTTAATCTTAATTAAACAAACAAATGAAAAGAATCTGTACATATTTCTAGTTTTCTACCTTCTGACGCTTTTCTTTCTTTTGAGACTGATCGAAGGCTTTTTATAGAGATATTTTGGTACTAAACCTGTGCAGACATTGAATGAGTTTGGTCTGCAGACTGAAGTGCCAATTCAGGGCTATTAGTAATGACTCTTGAACATTATTGTTATATTTCATAGCTCATTAATTTTGGGTTTACATTTACAAACCTGAGCCATGAATCTCCCGATTTACTCTTATGGCAGTCCAGCTTTGTTCTTTTTTGTCTTTTTTCTATACCAGACTTCCTTGCAAACTTTAGCTTGGATGGCAAACCAGTGTCTGCCTCTTTCTATAAAATTTTGTAAACAGTGACTTAGTTTTTCTACATGAAGGAGATAGATACTTCATTTCCCATTCTTCGTCGGCACCTTGTCAGCTTTCTTTTAGTCCTGTTGACAGTTTTCCAATGCCTGATTTATTGCAGAGTAAGAACCACAGTCCCTACTTAACCATCACTTTCTCTGATGGAAACAGGGAGTTTTTGTGTAAGCCAGAATTGTACCTCTGACACTACATGGAATAGTTGTGCACTGACATCTATCTGACAGCTGTAGAGACTTAGCAAGAGACAAGAGTATTTGTCATTTCTTGGTAGTATCGGCAAGTTTGCAGGCTCTATATGCATTTCTGTCCTTGCCCTAAATTCCAGGTCATGTCAACATCCACACAATCTCTAAATGTAATAGATCGTTTCCTTTTTAACTTGAAATATGTGTTTTTTCTGAGAAATCCCATTGTACTGGAAGCTTTAAGTATGGCAAATAGAGAAAGAAAGAAGGAAATCACCTTTATTTGAATGGGAGTGCAAAAAATTCCCCACAAAAGCACTTTGCAACTCTGCCCTCCGAGGAGGAAAATACTCGGGCAGTTTCATGGGAGCCAGAACTTGTTAGCAGAAAAACGGATCAGATTGTAGCTACTTTCATGGTCGACGCACAGTGCAGTCAGCAGAGACTACTGCCACGCCGTAGCCTGATACCCTCCAAGCACCTTGTGCGCAACTTGGGGGTGTAACACGCTGGGACCTGATTTTTCTCTGGCAGGTTGCTCTAGTGCTGAAGATGACGGTAGCGAGGTTTGTACGCCGTTGTGTAACCGTCTGTAGGAAACGGCTTCTGCCCGTTTCTGCAGTACCGGTGTGCGTTGGGTGTAGTGGGGAGCACCTTGGGGTGTGAGAGCAACGCCTGCTCGCCGACATCCGAGGTAGCTCAGAAATGAGCAGAGAAGACGGGATCTGACCGTGCGTTAGGGGGTCCCTCCTCTCCTCGTGGTCCCTTAACTTGCACAACAGAATAATTGCGAGCTGTTAGTGCTAGTGAGGCGGGTACGTCTGTGACCGACCGGGAAATGTTTTGGTGTCTGGAGGGAAGTCAAATTTCTAAGGGCTTTTGTGAATAAGGAACTGCTTTTTATGGATTTACTATAGCTTTTATTGTCTGCGATGAATAAGAATGGCCTGAGCTAAAACAGAGGTAGGGAGGGACAGATTAAGAAAACACAATTTGAAGATTCAAGGTCAAATGGTTTTATTTCTATGAAAAAGTTGATTATTTTACTCTTCAAAAAGTTACGGTTTAGATTTCAAAATTAAATACACTTTGATGGATTAATTTACGTATTTTAAAGTAGTATTTACTTTTTCCTTCCTGTGTTTTTTATTTTTCAGTTGACATAAATGCGAGATACCTTGTCTTGATTATGTAAGGTTTTACTTGGTAATAAATCTACTGATCCTTCATAGCAGACTGTGAATATTGTAAATATCTGGAGATGGAAGGGTCGTGTGGGATCAAAGAAGACATTCTTTGTACAAACACTAAAAGGATATGAGAAAGCTCTGTAGGTTTCTTTTAGAATTTTATTTAAGAGAAAAATCTCCGAAATCATTTGACCTCTCCAAAGTTTTATGTATATCTGACTTCTCCTGTGACTTGATTATTTTAAGAGATATATATATATATATATATATTAAAAAGTTAGAAGAACTTGACTAGGCAAAAGAGTTTTTGATTGGAAATAGCAACATGTCAAAGTTTTGCTGTCATTACTTCAGGTTTTTCTTTTGGAAATCTGAGTCTGTCCTCATATGCCACGTTTAACTTCTGTGTATTAAAATGTTTTCATTTCTCCTTTTCAGTGTTATCTGTAATATGTTATTTTGGATCAGTATTATATTGTAAATATTGCGCATTGGTGTATATAAATGATTTTACTAAACTTAAAAGTTACTGGCTGCTTTTGTTTGGTTTCCAAGTGCCCGTAGTACAGAAGGGAGGAAGGACAGCTGTGGCCTGGCGGGCACAGCCGCCCGCTTCTCCCGCCACCGCGCTTCTCCCCGCCTTACAAATGTGAATAAGCTCTTTGCTTTGTATTTTGCAGGAGTGCCGTGAGGCTTTGAGATGAAAGAATGGCTGACAGGATAGGCTGGATAAAGCCCTAGAAAATCGTGTGCTCTGCCTGGCAACATAACCTGAAATTGCCTCTTTAAAACACTGCTTTCCGTTAGATGGCAGCAGCACATACTGCAGGTTAACCCCCCAGGGTCTATAGGATTTTTCTTGTGGCTATGACTTTGGGCAGTCAGGGAAGGGAGGGATGAGTTGTTCTGTGTTCAATGACGGTTTCCCCTGTATAACAGGGTATAGGTTATACAGCTGTTACACAGGTATAACAAACAAACAGCTCCGTTCTGCCAAGCGCGTTCTTTGGGGCAGGAACGAGGAACCGGTTTCTTCAGGATGATGATCCTCGCAGGGTGCTGTGCTTTGCTGAAGGTGGCTGAAGCGGGAGCGCTGCAGGGACTTGTGGCTGGACTGGCAAGGTGAGAGACGCCGGTAGGTGAGAAACGGGTTGGCTTTCCTTCGGGCTGGCAATGCGCTTTGCCAGGGAGCACTGGAGGGCTTCTCCTCGCCTCTTAGGCAGCCAGCCCTTCTGAGCGCAGCCTAGTGCCGTCAAGTACAGCACTTGTATGCTTCCTGGCTCTGGAAATATTTTTACTATCCTTGAGCATGGTTTGACTGGCTTGTTGACAGCAACCAGATAGGCCCTTGTCACATGAGCATTTCAGAACACAAGTGGCGTGAAAAGAGGCGGTGGGACGGCTGTGAGAGCCCATATGCACCAGGCCACCTTCTTTGTAAGACTTAACATCCATCTGCTTGGTACCTTTGGGAAGTTAATAGTGTGTTGGAGGGTGAGTGACTGTCAGAGCATCCGTAGCGTCGGGAAGGGGAGTGAGAGAACAATTTCCAGGCATCCTGGGAGTATTTAAGGCAGCCAAACCAGCTGCAAGCACTCTATAGAAGTGGCACAAGAAAGGACTCTCCCCTACTCATAGAAGGACGTGTGGCCCCAAGAATGCCTCTCCCTTTCCAGCAAGAAAATGCCCCTCAAATAGTTAAAACAGTCAGTGACATGGGCTGAGCGAGGAGCCCTGCAAGGATATCTGTCAACAGACACTGAAGGCTCTCAGCGCTGCAGCTGAAGGTCCCATTAGCAACCAAATCATTGTTTCCCTGGTAATCTACTGCTTTCCACTTATCAATGCTTAATCCCCTTTTAAACAAATTGCTGTAGCAGCACTGGCTCGTCAGCTCTCAGCAAACAGGGTCAGCCCAAGTAGGGTGCAGCAGGCTCTTAGCGATGAGATCGGGCGTATTTAATGCGATGCTGCTCCGGTCTGTGCCGGTGTTGGGGGGGGCCGCATCGGTGCCCGGGGCGCGGGTCCCAGCCTCCCTGTGGAATGTTTGCGTTCAAAGCGGGGCCAGAGAAACGGTCGCCCCTTGGCCCTCCTGTTCCAGCCCCAAGACCAGCTCTCCCCCGACTTCCCGCCCCGTTCCTGGCGCTGCTTTGCTCCGTTGCAGTTGGATGGCAGGCTGGCTGGCCCCCGGCATGCCCTGCCTCCCTGGTGGACAGGTAGCCAAGGAAGAGCTAAGAAAAGGCACGTTGGATGAAGGGAGCAGGAGGCTTGTGCCTGGCTGCGGGCTGAGCGGGGAGAACAGAACAGACCCCGAGGGACGTTGTCCTGGTGGTGAGAAGGGATCTTGGCTGCTGAGTTAAAGGCAGCTTTTCTGATGTCTCAACATCCACCTTTTCCTCTCTTTCCTCCAGCCTGGGAGGCAGTGACCATGGCTCCAAGCCGGACACAGCCAAAGCGTGCCCTGATGGGCAGAGGGGTTCTCGTCCTCGGACTGGGCCTCTCCTTCCTGCTCCGGGGGCTCCTGCTGCCCAGCGCAGACTGCAGCCCCCCGCCCTCTTGGGGCTACACAGCCTACGAGATAGTCATTCCGAGGAAACTTGGCCCCAAGGCAGAGAAAGCCAGCCTGGACGAAGTGTCCTATATAATCAGTATTCAGGGGGTAAATTACACGATTCACCTCAGGCAGAAAGATTTTGTTATAAAAAACTTCCCTGTGTTCACCCGCAACTCCCAAGGGAAAATCGTGGTTGAACAGCCTCACGTGCCAGTAGATTGCTATTACCATGGCTACATGGAAGGCATCCCGGACTCCGTCGTGACCCTGACTACCTGCTCTGGGCTCAGAGGACTGCTGCAGATTGGAAATTCAAGCTACAGCATCGAGCCCCTGGCAGCTTCCTCCATGGCTGAACATCTTCTGTTGCAGAGGGAGGAGGCGGTTCCTGGAACGGTGATGTACAAAATGCCCAACAAAGGCGGACAATTTCCAGACCCTGGTACAGCAGGAGGCCAGTTCCAGCCCCGGGGGCACACGCGGTATTTGGAGCTCCTTGTCGTGGTGGACAAGGAAGGGTTTGACGCCTTTGGCAGAAGTATAACTAATGTGACGCTGGAAGTTACTGAAATAATCAATCTGGTGGATGGGCTGTTTTATTCTTTCCGCCTTCGTGTTTTGATAACTGCACTAGAGGTTTGGGTGGAGAAGAACCCTATCAGTGTTACCAAAAACATAACTGAGGTCCTTCATAATTTTAATCTTTGGCGGAAGCAGCAAAGCCTTATGTACGCCATGCATGACGTGGGGTGTCTATTTGCCTCGACAGACTTTGATCACAGTACAAGAGCATTGCACATGGGTGGCAAATCCAACTTTGCCAGTGCATGTGATAGAAAACATGCCTCTGCCGTTGTATCGTTTGCAAAACAGCCTTACATGGACACTGTTGTCCACGTTGCTCGTGTGTTAGGGTATGTCCTTGGCATGGAGCACGATGACAGATACTGCAGATGTGGAAACACCTCTAAATGCATCATGAGCGCACACGACACGGTGAACTATCAATTCAGCAACTGCAGCAAAAAGCACTATTCTGGTTTTATAGCATCAGGGCAAGGATTCTGCCTTAATAACGCCCCAGAACCGGCAATGACATTTGCGCTGCAGCGCTGCGGGAATGGTGTCCTGGACGTGGGGGAGGAGTGTGACTGTGGCTCAGAAGCACAGTGTAAATTGGACCTTTGTTGTGACAATACCTGTCAAAAAAAAAAAGGAGCCATTTGCACTTCTGGAGGCTGCTGTAAGAATTGCAAACCTCTTCCAGAAGGAGAAGTGTGTAGGGAGAGTGCCGGTCCATGCGACCTGCCCGAGTATTGCAACGGGACATCCGAGCATTGCCCAGCAGATGTGGCCAAGCAAGACGGGACCGTGTGCGCTGAGGATGGGTACTGTTATTCAGGCAAATGCCAGTCTCGCACATTGCAGTGTATGAGTATCTTTGGCAGGGAAGCAAAGCCTGCTCCGCTACCATGTTTCCAGGAGGTGAACATGAAAGGGGATCGGTTTGGCAATTGCTGGGGAGACGGGGCAGATGTCAACTTTCAGAAATGTAAGCTAGAAAATGTCCTGTGTGGGAGGGTGCAGTGTACGAATGTCAGACGTCTACCTCAGCTGGAAGATCACACAACCATCATTCAAACCCCGGTGGGCGATACCTGGTGTTGGGGCACAGACTACCACTTGGGCGTGGACATTCTGGATGCTGGAGTCATTAAGGATGGCACGCGGTGCGGTGAGAAGAAGATCTGCATTAATCGGACGTGTGTCCCTGAGGAGAAGTACTTGACATCCCGCTGTTCTGCCAAGGGAACGTGCAGAGGAAAAGGTGTCTGCAACACCAGAGGAAACTGCCACTGTGACAACGGCTGGGCACCTCCCTACTGCCAGTTTGTTGGCTTTGGAGGAAGCATTGACAGTGGGCCTGCACCGGTCACTAAAAAGGGGCTTTTTAGGTTCATCATTGGGAGTACTGTAATAACTGTGGCTGTTTTGGTGTTTGCAGCACTTGTCATTGTGTACGTGAGAAAGCTCAGGGTAACCCAAGCATTAAACAGACTCGTTGGATGCTTTTGGGCTAGAGAACGGGCTTCTGAGGAGGATGCGAAGGACCAGGAGGAAGAAGATGGCTCAAAATCAGCTGAGAGTCAAAACTCCCCTGTGTAGGACTTCACAGGGCAGCAGTGGAAAGCTGGACTCAGTCAGTCACTAGATTCAGACTCTAGCTGCGGTGGACTCATTTAAAATTAATCTAGCTGCAAGTAGAGAGTTAGGGGACCTAGTTTTTATTCTGTAGAATAGCAAAATGAAATCGTTTTGCTTGACCTCACGCCATAGGAGAAAAAAAGTCATTGACAAAAATGACAGGGGCACCCAGGTTAATTTAAAATCCGCCTGCTGGTTTACACTGACAGACACAGGCTGAGCAAGGAGGATCCCGGGATGGCTGAGGCAGAGCCTTTCGCAAGGCAAGAGCAACAGTCGTCTCTCAGCCCAGAGCATGGGGTCTGCAGCAGCGAGTCCCCCTCTCCACTGAACATGGAGTCCCCAAAGGACATCTGCTCTTCCCTCGGAGCAAATTAACTTCTGCATCACAGACCCTTCGCTATAGCCCAGATGAAGGGGTTCCACACCACTGTATAGGACTCTATCTCCACACCCTATAGCCACCTCCTCCGGAGCCGGGGTCCCAGGCGGAGCACCCACCTCCGAGCCCATCCCGGGCATACCTGAGCACCTCCTCTGCGGCACCGCAGCCCAGGAGCAAACACGAGCTGCCGAAAACATCAGGTGGTGTTAAGCAGGAGACAGGAGGAGGGAAGAAAGGGCTCTGAGGCTTCATTAAAGGAGAAAACGATGTGGAATGTATCTGAAAGGAAATAAGGAAAGAAGAGGGGGAAAAAATTTATTACTGCTCATGTCAGTGGCCTCTGTGAAAAGTTGTACTCTTATCTGGCAGGATCATTTGGACAAGAGCTCGCAGGAAGGCTTTGAGCAGGTAAAGAAACTGCGGCATCCGATCCCTGCCAGGCTGAGCTGACAAAAAAGCCAGGCTGCTGCGGAGGTGTCAGTGCAAGCTGGGAGCAGCAGGCGCAGGAGCAGCGCTGAAACAGAACAGGAATGGTGGAAAAAAAAAAAAAAAAGAAAAAAAAGAAAAAAAAAAAATCACTTCAGCACTTCCCGAAGAAGCAGATGAACGCTGGGGAGCAGGAGCGCTTCGTGCTAGAAAAGGGAATTTAGCCCCGGAATGGGCTATTGCTCACCTTCAGGTAGACCTGGTTAATGGTAAATTCAGAGCTGCAGAGGTTGCTGCCTGCCGGTGCTCCCGTGTATGTATGAAGTGTGTTTTTCTGTTTACATTAGCCGTGCCTGACAGCCAGCAGGCACAGGCCAGGCGTGCGGGGGTAACCGCCCCGTCTCCAAAGAAAATATTAGAACAACTTCAGTAGTACAGGCATATAATTTATAAATAACTAAATATACATATATTGGGAGTGCATGCTCAGAAAATTTTTACTGATAAGGTTATGTGATGAAGAAAAATGTCTGGAGCCCGCTGGTTTACAGACTGGCAAAGGAGGCGACGTGGTGGCCAAGGGGCATCAACATTTGTAAAGTTAATTTGCTGTGAGGAGTGTTATTGTGGATAATTCTCAAATTCATGCTCCACAGGCAGTCTTTGGGCAGGGATCCCCCCTCGGGGAGGAAGAAGAGGGGAGCGGTGAGGACGCTTGGCTCCCCAAATCTCAGTGAGTGGCAGGGGACCGGCTCTGAGGATCAACCGCAGCTCCCTGGCCATGACGGCCACCCCACGGTGCTCTGGTGAGCGAAGCACAGCGAGGATGAGTGCTCTTCATCCCTGTCACCTCACAGGAGCACCCATGGCCCCCATGCCACAGCCGCACTCCACCCCGGCCTTGTGTTGCAGCCGGCTGGCAGCATGGCAGCTGGGAGAGGCGGCAGCGCTTCCAGAACCTTCTCAAGGGGCAGTGAGGGGAACAGCCACCCCTCGGGGCAGCAGGATGGCATGCACCTTCGTCAGGTCCCATGCCAGCCCTGAGGGGATAACTCCAGCACGGCCACCCTCTGAGCGCCTCAAAGGAGAGAGGGTCAAGATGTCCGTGCGGGGGTTGGCAGGACCCTCCCCGAGGCGTCTTACCACCATTTTGAAGGCATTGGCGATGCAGTGGCTCCAAGCACATCATGGCGGCCAGGGAAAAGTACTGCTCCTCAGGCTGGGGGTCTGGGCAGTGTTGGTGGCATCTCTCCTCCCTGGGGTGAGCAGCCATCGTCCACCGCCAGGCTATGCTGTCCATGAGATAGTCCGGCCGAGGAAATTGGCCCCCAGGGTGGGAAAAGCCGCAGGGGGGGAAGTGTCCTATGTCCTCATGGTGGAGGGGGAGAACCGCATCATCCACCTCACACAGAAGAGAGGACTAATGGTGAAAAACCTGCCGGTCATCACGTACAGCCCCAGGGGGACAAGGGTGGTGGAGCAGCCCCACGTCCCCAAGGACTGCTTCTACCTGGGCTACGTGGAGGGCAGCCCCGGCTCCCTCGCCACGCTGAGCACCTGCTCGGGTCTGAGGGGGCAGCTGGAAATCGGGAACCTAAGCTATGGCATCGAACCTGTGCCGGGGTCCCTCACCTTCCAGCACCTTCTCTATCGGCGAGAGAAGACCCAGACCCAGAACAAGCCCTTGATGTGCGGATTGACGGATGAGGTGATCCAAAAGCAGCTGGGTGGGATGGGAGCTAAAACAGCCTTAGGAAAGCATGACTTGTCTCAGAGACTGAGGCACACCATGTACGTTGAGATAGTTGTCGTGGTGGACCGCTATCTGTTTTCCTTCCAAGGGAGCAATGAGACCTCCGTGATGCTTCTGGTTACAGATACGATCAATTTATCTGAAACATACTACTATCCTCTGAAGATTCGCATCTGCCTGATCGGGCTGGAGATCTGGACGCACAGCAACCTCATCAACTACAGCCAGGATATAGAAGAAGTTCTTAAAAATTTTAACGACTGGGGAAATAGGGATCTTTCTCGGAGGATGAAATATGACATTGCACATTTATTTACTTACATGGACTTTGGACTAATCGTTGGGCTGGCATACGTAGGTAGCATCTGCCACCCTGGTTATCAATCAGGTGTTGTGTCACATATACGGAGAGATTTCATAACCTTTTCAATTATTTTTACTCATGAACTGGGTCACAACCTGGGGATGGAGCATGACAAAAAGGAGTGTGTGTGTGGAGAAGCCACCAAGTGCTACATGACGGGAGACTCGCTCAACGGCGCCAAGGCTTTCAGTGACTGCAGCCAGCAGAGCTATTTAGACCTGATCAACAGAGGGGATGGCAACTGCTTGCGCAACATCCCAGAGCCCCACAGACTCTTCTATTTTAAGCATTGCGGCAACAAGGTGATCGATGAGGGAGAGCAGTGTGACTGTGGGGGCCTGGAGGACTGCCGACGTAACCCCTGCTGTCACCAAAACTGCAGGCTGAAGCCGGGCGCTGTCTGCTCCATTGGGCAATGCTGTCAGAAATGCCGCTTTCATGCTGCAGGACACAAGTGCAGGTCGGAGGCGGATGAGTGCGACTTGCCTGAATATTGCAACGGGACTTCCGAGTGGTGCCCAGAGGATGTGCATGTGCATGACGGGACGCCATGCAGTAACGACGGCTATTGCTACCGGGGGAAATGCGCGACCTATGACAACCTGTGCCAAAAAGTCTTTGGGAAGGAAGCTCGAGGTGCTCCAGAAAGTTGCTTCAAAAAGCAGAACATAAAAGGGGATCGATTTGGCAACTGTGGCGGCGATGGGACCAAAGTTGCTTTTGTGGGATGTAAACCCCAGAACGCTCTGTGTGGAAGGCTGCAGTGTGCCAATGTGAAGAGGATACCCGTTCTGGAGGAGTCTGTAACCATCATTCAGATGCCAGGGCCTGAGGACTGGTGCTGGGGCGTAGCCTATCATGGCAGCATTGATACACCTGATATCGGAGGAGGGCTTGATGGCACCAGGTGCGGGCCACAAAAGATCTGTATTAACAAGACGTGCACAGATGCCACAGTCAGGACGAAGTGCAACGGGAAGGTTTTGTGTGGGGGGAAAGGGGTTTGCAACAACCTTGAACACTGCCACTGTGAAGCTGGCTGGGCTCCTCCGGACTGCCGGTTCCACGGCCTGGGAGGGAGCATGGACAGCGGCCCTCCACCGCCTCTCATGATGTCCATGGTGGAGGTTGTCCAAAATAAAGTGTTCAGGATGGTAATTGGGATCACAGTTCCCATTGCCCTCATTATAATTGCTCTCCTCATTGCTGTGAGCAAATACAGAAAGGCAATAGCTGCATTTTTCAGTACAAGTTTAGCCACAGAGACACGTGAGACTCCTGCAGATGAGGAGCAGAGTATTGAAGAAGAAGTTGTTGTTTAAAAAACCATGAAAGCAGTGGGAAACCCACCAGCTGAGGTCTGGAAAGGACTGCAGGCCCTGTGGCTATGCCCTTGAAGCTGGACTGCTAGTCCCAGGAGATTTTGCACAAAGTGATTTACACAACGTAACTGTGTAAACTGTATGAAAGTTAATTACACAAAACTTGAGTATTTCCTCTTCTTGTATTACCTACTATGTAAATAATTTTTGGTTGGACCCAAAAAGTGAAGCTGTTTGAAAATAAAGAGTGTAAAAGTTAGAGAGTTGTTTTCAATGCAGCTAAAGATCTGTTTTATTTTCTATAGAACGGTGACACCTTAGTAAATCATTCACTTGAGCATCTAGAAGAGTATAGACAGATTCATGCAAAATCCTGCTCACCTGGTTCAGGAGAGATGCTCCACTGGGTTGAAGCAGCTTATTTTTCTGAGCGTTGTAGCTGAGCAGGAGTTGGCACGAAGAACAGAAGGGAAATGTGCAAAAAGTCGAGGCACAGAAGTGAGCGCTGATTTTTCTATGCTGCCTTGTAATTTCTCATTCCTTGCAGTTGGCCATTAGTATGGTACATGTTCTTATTTTTATAGTGAATTAAAAGTCAGAGATTGAAAAATATTCACCTTTGCTTTACTGTTAATTTGTAATGGGAAATACTTAGAGAAGTAAAACATCCTTTGACCACCTACCCGCAAAGGAGCTGTACCAGATCTCTGAGCTGTTACATATAATTTGCTGCATTTCTAGAGATATTTCCATAAGGAGAAAGTCCGCACTAAAGATTTACCATGTTTAAAGAATCCATTTACAATCCATACAAACCTGTAAAATAAATAACTATCTTCACTGAAAGTGTCTGTCTCCGACAGCTCTGCTCAGGCTCCTCCAGCACTACAGCTAACTTTGCTGCTGGCGAGACAGTTCGCAGCAGACAGCCCGATACCGGGTCTGGCTGACATTGCTAAAACACGACGAGGTCTCGTTAGGATGCTGCCTGTTCTCCTCCGACGCAGGGATTCATCAGAGCAGGGTGGACGTGGACCCCTCTGCGTCCGTCGGGCTGGTGGGGAGCGTGCTGGCGTAGAACTTCTTCTGGGAGCGCAAGAGAGGAGTCTGAGTGTCAACGTCCCGGCAGGCGTTGCGTTTGAGGGAGAGGAAGACGTGCTGTGTCCAGCCGTACACGATGCAGTTCAGAAGCCCCTGGGAAGCTGCTGTCAGAGCCTGGGAGAGACCACAGGGGAGATCAGGGCTCCCTTGTCAGCCAGCACTGCACAGCACGCACAGCTCCCTACCCGGCTGTCAAACCTGGCATGTTATGCCAAGCCTCCCACTGCCAGCATGATTTTATCCACTTTTATTCCTTTATCACCTGCATGATATAGGAATCTCACGGTTATTAAAATAACTTTTGCTAAATGCTGCCTCAAGCACATCAAGCACCTGGACAAGAGTCATGGAGGAATTGCATTTGGAGACTTTCATAGAAAGGGAATAAACGAACTGATTTCTGGGGATCCTTTCTAGTCCTATTTTCAACAATTTCCATGGTGCTGTGATTTTAGTTACTGAGACCTTTTCAAGCCTCTGAAAAACATAAAACAACTAACAAAGATCTTTACCAACGAAAAGCATAAATCAACCAGACTTATGATCTTCACGGCTACAAACATGCTTTGTCTAGCAGAGATTAGAAACAGGCAAACACTCCTTTTTCTGTTCAAGCAGAGAAGGCAAAACATAGGAGGTTGCAGAGGAAGACATTTACCTGTAGAATTAGAAGAGCCATGTAGATTTTGCTGTTTGTTGACACTGTCAGCTTCAGTATTCCAAGGAGGACAGCTGTGAAAAGGGACGGACAATTTGGCTTTAACCCCACCTCTTCTGAGTTTCATTGCCAGGCACTATATCTTAGGAGAATGTTGTGAAAATATCTCAGCTCTCTGCTAACCTGGGGCCCAGCAGCAGAAGAATGCGACGGGGTAAAAAACCACTCGTTGTTCGACCATCTTAATCATGGCCCACTGCTGATCCCCCAGGAATCCCGTGGAGTTTACAAACCTTTTGTACAAACCTCGGGCTTGACTGAGTATAACCTAAAAAAGAACAAGCATACATCATTGTTTGTACTTTGCGCATACGCTCTGATCTGGCTTCTTCATCTAGGACAGAGTATCCCCTTTCAATCTATCCAACCTTTTCACGCAGCGGTGCGCTCCCTGGAGAGAGCAGTTGCTTTGTACGTGACCTTTTCTGAACTGAAGACTCTGAATTGATTTGGGCTCTTGTTGACCCATGCATCTCTGCTGCCATGCTCTGAGCCTTCTCTACCTGCTAAATCCTTTTTGGGATGGATTGACAGAACACAGGACTCCAGATGGATTTTTATGGTGGCACAATGATATTTTCTCTCCCCTACCACCCCTTCCACAAGGGAAGCAGCACCACACCGTTCTTCCCCTGACATTGCCTCGCTGCTGGTACCATCCAAGCAAAGACATAAAGATGAAAAGGGGAAAATCTCACACTGATCATCTGGGCGCAACGGCTACTGTGCAAGGACTATGTTTCTTACCAGAATGGCTATGAAGCTGATCAGAAAGGAAATGAGGAAGACCCCAATGCCATAGAAATGCATCGCACGGCAAACAGAACCGCTCAGGGTCTGCGGCTCGTTGGTGGGCATGGCTATTTCTGTGTGCATCAAGAGACACCTGTGGGGAGAAAGGGAACAGCCTCAGCTCCTGCCGTCACTCAGAAGCAGTGAGGCTGTTTGAGATGCGTGAAGCTTACCCATGCTTCTGGCTGAAGTTCTGGTAGCAATTACTGCTGTTGCCCAGGCAAAACACAGGCACCATGAGAAGGAAAGGGATCAGGCTAAGACGAGAAAGGACAACAGCAGTTATTAGTTATCGCACTGCACTGCTCCCATCCCCAACCAAACACTACTTGGTTTTTCTCCTGTCACTACAGAGGACTTTAAAATTGTTTTTATCGACACTGCTCTGGAAGAGTATTTTACCAGCTTTACTAACTTCTGCACTTTCATTCATGCACGCAATACATTGGTAAAGGGAGCTCTTTCTGAAAAACTACACGTAGTTAATATAGTTATAACTAACTTGGTTGGAGAAAGGTCCTTACATCCAGAGCCTCTTGCTCTGAGTTCGTTAGCTCACCCTGCTGTTCCTGATGAGCTACCTGGCGAACACCCTGGTTTTAGTAAAGCTCGCTTCAGAATGAGTAGGAAGCAGAGATCAGCACACTACAGTTTACCAAAACCACATAATTCTGCCAGAGAGAACGAAATCTTACCTCGATGAGATCGTTGCTATTCGGCCAATGCAACCCGCATAATCTACAACCTGCAAAGTCCAAAGAACTTAATTAAATATCATTTCTGTACAGCCACTGGTTCACAGGAACCAGCTCCCAAGGAGCACTTCAGCAGCTGAGGGTTCTTCAAACGCTGATTAATCCCCAGACGGAGCACAAATGTTTGTTTCCACTTTGCACTGAATCAACAGTGCAGAGTTCGCTCTGTGCTGATTCGCAACAGAAACAACCAATGCTTCCACCTGCTAATTGGCTTGTTCTCCTTCAAGACTAGAGGATTTGAGAAGGGAACTTGGAACTGGACGAGGAGCAGACACTTGATGAGCCCTTTGGTGTAACCTACTCATTTTTTGTACTGTTCATTCCCTTAACCTGGCCCTGTTCCTCAGAAACTTCATGTTCTGATGAAGAAACACAGGCAATTTGGAGTGTCCTGGCCTCTGCTCACCAGGAAACGTACTTTGGCAGCTGGCATCCACACACCGGCTACGACAATACACCCTGGGCACAGCTGTAGTGGTGGGGAACTTATGGTAGGTGCTATGTTTCGAATTGGGGGCCAGCAAGAAGGAAACCAGTCCTACAAGTAGATCCAAACACTGTGGACAAGAGCAATTGAAATATAGACTGATCTGCCCAGCCTGCTGCTCCCAAACCGACACATGGTGTACCTGGTATACAAAATTTGCTGTGCACAGCAAATCTCTGAGGAAGAAAAAGGCTATATAAGGAAATGGGGCTGATGGGTTCAATGGGAAGAGCTGCATAAGGAATCTGTTGTCTTGCAGCAATAAATCAGGAGCAACACACCGGTGACAGCAATGACGGTGCCTCACTGTTTAGCCAGGTGAGAGGAACGGAACAACTGCAAGGAGAGATTTTGGTCATGCGGTACGTGAAGTGTTTGTTTAGCCTGCAACGCAGAGAGTATTTCTCTGAGTACTATGTCCTTGTTCCTCGGTTCCCAGCGATTACACTGGTTCCCCAAAGGGCTTTTGTAAAGGCCAGTGACGATGAAGTGAGGACTGGCCACTGTTCACAGAGCCAACTGGTCCTTTTATCACCAGCTCACTTCCGTCACACCTCCTATCGCAAACTCTTGCAGTACTTACTGACGCTCTTGAACGCTGTATGATACCTGGGAAGGACTGAGATTGTCAGTTCTCAGTTCCAGACTGTTCAGGCACCCCCTGCTTTCTCGTCCCCTCTGCTGTGCACTGGCAGAAGGCAGTGACAGCAACAAACCAGTTACTCAGCTAGTGCAAATTGCTGTTCTTCTAACTGCAGAAGAACTTCACCAATACCCAGTCCTGAGCTTTCTCTGCTCTGAGATGTACACTGCCATTGGCCTTTGCCTGCTTTGGTCTTGCAAGCCTAATCTTCCACCGAGATCCTACAGCAGACCTTGCTGTATCTCTGCTGACCTCACTGGGCAAGATAGGTCAATTCACACAGCCGTAGGGCAGAAGGGTCTTCAAAGTCCTTGTGGTGAGATATACTGTTATGTATGCACCTCCTACACCCCACCACAACCACACAGTTAGACCTTGGTACCCAACAGTGGTTGCGTGTCAGTCCTACTCACCTGGGGGGGCATCCTGTGAAGGTTCTGGTTGTACTTCATCTTTAGGTCCATGTACAGATGCCAGGTGTAGTTGACAGTGTATAGAAAAGAGGCCACGTAGAATATCTGAGAAATACAGAGAGTATTTCAGTCCTATAATAATGGTTTCTGTAGCACTTCTAGTTCATCGCTGATGAACCCAAAGCCCATGGGCCAGATGCTAAACAGTGTAGCGGACTGCCAAAGGTGAGGGTCCCTGCGCAGCCCCTGTGCTCATGTCTACTGGGTTGCAGTGGGACACCAACTGGGAAGAGGCGGGTAGAGGAGGGGTTCCCACCTTAGACAGCACAAAGGCAGCTTCACTTTGGCCCCAAACCAGGGGCAGGAGAACTAATGACAGCAGACTGTCTTAGAAATACAAATCTTTGTGACTTGGCTCATTTTTTGGCCCAAAATCCTGGCAACAAAGGGTTCAAAAGCACTTTGACCCTCTGTATGCTACATCCATTAGGAAACACAACACAGATGCGGCACTTCGATTTGCTTCTCACGTAATAAGCTTACTACATGGTGAATTAATGGAAACAGAAAACAACAGTATATTTAAAGAAGAAAGTGAGGGCAGAGAATATCTGCGCTAAGCCTGAATTAACATCCCAGGAGCCCTTTTCTCTCCATGGGAAAAAGGAGGAAAGAAAAGATACAGAACACTGTTTCCCACTGAGAGTTTCACAGCCCTTGATTCCAGCTTGAGATGAGACCAAATATCTAAAATTTCCTGTAAAAAAACCCAAATCTGTCTTGTATTTGTTTCTGAATCCATGGTTGCTCCAGGCAGTCAAGTATAAACAGTGCTGCCTAATCATATTATACATAAGCGCAGGCTGTGTTTGTTACAGGAAACAGATGCTTCAGCGGCAAAGGCACAGAGGAAGGGCTGGACGAGTGAATTTTTCTGTGGATTTGCTATCCTTTGCCAAAGAGGCAAGTAGCACAGGTTTGCCGCCCTGGTATCATCTAAGTCTGGGAAAGTAGTCACTAAATAAACTTGGTCTCCTTCACTGAGGTTGCAAACGCTCTTGGCTGACTCAAGAGGCTGAGTCCAAGGGGCTGCGACATTGCAGCAGGAACTTTACAGTGACTTTCCAGCTCATTAGACAAGGTTTAATGAGGGTTTGTTGCCCTTCCTCAATTACTTCCAGGGAAGGTCATCAAAACAGCCCACAAAGATCGTTCTCTTGCACTTCAAAACGCCTTAGAGAGGCTCACAAAATGTCAGCACTGCCTTCTTTTTTGGAAGAGGGAAGCAAAAGCCACTTGTGAAGTTGCCAGCAGAAAGTGAAGGGACTTCTGCTCTCCTGAGCCCCAGCTTCGGGGCTGTGGACAGCCCTGCAGCGCTCACCATGAGGAGATAAAGCAGGGGCCGGGGACATGAGAGTCCCTCATTATAGCACTTCTGTTGCTCCCCATTGTGCTCACCAGCGGGAGCGGAGCCTGCCAGGACATTATTAGGCCACTGGAACTGAACTGGAAGAATGTGGGGGAATTGTGCAATTATAACCACAATCTCTATCCTGGACTTTATTATTGTAATGCAAAGGCAAGACAGGGAGGAGGAGAGAACAAAGTCAAGGGACAGCAGAAGGGAGCAGTATTTACACTTAATATCAACCAAGAGTGTGGGGCTGAAACAGGGAAAGTCCAAGAAACAAAGCAATCTCCTCCTTTACGACATGGTATGGATGTTAGGGGAGTTCCAACCGCTGCAACGACAGGCCTTGGTGATAAAGTGATGGTAAGCAGGCTGAATAATGCAAAATATTGTCCTGCTCCTAAGGCAATCCCTTGAGACAACCACATCACATGGACTGTGGTGTGAGTGTCTCCAAGGGCTGCCATCTGCAAACACCACTGCTGAGCAGTCCCGGGCCTGTCCTCACCCTTGTCGTTCAGTGCATTTTACATCTTCTAGGTGTTCGTGGGCAAAGAAGCCGCGCGTGTTTATGAGACACCCAGGAATGCAACCCTTGCGAGACTTCTCCGCTCAGCACGGGCAGAATGCGGCCAGGAGACATTTACTCATTTCATTTGGTTACAGATCACTTATGCTCTGCAGAACCCGCTGGTTAAACCTGTTACTGGCTCCTGCTTACACACAAGGTGTTCCCACCACACAAGGGCATTGCTGGGGTGTTTAGTAAGGTGTCCTGCACCGTGTCACGTGCACCATGCAGGCACGGTTGCTATGGCAAGTGCTCCGTTTGTTTTAATTTATTCCAGAGCAAACAGCAGTGACAACTCCTGCCAGAGGCAAGCCGGCTCTGCCACCCTGGCAGCCTCCCGGCCGGGAGTGATCTGCTGGCGGCACGCAGGAGGCAAGCCCGGTGGCCCTGTGGCTGAGGTCGGGATGTGGCAGGCACCCTGCACACCCCACCACAGCACCCTGGCTGTCCCCCATGGGGCTGAGGCAGCGGTAAGTCCTGTAAGGACTTGCCCAAGGCCACCTCTGCCTACCCACGCTGCCTTTCCCAGTGTAAAAGTAAAGCTCGCGCCTTGCCCCCAGCCCTTGCTGGTGTCTCTGAGAAGCATGGCCACAGGCTGGAAAAGCAAGGGCAGAAAAGAGTCAGAAATGCATGGGAGCATAGGATGCTCCCAGTGTCTCTGCTGAGAAATGAGGGCACACTGTCTATATCCAACCTATTTCTCCTCTAGCAGTGCAGCCTGTCTTCTCCAGGCCATAAAAAGATCACACCAGCATTAAGAACTCTCCTCCAGGCAAAGCTGCAAGGGAAACAGCTCAGAAACACCCTCAGTCCCGCATGCTCCTTCCACCTTCCAGCTGTGAAAAGCCTCTCCCAGGCTTTTCTCATTTGCCCCTGTACCATCATCTAAAAAAAAAATCTTTGACATTGTTCTGCGTCATTCCCAAGTGGCCCAGCTACACCCCCCCCGTTTCCTCTCTCGACGTGAACATATTGCGGTGCTTCCACAGCGGCACAGGGGAGCTAGAGAAACCAGAGATAAGCCAGGAGCGGAACAGCTGCTCTCACCATCACAAATATTACGGTTTTACCCACAAGAACAGCTGTTGAAACAGCAGCCATCCCCAGACACACAACGCCACTTCCATACCGCACACGCAGCTACTTCCCTGCCCTCTGCGAGGTAGGTGGGGAGCCTCTCCAGCTTCAGATGCTGCCGCTCAGCGAAGATGTTTCAGTTCCTATCTGCGGGTACCATCACGCTCATAGGGAGCTGCCTGAGCCCACACAACACACATCAAGGCTCCCGACAGCCACTTGTTCTTCCCAGCCAAGTTTTTGTGGGTCATTTAGAAGGAAACTGTTAAGCCCAGAGATCACCGCTAGTGAACCACCGCTCTGGCTCAAGCTTGGCCGTACCCTGCAGAGTTTTTCAAGAGCAGCGATTTACAAATCCTAATGCTGAAATGGGAACTCGGTGAGACAAAAGCAAACTGTCAGGAAAACGGTATTTCACTCACTCCGCTCCAATTAGTCTCCAGCACACGGAATCAGCTGGAAAGCAGCCGAATCGCTGGGGCACAAGACTGAGCTTGCACCAACAGAGCAGCCCCTGAGCATCCTTAGGGTGGTTTGAGAGAGAACAGGGCCAGGTCAGCAAGAGCAGGGCTGTTTATATGAGCAATGTTGTAAGTCTGAGCTCAAGCAAATTGCAGAATGTGTCTGTTCCTGCCCAGGACGGAGGAAGCGTGAAGAGGAATAGAAAAGCTGCCATGTGAGAGGCACAGAGATCACTGTCGGCACGGGTCCAACGGGAAATAGATGAAGACCCATCTACTCACTTTACACAAGCAACCCAAACGTGGCAACCACAAAATCCCATGCTCTCTTTGCCTTCCTCATTGCCTCTCCGAAACCAGATGTACCTAAAACCAAGCATTGTTATCTCTGTTTTACACACAAGGCGAAGAGATCTGATAAGTCAAGTTCACACGGGGAGTCTCTGCCAAAGCCTGTCCAGAAACAGTCCCCCACGGCCACGCTCCGATCACCGGCGAGGCTCATTACGGCAAAGGGTGCGCAGTAACAGCAGGAATGGCAATGCCGAGGCTACTCACTTGTCCTGTCGTTTGCAGGTTATAGCAGATGAGATCCTGCTTGGCGGTCGGTGTGCTATAGAGAAGCGCCCCGGTGAGCCAGCACATGCCCAGAAATAGGTCGTAGAGGCTCAGGTAGAAAAGTGGACGAACCTGGGAAAAGTGAAATGGGTCAGCAGGTCTGGGCAATGGTCACAACACTCCCGTGACCACCTACAGCGGCAGCTTTACCCCCTCGTCTAGATATGCTTTCATCCCCTGGCTCTTCTGGCAGGGCAGCTCTCCTTGCAGACAAAAGCCATGCTGATTCTTACTCTCCGGAGCTGTTTCAAGGCAGATACCCCGCTCTAATCACCCTTTCTGCCACCAGCATCACCCCAGGATCCAAGAGCAGCATCAACTCTTACAGAAAATATCTCAAAGGTCCACAATATTACAGCTTTGTAGGATGGGATAGGTTGGCAGGGAGAAGCAATGTTATTTGCTAAATCAACTGACAGAGAAATTAAACTTCTGCTAAATACAAACCCTTCTTCAGTTCTGAAATAACTCGAAACAGACATTTTTCCTATGTGTTTCATGTCATTTCAGTTGGTGACTAAGGCTGAATCTATTTTACATGCCAGATTAACTTTCACTATGAGAGCCACCAGTCGCTCTGCTGCATCTTCACTGGAACAGAGTCACGTCCCCTCTAATGGCCGTTTCCAGCCCATTTCCAGCCTGTGTGCACTGGCCAAAAGGACTGTAAACACTGTAGGAAAACATTTGTGCAAACTTCTGGCCAACATTTTTGTTGTTAGTGGGAGAGCAGACACTCTGGAAAAGCAGCCTAATTATCTAGATTCTTAATTGTAGTCTTTGGTACCTAATTTTCAGCATCCTGGAGAGAAAATGATGGCATTTTTTTTTTCCCTACAGGAAATTATAATGCTAAACACAGCACAAAAACATTTCAGGAGGCCTTGATTTTAAGATTTTTTTCATGGAACTGAGCTTTTGGTGAGATTTGCCTCAATATTGTCCTTCAAGTAAATGTTTGCCACCCATCGCGTTGTGTGATACTTGTCTTGTTCCTGTGAGCACCGAGAAAGAGCTTAGCAAGACTGATAAGCAGTAAGGTAGATCTGATTGAACCAGGTCTGTCCTTATGCCATAGTTTGAGGGAGATCTGCCCGGCGTCCTCCCGGGCCCCCCACCGCCACGCAGCAGCACGGCAGGTCCTCTGCCTTCTGCAGGATTTCTCTCCTCCAACATTCTTGTCCAACCAGTTCCGTATTTGTACCATCCAGCCCAGCAACACAGTAAATCAAACTGCTGTTGCTAGCTAAATATCTGGAGCTAGTTTGTATGTCATTACGTTTACGGATGCCTTTTTTAACCAGGCTGCTCCTTGCTGGTGCAGAATTGAAGCCCCAGCCATAGGCATGACAGGCTGGGGACGTCGTCCAGTTTGCAAGCACTGCAGGTTAAAACCAAGCAGCTCTAAAATAAGCAAAGCAGCAGCTTTTGCAATCAAACAGGAGACCCCTTTCTCTAGCAACAAGTGTCCTCGGAGCGAGGCACCACTGGTTGGTTGAGGAGCTATTTTGGCACAGACCTAAATAAAGAAGTAGGTGACATAGTGATAAGTGAAAGGCAGCATGGCTCTTCCTTGCAAAAGGGAAAAGAAAAAAAAAACCAAACAAATGGTATTTACAAAATAGAGGAAGGGAATGTAAGGACGTAATGATTCAGATGAGCTGCCAGGCTGGAGCATACATGTTGATTTAGCTCTGCTTGGCCGCTGCCCAGGGACATCTGCCTGCACAGAACCTGTTGACATGACAGAGGAAATTCTCTGTTCGTTGCTTGCCGTCATCTCTTCTGAATGATTTAGCTCAGGCTGAAGAGTTTCATTGACCCCATAGAGACAGAAAACAAGCCTCAAGAATGCAATATTTGATTTCCTAGGCTGGGGGCAGGAGGGGACGTGTTTATAACATTGTTCTCCTCCCAGCCTCCAGAGCTGTTTATTTTTAAACATTTTACTCTGGAGCCTCATGACTCAGGGAATAAACCGTTTGTGGCAAGCTTTGATACGGATCTCTTCCAGCCCCTTTGTTTACAAATTTCCACTTAAGACCAGAAACATGGGGACAAGGCGATGGGGAAGTTACTGAAGATTTTGCCACTTTTGAAACACCAGCAACAGATCTCCCCTGGCAGCAGAACAAGAGCCTGGAAGCCCGATGCAGACAAGTTGCTCCAGCTGGTATCCATCCCTCCTATCCGGATTTGCAGAAATAATCTGAGCAGACACATCTGGAGTCCCTCAAGCAGGAAGGGTCCATCTGTGACTTGGAGCCATGTGTGGCTCACAAGCAGCCCAAGCCACAGCCGCATCATATGACTAATAGCACAAGGGCTCCTGAGTAATGCAGACTTCCAGCCATGGAAGCAAACGGGCCGAGGCTGCTGAGTCACACCGGGACACCTGCCACCCCCAGCTCCATATCACACCAGAGTGGAGGACCCCAGGAGAGAACTGTGGCTGGAGCTCTCCAGGTGCAGGAGACGCGGTAGAGGGAGCCTTTGATACGCACCTTGCGCAGCACAAGCTCAGGCAGGTTTTCCATCCTGGCACTAAGGCAAAGTCCCAGCCTTCATTTCTCCCCGGGAATGCACGGAGATCTCCGCAGCTCACTCTCGATGTGCTGGGCAGAGCGTCTCCAGGAGGCTGGCTGCCTGGGAGCAAGACTGCCCTGCACGTTGTAAGGGGTGCAAATTTGCCCTGCAAACTTGGACTCATGTTCTGCTCCCTGCCCTACTTCATCCAACAACATGTCAGTTGTTTGCTTCACTGCATGCCTGCCTTCTCTGGGGATAACTCGCTGCATTCCCTGGAAGCCCTGTTCTCTGGGCTGCGGATCAAACCCACGATGTACAAAGAACACTGAAGACGAGGGAAGTGCAAATACAGCTTTGTTACAACACAGCTGCCAGCTCTGCTGTCCTACTGCTCCCAGCAGTAACCTGTTATCTGCGTGGTCCACAGACCAGGCTGCCAGACATCTGCAAATCCTGGACAACGAACCCCAGCTTCACACAGGTCAGCTCTGTGCACTGCCTCCGGTAAGTCCTGGACGGACAGAGGGACTGCAGGTGAACAGCAAAAGCCTGGCAGGCTTGGGATGGAGGTCTACGGTTACTGCGCATGTGCCAGCCACCCGCTCAGCACCTCTGATACATCCCAGACGCACGGGGTTCCTTGCACACGCGACCTGCACGCGTGATGCGCTCGGGACGTGCCGGGCACCGCGTCCATGTCAGACCCGCAGCGCACGTGCGGACAGTCCCACCCCGAGGGAAGTCTGCACCCGACTCCCGCTGCTTCAGCATTACAAATGTTGGTGGCTCCTGCGTGCAGCCAGGGTGAATCTTTCAAAGCCCCACTGCGGAGCCCAACACAACGAACCGCTGCTCAGCCTGGGCTCCTCTCGTCTGAACTCTGCAGCATCTTTCAGTTTTATCAGTTTTAGTAGCGCACCTGCCTGGAAAAACCACTCAGAAATACCCAACAACGGACACCTGTAAATAAATTTCCTACAGATGCACCTCCAACTTGCGCTTCAGCAGCTCTGTACACAGCCCCTCAGCCCTCCAGGCGTTTTGTCCCACAGAGGAGGATGCGCTAACAGATCCCTGTTCCCAGGATGCGTCTGAACGACTGGAGGGCTTTCCCGGAGCGGCAGAAAGCACGGGGCTAAGGAACCTGCTTCTCCCTATGTAGAGGCAGTTCAAGGTTAGTCCCTTCAACTCGTATCACCGACAAAATGCCAAACTCTTGGCAAGCCCTTTGCCTTCCAGCTCTTAAACAAGGTTTAACCACATAAACCTGAGACCTGCAGTTGCTCCTGACCCATGCGGGTCTTCGCTACACACACAACCTATCTGCAAGGTACCGACACCTCGACTTAGGGAGGGAGAAGGAGGCACAGACCTTACCTCGGGGGACCGCACTGCATTTTGAAAGACGGCGTAGGCAATAATTGAGCTGGAACCAATAACACTGGGGAAACAAAGCACAGGTTGGAACAGGAGCACGTCTGCCTCGCTGGGATAACCGATTTCTCTTTTTCCAGAGAAAATCGTCGTTGCAATAGTAACTCCATCCCGGCATCCCGTTGTACCTGAGCATGGCCATGGTGAAGTGTATCCACTGGAGAGCCGAGTAGACCTGGGGAGAAGGAGGGGTGCGAGCTCAGCGGGACGCGGCCCCACGCAGGGCGGGGAGCGCCCGCAGGCACGGCAGCGGCTCCGCGGGCGGCCACGGGCCGGGGGGCCGGGGGGCCGGTCCCAGCCCGCAGCCCCGGAGAGGAGCGGGCAGGGCTGCCGGTGCCGCAGGGCACGGAGCGGGGCGCAGGGCTGGGTCCCGGAGGGGACGGGCAGGGTCCCGGGAGGGGGGAGAGCCGCTGCCCCCGGGGGTCCCGGTGCCGGCGGGGCTCGCTCACCTCCTGCCAGCCCCCGTCCAGGCGGGCCGCCTCCGCCGGGAGGGCCATGGGTACCCGCCGCCGCCGCCGCACCGCTCCCGGGGCCGCGGGCACCGCCCGCGCTCCGCCCCGGGGCCACCCCGCGCCCGGCCCGCCCCGGGCCCGGCCCCCGCCGTCGGGGCCGGCTGCGGGCAGCGCCCGGTGGTAGAGAGGGGGGACCGGAGCCGCAGGGGAACAGCGGTCCCGGGGGATCGGCGCCTCCGCCGCCGTGCACCCCCAGCGGGATGCAGAGCCCGACCCAGCCCTGGCGGGAGGGCTCACCGGGGACGGCGGCACCGAGCACCCCGGGGGAACTGCATCCCCGGCCACCCCTCCAGCGGCCGACCCGAAGCGACCCTGCTTAGCTTCCCCGCCCCGCTCCCTGGCGCCGCCTCTTAGCGACGTCACGAGCGGCCGCGGGCGGGGAGCTGCTTTAAGGCGCGCGCGGGCGGCGGTGCCTCTGAGGGGGCGCGCGGGCTGATGGCGGCCGCGCCGCGGCTCCCCGGGCCGGGGCAGCCGCTCTCTCCTCAGGCGTCAAGCTTCGACCGCCCCCTACGCCCGCCCTGCTCGGGGTCCTTCCTCCTCCCCTCCTAAGGGAGAGGGCGCTGGGCCCGAGGGACACCCTCCCACCGCTTCGAGTAAACCCCTCATCTCTGGGGCATTCCTTTCGCTTCTGGGTGACCTCAGCCTTTGCCTTCCCTTCTAACAGCAGCAATCAGCAGCAGTTTCTCTAGAAAGCCGTTTAAGAAGCAGCTATTAATTGGAACCACTTTTTATTTATTATAGCATTATTAATACATTTTATCTTGCAGCAGTATCTGCTCCTTGTACCCACCCCAGGATTCAAAAGGCAGCAAAGCTCCCACAGAAATCAGTTTTGCTTGGCTTAAAGCGTAGTCTTAAGGTAAAACACTCAGGTGTTTCTCTTTCCAACTCTCTATAACCCTGATCAGGAGTACAGCATCGTCCAGCGGCCATCTGAATTCCACACAGCGTGAACACCACATGCAGTATCAAGTTTTGAGGACTGACTTGATCCCTGGGCCAGGTATCTCCATTAAAATAACACAGATTGGGCTTCTAAGGTCACAAACACTTCTGCTTCCTGTTACAAGACCTCATTTTCAAATACTTACAGCTACCAAACGCTGATGAAGCTTTAGTTTGACAGCGTCAATCGCTTCTGAAGACGAGGCTGGAGAAAATATTTTGTTCATGTTAACTACGGCTTGAGACTTTCAGATGTCCTTATGGGTCTCACCCCCCTTCTTTTGAACCTTGTCAATGAAGCTTGGATGGGAAGGACAAGCAAAATGTGCAGGCATTGCATGTGCTCTTCAGCCATAAGAAAACTCATCCAAATTTACCTCTGAAAAAACATGTTTTTGCACAAACTGGCGGGAGTCAGTGTAATAGCACCTCAAGGAGACTCCGCCCTTGCTCAGAGCTCAAATCACTCGCTCCGTCAGGGTACCACAAAGGATTTTGGGATGATGTTTGCTGAAACGGCTGCTCCAGCCAGAAGATGAGGGGCAAGTTCTGATACATGAAGGACCCGTCTCGACTATGCCTGCCAGCATTGGCCGATACCCAAGCCAAACAGAGACAGGAGCCGCTGAAGGAGAAGGCAGAAAAAGGAAGCTCCGGGTCTCTCAGTCAACAACAGGTAAGGAGAACAAGTCACGGGGAAAGAGCCCTATTGGGAAAACAAAGGGTAGGAGGAGGGGTAGATTAAAGAGCATAAAACCTGAGGACACTAAGAACAGGGAAAGGGGATGCGAGGGGCACCCAATCTGTACCTTTTACAACATCTAAGATGGAATGTGAGACTGAATTTTGTTATTTGTTTGCCAGGGAACAGCTGTAAAAACCACCAGGAATGTGCTTCAGGCCAATCTAGTGCTTTTTTTTTTTTTTGGTCTACTTTAACACTGTTATTGAATGATATTACACAATGCTGGCATCTTGCTTTAAGGTGATTTTTCCAACATATAGAATACTGTGTTTTTAAGGAATGTCTTCCTCTTGATCTTCTAAACTGAGAATACCAGAAGGAAATCTGCTGCTCTCTTGAAGTCAGCGGGAAGTTTGCTTGCATAAGGAGAACTGGTTAGGACTCTTGACAGTGTTTCACAGCTTGTACAAAGTTCTCCAACATATTAGAGCTCATCTTTTTCATTATTCTTCTTCAGGAAAGAAGCAAGGATGTTGAGGCTTTTCTGGAGCTCCTCCTTTTTTCCATCACTCATTTTGTTCTTCTCGATCAGTTTTGTGATTCGGACGACTTCATTAGCAGCAAACTCTTCTCCCTGCTCCAGCATCTTGCTCATAATTTTCAAGTATTGCTCGGCTGACTTCTTCTCGGTTTCTTTTGTTTTTTCTAAAATCTCTTGCCCCTTTTTCAGGAGGGACTGGCGTTCCGATTTCTCAGTAGTGCTCACAAACTTGCTGGCCAGCATGTCGTACTCTTTCAGGCAGCCTGGCATCCCCAGATAGATGCCGTTACTCTTCAGCCAGCGCTGAATAGCCCTGGCCTTGATTTGGCCGCTGTAAGGTAAGGGATTGTCAAAGTCACCATCCTGGAACAAGTAAAAAACAGGGAACTTTTCCTTATCCAGCTTGTACTTTTCTCCCAGCTCAGTGTTCAGTTTATCACCGTAATCTACCAAGAGAAAACAAAACACAGAAAAGCACAGTACGTTAATCAAAAGAAAAAAATTAAATTAGGATCCTCTCCTACACAAACTGATAAATATTTGTCTCCAGAGTTTCAACACTTCCTAATAACTTCTTTGCCAGGAAATGCCATACGCTGAAACAAAAGCACCCCAGAAAATCACTTCTGCAAGGCAAACCATCGTTAGGTTTTCCAAAGAAAAATACAAGATTCTAAGGGTGCTTTGCTGTGACTGTGATAGCGTAAGACATGGGCAGGACCTCTACGCACAAACCCTGTCTGCCTTATGGGAAATTAATAGCCTTTTTTTTTCCTTGTTTTGCTCTATCCATTGATTTTATTTGATTTTACAGTTAAATGGATTTTTTTCCTGATCTATGTGCAGAGAGTGTACATTTATACATTTTAGTTCTGACAGCACGCCAAGCTACAAGATGTTTTGTCATCTTACATAAATTGCATTTATTCCTGAGGACAGAAAACATAAAGAGATTTCAACTATGCTACTTTAGCTAAATCCATGTGTGTTTAGAGATGTCAGCGTGGGCGAAACTTCCCAGTTAGACAATTCCTCTAAGCTTAAATTCTTAATTCTACCTACAAAGCAAGAGTGAGTAAGGTGACAGCGATCCGTTCATCACTGCTTTTCTCTTAAAGCCGATTACAAGCACATCAAGTTACGCCAGCCATAGCACAACGACCACTTTCTGTGCTTTACCAGCAGTAAACGGAGCGTTTGCTACAATGAATTAATCGTACCACGATTGCTCTGTTTGACCAGGCTTGTGGCTAAAGCATGATCCTTGTAAGGCCTGTTCCCTAGAAATGGATGAAAAGGTTTCTCTCAGCAAAGAAAGAAAGAAAAAAAAAAAAAAAAAAAGACAAAAAGTGCTACGAATGAGGAGGGTGGCATCCAGTTTAGCTGCGTGGGCTGACTCGCTTCATTAACCAGCCGAAAGGAGACAAGCAGCACTCCTACGCTCGCCGCGGGAGGCACAGCGGCAGAGCTCAGCGACCAGCCGCAGCTGGGGCTCTGGTCTGACAGGGCCCAGCCCATCTCATTTCTCGCTATCAGAATTACCTCAGAGCCTGTTTTTATCAGAAATTGCAGTGAATTTTATTTCCTCCACAGCCAGCCACACTGTACTCATCTGCCCAGAGCTCCTCACCTGATATTCCCACTTCAGCCACCAGAAGATCTTCGCTGGAGCCTGAGCTCTCTGCCAGCTTTTTAAACTCATCTTGTTTCTCACCATATGGATATTGTGTATCGAATTTCACAAGGACAAACTTATGCTTTGGAATTACCTAAAACAACAAGAAGCAAAAAAAAAAAAAAAAGACAAAACTTTAGCATTTCAGCTCTGAGTAATCTTTAAGTCACCTAAGGTTGCTTTAGCCTGTTCTTCTTTTCCTGTGCAATGAGCAGGTGCAGAGGGAGAATGGAAATTTTATAATTGTGGCCTTTCAAAAATGACTCACTGCAGTGTGGAGGAAAGACTGAGCTTTGGATGCGTGTATTCCTACGGCAGATGATAAAGATGGTACGTGATTGGGGATCTGATAATGCCTTTAATTACACCCGATTTGCTTATGGTAAATCTAGCATCTTGGAAGGAAGTCAGCTAAACAATTCCAGTGGGACATGAAGAGGACAGAGGCCAAATCTCATGTCATTGGGAAGCATCCCAGCACGAGAACTGCAGCTCTTCCCTACGAGAGGAGGCGCAGGGAGGGAGCGGAGATGCTGGACGTGCTGTGCTGGTTCAGTAAACGGAGAATTCGTGTTTTAACTGATTCCTCTTGGCTTGCGCCGTTGTTTTTGAATTTTGCTCTGCTCGGGTAATGCCCTTTCAAACGAGCTTGGAAATGGAATCGGTCACCCGGGTTGGGATTTTTTAAATCCCTCCAGGAGAAGACCTTGCAAAATCTTTTTTTCCTAGCGCACAGGGTCAGATTGCAACACAGGTCCCCACCTACAACGTGCACGGCAAGCGCTGCTCAGGCGCTGACCTAACAGCTGCCCGCAACGGTGAACAGAGGTCTTCAGTCCCGGGCCTGCCGATCGCTTTATTTGCTGGCCTGGTAAGAAGCGAGCGGGGCAGGTCTTACAGCTTGGATATTTCTGCTGGTCTTTTAACGTCCCTCTTTCAGCACGCTGCCAATTCATATTCTTCTTGTTGCAGAAAAGCTGGAAGCTCCTAAGGGCTGTAGAGCGCCCTTAAAACACCACAAATGGTTCGTCACGGCAGAAAAATCAAGCGGGGGGCTGGCATGTGGCAAGCAGTATTTGCTCATGCCTGAGCAGTTTGTTTAGGGCAGATACTTTTCAAACAGCTCAGCTGATTGTTGTCCCTTCAGCTCATGCTGCTACAGCGCAGGCTTGAGTCCCGCCATTCGACGACTCCCTTCCGATCGGCGTCTCGCCCTCTGCCTCACGCCGGGCCTGCGGCACCCTCACCGCACCACCTGCTGCTGGAATCGCAGTCCTGCCACGCTCCAGGAAGATGCCTTCACTTCAAAGCGATTTAGTGGAGAAAAAAAAACCTGTGCAAGACCTCGGTCTGGCAGAAGCCTGTTGCTTTCTGTGTCATGAACAACAAAGAAGCGAAACCGGCCCACGCAGAGAGCGCTCGCGGCTCCGACTCGCTCCCCTGCACGGTCCTGCCCCGGGTCACCGGCCCGGCCAGAGCAGGAGCCGGCCGACCGCGGCTCTTCTGCTCCCTCGCCGGGGGCGCGGGGGGCCGGCGCGGCGCAGGGCCCAGGAGCGGCGGCGGCAGCCGGCCCCAGCCCCGCCGCTACCGCCGGCCCCCCGCGCCCCCGGCCGCAGCGCTGCCCCGCCGGGCCCCGGCGGCACGGCTCCACTTGGACCACGCCGATTGGCTGGCCGCCGCGGCCGCCGCTCTCCTATTGGCCACGGCGCGGCAGGCCCGCCGCCTCGGCCCTGCCGCCGGCCCCGGGCGCTCCCCGCGCCGCCGGCGGCGGAGGGGGGGGGGGGGCAGTGGCCCCGCGGCCGCAGCCCGCTCCGCACCCCCGGCCCCCCGCACCGCCGCCCCGGCCCCCCGAGGCTGTCCGCCTGTTGCTACGGCCGCCGCGGCGGTGCACATGGCCGCCGCGCTCCCGGAGCGGCCGGCCGCTCCCCCCCCCCCCCCCCCCCCGCCCCGAGCGCTCTGCCAGGCCCGGCAGCGCCCGCCGGGCGGGCCGTACCTTGTAGAAGGTGATGGCGTCGAGGGGCACGGAGCCCTTGGTGTGCAGCGCGCTGCCGCCGGGCAGCGCCAGGCCCAGCAGGCAGAGGAGCAGGGAGGCGGCGGCGGCCGCCGCAGCCATGGCGGAGCGCGGAGGGAGCGGGGCTGCCGGGGCCACGTGACCGCGCGGAGCGCCGGGGGCTCGCCCCGCCCCGCCGGCCCCGGGGCCACGCGCGGGAGCGGGGCAGCGCCGCGGGGGCCTCGGGCGCCGGCGTAACGGGGTCCCGCTTCCGCGCCGCGCGGGGAACGGGCGGGGCGCGCGGGCAGCCCCGTGCCCTGGGCGGGCAGCACGCGGTGCTGCTGCTGCCGGACAGCGTAAATAGAAGCGGGCAGCTTCCAGCAGCGAAGTCGCGGGAGATGAAGGGCCGAAGGCAGGATCCGGCCCTGCAGGACAGCCTGCAGCGCTACGGCAGAGATCAGCAGCGGGAGGAGAGAGCAGCTGGCGGTGTATAGATTTATACGTGCACAGCAACAGGCCAGGCAGGGTGGCCGCTGCCGTAGCATTGCCACAGCCCTCTCAAGCGCATCGTTTTGTGCTGCTAGAGGAGATCTCGTGCACTGCCAGCCCTTACTTTCCTTATCACTGAAAGCCAGAATAAGTGCAAGCAAGCAATGCAGAAAGCCTGAACAGATTGACAGACGATCATGTCAAAGAACAGACACATCCAAACTCCCTCCCCCAGCAGGCATCATTCTGAAACCAGTCCGCAGGTGGAAAGCAATGAGCATTTTTCCCCTCTCTTTCCATCCTCCCTCTTTCCACGTAACTTGGTTTTCTGCTTGCCCTGCACCAGGATAATCTGGCTTCACCAAGGGGCTGACAACGCTAGACAGTGTAGGCAAGCACTTCAGGAGCACCTAGACAGAAAAATGAAAGAGGCAGCAATACTGATTTGTAACGAAACTGACTTTTATATAAATTATAAACCCATCCAGTTTAAAGCAGATCATTTGCAGTTGTGTCACTTAAGTCCGTAGAAGGCTGAGGCATACATATCTTCTACAGTCATAAATTAACAATGAATAGTCACGGAAGAGAAGTTCAGATAAGGCTGCAGATACAACAACAAAAAAATCCCCTCTACGATTACTAGCGGTTAAAATAAAGTCATGATTATCAATGATTGCAAAATATAAATGCAATTGTTGAACAGTTAAAAAGTACAAAAATGATGGGCAACACAAACAGGCATTGTACATTTTGTCCTGTATGTAGACAAAGCAGGGTAGGACTCCTGACCTTTATCTACATCAGACACTGATTTGAAGCAAAGAGTTGAGGAGATCTGTAAAAGGATCCTGGCTCATGATCCCAGTAGTATAAAAGCAGTATTTTTTCAGTCTGTAAACAGTAGTCTTGGTAGCTTCTTCTAGGTATGTTTTTCAATTCATCACAAAAAAAAAAAAATCTGAAAAAAGCCAACCAAACAAAAACAAATCCCAAGAGTGGAAAAGGGGGAACAGCAGCAATGGGTTATAGCTTGAATTTCTTACTGGATCCCTGTGGGACATATTCTGGAGGGGAAATGCTCTTTCGTAAGAAATATATAATATATTTAACTGTACACAATTTATAGGGGGAGAGAAATTTTCCCTCTCCCTCAACCAAGCCCCCAAACAGTCAGTACATAGTCATTTTTGTACACCGTCTCCTATAGAGAAACTACAGCTTGTGAAGAGATGGCACCTGGTTTTAGAAAACACTGAGTAATCCAAAAATTGCATTTGTTTGACAAGCTTATCGTTCACCAGTGGCTGGAACTGGAACCGGGACAGCAGCTAACACTGAGAAGCAGTCAGCATTGCCCCTGTGCTGGCACAGGGATGGTTTCAGTGACCAGCCAACGCGGGACCTGCGCTGTGCCAAACGCCGTGACGGGAAGCGAGAGCGAGCCATGGTTCCATCTCTTCTCAGACTTCACTTCAGATGACACATTCCCCTCCCAGCAGTTTCGATTCTGCTTTTAAGGGAGCTGATGCAGAAAACCTTTTTTTAAAGCAAGTTCTGCTTTCAGGCACATGGGAGGATTTTAAAAGCTTGGTTGTAGTAACCTTACACTTGACTTACTTACATTTTCACCATTGCTAATTGATACGACTGGTTGAGTTCAACCTGTTGTAGCAGCCGTGGAAGGAAACTCCAGCATAAATCAGCCCCTGGACTGTCCCCTCTGCAGGAGGGCGCTGTGTCAGCTTCGCATTCAATGCCGGTGTCTGCGCAAAGCCCTCTCTAGGTAGCACTGCCACGGGGGAGGGAGGGAGGGGACAGGAACACCAGCAATGGCAATTCGCCTCCTTGAATGAAAAGGGGCAGTGCAGGTTTCTGGCTCAGTGCTTCTCTCTGAATTGCATCATCTCAGCAATGGGACTGTTTTCACTTACCCTACACATTTCAAAGCATCAGTTTCAGTCATCAGTCTTGCTTTAATTTAAGGAGCACACCTTTCTTTCCAAAAAGGTATTTCTATACAACATATAAGAATTCAGTTGTTTTTGTGTTTTTGTTTGTTTGTTTGTTTGTTTTTTTTCTTCAGCAAAAGTATTACTATAAAACAGACTTAACACATTTTGGTATTCCTCCAGCCCAGAGCACTTACCAGACATTGCAATTAAACCATCAGGACATCCATTACAATTTAGACAACCTGCAGACATTCTTCTTTCCCTTTCAGGATGGGGCAAAGCAAAACTAAATCCAGCAAGAGCAGCTATGTGAAATTTTTTTTTTTTTTTATACAGGGGATTTATTTTAAAAAAATACTCTCATCAACATTCTAGCATTACTAACAAAACATACTCAGAAGAGATGACAAAGGTAGGATTGTCAACTCTCTTAAAACTTTAAATATAGACTTCAGAAACTAGCTGCTTTAAATCAGAAGATGAGGAATCTGTAAAGCCTGACCTGTCCCTTGTATTGCAGGTACATGTAACTTTTTTGCCTACCAATTTTAGGCTGCATTACTCCTTTAAAATGAAAAATAAAAACAAAACCAAAAAAAACCCCAAACCAAAAAAAACCAACCCAGCAGAAACGCAGATTCAGTGGGAGGAGATGATGCGACTGCACTTTCTAACAGAATGCCTAATGAGCTAGTACTTGAATAATCAAAGATCAACTGCAAAAAGCAAGCATACAGGTACAAAAAGTATTCTCAGCCTCATACCACAGCGGAAGCAAAAGTCACCTCTGCCAACTTAAAACCAAAGCCAATAGGATTTAATTTCTATTAAAATATTTAAGTCTTAAAGTTTCAGTAATCTAAATACACTTTTTGAAAGTCATGATGATTGCTGTTTTACATTAAACTGACATGAAATCAGACCGCAGCGTCAGACTTCACTGCAGCCATTATATACAAGGTCTCTGGTTTTGTCTTTTTTGCTGAAACACCGATTCCCATCTCTCTCTCTAAAGCTCAACAGCCAGGTTTGCTCCTCATCAGCTTTGCAATTTCTCTGAACGTGAAAACAACCTGTGTGTACGCTGACACCACCTCTTCCCTCCGGCGGTTCTCTCCTTAGAGGAACCTGCCCCACCGCCAGGCATGGCTCCCTCCCACCCCGCGACGAGGGCTGGGCTCTTCTGGAAGGCTGGGTGCAGAGGGTGCTCCTCCAGCGCAGCCTCCCCTCTCCCTGCTTCGCCACACACTGCATTGGTTCAGTAGGAGCAGGTGGCTTGCGGACAAAATAGGCAGCTCCAAAACGGGCTCATTTCATTGGAGGCGGCTGAACGCGGGCATCTACAATTTCTGCATTTCTAAGGCAAGGACCATACAAAAATTATAAACACTGTATGGTGATGAAAATACAACTCCTTTGAGATATATGCTTTACACTGGATTTCTATTGCTGCTTCTAAAGACCATCTCCAGTTGTTTCTAGAGATCAAAAGGGAAGAAAGTTAATTTTCTCCTGTTGCAATATGCTTATGAACATGTATAAAAAGTGGTCAAACCCTGATAAGGGTCCCTGCTTCTCACTTATGTACAATAATTTAAATCAGCTCAATATATCTGTAATACCTAAAAAAATTGTTTTATGATTTTAAGTCCTTCATGCATTATGAGGAAGTTCTGGATTAAAGTGATGGTATATTGGATGTTGCTTCTGTCTGGGACTCTGGTGTCACTCCCCTGTGGAGTCTGTCAAGGATGCATTTCTCAAATCTTTAGTTTTTTAATGGTATCAAGTCTCTTTTTCAGCAGCTCGCCAATTTCCTGAACTGAGTGATGGTAACTGCTCTGGACCTTCCCTTGCACAGTCTTTGTAAACTTTTTTTCTTCCTGCAAAATGCAAAAAGAGAAATCATTCACTCCACAGCAAGTGTTTAAATCCTCCCATTAAACTTCGCCCACCATCTCAGACACTGATAAGAATTTCAAGAGGACCACGGTGTAAGTTTACAAAGGGAATGCCATCAGCACAGAATAAGCAGCACCTGCTCAGCAGCCACGATTCCTGCAGATACTGGTATTGCCCAAATGGGGCTGGTAACACATTAACATTTCTTCAAAACTTCTGGAAACATCCTTGTGCAAAATATTTGTGGATGAAACTGAGTGCGTGTAGCATTATACTTTAGTCAGCATTTATTAAAGTGATAATTTCTTATATAGAAAAGTGAAGTTAAGCAGCAAATGAACACCAACCAGCTAAGAGACTCTTGCACCAAATTCCAAAGCATAGCGAGCCACCGTGCCTGGGACAGGTTCAGACGTCACTAATTCAGCAACACTGGTACCTAGCTTTCCCAAAGCAATTATTCATGTGCAGTTTTCCAAAATGCCCGAGCTAAAAGGCTTTTAGGAGGACCACCATCACGCAACACCATTGGCATCGCTCCTGCAGGTAGAGGGAGGTTAGCACTGACCTATGCTGTACTTCTGCACGCAGAAAGAGCAAATCCTGGTGCCCAAAGCAGCAGCCAAAACCACTGTTCTGTCAAGAGGTGACTTGCTATCAGGATGCCTTTTGCAGACACTCGTACAGATAGCTGCAGCAAAGCCTGCGAGGCACAGTCCGAGTAAACCAATCCGATGTGGGAAAATCTCGCGTCAGCGGCAAGGTTCAGCTGACACACCGACAGTATCACTCCATTCACACCAGAACTTTCACTAATACCTGAACACGAGGACTTTTTCAAAAGCACCTTTTAGCTCTGAACACGCAGAGCTGCAAACGCAGCTCCAGGTCTGAGCAGAGCTATACAG
This sequence comes from Platalea leucorodia, assembly GCF_965183815.1. Taxonomy (NCBI): domain Eukaryota; kingdom Metazoa; phylum Chordata; class Aves; order Pelecaniformes; family Threskiornithidae; genus Platalea; species Platalea leucorodia. Next base: position 8,195,176 of record NC_138834.1, read on the forward strand.
ACTGTGTTTATCAGGGTTTACTGCAACAATGTCAAACAACAAACAGAATAGCAAACTTTGTGAACAAACACAGGGAAAGCTGCAGACTCCCACAGACGCTTCTGCTCAAATCCATGTGAATCTAACGGCTGGGTTTTGCAGATCTGCCTTGTGTAGTCATTTGATGCCCTGCATCAAAGGGAAGATGGAGGGATTTGCTGACTCAGTGAGGAACCACAAAAATGACAACAATTATCTGAAAATGTCTTATCCCTTTAAAGTGAAGATTCTTTGAAGATATTAAGAAAACGTACTGTTTTGGGTTTATTCAAATTTGCATTAAATACAATCTAAGGGATTTCCTTGCTTTCTATCAGTTTTCGCAGTTTCTTTTTTTTTTATATATATTTGAGATACTTCTACATCAGCCTCATACAGCGACAAGAAAAGGGAAATTAAGTAACGTGCTACAAAATAAACAGGACAATCTAATTGAAAAAATACAAGGTGGCTAGCAGCAGGTTAGGTAGACGGAAGTAGACGGTAGATGTGGTGCTCGAGGACACAGTATAGTGATGGACTTGGCAGTGATAGGTTAACGGTTGGACTCGATGATCTTAAGGGTCTTTTCCAACCTTAACAATTCTATGATTCTATGATTCTAAGTGCAATTCTGAAACATGTGGGTGCAGCTTTTAAATCCTCCCCAATTCAAAAGCCTTCAGAGGTCTCCCATCCAAACACGAATGCCAATGTCCTGTAGGCCAAATTTCTCTTTTGAGATAAATCTATCGAAGACCTGTTTTTGTCTTAAGTGCCGATTCCTAATTGAATTTGTGGAGGTCCTGCGTACCACAACTTCTGCCTGTGCTTTCTAAATCAGTCTCTCCCACCCCTCAAACTAATCCTGGTGAGGAGACGACTCCCCTCTCAAACCTTTCTCCTGGAATCTGCAATCCTTCCTTGACAAGGAGCACGACTCACCACTCCCCCAGCCCCTCTCCCCTGTGTATCAGAAGATGATGCCTATTCCACCACTTTGCTACGTTGCACCTTTTATCTCCACCTGCATTTCAAGAGCACCATAAAGGAAATTCCAAGTAACATTAACTTGTCTATCACAAAGTTTAACGCTTCTCCAATAGCCATGGCTTAAAAAGACGAGCTTCCTCATTAGGCCCATGCTTCCCATGTCTAAATTTGGCATGAGTTTCGGCATGCGCAGTGCGTATTACTCCTGCCGTTGGTTTTCCCTATATAGCTGCAGGGGGGGGAGTTGCCACTTGTTTTTCTTTAAAGATCAAGTAATTGTTTCCAGAGAAGCGACTAATAAGCAGTAGGTGAATCTCAAATGTTTCCTGGAATAAGTATTTTGCATCCATTTTGGCATGCTAAAATACAGACAATAGAGTAAGTCATACCACAGACAACAAAATAATGTTAAAACCTTACGTTTTTCTTCACCAACATACCACACAAAATAAAAGTATTTTCAAATTTCTGTGTTTAGATCTCATTTTTTGAGATTATTTTGTGCAGTGAGCTAGAGCTGATCAGAAGAGGCAAAGTCACTGTCACTATAAAAAAACCCTAACTAGCCACTCTAAAACTAAGTGTTCCAGCAGTCTGGTCCCTAATCTCTGGTTAAAAGCAATTAAGTCAATCATAAGAGGTGGGGGTTCTTTGTTTGTTTCCCCCCCCCTTTTTTTTTTCCCTTCCAGTAAAACTTTTAGGGGAAAAGAAGCTTTCAACAAAGTTATCCCATCGGCACATACATACAGGTTGTTATCGGTCACACACAAACGTACAGAGCACACAAATAACGATGCAAGTTCTTACCTGTAAAAGCAGAGTGTCCTTGAGGGACAGCTCTTCAAGTTTTAGTGCAGTCAGAATTATTTCAAGCCCTTTGATGTGATCTATTACATTGGAAGTTAATGTCTGTAGTTCAGTAACATAATCCAGAAAATGTGTAAATACAGGTGGCTATAAAAACAAACACATTTATAAACACATATTAACACCTATCCAAATGACTATTTTATATGACAACTCACTTTGTAACGTCTATCATTCTACTCCTCCCCCGCAATGCTAAGCTATAATCTACATACCCAGATAAATACTACCAGGTAACTAGCTCACCGTAGTGCGGTCAAGGCTTAAAGGCCTGTGGTACTCTAAACCGTGTTTCCTACTAAAAAGCTGTCACATGATGTCAGAGATGTGGCGCATCACCATTTGATTTTACATAGAAAAGGAGTTTTAAAAGTTAGTCCTGAGTAATCTCTAAGCTACTGCACCAGCCTCTACAGGGCAAAGTTTATGAAAAACAGTTTGTTAACATGTCATCTATCCTGATTTTTCTTTCAGTATAAATATACTGTTGGATTGGGGGTGAGGGAAGAAAAGAAAGGAATATTGTCTACCATAGCTACACTGCTTTCTTTTTTTTTCTTCTTCTTTTTTTGCAGGTTGGATTTAAAAGGTCGGAGGACACTGTCACAGTAACTTGATACCCACAGGGCAATGGAGATCGTCTGGAAAAAAGGTACAAGTATGTTACAAGTTGCATTTACAGGAGGCTTCTGAACTCTAAAATTTTAGTGTTCCTACTGATAAGACTCAGAGTAGTTAGAATATGCAACAGGAAACTCTGTTTTCATGAGTGACTGAGATCAAAGAACTTTCACTGTGTTTTAGTCCCAACATTTCTACCCTAAAGTACTCCAAAATTTCTAGTTTCCAAAGAAAAAAAATACCTCAACAAAGAAGACTAGGTTTTCTAACAGGTTTGGATGAGTTTTCAAGGTGCCATCTCTGACTTCAATCAAATCACCTTTACATTTATTGAACAAGTCTGAAAAGAAGAAAAGAAAAGCCTTATTCAGGACACGTAGATCAACTTAAGTGCGTATTTTCTGTACAGCATGTATCTCAGTGCAGCGTGCAAAGCTGTCAGAGGACTGACCGCTAAGCCGCTAATGACAAATTTGGCCAAAGCCTCTTGACAAGGTCCAGCTCTGAAGTTTCCTCGGAATTGTGTTTCATTACAAACACTATCTCCACTCCATTTATTAGCACACCTGGACTAAGCACCAGGGAGACAACAGTTGCCAAGATTAGGCTGCAAGATAGCGAAATGATAGGACATAACGACATTCTGTGGCATGCAACAGCTTCACGACCAGACAAGCCAAGGGGAATCTCAGCCTTGTTCTCTTTCAGAGGGGTCTGCAGATGCATTAACACGCTTCCCCGTAACTGCAACACACTCAGCAGCACATCCTCAGAGCACCACGAAGCTACCAGTGTTTATTCTTCAGTTACCATTTACCTGTTAGTCGTTCTACTAAAGACTTGAAACTATTCCCTATCCTCTCCTGGATTTCTGCTGAGTCTTCTGAAAGAAAAAAAAGTACTTATAAACTACAAGTTTGTGTATTTTCTGCTTCCAGAAAACTAAGAGGCATTTCAACGTAATTTAGTGTTAGCAGTCAAAAGCAAATACAACTGCTTTCAAAGCGGATCCAGTATGACATCAGCATATACTGTACAAAAATGAAGACTCGCATAAAACATTAAATTAAGGCGTCGTCTCCCAGATAACTGAGTGTCATTCAAAAAATTAACAGGCAAGTGACAGTTTGGGTCCGCATCAGCCAACGCCTAATAGTTTTCAAAGTAAACGGAGACACATCTCGCTCCCTCCCACCGCACATCATGACAGTCTGGTTAAACCCCTGCCCCTCCAACACTTACCTAAGCCATTGGTATCTAGTTCATAAATATCACTAACAAGATAAAACAAGCTAGTCTGGCATTGACAGCTGCCATTACTGAAGAAGCCAGCCATTCGGGTAGGAGGAGGGCCAAGGACAGGATACTAGGCAAGAAGCAAAGAAAAAGATAAAGATGTTGCAGCTTTTCCTTATCCAGAACACAGTGTTTGTCTCTGGCACATCTCTCAGTCAGATTCATACACTACAAACTCAGGGTCAGTTAAGTGCATTCTGCAGCCTGCTGGACGTTACAAGATGCATTCAGTTTCTCTGCTTGCATTCACGTTCATTTAATATTTGGGGATAGCTTTTTCCTTAATGGGTACCTGAATTTTTTGTTCTAGAAACTTCTTCCCTGAATCCACTGCCGCTTCCAGCTGCTGAAGCAGGGATCGAACTGTATCAATCTTGGATGAGACGCCGTTCTCTGCAGTCTTTTCAGAGTTCTTTGGTTGAATAGTGTGACTAAGAGTTGGGAGTCCGCTTACTAGCCTTAAAGTTAAAGACCGGATTCGCAACCACATGGTTTCTTCCTCCAGTGAGAGTTTCCTATGTTCTTCAGAAATGTCCCTAGAGAAAGGCACCAAATGTTTTCAGGCAAATGCTTCAATTTTGCAAAGTAGCAAGCTTCACTCAGGTACAAAAGCCTACCCACAGTTATCGAATACTGTATGAAGAGGAAGGAGTGGTCAGAAATTCAGAAAACTGTATTAATACGTAAAAAGGCAGCACTGCTAGAAGTGATGAATGATGCTTGTTAAGTTTGCAGTTAGCCAGCCTAAAGAACATTTAAATATGGCGCTTGCCCTGAAAGGATTTTCTTTCGCCACGTGTGCTGTAAGGAAAAGGTATGACTCTACCGTTGAGGATATTTCTACTCACCTGTCTTTTGGATCCCAGTTAAACAAGACCGTCAGGTCTCTGTTGTCACGCAAATCCTTCCATGGAATGTCATCCTCCTCTGGGCTCAGACTCATGGACTTTATACTTTCTTCTAAGCTGGTTGATCTGTATGTAAGAACAAGCAACATTAAATCAAACATTTGATCACGGGAAACAGAAAACACAGCTCCCTAACAAACCACATTCTCTCCACTGTTCAATTCTTCTGATGCCAGAAATGTTACACATGCACGGTACTGACAAGGATGCTGAAGGGAGAGCAAATTAGAAGCAGAAAGAAGTAGCTCACAGGTTTTTGCCAAAGAGCTGCAAGCGCAACTCACTAAGGTCTCACTTGGCCAGTGTTCTGCCTGTGCACAAATCTCCAGTTTTTTCACGGGCAAGGTACCTCACCTATCGCTGCCATACTTACATATTCGCTTCAAGTAAGAGGTCTAACAACATCCGTTCCGTGCGAACTTGCGCAAAGTGAAGGGAAGAGTTCAGCCTATTTCTAAACGCAATGAATTCTGGGATCTTCTCAAATGCACCGTACTTGTAGGCTTGAATGATATATTCTGAGGTCTGGAAGAAAACACACACCATCGATGTATTAGTTACTTCCATAAATTCAGAACCACCAGAGTTTAACAAGGTCACTGCCAAGAAATTGCATTTCTGTGGTTTTCATCAACCCAGAGGTACAGAACCTGGCAGATACTCAGTCCCCGGGAGAAGCTTGCACTTTCGCTTGTCCAAGTCACCCCAGCAGTTTTGCTACCTTAATTTGAGAATGCCCAGATGCTCCACCAGGCAGTGTGATTTAATAACCAAACCAACACTAAGAAACATCAGGCTGCTGTTGCCACTGAGACTGAAAAATACTTAAAGGAGGGGAGAGATGATTTTGGAAGGCTTTTTTTTTTTTTCTTTTTTGAGATGCATTATTCAAATCATTGTTTCATTGCGAGAAGTACTTTCAGGCAAAATAAATATATCCCAGATTTTCTGGAACTGACTTGGATGTGCATCACATATTACCACAACATAGATTAAAAAAATTACTCACACATTTTTTTATTTCTCTTTTTTATTAGATTTTTGAATACAGCGTCACAAGATATCACGCAGTGTATACACATTACAATACAATCTAAACACCAAAGGAAACTGTCAGGGTCCATGGGATAGTTTGCTTCCCCTCTGATGAAATGCAGCAATACAAGGCACGCAACTAATATTTCACATCCGTCCAAGTAATCTCCAGAAGGAGATTTATATGATGAAGGAGCCCCAAACAAGCACTGTACTGAATGAAAATTTCTAACGGTAGAGACAGAGTGAACAATTTATGTTCCCGATCAAGACAGATGGCTCTAGTTTTTACATCAGAATTACTCCACAAGTGAGAAATTCTGGCAAATCAAATATTTTCTTCAGAACAATATTATGAAATGCACTGAAGATGAGAGGCACCAAAAAGGCCCCTGGTTAACTGAACTTGATACGGTACTAACAGACTTAACCTGTCTGGAAGGCTCTGAGAGACTAGAAGCTAGTGTGAACAGATGAAAGCCACCTTTTTTTTCCCCTTTAAAATAAGCAATGTCCTCTCGGTAGCTCTGTCTTTTTTTCCTAAGAAATTTGGTTACTTGCACTGTATGAAAAAAATATGCCAAATATTCAACAACATACCCTCTGATAAACAGCCTTGCAGAGTTCATTGTCAGGCTGCGGGATTGCGCTATGGGCGCTAATTCAACTGCATCGACGTGGTTTTTAAATCCCCATAGGATACGTTGGTGTTCTGTTTGCCTGCAGTATCTGGAGAAATTAAAGACGGACGGACACAAGAAAATTAGAGAGATTACTTGTGATTCTGCATATTTAAAGGAGGACTATCTTGATAAGCATAAAGTTGCCTTTTTACTTTTCGCCAAATATAGCAATACTGCCTTCTATTCTCCTCCCTGTCCTTGGCATCATCTCCCAGAGCAGAAATATTATGTCAGGACTGCACAGCATCCTAAATGGCTGTTACTCACGGGACCCACTCTTAAACAGGATTCACTTCAGGCTGTTAAGTTCAGCAAGTCAGAAGGAAAACATATTTATCCAAAGTAACCAGTTTGAATCAGTAGCTATATTTTTATGCCAGACCACTTCGTTTATATCCCACAGTTCCTGTTCTAGGCAGAGTCCCACGCGCAGCGTGCGGCAGGACACGTTCTCTATGCTGTAGCAGACATTCCAGCTATCTTAACCATCAACCGAGAGAGAGCAGGCAGTATCTGAAATCACGTAAAAAGGTAACTTTTAAAGGATAGTCCTCCTTTAACGTTGCAGTTAGATGCTTTTATGGGACTCGAATGGGAAGCTGGTATCAGCTGGTATCAGCTTAGTATGAAGGGGCAACCCCAGCAGAACCACAGCAGCACAGAAACTGGTAGCAGATTCTGACCTTGTGATACTTGGGACACTTTTTTCGTCTCTACTCTTGTCATGCCATCATCCTAGGTGAACAGTACCCTGAACTGAGCCTTCACTTCCTGCAATTTGCACCTTACAGTTGGTTTAAAGGACACTTGCTATTTGCAAATTAGTACAGCTTTTGATGCATTTCCTAACTAAAAGGATCTTAAGGTGATAACCACTGGAAACGTCCAGAACACACGAGAGACTGGGCTAGCCAAGATCAACAATGGCTCCTGGTCCTTTGGTCGCAATACTCTGCCTCCAAGATGAGACATGATGCAAGTGGGTTCCAGAGGCACATCCTTATCTTGTAGGATGAAGAATTACATAATGCTGATGGCATCACTTTCGCCCCTCTTGCAGTTTCAACCTTTTAAGGTGTGGTAGTGAGGCAGGTTGAACCATTCAGGCACTGCCTTTTCAGGATTTCTGGAAGACGAGTCGAGTAGCATTTTCCCAGAAACAGCACTTGGAACGTGGCTGTCTTCGCCTGCGTACAGGTGTTGAGCTACTGGAGACAATCAGCTCTTCTCTGCTGCAAGCACCTTCATCGTTCATGCCAAAGAGAATAACCTTCTTCCAAGGTAAGCACACCTGAAGTTACTTCAGATTGTTTTCCAGGGAAAGATAATTTCTTGATGCTTTACAACGCAGGGTTCCCAAACAGACAAGTGACATTCAATAATTTTTTCGGTTCACTTTTTTCACCTGACACCCAGCAGTCGTGCTTCAGACCGTTGGTTCCAGGTATGCTTTTCATTAACATTCACCAAGTGACTTTGAAACAAGACCGAACAAGTTACTCCTCATCAAGGGGAGAAAAAAAAGAAAAAAAAAAAAAGAGAAAGAGAAAAGAGGGGGGAAAAAAGCCACCACTGTCAACAACAGACACGTAGGAGAAAGCTGTCTGGCTCCAGGGCTTCACTCTAGCACAACACATTGCACCCAGGACCCCAAAGACTCTTAGCAAGTAGAATCAGTGCTTAAACAATGAGCAAGTGAGGGACGCGGATAAGAGCAAGCTCCCATCGCACAATCTACATGCTCCTCTGTGTATCCCGCTCCCTGCAGTGACGTTTCTGTGTCAGACACAGGCCACAGTAACTCAGCATCTGCCTTCCAGGCACAGGTAAACAGCAGCTGGTATCTCGTACACAGGAATAACCTGGGCTGCCAACAGAGCAAGGGTACTCTTCTGAGGGATCATTGTGTGAGCATCTTTACTATTCAGTACAGAAAAGTCTTGTGCTTTTATCTGTTTCTGGGATGGTGGGAAAGCAAGTTGTGTGACTGCAGAGCCTTTGGAGCCAACTTAGCCAGTGGCTGACTGGAAGTATTACAACTGTATCGCACCTTTGGTTCTTACGAAGTAAAAATAAATTTTCTTCACCTACCTCTCAACAGTGATCAAACTGTAAAATATAAATATACAGGATATATTCCCACTCCTCAGAATAGGGCTGCCTTGCAAGTTTTAGGGAGATGGGCTGACACGCATACACCTCCCTACCAGAATTCTGGACTAGTTCTGCTCCTATTTGCCCAATATATTTCCACCAAGACTTCAAGAATGTGTTGTTCCACCGTTCTCCCACCTAACCCATTTTTCATGGATTCCACGGAAATTCTGAAATAGAATTGATATTTTCCCTGTGAATATATCAGAATGTACATCAGAGCGTACTTTCCAAGTAAGATTACTGACAAGTACGCTTACTAACCAGCAAGCTACAAGCATGCTACATGCCTAGGGCATGGCGTGCATTTTAGGAAGCACTTGATCTCTTTGGAGATCTCTTTCAGCTACTCTCCCCTCACTATCTCCTCCATTCCAGTACCAAGACTCTCATTCAAGACAACTTTCTTTTCATTCACACCACTTTTTGGGGTGAATTGAATAAAGCAGATAGTTCCCATTAGCACAAGACCAGCTTTTGGCATTTGACCCTATCACTTCAAAATAATGCAGTTAGTCATGGGCTCTGCTCTGCCTTCAGTGAAGCTGAGACTTCAAGACTCGGTTTTCCCCCTCTGAAATCCTCCCTCCTGGTTCCTTGCACCTTCCCTACCTTTTAAAGCGATGTGCATTCCTCACCATCCCCGTGTGCCCAGGACAGCCATCACTAAAACATGCTGCTTCAGTGACTGTCACACAAAGGACTCATGAGTATGCCATCACCGTCCTGACCCGCCATCCCTGGCTGCTGCATGACTTTCCAAAATGCTAGAAGTTATATGACACCAGAACTTACTTGCCACATGACATTTCACTTAAATTCTTGCATAAAATTACAATCCATTCATTTAAAAGTAATCATACCTGGTTTGGAGGAGTATTAAAACTGACTTTTATGGAAAGAAAGCTAAAGCAAAACCCCATACAACAGTAAGTTACAAATTCTTGTAGTGAGAAACACAGGTTGAGGCAACCTCTGCTATAAACAAAGTTACGTGTATTATTCCTCTTTGTTATCAACCACTACATTTCTGTAAGCCCTTACATGGGGCACAGACTTCCGTAAGGCATCTTGACATAACTGCTCTGTTAATGACACACAGGTTTCTTTCAACTTACATCTTTCTGGTTGGAGTGGAAAAACCTGAGTGCAAAATTGCAGGATTGGGATGCAGCAGCGTAATGGCCCAGTGACTCTGCATAGCGCGTCAGAAGATAGCTGCAACACAACACAAATATCAGCACACAAACCTGGGGAAACCTGAATTTCAAACACAGCTCTGAATAGTGAACTGCAGCACAGTCCAGCTTTGATGAAAAGTCTGGAGGTTTAACAGATGGCAATCACAACATTAGTTTTAAAATTCAAGCTTTTAACAGTAATGGAAGGAATTCTTAATTTTTTAAAAAAACAGTATGTGGGCACTTGGGAGTTCCTCCATCCAGCTTGCTAAGTGTGCAAGAGCTTTACTTAATTACATACCCACAAACACACTAACCAAGGCACGGCCTTTTGGTATGTTTGTTTTAACTAGCGCTCCCAAGCTTTGCTGAGCAATGACACAAGCCAGAACACCAAGCTGTGACTGGCATCAAGATATAAATTTCACAAATTTCTTTCAGATTCCCTTTAGTTAATACTCCAAAAATCCAAAACTGATCAAAATCACACAGGAAAGATACTCCACAAGAAGGGGAGCATACTTCAGTAGACGTGTCTCATGTAATTCCAAAACACTTCTACACAACACCATATGAAAATCTGATAATCTGCTAACTTTCAGTAGCAAAGGAAACTGAAGATCTCGGGACTGGTTACTGGAGGGTCACCATCACCAATTATTCTCAGTATATACTACCCACCCGATGGTGTCGTGCTGTATGTGTTTTGCATCGAGGCTGGAATAGAGCTCTGCAACGGGTTCAAATGCACCAAGCCTGCAGTAGATTCGAATGAGCAGCAATTTAAACTGAGCATTAGAAGGACTATGAGATAACCCTTCTTCTAAGAGAGTTAGGCACTGCCACACAGCTGTCTCTTCACCTGGTGACAAAGACAAAACACACAGACAGGTGTGATCAGAGAGAGGCACCGAACACCGTTCACTTTGGCGTTGAAGCTTCCCTTCCTCCTGTTACACAAAATGGTCCCATGCACTTAAACATGCAGATGGCATTCATCAGCCATGTTGCTGCCCCTAAAACATAACCCCCACCCCAGCATTATAGCTGCTCTCCGAGGGAAAGGTGGAGGAATAATTCCTCGCAGGGAGTATCTACCTCACCTTTCATAGAATCATAGAATGGTTTGGGTTGGAAGGGACCTTAAAGATCATCTGGTTCCAACCCCCCTGCCATTGGCAGGGATACCTTCCACTAGACCAGGTTGCTCAAAGCCCCGTCCAACCTGGCCTTGAACACTTCCAGGGATGGGGCATGCACAGCTTCTCTGGGCAACCTGTTCCAGTGCCTCACCACCCTCACAGTAAAGAATTTCCTCCTTATATCCAATCTAAATCTACCCTCTTTCAGTTCAAAGCCATTACCCCTTGTCCTATCACTATACTCCCTTGTAAAAAGTCCCTGTCCATCATCTTTCCTGTAGGCCCCCTTCAGGTACTGGAAGGCTGCTTTAAGGTCTCCTGGGAAATTTGTATAGAGCAAAGGAGTCGCACATGGGCACGCTGCAGAAGTGACCTTCCCTGATGAGTCCTGGACTCTTCAGGATTTCTAGCTTCTATGTACAGAGCACTCCCAAGCTCTATGCAAGAGAGCAGCACAGAGCCAGGAATTCAAGAGCCCATGCTCCACCAGTGACCTGCCAGGAACCTGATGATGGATTTACTTAGGCTAAAGACTAAATCTTCCTTGGGAAAGACAAAGGCGTAACTGACAGCTACACCGAAGGGCAGGGATACGAACAGCCACCGTTGGAGACTGACTCTGTGGGATTAGGAGACTAACAGGCAGAGCAGATGTGGAGCACAGGAATACTCAAGACAGGGCAACAGGTCTCAGCAGAAGGCTGAGAAGCAGGGGATCCAAAAGACAATGTATGTCAGGGAGGGAAAGAAATAATCTCAAAACACCTCTGATATCAGAAGGGAATTGTCAGCAGAACTCGTGCAAAGGGAGAGAAAACATTACACATGGGAAACTCGGAACAAGCTTCTGAAGACAGCCAGCACTGAGCTGCAAGAGTCATCAGCAAAACTCTGCCAGGACTTACAGGACTTAATCAGAAAAATTAAATCCCTTTAGAGGTCAGTGAGGTTCGTATCAAACACCAACTGAATAGAGGGACTCCTGAAATACCTCATATTGAGAAAAAAACCCAGAAAGCTATGGGCCTAACAAGCCATGCTAAGTATATACTGGCCACAGGGGTACGGTCTCCCTATCCCATCCATCCAGGGCAGTATTAAGCAAGACACAATTTTAGGAACGTACCTTCTAGCCACAGATCGAGCAGCAGGTGAACTGCAAGCAGGCAGTAATAATCTGAAAACTGCAATTCAGTTTTCAAACAAGACTTGCCTAAAAAGAAAAAAAAAAAAAAAAGTTACCCCTGAATTACTAACAGTGCTGTCAGCTGCTTCTCACATTGTCAGCATTATCAAATGACACAGCTATCTGGCAGACAATAGCCACAGATTAATTTATAAAATCCAGAGCTGTCTTAAAAACTGAAACAGCTGTATACATGCTGCATTTGTTCACAACATGAGTGGACTTTGGGCTACTTCATATGTTGACATCTGCTGGAAGAAGAAAAGACTCTCCTACAACTGCAAGATTTACAAATTAATATTCTTGCCCATGTATTTGTCCTATGTACACCAGTGATAAAGCCTGGCTTTGCTTAAAGGCACAGACAATTCTGCAAAGATACAAACGTACCATCTGAACTACCCAGGAATGTCTCGTTTATCTTTAAGAGACACAGTTGAAAAGAAAAAAAAAAAAGGGGGGGGAAATGGATAATTCAGGTACACCCAAGGATATAGATAAAGGAGAAAGCAACGTATTATCTAGCGGCACAATGACTGCCATCAGCATTTGGGCTGTTCTGTCCCCCTGAAAGAGCTCTGAACTTTTGCTCATAAAAAGCTGCAAGCGAACGGCAACATTAGTTTCAAGATTTTTCTCACCAAACTCCAATCCATGGCGGTATCTTAACATCAGCTCCCGGACCACAGTCAGCTTTTGCTTCTTATCCATGGCGTGATAGATACCGAGCAACCTTGAGAGCTGCACCACACACAAGTGTTGCTGCAGGGCTTTGATATCGGCTGGCAGGGCGATTTCATTCTCTGCTGTTGCCGACAGAGGGATTACTTCCAGCAATTGACTGATGAACTGAAAGGGAAACACTGCTGTTAAATTCTGCAGGGCATCTGGGACTGCACGAACGGAAAGCATCATTTCCTCCCTCAAATCAAGCGAAAAAAAAGGCAAGGTGGAAATGTCAGTAGTAACCCTGACATCACACTGAAATCAGTGGTTAAAGAGCTGGCTTCGAGACTTTTTTTTTGTTTTGAAAGGCGATGAGCGCACAGTTCTGGTTGCACTCAATAGCTTTTAGTAAGTTTCATCAAACAGATGGAGGAAAAAAAAAAAAAAAATCACAGGCAAGTTTCCAATACATTGACACACAAGGGAGTCCAAGCACCTGTTAACACTCACAGTAACAACATATGCACAATTAAAATAATTAGTTACTGAAAGGCTTCACAGCACACTTCCAGGAAATAGTGGTTTTGTACTAGCTATTACATTTTCTCTTAACTCTGAAGTAATGCACTGTACTCAGTGAGGTCATAATCTTTGACTAATGACTTATTTTTTGAATTAAGTTGTAAGAAAAGCAGCCTCTCATTGTTTACAGTTTTAATAGGAGACAGCAGACTCCTCACAACATGCAGTCAGGGCCGGACAGTGGGGTTTTGTTGCCCTAAAATCCCACAGTGTTTACAAACTTAAAACTGAGTTAAAGCCAATGAATTCAGCTTGACTACAGTTGGTCTTGAAACACAAGAACTATATGAAATGCATGACTGAGGAAAAAAGCATGACAGCTAGGTGGGAGGAACACATAGCACCATGCACACAAATTCCAGTTTTCCCATAGGCTTTGATGAAGACTGTGTTGACAAATCTTTTCAGTTTGAGATTTTGCCAAGCTGGGCAAGGTCAACCGAATCACTAGGCTGCATGCTCCAATTTACGCCTCTAGGAAGTCAAGACTGATGTCACGGTGATTATTTCTGGAAAATCTCGTGTGCCTAGTGGCCCAGCAAGATCGCCACATTCTCAACTACTGAACTGTAACACTATTCAGAACTCTTAAAAAAAGACCCCCCCCAAGCTGTGTATAGCATCTTTGGCTGAGAAACAAGAATAAATCTAAGACAATCTAGAAATATTTTCTTTAATTAACTTAAACTTTCAGATTTCCAAAACGCATCAGCCCTTTAGCACCGCTAACCCTCCTCAGCCACACGTCTCCTTGACCGAGTTAAACTGCTGCAGGTGCAGGCTTCAGAGACAACAGCCGTACGCTGGAAAGACCTTCTAATATGTCAGTACGACGCAGTGATATATGCACTAAATCAGCAGCAGTTTTAAGGCCAATCAGAAAATTATAGAGAATTTATTCAAAGTCATGGTTTTACAAGCACTATGACAAAACTGTAGCCTAAACTATTATTTATAAATACCATTCCCCCTCACTCCAGGCTTAGAATTTGTTTCCTAGAAAACCAGTTTAAACCAGTTTAGTGCTTCAGGACTTCAGGGTTACCTTGCAACGGTATCACCATTTCCAGAACTATGAGTTAAATATCCTACTGACCACACCTCTTGCCAGCGGAGTAAAAACACACCTTTTAACATAAAACATCAGCAGCAGCCCATACATGCCAGGGCCACCATTCTCCTTATTAGTGAGGCTGTGGGAAGAGCTTGCATTAGAAGTCAAAAAGTATTTTAATAAACTAAGAAAACACCACCACTATCTACACTTTGTTTACAAACATTTTATCACCAGCCTCTGGCTGATCCAGGATTCTCCGTCTAGCCCTCCCCAGCTCCGATCGCTTTACACAATGGCTTAGACCAACAACGGGGTGAGCGACAGGATTCCCAGCTGCTGAAGTCATTCAAGAGCTGCTCCTGACTCTGCACAAATAGTCTTTTCAGTGAAAGAGGCCTTGTCTCAGAAGGATTCTGGAAAAGTTGCCATAGGTCTCTTGGTCACCCCTTGATCAGTATTAATGCGTCCGTTCTTTAGCACTGCAGCAGAGCCAAGCAAAACATCTCTGTGACATCCTACCTGCATCGGATGAGGGAGTGGATTTTTCCCATTGAACATATAACTTTAATGGGAAAAACAAGTGATGAGCAAGAAGGGAAAGTAGAGGATGTCTTTGTAAAACGAAAGTTACAGTACACAGCAATGGGAACTGCAAATGAATGAACAGGATGGTCTTTCTCTTTATTGTTTACACATTACTCCACCTTGTAAGCTGTGATCTACAAACAAAAGTGATGAGAGATTACTCATTTAAAGATGAGCTAATTGGGTAGCTTATTAATTGGACTCCGATTCCTAGGGAGCTTTTCACTACAAGATACAAGCTCGTATCTTGTAAATTTTCAACAGCATTATGAGCTTTTAATTTTCAATACCAGAATTCAACCAAGACCATCTCAAAGCACCCTGACACCTTAAAATTGTAATAAAAAAGCCAAATGAATACTACATCTGGGTCTGAGACTCTGCAGGATCAAACTTAGTTTTTAGTCTCCAGTAAAAATCCTTTGTATGAAATTGCTCAGCGTATTCAGATGTTCGCCATATTTTCTGCAGTGCAAAGAGTTTTCTGAATTTCAAACAGAAGGTGAAAATTTGATGTTTCCAGTCTTTTAATATGATCCACAGGTATTTTAAGACAAAGGGCCCAGAGTGCAAACAAGTGCTGCAGTTCCTGCCACCACTTCTTTATCTTTCCTTACCTTTGTGTATTGGCTGGATGGGAGGAGATCCACAAATACTTTGAGATCAGTAAAACAGCAGGGTTTGTCCCCAAATTTTTTGAAGTATTGGAACATTAGTTCTTCTGGATCACCTAGGAAAAAGGCCAGTTCATCTCTTTAATATGCTCCATCAAAAGTTGAATCTGTAAAATCACTATGAGAAATCTTTGTTAATGCTTTTTTTTTTCTCCCCTCTTCCAAGATTACATAGCGATTTAGAAAGCAGATAGCTGCACAACTGCAGATTTTAACAGAGGCTCAATGTCTTTGGTAACCAAGGACACATAAAAAAACCCCCAAGAGCTTCATTCAAGCTACTTTGGCAGATAAGAGCTCAGCGTAACAGGCATGCATACACAGCCTCCGCTTATCTAACAGTAACTTATTTTTGGATGGAAATACAGAAAGAATAAGTAGCACAGGTGTTGCTCTAATCACATTCTCTCCTTCACTGATTCCCTAAATGTGATTTTTAAATGCCAGTTTTTAAAAAGCAAAACCTGGTACTGCTGCCAAAACACCTAAATGAAAAAACACCCAGAGATTACAGCATAACAGCAGGATTTATTGCAATAGCAGTGCATCAGGAATGCACTTTTCATTACGTCAGCGACTGTATGCCCCTAGATCCCACGGGTCCTTTTGAAAGTTTCCATGCTTACTTTTACAAGCCCTGGAGCAGTCTGGAACTACCTGCCTTTCTTCAAGGCTCATCTTCTAATGCTTTCAAAATGCTTTACATACAGACAACAGCACGTACATTTTCATAACAGACATTGTATTTAACTCGGTGATTTAGCAAAGAGCTTGTTCCAAGTTTGTGTTCTCTCCAAAAGATTCATTTATCATCCAGTTAGTGGCTCTTACCTAGTTTATATTCATCATTACAACCTCTGTATCGCAAACGTCTGATCAGCTCCAGTTTAGCTAAATATGGTCCCCGAAGCGGCCGAGAGCTCTTAGATTCTTCTGTTATCCTCTCTTCTATAAATTTCACAGCTTGCTCTATAGAATAGTGCACCTCTCCTTCCAAAGAGCTGTGCAATTAAAGAGACAAAAGGTTCTTTGATTTTTCCCATTGGTAGGGCATTGATAACACATGCTCAGCATACTCCCAGGATACTCTTAAGGAAATCTGGCATGATGGATTCTCTAGCTTAATCACCATGAAAAATGGGAACTGGAAGAGTTCTATAGTGTACAAACCACTATTTATACAGCTGTTTCCAATAAACTATTGCCAGCCTCCAAAACAAAGTAGGAAGAACACATCATTTGGGGTCCGATGTTAAGAAGTCACCCCAAGACGCAGACAGCGGGGTACTGAATACATGAAAGCAAACAATCTGCTGTAGCACAAAGTAAAAACAAACCCACAGCAAAACTGTTAACTTACTGCTCTTCTTCTGGTGGAGGTGTCCAGGATTCATCAATGAGTTGAAACACTGAATCAAAGTAAGTTATATAAAACTGCCAATCATCTGAGCTGAAACAAAAATCAGGCACAGAACAAAGTTTAGGGAATTGCCAAAACAGTAACTCACTTCTAAAACTGCATTCCATGCAAAAGCTGAATTTAAGGAATAGCACATATTCTTATTACAAAACACCAATGGTAATAAGAATAATTTCTCCTTGAAAAGCTCTCACATCTTAAGAATGCTATTATCCTGAACTTCTTGAAACATATTAAAGGAAACAACTTTGATAAAGAATTGAGGCAAGCTACAAATTCTCTTAACATTTACATTCCAATCAGAGCTCATGAATATCCCCACAAAATGCTAAGGCAGAAGTTTCTCCTGCCCACGTTCAGAGCAATTTAAGAGTATAGAACAGGAGATGCCAAATACAAAGAGGTAAAGCTGAAGATGTCCTTACATGATGTTCTACACAGTCAGTGCTGTGTTCAAGTGTCCTGTAAAGCTGATGCTTATTTTCTCCAGTTTTTCCCACTGCAACTATATTTAACAAATATTAAATACCAAGAACAACTCCTCTAGAGAGGAAACATTTTGCTGTTCCCGTGGACAGTGGATGCAGACAGAGCCTTCTATTCTTCAAGCCTCTGTATTTAACTTCTACTTAAGATTAGGGCACAGCTAAATGCAAAAAGCAAACAACAAATCTCTCTTGACAGTTCCAAGAGACAGACTTGATCATACTAGTACGCTCTCTCCTGATGCATCTGTTCAAAGCATTACATGCATTTCCCAGTATGAAGTCTGGCCAAGTGAGAGAAATGAAGTTCCAGAAAATGAAATGTAAATGCAGTTCTCCTCCTCTCCCACCATGAAAGTTAGAGTTGGACAACCAGCACAGCCTTTAGAAATAAGGAGGTAAAGAAAATTCTATCGCATTAATGTGTCGCTAAAGTCAGCCTTCAAAAAGAAGCAACTACAGCCCTGACACTGACTCTCCCTGTGACCTTCACCATGTCCCTTTAACATTCCATTCTGCTGCCCTTTTCCTCAGGCTTTGGAGCGTAAACGTTTGGAAATGCTTTGAGATCCTCTGATGTTCTTCTATTTTAACCGCCATTTACAAAAGCCACTGAACAAGGCAATTCACAACTAGCCCAGAATTTTTCTTCAATTTTTTAGTAGGACTGCAGAAATATCATCTCACTTTTTCAGCAGCAGCCTTCTCGACAGCGCGTTGCACTCTGGCCACCTACACAGCTTCTTGTACATTGCCATACACTTGTTCTCCCGGCTTTGGAGCTCACTTGTCAGCTTCTCTAAATTCAAAACAGAAGGGCAAGTTTATTTAATCAATGCATTTCCTTCTCTACTTTCTGCACAAAGCTTCTTATTATAGCCAAGGATGCAAAACAGTAAATGTAAGAGAACAGGAGAGAGGCCCTTGAAGGATAGAAAGGACAGATTTGCTATGGAAACCTTCATATCTCAATTCCTTAAAACTGCAACTGCATTTTAATCACCAGAAAGAGTCCACAAAAATGTAGGATATTAGGAACTTTTTTTTTTTTTTAAAGATGGCAGCTACACCAAACTAACATGCTATCCATTTACTACTGCTAAGCATACTGCTGCCAAGTTCATCACTGAATAACACGGAATGGTTAAAACCAGCTTGCACGAGAGCATCTCCAGAGTTTGCGTCAATGTTTGAAACTGGTGCTAAGAGTCAGGCTTCTTACAGCCTTTTTTGTAACCAGTGGACAAGTGTGAAGCAAAGGAGAACTGCTGTTCCTCCACGCAACTGTGATTATTAATTGACAGAATAAGTTACCTCCTAGTTTTCCTCTCACAACATCTAAGGCTTCCTTATACTTCTCCAAACGTTCCAGAATCATGTAGTACAGTTCGACCTTAAAAGAAAGATTAGGCTGCAATGAAGTTTGCTAGTAAAACAATATACAGGTGTGCCAAGAAATAAAGTGGCTTGTGTTACTGTCATTAGAAATAGGAGATAGCCAGGCCTGCAAAGCTATCTTTAGCATCCCAGAGGGTGGAACATTCAGGAATTTAGGTCTTTTTTCCATTCTCAGTCCTGAAGTTTCTCTTGGGGCCTCCCAGGGAGCAAAACCAAGTACTTCATCAGTCAAATCAAATGCCAAAAAATTTCCTTGGCCGCACAATTCCAAATCCCTCTCAACCCTCTGATCTTGGTTTTCCTTCTGTTCTGCTACATCCACATTTACTTCCAGAACACTACTGATTATCTTGGAAAACTGTTAAAATAATCAACTTCCTTTAACAGTGCAGTCCTTGTCTCAATAATGTTCAAATCAAGCTGAAAGCATCTGCAAGACTTACTTCAGCCTCAGCTTCAATCTTATCCTCTTTCACCATTTTTTCCACCATTCTCTCAGCTAGTGGCAAAAACATCGTCTTTGAGAGGTTTTCATCCTGTGCTGAAATAGACTAAGGAAGAGAAGAATTATTGTAACAGCTCATCAACTTTTTGTGCTGTCCCACCCACTGCTTTTTTTCACATTAGAAGAGGCAAAAAAACCCACCCAGGTGCTTCGATCCCCCCCAAACCACACATTCAGAGCTGCCATCTGTCACCTGCAGAGAGCAACTGCTCTGCTAAAAGGCAGCAATAAAACTAGCGCTATACTGAAAAGCTCACTCTTCATTACGTTGTCCAGAGACTCACGCATCTAGGCACACAATATCCGTGGCAAATAGCATGTAGCAAGAATGTGTTTCTGTTTTCCATGGCATGGTATTTTAGAGAATGTGATTAATGCCTCCATGCTTGTTTTTTTGCTTGGCCAACACTCTGTCAGGTTCTCTGATCAGTGCCTGAATCTGCTCTCTCAACTAACAGCAGCACAGCTGATCTGCTGTGTATTCCTGCAGATTTTCCGCAGCCTTAAAGACATGCGAAGTCCAGAGCTCTCATTTATCTCTTCCTAGAGCCTTTATAACCTAGTTACAGAGAGGAACCGTTCTGCCTAAGGAGCTGCAGATATTTGAGGATTTATTCATCAGCTCTCTAGCTAAACCAAACTAAACAGACAGCAGGGTACTGGTCCAGATAAGAGAGTAATTCGAGTTGTATAAACGTGGCAAGGCAGACCAGTTAAGTTGCATTATAAAAACACTACAGCATTCATGTTGAATCACATCAATAATGCTGCTTAAGGAGGGCTCAGTCCTTCTCCCAGCATCACAGAGAAACAGTTCAGACAGACATTTTACTTTCAATATTTCTAATATCTTCACTTGTAACATTGCTATGTTTGCACTATACCTGCAGCAAAAGTCAAACTCATTTGCAACACTGTACACACCTGCATGATCAGGCTCATCACAGACCAAAAATAGTAAGGATTTTTGGGTACAATCTTATAAAGTGCCATTCCAGCCTGAAAAATATAAGACAAAGTTTCATCATTCCGGAAACGTATCTGTTCATGAGCTCTCATGACAGACAACGCAAGCTAAGCAGCAAGGATGGCAGCAGACAACTCGGAATTAGCAACTAGATGGGAGGATTTTTATCAACCCGTGAGCCATTCCATCCTAACACACATTCCAAAGAAGAAAATAGAGGGTGAAAATGTTTCAAAGATCAAGTACTTTGTGCAGGTCTGACAAGGAACGGCAATGAGCACGTGTGTGTACGATTGCCTAAACAGATGACAGCTTTAATTAGAAGTGGTAACTACATTGGGAAGCAGAAGACTTATTCTTGAGGAGCCAGGAGGATATTTCCAGTGCTGATTTTCCCCAGTATGCTCAGTCAGTGCTAAAAGGCACAAACCACACACCCCTCGTAAGCAACTGCCCTTCAACACTCATTTCATACATACGCATACTCAGATATCCGAAAGATGAGGTCACCTATACGTGCAAAGCAGTGGTTAAGCAAAGGTCGAGCCGAAAGCTTCGCTGTATCAAAGCTGAGCCAAAGTATTCAAGATTCTCTAGCCTAACACAGAAACAGTTATTCACGTATTTCTCTCACAGATTTCCTGTGTCTGTATATACTGAAGGACAACACTTTTACCCATCCAAAATCTGTAATTAATTTTCAGAAACTACATATAATACAGACTACTACCACAGATAGACTGTTGTGCCAATGTCCTGACTGCAGTCGCAGTTTGCATTTTCCAGTACTTTCAGCTGCGACGCCCCAGAACACTGAGGTTTATTTTCACTCTCCAATCAGTCAGAGATGCAAAGAGCGTGTGGATGCTAAGTCCTTAGGTCAAATGCACAGGCCAATTTGGAACCTCCTACCCTCTGACAATGTCTGGATAACCTGATACATGTTTGTATGACATTTTAAACATACAAAAGGTCAGATAAATGTTAAATATCGTTATCTGTGCAAGGCTGGCATTTTTTCCACTCGTGGTTGTAGACAGGAGCACAGTTAACATACAGACACGTCTCTGAAGTTTAGATTGTCATATGAGGCTTGTAATTTCATGTACATTAATGACTTAGCCCCTGCCTACAGCTTGAAGTCAAACAGCATACAAGTTGGGCTACAATGGAGAGTAACACTTCTGCTCAATATATTCTTTTAGTTATTTTAACTTGTACAAAAATTCAAGTCACCTTAACACAGTGGAAACGAGAGGGAGTTTAGGGCTTATTTACTTGGCTTTCTGTGCTCTTTTATACAGAAGAGTGAGCACGCATGCTTTGAAAAGAATCTTCCATTTATAGGCATTCTCCAGGCACCTAATTTGGAAGGGATGAAAACAAAACTAACCAGCATGACACTGTTCTGCCAACCGAGAAGTAAGATGTACTTTAAGGAAGTGCTTTTTAGCTTTTCTTCACTGAATTACAACCAATACCAGCCCAGTTATATGTTATATGCCCAGAGCTAAAAGCATGGCGAAGATTACTCTCCCCAAAGATAACAGCAAACTAAGGAGCAAATCAAGTCTGCAAACAGGGATCAGAAGATCTTGCTTGATCCTCTTGTATCTGTTCCAGAATTCCTTTATAATACACTGCCTCATACGTAACCACCGTACTGTTCAAGACAGATTGATAAAAACCTCCCAAAATAACCAACATATTCTATCAGACCAGATATGCACACAAAAGGCACCGTTGTCCTCTCCCATGTAAGGAAAATAAAGCATTTATCTTCAGATAACCCACCCCCTAAATAAAGGTCTTTTAATTTTAAGCCTTTCTGCAAAAACTAACATAGAGTATAACTTCTGCATTAACCCAGCTGAGCTTTCTGGAAGATTACTTGTAATATGAAGAGGCATTAACAGTAAGATATACAGAAAGAGACACCTTAAAATGACCAGAACACAAATTGTTGATTGTACCTGTTGCATCTTCTTGTATTCTCCAACCCTGGCATAGGCCATGAAGAGATGAGAGTGATACTCTTCACTGTTGGGAACCTTCTTTACAGCTGCCTCATAAAGTTTGGTTACCAGTTCCGCTAAACCAAAACCAGATGCTTGAGTTAAGACAAATTTGGGAATAATTTTAACGCACAGCTACCTAAAGATAGCATTGGTGATACTCTGAACAGTAATTTAATTACACTCATCAACCACAGAAATGGCACTTTCTCCCGCACGACCCCAAGCACTACAAACATCAGGCAAAGGACGAAAGTGCTTAAAAAACCCAACCAACCAAACCTCAAAATAGAGTTAACAGCAACAACTGAGCTGCTCAGAAGCACTTAAGTCTTTTTCTTAAGAAAGTTTATCTATTTTGGAGCATTAAACCAAATGAAGATTTCTACTCCTGGCAAAATGACTGCTCCACATGAGTTATCTATCAAAACACAGAACATTTTCAGAACCTAATACCAAATTAGTTACTCTTATCACAGGTTTACTTATGTTAGTCATATCCTGTTATTCCCAATTGCCTATTTTAATACTCTTAACAAGTACAATACTTCACACTGTACTTTTTAATAATAGGTCTATCATGACTAAGTACTTATGATATTATAATACGCAAAACTTTCTTACATTTTCATCCTTCCAGGTTTTTTTCCTTACATATACAATCATATCTCAGTGTAGTATTAGAAAACTAAATGTAATTTGTCTTCAGTTTATATATCCTCGACACACATACATAAAACATCTAATTACAATTTGCCTGCAGGACCAAAAGTGGAAGTGCCTAACACCCACTATTTCCTTTCTGAGTTATAAGCCTAAAAGTTAGAAACCTGAGCTTAACGATTATGCAAGCTGTTTAGAATCATAGAAAGGCTTTTGACATCTTCAAGGGTTTGTTTATATTGAAGTCACACATACACACAAAAATGTTGTATTATTCACTAAATGATGCTTTAACTCCACATATACATACACACACATCTAGAAAGAAATAAACTAGGAGAGCATAAGCAATTGCTATATTGCAGACTGATACCAAATACCCATTTCTATGGAAGCTGTTTCACCCCATTGTCATTGCTCCAGCAATTCAACAGCAAACGTTGCTACCACCACCAAGAACCACAAGAAGCTGCCAGAAACAACAACTGTTTAGAGCTGTAGATAAGCAGTATATAAGGTCTGGCTTCTTTCAGAAAAGCACATACAATTTTACTCTGTCACTCAAACATTCACCATTTAGTATTTGTAAAATACCATATCAATACAAGGAACCGTACTGAAAAAGCTCATGCGGTCAAATTGAGAGGCCAGGATTTCCCTTCTGTTTGTCACACACCTTCTTGAGGCCTGAACCCCTCGACTACGGTCTCACTGCATTAAGCACACTCCAAACCACAGACCGTGTGATTTGTCATCTCTACCACATATACTGACAACAAATTCCAGTAGCTTTCATTACAAAAAAAAAAAAGTGAACTCATAGGCTGATCGTGATGGATGATTATTAGCATGCCACTCATTTAGGAACTGTGTACATGGTAATGTTAATGAGAGAAGCCTAAACAAGGTTCTTCGCTTTACGGTGATCACTAGAGCCTCGGAGACATTTATAACAGGCATCATTTACATTCTCGGAATCTCTTAATAACACGCCTATACACGAACCCTGGACTTTGCACACTGTGGGTCACAAATACTTCCGGAAAAACATATATGATTTTTAAGAGAGGTAAAGGAAAAAGCTTACGTCTATGCATTTCCCGGTAAAGAATAGTTAGTGCTTGCAAGGAATTATCATCTGTGGGTTCAAGTGCTGCTACTTCTTGTGCCAGAGCATAAGCTTCATCTTGCTTGCCAGTTCTCTGCAAGCCAATTGCTTTTAGAACCTATTGACACAACACAGAGGCAGCTGTTAAAAACACAGTTGGCAGTTACCAGTGAAAATCCTCTCATTCCTGGTGAGGAGAGGCTTTGCCCAACCACCTCGTTACTTCTACAGAACTTCAGGTTTAATTAAGCTTCTAATCCATATGGCTGTAGAGGAAAATTTCTAAACGCAAGCTGCAAATAGTGTGGTTTTACATTTCTTAACAAACATGCAGGCTGCTCCAAGGCATCAGCTGCCACTCAGGTTTCCCTACCTGCAGACTGAAAACTGACCAGTCCTGCCAATTTTCATTTTTTTCTTTCAATAACTGGCCAGAGAGAAGTGACATAAATGAGATTCAGGTCAATGACACTCGCTTCAGCTTGGGAAGCTTTCAAAATGTAGAAGTGGTATGAACTGTAGAGGAAAACCCACAGGGAAAAGAGAAAAGTAGAAAGATAGTCATATGTTCAGAAAACTGAAGAACAGAACTCCTTTCCCTTCAACAGGGGCACAGCAAGGAGGGCAGCGAGCAAGAAACAGAAAAGCAAACGCCTCCAACATCACCTTATTATGTTTTACTAAGGACTACGCTTCCCAAGGAACTGTTTTGGTCCAAACTACTACAGATAAGTATCCCAACCTAAGGTCTAGAAGAGGCAATTTTAAGGCACAGCCCACGTGCCAAGGTTGCTTGCAGTGGCTCTGACAGGGAGCTAGACAATTAGCTTGGGTGTAACCAATTACACACTGTCATTAGTCACCAAGAGGATCTGTACAAGTCTTCAGGCAAACACGATATTGTGTGAATTACAACAGCCCGAGATGTTCCAGAGGGTTCAGAAAACACCTCGGTCTCTGGAAGATCACGGACGCTGCTCAAGAGGCACAGCGAAGCACTCCAAGTCTCAGGGCCGCGCTCACCAAACGAGGTCAGCGCACCGCAACCACACTTACCTTTGCACAGTGAAGATCCTTGTGTTTTTTGAGCAGTTTATCCGCTTGCTGGATTGCCATTTTATTATTGCCATTATCAAGATAATCTGCATAAGAACAACATATACAGTATTATACCAGAACACAAGACCATTCTGGAAAGCTATCTCTAATTTTACTGTGGAGTATGTGCTGTTAGGCCAGTAGCGCAAACCGCATTTTCCTTGTACAATTACTACTAAGCCAAACGTTCAGGAAACATGTCATTTTGCAGATGAAGTATTCATCTCGCTGTACTAGTTTTAGTCATTCAAACAAACAAGCTTTTGTAATTACTCCACATAGATCATCACAGCAACAAAAGAGACATATAATAGAGCAGGTTCTGCAGCAACAGCTCTCTGCTGGCAACTGAGCTTAGGCTCTTTGCTTCAGTAAAAGTAGAAGTTAATTTGGTGTGCCTTTGGGAGACTTTCAATGACTTTTAACAGGCAGCAGGTTAGAAACTAAGCACTCGCAATCTATTGAAGCATTAAGCGAGAAGACCTACTTGTCCACATGATCCATACTTCAGGCAGAGCAAATCTGTCCCCTAACAGAGTATCGCTATGCTTTCACCAGACTGGTTTTAAAGACAAAAAACTCCCAGTGGGAGCTTCGCTATTTCCTAGGTGGATATCCCATTATCTAGTAAAACTTCAACGGTAGAAAATCCTTGTCTCGAGACCACTTTCTCCTTTTTTCAGCTTGGTATTATAATTTTCAGTTTCACCTACAGTGCATCATCATGTTATTGCACAATTACAAACAAGCAATTTTAGATTAGAACATGACCTCTATATGCTTCCCCTCCCTCAAAAATTAATAGTTACTAACCAAAACCTAGCAGAAAAGCTTAGCTGCGCCTGACGTGCCAACAGGGAAGGGGCTGCTCACGCTGTTCTGGCCTCTCCCCTACCAAACTGCGAACAGAGCTAAAGCCAGTTAATTGAAATGACATCCTTCTCTCGTCAGGACTGTAGTTCTCATAACGAAGGAGAACTCTTTTACTGAGTAGAGAGGTGACCTTTAGTAATTCCTTGGTATATGGTACAAAGCGTGCATCTCTACTAATGAGATTTATATTCAGCAGCTTTAACATTTGCTTCCATGGCCAAGTGCGTGCTGCAGATTTAAAGTGGAGCTAATTGGACTCCTGAGACCACACAGACAAAACCTCAAACGAGGCAGCCTGCCCACACTAACCAAAACAAAATGTTGCTGCATAAAATATAGTTTGAAACTGTAATACATTGTCTTTACATGGGTTAGATGGCCATTTTAACTTATGAAAACCTGCGCATCACTTTTAACATTAAACCTTAGCACGGACTCCGCGGTGAAGAGGTTTCTGTGGAACAGAACATCCTGGTGATCTCTTCATACACCAGCAGAGACTTCTTGATTTAAGGATCTGTGTTGCACGGTTCACTTACACACAAATTATCTGCCACACTGCACTGCCTGTCTTGGATTGTTTAGCAACTGTGCTGATAAGATCTCCACTTTAGGTCTCCTAAAGTAAATCAAATAAACCACAAACCTCTCTAAACTGCAGCAGAATAAAAAGACTGTATTTTGCTAACAACAAGTAAGTTTGTTGGAAGCCAAAGTAGCTGGCAACTTCCAAAGGAGTTCAAGCTAAAGGAAAATAAACTTAAGCCTACATTAGTTGCAAGTCTGTAGGTGGAGATGTTCAATGGCTGGAAACACAACACATGAACCTTCAGGTGAAGGGAGAACAAATCAAGATGAAAGATAAGCGTAACTGTCAAGGAACCCTGAGTAACCAAGGCACACGGTGCAAACTGAAAAGCACCGTGCCAAGATCCAGACTTCGACCTCATGCTGCACATCTCCAGTTCCTGACTTTCGGGAAGTTGTGTATTTACCTCTGTAAGGGTAGACACTTCATTTCTGGTTCTGCAGCACCAAAGCCTGAAATTCAAATCTTACGCTGCAGATAATCCTTTCTAGAACTAGCAGAATGCTATTTTAAAGCTCTCTCCCCAATAGCTATACTCTCTGAAATAAATACAGTGAAATAACATCTCAACACCATCTGCTTTAGTATCGGTTGAATTTACCAAGCTTTTTCTTTTAAGAACATTTAAGATGTTACACAGGTGATAACACAAATAATTGCACATTAATAAAAATGGCAATCACAGCATGCACAGAAAACTAAGGAAAAAAATTGTTACACAACGACAAACTGCACAGCTGCGCTCATAATTATGCAATGAACTTTAAGACAGCTATGTGTTTACACTTTTAATCAGACAAAACCATCTTCCTCCATTTTCACTGGAACCCATCGCGGATGCAAGCCTACGCCGCACCGTCCCCGCTGCCCGAGCAGCGCAGGACGTTCCCAAAGCACGCTCATCCCCAAATGAGGGCAGCTCTCCACGTGTCTGAAGGGAGAGATTTTTTTTTCTGGTGTTTAAAAAATTGAGAACATTTTCCAAAATCTCTGTCCAGCCTTCAATTTGAGGGAAGAAACGGCACCGTAGCCTGGGGAAGTGTTTTTCTTTTCTCTTTCTCTGTATTTGCATAAAGAGAGACAAGCTTGTCTACCATCTCTTAAGCAATCCCAATTGCACGTAATACCCTTGGAAATACTTGGGGACAGCTTAATACAAGAGGTTTCTTCACAAGACCACCTCCTTCTCGCTACTTCACTCTTGTCTCCCAATTAATTTTCATAACACCGCCCTTAGCCCGTGCCACAACACCTCACCATCCAACTTTAAGGTTTCCGTGACTGCTCTTGCTCCTTTTATGAATTCCTCGATTTCTAACTTCCCCGCAGCAGACAACAAACGCCGGCCAAAGTTACCTCGACCGAGAGCAAGGCACAGAAGCCACCGCCGCCCCCCGCCGGAGCGCGGGGCCGCCTGCGAGCGGGCTGCGCCCACCCCGGCCGCGGCTGCGGGGCTCCGCGCGGGGGGACCCCGGCCCGGCAGCGGGGGGACCCCGGCCCGGCAGCGGGGGCACGGCGCCGCTGCCCGCAGGAGGACGGGCGGCGGGGAGGGAGCCCGGGTCCTCCCCGGCCCGCCCAAACTCCCGCTTCCAGGCCCGGGTGGGAGCCGGGGCCGGGCTTCCCCCGGCCTCCGCGGCGGCTCCCCGCACACGCGCACGCCCGCACGCCGCGGGCTCACCGGGTAACGGCGCCCGGCCGGGAGGCGCCCGCGGGAGGAAGGACGGGGCGGCGGGAGGCCGAGAGCCTCCGCGGGGGAGCGGCCGCGGCCGCGCTCCCCCGCCGCCGGGGATGGGGCGGGAGAGGCGGGCGGAGGGCCCCGCCGGAGGAGCCAGCCAGCGCTTGCCGGGCCGGGCCGCCCCGCGGGCCCCTCCGCGCCGGCCCCGGGCGCCGCCGGGCGGGCCGGGGCAACCTCGCGAGGCCGCGGCGCCGGGGCGGCCCGCCGGGCCGGGGGAGCGGGGTCGGGGGGCCGCGGGGTCCGTACCGTAGATGGGCCGCAGGCGCCGGTCGTTGGGGTCCTGCACATGGCCCCGCGCCGCCATGATGAGAGCGCAGAACGGCAGTGCGCAGCCGCCGGCCGGGCCGGCCCGGGGGCGGGGGTGACGGGGCCGGTAGGAAGCGCAGGGCGGGGCCGCGGTCGCCGTTGCGTTCCCGAGGAGCCGGCGGAGCGGGGCCGGTGCTTTTCCCCTTCTCCGGGCTGGGTCGATTCCCCGCCGGGCCGCGCTGCGCTGCCGAGGGCGGGGGTGTCTCCTCCCTCCCGCCTTGCCGCTGCCTGAGGCGCGGCCGCCCCCCGCCCTCTCCCCGGGCCGGGGGCAGGGAGCAGCCGCCCGCCGCGCTGAGGGGCCGGGGCCGTCCCTTCCCCGCGCTGAGGTACCGGTACCCTGAGGGGCTGAGGGAAAGGGGGTGCCTCGCTTTCGGCCCCCGGACAGAAAATGGCTATAGCGGCAGTTACCGAGGCGGAAACCCGGCTGTGTGGCAACTGGTAAGAAATGAAACTGCACGGTTGGCAGGGCTGACTCTGTGTCGGGCCTGTCCTTCGGCAGGCAGGCTGGCGATCCAGTAAGTAAGCGGCGTGTATTCCCTTGAAACGCTATAAAGGTGCAAATTAATAACGAACATACCACCTTTTTAGAAATGTTTGGGTTTTGGTTTTACCTTGTCAGGTATTGGTGTCTTATAAAGTAGTTTTGCCAACCTTTACTCACGTTTCTGACTTAACAGGCAACTAGATAGAAACGAAAGTATTCCAGTCGAAATGAAGACTCGATTTTCAGTGAGGTACACATGAGGTACATGACTGCGAGTTGTTCTTTAGCAGCTGCGTGGCTCAGAGATGCGAAAATAGAATCAATAGGCACATATTGTTGTGGCAGTTGTTTCTCTGATAACAGTTCTCTTTCTGTAAAGCGCTGGTGTTGGTAATACATTTACTGATAATGACGTAACCTCAGAAGTTGCGTCCTGAATACAAGCAACTAAAGAAATCAACTTTTTTTTTTTCTTAAAGAGACATGGGAATCCAAACAGTTTCTTGCAACCTCAGTCCGGTTTGCTTGCAGGCAGCGAGTATGCGCGGTTCAGACGCTGCTGTTGGACTGCGTTGCTTTGCTAGGCTGTTGGCTGCTTGGGATCTGGCAAGGGAGAAAACTGAACAGCCATAGTGTTTTTCCTTTGAGACAAGGAAGGCACTAAGCAATAGGTTATAAAGTTAATGTTGGTGTTGTGAAGGCTGATTTCTTGTGTGCAGGGGGGGAATGATGCTACTGCTTGAGGCAGGAATAAGGGCTAAGCTCCTAGTGTCTCAGTTCTTTTTGCACCTTTTGTGTTCGTAAGCCTTGCATCCTCCTTAAGAAAGGAAAATGAGTATCATGGAAATGAGGTGAGTTGGGGAATTTTGGCTACGGAGTAATATGGTTACCGCTATCATTCCCTGAACAGATCTGGCCTAACAGGATCTGTTAATTATTTTTTCCAAGCAGAGCACTGTTCGACCTCTCATAACCAAGTTATTTTCAGGAAGAAACTTTGATCTTCTTGGATTAGTTTGTTAACTTGAACCTGATGATAACTTGTTTATGCTGCAAAATTTATCTTTCACGTAAGAAGATAAATCCACCTTGATTTTATCTTAATGCAGTGTGAAAACTGTGACTTTTGCATGCTATATGTGTTAATATCCCAACTATAAAGGAACATGGAGGCCTGGCTGGGCTTGCCTTTCTCTTTAGTTACTCAGTTCTCTAACCCATGAGTTCATAGAAAGCTGTCTTAGGATTTTTTTTTGTTATGAAAAACTACTTGGAATTGTTGTCAGTGTATTTTCTGAAAAGTAACCTCTGTGACTTTCTCCTAGCAAAAAGGATATTCCTGTTGCTAATTTCATCATGCATGAAATCCACTGTAGGAGAAATATTGAAGTATGCCGCTACTGCAGTGAATTAATCCCAAAGACTGAAATGAAGAACCATTTTGAGACTGAACACGTGCAGGTGAGAAACAAATTTCTCCTCTAAAATCGCTGACTTCTATGGCAATTAATCTAACGAGGTCTGTTTATTGTAGGTTACCTGCAAATGTAGGATGAAGATAGAAAAATGTCTCTTGAAGGATCATGAGGTTGGTGCACTTTGTGTTATTAGACGCTTGGCAGGTACTCTGTGGTATTTCCAAGCACTGATTCTAGAGCCTTTCTGTCAGCCGAGACCTGGATTCCAACCTGTGATTGATGGTTCCTTTTTATTGAACTGTGCTTTCTAAATTCACACCCTCTGACAGAAAGTGGCTGGAAACAGCCTTAAAGTGGTGGAGCCTGCTCAGGCCTTCTTATAAAAGGGGTATCTGTGATAATGGGTGATTTTTGTCCTTATTAGTGAGGAAGATGAAAAATGGTACGCTATTTCCAAAGTACAGAACGTGATTAACTTGACTTTTTTCATTCCTTTAACATTACACATTTCTGACTCCGCTGCAGTCGTTATGTGAGTTTTAATAACTCATTGTGTCCAAACAGACTTTTAAAATAGCTTACAAAGTAAACTAAAATGGGACACAGTAGGATTTTCTGAGTTTCTGAATCCAGTTGGCTGCTGTCACAGGCAATCTTGTTATAAATGTCAGCACCTTCCCTTCCTATGGGCTCATTTAAAGGCAGCTCTGGAAGTGCCACACAGGTCTGCTTATCAATGAGGAAAAAAGGATTTTCTTTGGAGATGTGTCCAGTTCAAAACCTTGGAAGTCGTTTATCCTGCACGTTTGTGTGTAGTGCTTTTAGTTTTGTTTATAAAGCAAATGACGATGTATTATTGCAGCATCTGTGATTATAACGTATTTCGTTTATGTTTAACCCCTTTTGAAGGGCAGCTTACCTGTCATTCAGTGTCGGGTAACGAACACATGTAAGCAATTCTTTTTGAGTAGTAAATGTGCTGTAAATCTGTTCCCTAATATAACACACACGAGCATGTTTTTAGCAGTACTCAATGAAATGTGATTAGTACTGGATGTCAAGACTGTATGTAAAAGCTAACTTCAAAAAGCACCATGTGAGTCTGCGGTCCAAGCGTTACAGATTAAAAAAAAAATGTTCTGAGTATTCTGAGTGCTTCAGCTAGCATGTTTATGACTACGCAGCTTATATGACGTGCTGATCTTATATTTCTCACGTAGTATCTTATTTCAGGCTGTTCCTTAGCGTAGCTTTGGATCTGGCTAAACAAACAATAGACTGCTCAGCTCTTAAGCAAACTGAGAACCTCCCTCCTCCTTTGCCTCAGTCTTCCATGTGTTAAGAATAACCCCTCTTTCTTTTTCCAGGCGTCGGCGTGCCCTCTGCGTCCCGCCGTCTGCCAGTACTGTGACATACAGCTCACTTTCAACAAGCTCCAGGACCATGAAATTTACTGCGGAGCTAGGACCGAGAGATGTGGTGGGTGCGGTCGTAACATCATGGTGAAAGATCTGAAAGAGCATCCTCCAGTCTGTGGGCAAGAAGTGAAACAAGTAAGAGGAAGCAGAACAGTGCCTGGCTTTGAGGATGAGGATGCAGATTTGCACACCCTTCGAGACATTAGAAACCGACTGAGATCAGGTAACTGTGCCGGGCCTTTGTGGAGAATGCCCCTGGTGCTAGAAAAGCAGATTTAGAGCAGCTGTGTAGGAGACAAAACACTTAAGGACATTAGCGGAAGAAATGTTGCAGCAGCACAAAGAAATCAAAAGTGAGGGAAGGTGTAGAGAAGAGCAATAATTGGCTTCTAATTTGACATTTGGCAGCTGATCCAAGTCTAATGTTTTGTAATTGCTTTCTGTGAAAATACTGAATAATGAAAGCTCCAGAGGCGCTTTCCAGGCGTGAGTGGGACCGTTTTGCCGTGGAATAGAACGGCAAAGGTATAAGCCAGCTAAACAGAGGACTGCGGAGGTACCCGGTGTGAAAGCCCAGGCCGCTGCCTGTTCTTTTGTTTCTGAGTATCTGGCTTAAAAATGAAATTGGAGTTGTTTGCTCACTGCAAATTCTGTCCGTTTTTGTTGAGCAGCTGCACTCCTCTCTACTCCAGTTCAACAGAAGGGTAGGTAAGGTCTGGACGTGGGTTCACGTATGTAATGCTGCGCATTTCTGCAGTGACATCCCGTAGCTTTCCTACCAGAAAAGATTCCGTGGTTTTCTTCTGTACAATTCCCACTGTTGTCAAGTGTAATATCATTAAAAGGAATTTGTTTTCCTATCAATATACTGAAGAAACAAAGCGGAAACATTTCAGCCTTGTAAAAGGGCCGAGACTACAGTATATTAATTGGACCTTGTCCACGGTGTAGGTCACAGAAGGTTCCTCAGTGACTTCGTAAAGCTCCCAAGAAGCTTAAGTTCAAGCTTTTGGAGTAAGAGGAACGACTTTCTTCTTTTTCTCCTTTTTGGCTTGTTACAAACAAAAATAGAATGAGTGTTTTGACGCAGGTGTCCTCCTAGGCTTTGAAACGCTGATCTCCATGAGTGTCCACACGTGCACGTGTGAAACCCTCGCGGTTGAGCTAGTCTCGTGCGCAGAAGTGAACTGCTTGTTGCAGGCTTAACGTTCTCTCACATTTATGGTATTTGTCTTTTGAAGAGGATGAACTGGAGCAGCTGGAGAGAAAAGAAAACACTCGTTCTTCACTTTATGAAGAGTGGAATGCTGATTTAGACTACGTGTTGGCTCTTAGCCTACAAAATGAGAATAATCCTCACAATAATACTGCAGCTGAAATTCCCGGTGACTTCTGGGAAAACTACTACACCAAAGAGTCTCTGCCATCGGCCCGTCTTAATGAAACAGACGAGTCAAATCTCTTCTCCTGTGACTCTTTAGTGTCTTTTAGCACATCAAACCACGTAAAAAGTAAGGATAAATGCTGTTGTGGTGGGTTTTTTTCCCTTAAAGTTTGAGAGAGTGGAGAAGGAAAGAGAGGATTCTGGGACTGGGAATGTCAAAGATTATTTAGGTATTTTAAAATGTCAAAATGAGTATCTCTGGGACTCCCTCTAAATCATTTTTAGATAATTGATACACAGGAGATTAGACTCTCCATGACTTCCATTCTTCCTTTCTTAAATTTTATCTTCCACTTCCTCAAAACTTGGCAACATTAGTGTTTAAAATAGTTTCTTTCAAAGAGGTATTACTAAAGCAATAGAGCAAGGGAAGAAGCAATAAAAGGTGTAGTGAATCTCTGACCTTGATATGAGGCGAGAGCTTCGTAACAACTGAGTAGGTGACAACTTTCTTGTTGAAGTCAACGTGAGCGGGAGGATCTGGGGGAGACCTGAAGTGCCAGCTTATTTGGAAAGGAGAAATGGTGCTAAAGGATTTATTGAAGGCAGTAACAGGGTTTTTTACCAGACTGTTCGATATTATCTTTGACCCCCAAACATTGTTCTCACTCTGGGTGAATTTGCTTATGTGAAATTCAGCAAGTGGGATTAGAGTAACTGTTTCCTTAGCATGTGCTCTGGTTGCTGTCCCGTGGCACAAAACAGGAGTCTGTTCCTTAGGAATTCTGAAGATAAGTCCAACTGCAAGGTGCAGCTGCATCAGACTTCTCTATGGCAGAGGATATAACCGTTGTTACTTATTTTGCAGACGATGAGATCATCATGTTGCCATGTGAATTTTGCGAGGACCTCTACCCTGCCGAAGACCTGATTCTTCATCAGGTTTAGTACTTTCTTGTATTGTATCTAGGGGTTTGCAGTAAAGACTTTTTTGTGCTACCGTGGCTGAACAGGGCTGCAGTCGTCACTCAGTGATACTGTGACAACTCTAGCAATTTTGTCTTTGCAAAGCGTGGTTTTTAAAGTCCATCTGTGCTCAACAGGAGAGCTAATTTTTCCATGTTGCTTGCATAACAGACAGGTTGTAACCCAGCAAGTGCCTTTGCCTCGTTCAGTAAAAGAAGTTCTTCTCCAAGTCCACGAGAATACGACGGTCTGCGTGCTCTTGGGTCCAAAAGCTGTAGGTCTCTCTCTTCATCCCAGCCCCAAGCTGCCCCGGCAGAAGGAGACACTATGATTCCGTGTGAATTTTGTGGCGTCCAACTAGAAGAGGAGACGCTCTTTCATCACCAGGTACTAAACAGAACTTGATCTGTTGTATCACAGCCAGCTGTCAAGAACTGTGCCAAGTCCTGCGGCCTCTTGTTGTGGCACGCTTCAGGAATCCCAGTAACTGTCCCCTGTGTCAGATCTTCCTAAACAAAGCCTCTTGGGTCCCATCTAAAATGGGATGGGAGGCTCTTACTGAACAATAACCATCATTTTTGAAAGCCCTCATAGCAAAAGCTAAACAAAAGGCCCTGAAATTGCGCAATATAAATGTTTGACTTGCACGTAAAAGTTATGTTGAAACCAGGATGTATGAATCACGGCTAAGGTGGGAGAGGAGCACAGGCGTATGACCCGTGGGGTGAGAGGGGAAGTAGACAACGCAGACTACAAATCTGGGAGATGGAGGAATGTCTCGGCGGGGGGATGTGCAGAGAGAGGAAGGGTAAGAGCGTGAACATATCCAAAGCTCAGCCTAAGAGAGAAGTGGTGGGTTTATGAAATGATGGGTGCTGCAGAGCGCTTACTAGGGCATGCTGATTGTCCTGTACATCGCTGTCTGGTGCTTCTGACGTGGAAAGAACGCCAGGCCTTGGTACTGCTGAAGCTGTTACTGCTTTTCAAGAATGCTGGACAGATACCAGCCGGACCGCTGGGTGCTTTAATGCTTCTGTACGCCCAAAGAGCAGATCTGGGGAGCGGTGTGCGCGTGGAAGAGACAGTCCTCTGGAATTTGCTGCTGTTACAGACAAGTTCTGCAAATGCTGAGCTTGCTCATTTTCTGTTTCACAGCTGAAGGAATTGGGAAGTTAACAGTTCCTACAGCCCTGACTAGCAAACTAGTGAAGCTGCATTTGTTTGTTTGTTTTTCTAGGCCTTTCCTCCCCTTGGTGATAGTAAATTCAATATTAATAGAAATGAGATCTGATAAAATTCCATAGCTTTTCCTTTGCTAAATAGCAGTGCTTGCCACGAAGGAGAAGTCCCATCCACTTCCTATTATGGTTGCCTGTTGGAAGACTGTTTTTTTAATCTAACTATTTTGGAAATGCAGAATGCAAAGACTGCTTTATCTACAAGCTTCTAATATTTTTGGTGATGTTTGTGTACGATAATCAGGACTTGTTAAGAATTAGTGACGGGAGCTGAGTTGCCACAGCATAGTTTGTTTGCAAACCACGAAAAGGACGCCCTGTATTTAAAGTTTTGTGTTCCACATAGTATTCCTGGTATCTAACAAAGGTAACAAATGTTTTCCTTTCTAGTTCATATTTTTGTTTTGTGTCCTATGGGTGTCTGTCTGCCTGTTTTGTTGTTCCTTGATGTAATTAACCTGCAGAAAAACATGACTTTATGACAAGGAGAGCCAGCAAGGGCACTTCTGCGGGCGGCATGACTTGGAAATCACTTTTAACTTGATTTCTGTCCTTGGATTTTATGATGGCACCGATACCGGGTTGATATCAGGAACTTGATCAGAATTACAGTGACAGTGCTTCGGGGCTGCTTTCCCCACGCCTGGGACTGGCTTTGCAGGGTCAGTTCTAGGTGTGAGAGGCAGAGGCTGAATAAGAGAGCGTCTGGTTGGTGGCTGGCTGGCAGTGAGGCCCCAAATACAGGCTGGTTCTGTTCAGCAGGACTGGCTCACGCTGCCAGTTCCGCTTTTGCTTAGGTCCTGTGACAGCCAGTGCTTATTCCTAAGCTCTGCGTACGAGAAAACGTGGGTGTCGGCAAGCAATATCTGCCTCTTCCTAAAAGCAATTCCCTACTAACCTTAATCTGTCTGAGGGATGGTGCTCTGCAGTGTTTTTACAGGACTAAGTCTGAATGAGCTGTCATTTAAAGTCGAATGTGTGTTTTGCTTTAGCACCATTGCGATCTGCGCCCAGCCAGCCCAGCAGCCAGCTTTCCATCTCAGCAGCTGCTGTCTCCTCAAGCCAACAGAGGGAGAAGAGAATCACCAGAGCTGGCTCGGAGACGAATCAGGCATCAAGGTGTGGGCAAAACACAGACTTACGCACACCCTTTTCCTTTACGTTTGCAGGAACGCTGTGCATGTTCCAAGCTGAATAGATGTGTTACCCTCTTCTGTCTCCAAAATTTAAAAACCCTTCGATCCCCTGCGATTGGTCTAGTTTTACTTAAGAAAGATTAAATCGCTGAAACTCGGTATCCTCAAAGATGGTGGTTATGAAGCCCTATGCCGCTGGAGTGGAAATTAGGTCTAGTTTTGTTTCTGAATAGTCTCTAGTGTCTCATGCTGCATTTACTGTTCCTATTAAGTGCTGTCGTCTTGTCCTCTCAGGAGATGTTTCTCCTTGGTGCACAGAAGGCTTCGGGCAGCAGAGGCTCAGCTATCCTGCGCGAGGGACCAAGTCACCGAGAGAGACGGCCGACGCCGGGAAGGCACCGTTGCCCTCTGCGGCGAGAGCTGGCGGTGCTCCCGACGCGAGAGGGAAGCCCGGGAAGGTGGCTGGCAGCGAGGGAAGACCGAAGAACAGAGGTGCAAGTGAATCTGCAGATAGGACGGCGCCACGGGCGAGACCTATTCAGAACTTTCATTCCGAAGCCGTCACACCCAGCTTCTCGAGAACTTCTCCAACCCAACCAAGGTAATGCCTTTCTCCTCCCTTACGCCCTGAAGCGTAAGGGATCAGTGGCGCCGTATGAGCAAGTTCTGCTCTGCTGAAAGCGGGGGCGCAGCCTTAGGCCTGGCGCATTCTGATCTTCGGGTGGCAGCAAGCCCGCAGCAGCAGGAGTGACAAGTCCGTTCCAGTCCTCTGCCTCATTTCCTTATGGTGCAAATCTGGATGCCCTCGTGTTTGGTTTCACTCAGCTTAATTTGGCTGGCGCTTTCCTGAGTTTCAAACAGCGAACTTTGGCTTTTACATCCAAATAGAACGGACAAAATGGGCACTGGGAGACAGGGCAGGATAACGCCTTGTTCCCTCTCCATCGTAGCACTTGCAGCTTTTCTCTTTGCTCCTTCAAAACTCAAAACGCACAGAAAGCTAAAATGGAATCCAAACATTTTAGCGCGATGCCTTTATGGCTCATCACCTACTTCCTTTGCTGCCTAACTCAGCCTGCCGCACCCCTCGCCTCGGTCGCCGGTTGGGTTTTTATTTCCCTCCCTGCTGCGCAGTGTGTGTTAGCGAAATGCCTGAGGGCTGCTGGCTGGGATGTGGTTCTGCCACAAAAATAACTGGGTCGGGGTTCAGGAGAAGCACGAAGGCTTCGTCCTTCACCTTCCAAAGTCGCCCTGGTGCGAAGGCGCTGTGTTTATGCAGCAGTAAGAGCGCGGAAGGCGGTAGGCTTGCTTCCTCTGAGCCTGTCCCTGTTCTTCTGCAGCCGCACCAGCAATGGGGGAGGAAGGCGCCTCGGGACGTCGGATGGCCCCGTCGGCTTCAGGCGCAGGAACGCAAAGGTAACCGTCTTTTTGTGACGGCTTTGCCAGGACGACGAGCTTATTTTACACTCCTTCCTGCTACAGGGAGGTTTCTAGCGCTCGCTCGTTAGCAAGTACTCTTTGAAAACAGCATCTTTACTTTTTTCTCCCCCTTCCCTTTAGGCAAAAGCCCAGAGCCCAGCATCTGCTCAGCCAGAGAAGTGACCCACCGCTTACGGGAGACACGCGTAGCGCTCTGCCCGCTGTCACTCTGCACTCCGGTGCTTATTTGTCTGAGCGCAGGTAAAGCCCTGTATCGCCATGGCATTGCAGACTTTCTATGAATTTAAATTTTTATAGGCCGCGATCATCATATATATATATATATATAAAAAAATGTATTTTTAATTTGTGAGAGTATACTACAGGTTTTTACTTCTGTGATCTATGCTAGCAACGTCCCAGAATGGCAAATTTGCTGCTGCCTTGGGAACCACCCGGGCTATGCCGCGGGGGCTGCGCGTCCTCGGCTGTTATACGGAGAGGGGGATTACGCTTCTCAGCGGAGAAGCTCTGAGCCCGGGGCTGTGTTGTAAGACGCTTTTTAATGCTGTATTAGTCCGTGCTTTTTAAATTCCTTGTAATAAAATTTATCTAACGATGTCCCAAACCATTGTGTAGTAAAAAAATCTGTTACGTGAGGCGAGGCGGGATCACGAACGCTCTTTGGGGAAGTTTATCACCGAGTCGGACCCTTTTGCTAACTGCTGTTCCGCTGTTACTACCTGCATTAGGTCGTGGGTAATTTGCACAATTAAAGCTGTTTCACCCCTCGTGCTTTGGCCCAGTGTTAGGGTATTAGGAATGCAAAAGCTGGAGCAGGCAGGGCTTGGCTAATGACCATGGGCATCTGGCTAATTAACTGGGTACAGCAGATGGCATGAGCGGGGCTAATTAGCCGCTCGCCCTGCTGGGGCAAGGCTGCTGCCGGAGGCCTCGTTGCTGCTGCCGGCACCAAGCTGCGGCGTGGAGGACGAACGATGGCTGAAGGGGTCTTGGTTTTAAAATAAAGACATTTTACGGACGCTTCCACCAAATGTAAGCGTTTATTTATACAAGAAAAGCAGAATAAAGGTATTTAAAAACTGGTGGCAAGCAACCTTACGATGGCATTTGGGGGAAAACTGCTATGGCAAGGACAGGGAATCTAAGCTGGCTCTTCTGGCTTGTGAGGGTTCACGGGACGCCTCGTTCGGAAACTGGGAGTGTGAAAAATCACCA
This sequence comes from Platalea leucorodia, assembly GCF_965183815.1. Lineage (NCBI taxonomy): Eukaryota > Metazoa > Chordata > Aves > Pelecaniformes > Threskiornithidae > Platalea > Platalea leucorodia. The sequence continues at coordinate 8,234,688 of NC_138834.1, forward strand.
ACTACCGAGCTGACAGCGGGGCGCGGCTGCGTTGTTCCTCGGGCGTGAGAAAAACTGCACTTGCTCCATTAAGAGAAATATTAGCAATCATTGTGCTTGCTCTCCCTTTTGTACAAAATATTTACATTTCTGTTCCAAGTAAATACAAATTACTAACCCATAAAAGTGGGATTTGAAAGCAGATAACCTGCCACTTCATTTCCAGCGGCTCTCATCCTCTGCCTCAGGGCAGCTTCAGCAGCAGAGGATTTCTTTCGTTATTTCCAGCCCCAAAGAAGGACACACAACATCTAAAGGGATGTTAAGAATCTCCTTTATGCAGGTGTACACTGGATGGCCAAGAGCACTTAACAGGTTAATGCTGTGTACGGTACCAAGATGGACACACACCAAGCTAGAACTAATACCCAGCTCCAGAGTTTTTCCATTGTTTAGCATAATTTTACATTCTGAATGAATATATATTAAAAAAAAAATCATCACAAACCAACCTTCGCTGTGACAAACAAGCCTATTACAGACAATGTCAAGTTCATTTAAAGCACAAGGAAGTAATGATGATTAGAAAAGCTTTAATTAAAGGCCAGGTGAGCTACAGGCGAACCACTGCAGCACGCGCTTCCCAGGAACGGAACGAAACAAAACCAAAGCAAGCCCAAGCCCCCACCACAACTCCGTCTCCTGCAGGGCTCAGACCATTCTTCAGAAAAAAAAAAAACAAACCCCAAGGTCAATGAAGGTTATTTATTGGTGTGACATTTTTCCTGTATAAGAAGCTTCATTTACACAGCGAGGTGTAAACAGCATTGACTAAAAGTTTGTTATTTGTAATCATAAATAATTAATTGTAATAAATATGTATCAAGTAACTTTACAGCACGCTTTGCAGGGCCAAGACGCGGATATGTTCCACTCAAATGTGCTCTCTGGAAGGAGAAGACAGACGTTAGCAGCAGTTTCTTACTCACAGCTGTAACCACAGCCTTGGAAAACGCTGGCGCACCGAGCTCCCGAGCCCCGGCGAGCGAGGTGTCTGCACTGCGAGTCCACCCAAAGCGTTATGGGCTTGAAATGGGCGATTTTAAACCCGGTACAAAGCCAGGATCCGCCGGCCAGAAAGAAACCCCACCGGTATCCTCGTCGGCAGCGGTTCTGCCGTGACACTCGGCCGCCGCCCTTCACGGTTCCTCGCGGCACCCGTTTGGGAGCACGCGGCCCGGGTGGGAATAAACCGGCTCCGAGCCGCTCCTTCTGCTTAGTTTTCCCCTCGGTTTTTGTAAACTCCACGTGTGTTTGCGCTTACTCTGAATGATTTCTCAGCTACATATATGCTTCTACCAGGAAATGGACAAGATTCAAGAGTAAATATTCTTCCTACATGGATCTGTTCCTTTGAAAGGGCAATATGCAAGAGGAGGGTAACAGCTTCCTAACCACAGGATCTGCAGACTCTGGGTGCCGACAACTACCTCTACAACTGGTGCACGCACGTTTTTCCATTCGCTCACAGAAGAACAAGAATATACACGCTTGTTGAGGCTCTCCTCTCTTACTCACGGCTTCCAAGTACCACACGCTCACCATTCCCAATATTCACAATAATATACAATAAATACAGCTTTTTCAATTCCCATGACCACCGACAAGCCGAATTAGCGTATGCTGTCTTCTAAGGAGACGTAGAACACCACCTTAAGTACAGTTACGCACCATCGTCGACCTTTCGCCTGGTCGATGTGCGCCAAGCACATCGGAAGGAAAAGAACGAAGGCGTAGCTCAGTACTGGCACTTAATGTAGGTATAGTACCGAGCCGAGCAGCACAGCGGTGATCTCGGTGTGTCCTCTTCGGGTCTTCAGCACGCAGGCGATTCTCGCTCGTGCCGGGCTCCGAGCGATCAACAAAGCAACGCCGTACTTGGAAACGCACCCGGTGCAGGGCAACCGCTTTGACGCGAGCGAAGGAAGACAGGCGTGTCGATGCGTCGGTCTGAAACCGGCCCAGAACGTATTTCACAAGATACAAAAGTTCAACTTGGCGAATTGTTCTCTCGCCGTAGTCTGCTATTATCTTTTCCACAGAAAATAGAAGCTTTCTCTTCAAACGCCCAGCTCTGTGCCTTCCCCCCGCCTCATCCTCCGTCCGGGTGTCACGCCGCTAGGGCAATTTGCTCTTAGATCAGAGATCATTTTTGAGCACAAAAATGAGTTCCAGGTGCTAAACCACAGGCTGAGCGTTCTGAAAGCTTGTTCGGAAACAGGAGAGAGTCACAGGTCGTAAGCTTGAACGGTGGTATTTTACACCATACAGAGAGAAGTCGTTTTGTTTCTGCTAATATTTTAATTACAATAAATTATTCTGTTACTGAGCAAAGCAGACATTCAAGAACATCTAGGGCAAGAACCCAACTGAATTGCGGCCCTTTCACTGTTCTTTCAATTGGAAGTCTTCCTAATCAAAAGTGCCTAGCTGAAACCCCAAATTAACTGCGGCAGCTACCCGTGTGCTTGCTTCTAGTTTAAAAAGTTACAAGAAAATGGTGGAAACGTAAACATGCAGTTTGGCAGCAGAGTTTCTGCTCTAAAACTCAAGCATGATCCCTGCCTGCGACAGAAGAGGTGCCGTGCTCTGTGCCTGCAGGCGCCCAGCAGCGATTCCCTCCCCGCACCCGATTCTTTCCATTTTTGTATTCAAAAATGTTTCAGGGGAGAGCGATCTACGAGCCTTCGCCTCCGAGTGCTCCTGAACTCAGAACGCCCTCACTTTTGTTGTGTTTGCATGGGTAATATCGTTCTAAATTACAAAATTAGAAATGTACATGTTTAAAGGTTTGTTGAAATTAAATTATACACAAACTGGTCTTTACTAAACTATCCTACAAATATTCCACAAACAAGGCAGCAAAATAACCAGTCCACCACAAAGTCTACAAATACAAAATGTAAGTCTTCCAGTAATTATTGTAACGGGAACAAAAGTTCAGAAAAGAAACTCAACCTCCCGCTCGTCACACAGTGTTACAGGAGGTATTTTTATGCGAATTGAAGGGTTTCCAACGTTAGCAGAGCCATGAAGCACGCCAGCCCGTCACCTCCAGGCATCCCCTGCTCCCGCTCAGCCGCTGAGCGGATCCTCCCGGTAGTGGATGGCGTAGCGGAGCTTCTCCAGCATTATGTCCAGCGAGGAGTACTGAGGAAGTTTGATCATGAACATGCACGTTTCCACACGGATGTACCGAGAGTCTGGAGAACCTGCGGGGGCGGAAGCGCCAGAAGGGGTTTGAACGCGCCCTCCGCTTTCCACCTCATTCCCCAAAAGCGTCCTTCCCCCACGCCCCTTACCGCGAAGTACCAAAATAACCAGAGTCCTGCCTGTAACGCGTCTCTTGAACCTTAAACACCGCTGTGCTTCTCAGTCAGTCCTCAGGCCGGCATTTTTCCGACAGTCCAATCATTTTAGAAGCATACGAGACAAACACTATACAAAATCTCTTACCGTTTCTAGCGGGCAATGTTTTAAGTACTTAAAAGTTTATTTTAAATTTTATTTTTACGCCATTTAAAAACCAGTTCGCTCTCTTCTTATTTACAGCCATAACTACCTGCCTCCCTCTTGTCATTCTCTGCATTAAATACACTTTTAAATTAAAAATTAAATTAAAAAGAAAGGGGAACTGAAAGCTAGAACCACGACGCGAGCAGAACGGATTTTCTTTGCCTTAGGAGACAGAGGGCAAACGTACCTGCGGCTCCGTCGGGGGGGGCTATTTTCATGGGGTACGGCGGGACGTGGGCAGTGTCGGGGCCTCCGTCTTTGCACGGACAGGTGAAGGGGATTCGTTCCTGGTTACAGGCGAACTTTATGAACTTGCAGAGCTCCTCCTGCGTGAACATCTCCAACGCGCTCCAGAAAAACTCGATGTGCTGATCGGTTTCCATCAAGCCCACCTGGTACATGGTGTGCGCCTAAGAGAAAAGAACACAAGAAGCCCGCTGCTGCTTTCTGCTCCCTCGCAAACCTTCCCCACTGACTCCACCTCTCTCCCCAGGTTCTCCTGCCTTTTCAAAATCGTTAGGGAATCCCGCCATGGCAGAGCCCACCAGCTTCTGTAACGGGCTCCTCTTAGCGCGTCCCCCCTGGAGGGCAGGTAGCGGACATTACTTTTTTGTTTAATGTGCAGGACTGGGGCAGTTCAGCATTGCTGCTGTTTAAGGAAAAGACGAACCAACGCTAACACCCATGGCTGAGAATATTCTACAACTTCTGACACGAGAGAACAGTTCTTCTTATGGCGTAATTCTTATGGTAACGAAATGGAAGTATTTAGGACCAGAAGTTGTCTGTTACAGGTTAATTTTAGATTTTTCAGAAGTTATCTGCAATTCAAAACGGTCCTCTCCTCTATGTGTCAGACAGGAAAGTTTTGCCAAAGAAGTCGTTCTTCCCACCTTGAGAAACTCCAGGTTAATGTACGGAAGCCCACACGTCCTCAGCTCCATCTCTAGAGGGGTCAGCGTAGTCAGAAGCTGCAGGGGAATGATAGACCCGAGCCCAGCGCGCACTGCGGTCATGCACTCCGGAGTCTGCAGCTCACGCATCCTCAAGCTCCGGATCGCTGCTGCGTACACATCCTTGTTCTCCCACCTGCAAGGATTCAGGACAAAACAGGAGAGCGTTGAAGAGCCCTCTTGCCCTACCCCAGACCGTTACATACAGAAGGGTTTTTACAGGGAGATGCTGCTTTGGAATAATTGAGAGTGAGCATTAAGCTATTTGCGTTCTGATGCTTCCCAATTTAATTCCGCTTTCCTCAGCTTCCTCCTCGTCTCTCACACTTGCCCCTTTCTCACAAGCCTCCTAACTGCGGGCGTTCCCTGAAGGCAGCAAACGGCCGATAAGCGCTGCTCCTCAGCTGGCTATTTCTTACAGAACAAAAGGCAGTAAATAGCACCAGTGATTCCAAGCTCCTGCCAAGAGATGTAAAGCTTTCCCAGATCGTTCCAGCCTTCAGCTTGTTACAAAAGCATCTCCGGAGAGCCTGGTGCTTGGAAAATTATCCCAGAGATGCTTCTTTCCCATGTAACCCAGGGCAACATCCTGCCAAGGCAGCTGTTACTCACGCCACTGGAATGTGCCTGCCTCTGGGACAAAGCTCCACCTCCTCCCCTGCAATGGTCAGGTAGGTGAATTTGCAGCACGGCTTGTTCGGACAGTCAGGGCTCTCTGTTGCCAGATGCTGAGAAGCAATTTCTGCACACAGAGCTTCCAGTTCTGTCTCATCATTTATCTGTCAGGAAACACAAGCATAGTGTCCGATGACCGGCATGTCGTACTGCGGTATTCTTGTGACTCGCTCAAGGTATCGCCACGATGTACAAAGTGCACTCATTCCATCGTCCGGAGACATCGCCGACAGCGAAAGCCAGCAATTGCTTCGGTGGGTTATTTTCTGGTTTAGCGCTGCCAAGTTCCAGTAGACATTTCAGAAGCCTTAATTCCACCGTGCCTGGCAGCAGAGGAGACTGAGCAGCTTTTCCAAGCCCTCAGGATGTAAAATCCTGCCCCCAGAAGATGAGTCAAAACACTTCACGACCCTGCTCACATGAAAAACATCATCTGCTAGACAGCGAAGCCGACCATTGCCTTTTAGGGCAGGCAGTAAAGTTAGCTGCTGCTAGAACAACATGCTTATGGGGGAAACCCTGAGAAAAAAAAGGAGGGAAGAGGGGGGAAAAAAAAAAAAACACAAACAACTTTACTTACATTTTCAAATTTTTTGACATAGTTGTAGGTGAGGATGTCAGCTTCCTGGAGATCAACGTCAGGATCCAGTGGCTCTCCCACCAGCGTCTTCCAGAAGGAGGGCAGGAGGTCAAGTGGCAGAGGAACATCTGCTCGAATTGCAATACCCAAGAGCTGCCCGAAGAAATGGAATAACTGCTCCTCCGCGTAGGTTAAAGGGCCAGGCGTCAAAATGTACTTCCCCTTCAGGAAAAAAACCAAACCAGAATAGAGCACACAAACCAGTATTTAACAACTGGTGCATACCCTGCAGGGCCACGAGTTAACAGCCTTCTGAAAATACTGCTTTGACCACAATGAATACTGTTTAGTTGGCTACAAAAGCATTTGCTCAAGCGTGGCATGGAGTCCGTATATATTATACAGTGATCACATCACACTATAATTTAATGATCAAGCCCCACTTTTTACAAGCTCTGTTAATCAGCATTCACAAGACCTTTCTGTATTTATGTCACCAGTTCGATATCTAAGCCTTTCAGCTGGGGGATGTCTCTGAAATTCAGCCTGGATACGCGAAGCCAGCTTTGCTACGTAGCTGGCCTTGCGGGAAGCGGGCTGTTTTCCTACCTTGTGAATATTCCTAGGAAGGAGCTATGCCTCAACTACCGTACATTCTTTGGGCCTTAAGCTTTATCTTGTTTCTGTAATACATCTACTGCACAAAACAGGAGGACACTAAATATGCATTAAATAGCACGGATGGAGCCTCTGACTCTACTCGCAATGCGAGTGACTTTCCTGGCGACATTCCTGGAGCAATACCAGCAGAATACAACTTCACCAGTTTGGGACGGACAATCTCTAAATGGGACAACTGAACCAGATTCACTCTAAGTGAACTTTGACCAGGAGTTTTAATTCTGCTACATTTTGCAGTTTTGCTACTTGGCTACTTCTTCAGGTACCTGCAATACCCTCTGAAGTGCAACAGGGGATTCATCAACAGTCATCTTCGGTTTCATTAGGCACGTGAGACCTCTCTGGGCTAACGGGGGCTGCTGATCGGAAGCTTCTCTCTGTGTTGCTAACTGAATGTGTTCTACTCCTGTTCAAACACACGCATTCAAAAAGAGAAAAGCAACTTGGTTTCTTGCATTGAGGTATCACACCTTGTTCTTATTGACTGCAGAGCTTGGGCACAACAGGAGAAGGGAGAGCGAGGAGCTCTGTAACTCTTTACAGACTTGCCAGAGGAAGTGACGGAAAGATCCACCTGAAAGAGAGAGGGGCAAAACAATGAAATGCCCTCCGGGGTTTGTCACCACCACATTTTAATCCAGAATTTGCCGTTCTTCTTGAAATCGCGTTTCACGCCTTAGATCGCATGCTTAACCTCTCCGACTGCGCCGACACGTGGCTTAAAGGGTGGGGTAGATGCCGGCCATGCCAGCCTACCATTCACGTGCAAGTCCACATTTAAATAGTTTAGTTATAGGCAAAAAAATATTCATGAACTGCTTCCTGCTGAATTCCTAAGTGCTGCTTTGTCCTCCAGCACTCTATGCCTAAGACCAGCACAAGCATTTGTTATACCAGTTGGCCTGCAAATGGAATTTGTTAGATTAGAAGATGAATGGTGCTGTCTTCAGAGCAACCGAGCATTTCCACTGCTAAAAGCAGCGAGGCAACGCATCAGAAATCATTACAGATGCTGAGCTGTGGACATAACATTTATCTCTTTATAGATACTGTCAGTAACCACCACAGACCTTGAAAAGAAAAGAATTCCCCTTGAGAGAAGGCATCAAGGAGCCCTCTGTTCAGCTAAGAGGTGCACACTGACAAGAATTTTCCTTTACACAATGCGATAGATGACACCAGTTGCTAATACGAGAAGTGCATTTGGGGCTTTTCTTCCCTAACTCCATATACCCCCACGAGTCTCCAAAAAGGACCTCTTACAATCAGCACGCAGAGACCGCATTAATTTAGATAGTGGCGATCAATTTTCTTCTTTGAGACGCAACTGCTATTTCCCTTGATACCCTATCAATTATTCAACAGATCTGCAAAGCAAGATTTTCTCGGCTCGTGTTTAAACGAAGTCTCTTCCCGGAGTACGCGCAACCTGCGTAGCATCCAAGGGAGCCAGCACCCCCAAAGAAAGTCAATACCCAAATGAGGCCAAACAGCATTCACGTAAAGCTCGCAAATTAAAATACAGTGTCAAGAGAAGAAAAGGCATAATAATCTTGTTTAATAAAGTAAGATTATTGCTTAACACTTTCTGTTGAAGAGCAGTAGTGCTATGTCTGAGGAGCCTGTCTCTGTAGTGGTTAGAGTGAAGTCTGGGCAGTTAAATGTCTGTTCCTTTCTGAGGTTCATTCTTTTAACCAGTCACATGAAAATTATTAAAATGATTACAAGAAATACTGCACGTCTCCTCACAAAAATGAGCAAGATGCAATTTTAATACTATTTGCGGCAAAAATTAAGGACAGTTTTTAAAGCAACAAAACCCTTACCGTACTCAGCATCTCTTCAGCTTGGCTGGGACAAGCTGAAGTTCATACTTCTGATGTCAAGTTGGAAACAATTCTCAAAACCACCTTGCCTGGGCCTGACCATTTTTAATTGTCAACGCTTGCCTATTCCTTGACAGCTATGTTTGATCACGTATCCTACACTAGTATTTAACGGTATCTTAGCCTATTGGCTATACAATCTCACATTACTTTAACAATAAAAGCCACAGTAGCGTTACCCAGCTCATTACTGGCAAGAAAGTACTTAAAAAAAAAAAAAAAAATCTTTATCAGCACAGTCTGGGTTTACCATGGCTGAGCATCAAAACAACCTGAAGAGACATCTTACTAAATGCTCTCCCCATGCTTCAAACAACTTACTCTTACTTTATTTACTTGCTCTCGTTAGCCAAGTCGCAGCCCAGGCACTCATACTTCTGCTGTATTAGCTAAAATATGAAAGTTATCCATCTGGCTTGCTTAATTCTTGGAAGCTTCATTCTTTTTCATCTGCAGCACTACAAACACCAGAAAGGTGACGCTGCTCTTTAAAGTTAACACCAGCCACATTCTGGCGAAAACTTGGATTCCACCTGGAACAAGCCCTCACGACTGTACCTGATGTCACCCACGCTGGTAACTCCGTAATCCTGACTTACTTGTTCCATGAACCTCCTCCCCCGTGAACCGAATGTTGAACGCGTACGTGGGGTCTCCACCGCTGGCAAGTTTAACGCAGAGCTGGGAGGACGGCACACAGGCTAGCTGTCTCGCTGCCTGACAGAAATAGGAATTTTCTGAAGAACGGATCTCCCCTATTTAAAAACAAAAGAAAAAAAAAAAAGTCCCCATACTCAGCGTATTTTGCACTAATAAGCATCTGAGCTTGTTTCAAGCAGATCTGACTTGTTGCAATGGATTAAAAAGAATTTTGAAAAGGATAAGCGTTTCCCATACCTCCAACTATTTCCAAGGGATCCAGGGTGATTTCCGGAGCTGCATGATCAGCAGTTCTTTGGACAGTGGCATTCAGCACTCTGTTCATTACAGTTACCTTTGTGTCATAAAAGATTAAGCCTAAATAAAGAAACACATATTTCAGTCTAGTTAATCTATCCCTTTACAATCTTATTTTCTGAAATTCTCTAATGGACAACGGTAGAGTCATAACTTCATCTTCCTTAGGTAGGTAAGATATGGCTAATCCACCTCTTCACTTTTTTTTTTTCCTAATTATTTGTTACTAACGTTTACTGGAAGCAGCGCATTGGGTTAGAACACTGATGAACACACTTCTCATGTTATATAAACAGATCCTAGCAACTCCACCAGAGTATCTGCAAATCAGAAACCCTTTGCCAAATAGCTTTCAGAAATCTGAGATGTTTTGACAGTAATGCTAGAGGCAAGAAAACATGATAAAAAAATAGGGCTGTCACGTTGCACCATAAATACGGGCTCTATAAAGACAAATCTCTGAACATTCCTCACTTCTCCGTACTGGCTTTACAAGTTTTTTTCCTAGCTGGGCCAATAAAAAGCCTGCTTACACACATTGACACCGTCGGTGAATTCTGTATCATCTTCTTCAGCAGAAAACAAGTTTGGGAAATGTAATGACCTAAATCTTGGTTTTGTTTGTTGTCTAATGAAGGCTTGTAAAAACTATTTTAAACGCTCATGCACGGTAAGCATTTTCTTGACCTCTCTAATTCTACAGCTTTGATGACAACGAGGATGCCAACGTGTCCTGGGACTTTCACCTGATCTGCTGCTTGTTGACTAACAAGAATTTTAATTTATGGATACGCCCAAGAAGATAAAGGCACATTTGAAGGCCGCCCACAGAGAGAAAAGACGGGCCAACTCCCTCCATGGTCAAGAAAGGTGCACAGTGTCTACTTGCAAGAATAATCCCCCTCGCCTTTAAAAAAAACAAACCAAGAGAAAGAACAAACGCTCCCACACTGAGAAGTGCCCTTGGGTGAGTGCCGTTTGTTGGCTGTCACCTCAGACAGACCGTGTGCCAGCTTACTGGGCTGAGAACAAAGCCAATAAGCCTTTGTCAGCACACTGAAACCACTCACTGTCTCTCTTTCCCTCTCCCCTCCATGTTCTCCTTTCTGTCACATGTATACAAGCGTTAAAAGCTTCTGCAAAACATACTAAGAAATTCACTGTGGTGCTTAGTGCACCCTTTCAGGCAATAATCACGATCCCTCAGAAACCGACCTTTGGCCTCCTGCAGTAAGGCAGCAATACTATTAGCGTACATCTCGGTCTGCCGAAGCTCCACCAACGGCAAGAAGAACGTCTCCAATGTTGTATTGAGAGACTGAAGCAGTGCAAACCGTAGGCGTAGACTTTCGACGGGAACATCTGAGGTGGGAAACATCCAGTCAGAGAGATAAAGAGATTCCCTACCTACTGCAAAGTCCATCTTCCCAGCAGATTCAGTCCAGAAGCCAGAGAAGCTTCCTTCTAAAGCAGCCCCTCCTGATCCCTGCACATCAACAAGAGGGCTGGAGATGCAAGAACAGCCGTGATCCGTGATGTTCCTTCCTGGACCTCAAGCCTCTGGGTGTCTGAGTCCAGTATCTTTCATCATCACTGAATTTGCATTATCTGGAGACCCTTTTAAAGGAACTTGGTGCTTGGAACAGGATGTAGGTGACTAAGGTCTGCCTAGGTCCAGAATCAAAATCCAGCCTTCCTTCCCCCGCAAGCTAAACTCACCAGCTATCTTCCTGCTCCAGCCTGATCTGGGAGGTACGCTCGGAGAGCGGAGAACAGTTGCAGTGCATTTCCAACAATGCTGCCAAAGGCACCGCGGTGCCCAAGCACACCCAAGGGGAGAGAAGACCTAGGCTCAGTGTCCCCCTCAGCCCACAGAGGCTCCAATCCGCAACCTCCAAGGAATGTCCCAACGACCTGGGCGACAGCCAGGTCGTTCAGGAGCACTACCCAGCTCTTCTGTTGAAGCAAGCCTCTATGCAAACGATCTATACGTACTCAACAGACAGGAAATTCTGGGATCTGCTGCATCAGCTGGATCCAAATAAACTTCATGGGGATGGAGTCGTGCTGGTGTAATTGCAAGGTGACGACAAAGCCTGTTAATATACTGGACAAGGGCTACATCCATTTCCAGCGTCCATTTCCGGGACGCTTTTTGAGCATGTCTTGCATCAATGCAGGCACACCTGAAACGTAAAAGGCATGAGACCTGTTGAAACGTAAGTGCAATACCGCTTACTAAGAGCACGTTGCGCACAACCCCAGGTAGCTCGTTCTGCTTCTCTCCCCTTTTCTTAAGTGGAGCTGTTTCATTACCAAAATTCCAGTTTGAGAATAAGAACTGATTTATCACCTACCTGGCCTCACTGTTATTAAATAATAAAAAAAGGAACTGCCTATTAAGCTTACTTACTGCACTATCTTCTTTACGCTCTGAAGCGGATATAGGGGAAGGAGATGTGGCAATTAGCTTGTGGCTTGACACAGGGAGATAAGGAGGATTCATTTAAGGGACTTTCTTCCTGTTCCCTCTTCTACATTACTCCTGACCCACTAACAACACTGCCAGTTTAAACAACTACCCAGTGCACAGAACAGAAATCTGTTGTGGAAAGAAATCAGAGACAGCCGGATGGATCTATAATTCTCATCAGGCCAGTTTATTATACAGTTTGGAAGCGACAAAGGACAGTATGGCATACGATTTTGTTAGCTATGTTGTGTACAAGACAGTCAGGAATCTGCATTCTGACATCATAGTGACTCTTTTAAAGCATGTTTTAAGAAAATAACCAACAATTTTCTCTACAGGCCTTGCAGCCATGGTGACAAACAGAAGTTTGTGTGTTAGTAACACACTGGTTACAGATACTTGGAGTAGGAACACTTGGGATCAAGTTTTTTTTGAAGTGTGCACAATTAATCAGCATTGCCTTTACAAAAAGATTTGCAAAACTTACCTTTCAAAATGTAGATCATATCCACAGGACAGAATAGCTCTCCATACACTACGGATATCCTGTTTAGATCGGTCAACCACAAATCTGTGAAATCCATCCAGTGTCAAATACTTCTCCTCAGGAACTGACAGCAAAGATATGACCATCAAATAGTTAATGACTTACTATAAAGTCTATGCACCACACAGGAAAACGGTCGGTGTACAAGGTGGCTACCTGCCAGCTTTCTCCTGGTTCTACCCATCCCACCATGGCTCATTTCTTGAGTCGTTCTAAACATCATGCTATTCAGGTCCAAGCTGGCCTTCAGGAAACAGCACTCATTCTTTCTTCTCAAGGATGCAAATCCCCCAGCAGCCCTCTGGAATAGCTCCACCAATGTATCTAACCAGGTATCAAGGATCCATACTTGGCTGAATGCCTAAATTCCCCTCTTCTGAACTAACCTGGCACTTCCTACAGTGAAGAGCAGAGTCCAAGCTCACGTCTATTCACTCCTCCACCTGACTAGAGAAAGAAATATCAAGCAAGACCCTGGAACTAACCCCTGTCATGGCATGGCTGTGCTGTCTCCTCCACGGATAGACTAGTTGTGAGGCATGTGAAGCTTCTTTCATCCAAATTTCCTCTTGTAGCTTAATAATTTTCCTATATAAGTTGAGAAACATGATTTAAAAGCACCTAGTTCCACCCCATGATATCCTAATCTGCCACTGTACAAAAAAAGCCTTGAAATTATGCCTCTTAGGAAGTCAGTTCTCTACCCAGTGTATTCACACAGGCTACGCACACTGTTGCATGAACTGCATGAGTGTGGTTTGCTCTCACTTACGTTGATGAGTCCAGATTTACAGATTTACAAATAAAAGCAGCATTTTAAATCACTATTTAAAAAAAATAGTTAGCCTCATTAAGAGCAAAGACAAACCAAATCTATCGTGACATCATATAAGCATGCCAATACAAAAACCATATTTCTTTTCTACGATGTAATGCTATAGAAAAATTCTATACAGCTACTACCTTCCTGTTTCTTCGTGGGAGACTTCTCAGGGTCCTTCTCTTCAGGTTTGCTCTTCTCAGGAGATTTTGGCTTTACGGTAGGTTTCTTCTCACTTAAGGCTGTTCGGCTAAGGGACAAAGGGAATGTTAGGATGAAAGTTTTCTTTTGTCTGTTCAAGAAGCCAAAACATTCCTTGAAGGTCTTTTATAATCTCAAAGTCACATTTCCCTCTTCCAATCCGTACACATACGGAGGGAGGGGGAATAAAAATCTGGATTCCTAAAGAGAAATCAAATGTTTCGCAACTGTCAAAAGGCTGAAGACACCAACCTGACACTATTGAGCATAGACTTTTCCTTTGTAGGTGGTTTAGTCACTGGGCGCTTGGTGCTCACAACTTTCACTGGATGCTGTTCTTTGCCCGTCTTGTTGTACTTGCTCTTGTCAAATTTCGGCTTGGGCACACCGTATTTCCTTAAAATCTTCCAACATAGAAAGTGAATAATTATACAATGCTCTCAAGTTACACAAAAAGATGCTGAAAATAGTTTTCAAAGCACTACCTGCGTAAGCTGGTCCTCTAGCACCTTCTTTGGAGGGCGGACATTTGTGAAGAACACATGAAGAAGGTTTCCAGGCGTCTGAGAATTTATCTGTTCTTTGCTAAGATAGATATCAGCAACCTTAATGGGTTTCGCTGGAGTTAGGCTCAGCATTTGCTCAGAATGGATGCAGCTTTTAAATATTTCTGTGAGGACTTCTCGAGCACCTGGGACCAATTTCTCACCTAATTAAAAAAATGCAGTATGGCACAAAATACCATGACAACTGTTTAGAATTTGAAATGTGAAAAAACGTTTTGCATTCAGCTAAAATATTGTATCACATGCCCCTTGCTCCAAGAAAGAAAATCACTTGGAAAAATTCTACTAGCAGACCTGAACTTTCTGCACTCCAATCCCCTCATTTATGACAGAGAATTGAATGCCTTCTCCTGTTTTGGCCACATACTGTAATTATTATTTGAGTGACTGTAGTGGTAATGAAAAAGTAGATTATTTATGAAGCCAGTATAAAAATTATGTTGTGTAGGTACACGCTGACACCTATCAATTGAACTAGTAGTCAGCTGAACTTCCTCCAAGTGTTATCCTCCCCTGTTCCTTAATTCAGGATTCTGGCCCATTCCAGGCATATTAGGGTCTGTATAGCTTTCATTCTGTTAGAGAATATGAAAGACTAGCTGTTCTACTTGAACAGTTTCTACTCTAAAACTATGCTGGGTCTAACAGTGGTAAATTGTTACAGTGGCTATTTTATCAAAAAAGTTACTAAACAACTCAGTAGTTTTGTGGGTTGGTGGGGAGCTTTTTGGGTTGTTTTTTTTTTGTTTGGGTTTTTTTTTTTTTTTTTGGTTAGTTGGTTTTTGGTGGGGTTTTTTGGTGGTTTGGTTTTGTTTTGGGTTTGTTTTTTTTTCTTCTTCTTTTTACTGTTTGTTCAGATTGCAAATAGCTGCTTGCCAACTGATGAGAGGGAGGAAACTTGCTTTGAAATTACTCCCTGGTTCCCCCTTGTTGTCACCCATCAGTTAGTGAGTCACACTGAATTTACACCAGCAAGGAGAATCTGACCCTGGGATGTCCCCCAAAAATGCACAGTACAAGTAAGATATTGGCCAATATGAAAACCACATACCTTTTATTGACTTATCATTGAAATAATCTTCTAGTGCTGGGCTCCCTTGTGTGTCAAATAAACTCTGATTTACAGTAGAAACAGTTAAAATCTCTTCAGTTGACATTTCCATCAGTTCATCTTCACCATCCAGACTTGACAAACCAATGAGATCACTACTATTAAACAGACTGGCTCGGATTTTCTCTATTTTAGCTCTTGACCTTATCTGTACAAATAATGAAATTAGTTAACAGGACAAGACAAATTAACTTCCATTTATATGAATTTGGGTCTTAAGCTTTCTCCCCTCCCCATCTAGATAATTACTATCGCATCTCTTCTAACATTCTTCTCCATCAATAATTTGACACCAGAATTCAGGTTCAGCCTAGAAAACATCCTTTCTAAGAACACCTGGCCACTGAAATCACCATGCTGTGAGTTAATCAGGCACAGCTCTGAAACAGCTATTCCATTTCTTAGTCTGGAGACAGCCCTTAGAAATACCAGATAAGAAGTTGAAAGTTTCAGATAGGTAACCTGTCATTATTTGCAACTCTGCTGTCCTTGCTTCAATTCTCCGATTAGAAAGAAATATCTAAATTAGCACGGGCCTTGAAGTCTCAGCTACACAAATTGGGAACAGGAACAATAACTTCCTTTGATTCCGAGAATAACCACCATGCTTCATTACCAGAGCAGCTACAGACTTGGAGTAGGTCTCAATGTGAATACGCTGACAGCTTTCTGTACACACTTTATGGTTTATTTCAACTCTGGCGTCTTCATGTCAATTAACAGCTTAAGAATAGCAACTGAAGATTTTCTATCTGAATAAGCTGATTTTCTTCTAAAAGGGAAACTGATACAATCCCAGACTATGGAAAAATGTCCCTCTAAATTCACAAGGTAGCAGAAATGGCTGTGCTTTTGCAAGCTTCTGATAAATCTGCAGCGTGCAGTTAGTGTCACAACAGAGAGGAAGGGTTCTTGTGCGTAGCTGAAAACCTGGAGTGATCTGGCGTCAATGACAACCACCTACAATGCTTTTAAAAATGAATTTGGAACCAGACATCAACAAAATTTACCATCTCTTCTAAAGTAACTTTGTAGAGGAATCTAGAGATGGTTTAAAATATGTGAAAATGTAGTCATTAAACATTAAATAATTGCTTTGTGTGTCAAACCAAAGGGCCACCTATCTCTAAATTAATCTCCAGCAGTGGCCAGTAGCAAATCTTTGAAGAAAGTTACATGAAAGAGGAAGTGAATAGATCTTTTCCTTTACATATTCTCTCAGCCTCCAGAAACGAGTGGTTTAAAGATTTCCTCAGTTGAAGGCTGCATTGACTGCTGTGCTTAATAGCTACCAATTTTCACATCCTCCATGAACTTAATCCCTTACGAATTCATTTATACTCTTGGCTTCCACAACACCGCGCAGCAATGAGCTCTACAACTTGGAACACGCAAGAGTACTTCCATCTGTTTTAAAATTGCTACTTGATAACTCCACTGTGAGGTCCCCACTGTCCTTTGAGAGACAGTGAACGCTTGTAAGACTGTGAATGATACAGAGAGTCAATGGAGAATAAAAGTTCTGTGTTCCTCAGCCGTCCTGTCCAAGCTGCAAACTCCTAGTCTCCTTAGTCTCGCGTGCACATTGACATTTATTCTGCACCTCTGACCTGTGCTGAGCTACACCTTGCTAACGGTACCTTTCACTCTCCATCATTCAAGTTGTGGCCTCAGTCAAGCAGAAGAATCTTTACAGAAGAAAACATGCAGCACACTTTTTCCTTAAAAGCCAGGTCATGGTGTTACACACAAACCACAAGAAGTATAGTATCTCTCAAAGCCAGAGGTTAAAAAAAAACTACTAGAATAGGATCTCATTCAGAAAAAACTGACGCAAAAGGCACCCTCTCCTGCTTGACGGCTATTACCTCCACTACAGCAAAACCTTTGATTGGCCGTGACAGAAGCGGCTGGTTGTCCAGAGATGTGACCGTGTACATTGATCCAACGTCAGACACAGACGCCGTTTCTACGTTGTCAAGTGGTTCCCCGAGGCTGCCGAGGCTGCCAAGGCTTCCAGTACTGCAGTGTGAAAGATCCAAACTCTCCTGGCTGGAAACAACATGTGGTTCTAGCAATCCTGGTGGGATGGCCAGTTCCAGTCCAGCTTGAAACTGGTCAACTGAGATATCACTGACGGTCCGAGATATACCCTGCGAGCTGCAGAGGGAAGCCTGACTTGTAGATGCTGAAGCGCTAACGCTCATGGCAGGTGTGACACTGCTAGAGCTGCTGATATCCAAACTGTCCGCGCTACTTGAAACAGTTGGTTTTTCCAGTTCGGTTCTGCATTCTCCTCCTTCCGCTTTGTCCTTGATTTTTTTGGGATCCTCTTCCTGCAAAGGGATGTAGATCTCATCTTTGAAGACCCCACCATGTGCATTACATGCCTTTCTGATTGCACTTCTGACAGTACTCTCCTCCAAGTGCGTTGGTATTCCAGAAATGACAAGCAAGCGGCTATGAGCTGTGGGACCTACCAGTGCTTGACAGGCATCTGCTACGGCATCATTTGTCACACCCAATCCCTGTGGATCCTTTTTGGTTAGGTGTCTGAGAATTATAAGCAGAGTCAATGCTCTATGAAACCACAACATATCCTCAGGCTTGCTTCCTCCTATACTGAGGATTGCAGCATCTGTTTCAGCTGCTCTGGATGAAGACCGTTTGCCTGAAGATGATGTCTTTTCCCGCTTCATTTTGACTTTTTTCCTCTTTGACAGCAAGCTTGGACTCTGTGGCGTCTGTCCTGGAGAAGATGAAGATGAGGAGGAAGAGTCACTAAGATTTGGGGCACTTGTTGAAGACATCACATTAGCCGTTACACTCATATTGATAGGTAAAGTTACTTCTGCTACAGCAAGGCAGACTTCCATCAGAGCATGAAAGTACGTTGAAAACCTTCCTTGGTCAGCCACTCCAACACCAGAGCCACCGCAGGCATTGCCAGACACCCAGTTTTGTGTTTCTTCATCATACAGCTTGTGAAGTTCTGACTGCAGGGCCATAAGCATAGCTAGACAGGGATTCAGCTGAAGGGCAATAGAAGATGACAATCCCGCTGGATTTTTTTTCTGCTCCAGATTGTGAATTTTGCGAAGCAACTCAGCCAACAGATGAAATATTAATTCCTTCACACATGCTGCCATGTCAGTTGTCCAGAGAAAGTTCCCTGTGTGTGGAAGGCAAGAGATGGGAGTCAGCAGTATTTCACTGTTAGTAGCTTTATAATACGAGTTGCAACAGTAACATTAAAAAAGCACAAGAAGAGGTCATTTCAATGGCCCTATGTCAGCAGTAAGAAAGACAGGAAGGCTATTCCAAGAAGTGCATATCAACAGAAAACTTCTGGAGTTTGAAGAAAATTTTAATACAATGGAAGAGCTCAGAAATACTTTGTGACTGTAATTTTTCTTTTCCTAGCCTCTCCATCTGAGCCCGCACATTATTGGTGCTCGTTACTAAGTAAATACTGCATTCTCACCTAAAAATTCCACTACTTGCAAAAGAACAGAAGCAGGAATAGTATCCAGTTCGTCTTCTGATTTTCCATCCCCATCTTCCAATTTCCAAGTTAACAGCTGTTCTGTGAATGCCATTGCCAGGGGGAATTCAAGGGGAAGAGAATGCAAGACCAACACAGCTCCAGGAGGAGGAGATACTCCTAACCAAAAAGGTCAAAGAAAATACTTACTTTACAAATGCCTAGAGTCATGATAAAAGTAGTAACATATCTTTTAGGACTTTTTTGAGGCTAAATTTATGCTAAATGAGAATTTTCTCTATTAAGTACCTTGTAATAAACAAATAGGAATGTTTATCTATAATGCTAAGTTGATATAATCTGTAATTATAAACATACAGATAACATTTTGTTTACGTGACATAAGAAATAAAATTATTTTTAGCCTGTACATATCTAAATATATATAGGACTTCCACAAAACCATTTATTTGTAGTATGACGTGTCTGATCAGTATTGAGAAAAACATCAGAGATGCTGTAGTTCAGCAAAAGAACTTAAAGACCTCCAATGGAAAGTTTTAAGAGCGTACTGCACTCAAGTCACCTTCACTGCTCTAAATAAATCACACTGTCTCCCCCTTAGGCTGGAAGAGTAAAAAGAATATTAATGATTGCTCTTGCTTGAGAAGCTGGGATGATGTATGTATTACTATACTGCATATCTATTCCTGTGCATATTAAAGGGCCCAACAATCACCTACAAAAGCAAAAAAAAAAAATTAATCTCCGTCTGAAACACAGCATCTCAAACAGCAATAGCACCAACTTGAACACTGCAGAAATATTCAAAAACACTGCTTTGTGAACTCCTGGAACACAAAAATCAGGAAAAAAGTAGATCCTGACAGATTTAACAGACCTAACAAAATCAGAGTCAGATGGCTTCCAACGTTTATAAATCCATGCTTTCTTGGTTAAGAATGGTTGCGTATTTCTGCCAGGACACATTTCTTAATACCTTGTACAAAAATACTGTCATAACCAATGGCAGGACTGGTGACAATACAGGAAGGTCTTACAGAGGCAATGATGATGCTTGTCTCGCTTCTGAGAATAGAGTTAAAAAGGTTTTTTAATTTTTCTTCTTTTTTTTACCTAGTTTGATGTGGACCTTGTCCGTAGGGGTGATCACCGAAGGGTACTGATTGGTTGTTGGGGGAGGTGTTAGGCCTGTGTTGGTTGGAGAGGCATCTCGAGGATAGCACACTGCTTCAATTAGGTTTAACTGACCATTCCTTTTAACTTTATGCCCGAGCCCGTAGACAAGCACTCGAGCCCAAGGAGCTTTATACAGGGATGAACTAAGAAAAGAGCAAGAACAGTTCGGTTAGACTGTAACTAGCTACTAAAAATCCCAACCCAATCACAGAAACATGAAACACACTGCGGTATTTATCCCACCACCCAGAAAATGAGTCTCTGAGAAGAGAAAAATCTAAAAAAAAAAAAACCAAACCAAAACAAGAGCAACTACATCCTCAGGGTTCACAGAGGCTCAGCGGCACTTCTTTCGTCTTTGCCACTCTTGGTCCCTCAGTTACTTACTCTTTGCGGAATCCAGACTGACTTTCCTTACAGGACACAATTACAAATGCAGCCCCAGGAAAATTAACATCCATATTGACTTTGGATTCTGAAATTGGGAATTCTTCAGCAGGAAACTGTTCTGGTGCCGTCTGTAACATAAATTTCATAATGAAAGCCCCCAAGCAGCAGCAAACCATCTCCCTCTTCTTTTTTCAAATAAAATATAGTATTGTAAATAACGACATAATATGAGGCCGCTTCATTTTAATATGATCCAGAGTATTGCTATTGCTTGTGTTTTCAGCATGCCCGCTGTGATCAGAATAGGAATACAATCCATCCAGAAAACAATCTGGTGTGAGAGACAGTACTATGGAAGTTTGAATCACGCATAAAGCAAGGGCTCCTTAGAAAGGAAAACTCTACTGCTCGTAAAACATTACTAAATATTTTACCTGCAAAAAGGAGCAGATCTGTTTAGTGAGGTCTAACAAACTCTCCTCTCCTTGATGCAGCGTCCGAGTAATGGCAACAGTAAGCCACTCTCTGATGGCTTGCGAATTGCCCTGGTAGAAGAGGTCTGTGGCAGCACAGTTCTGGGAATGGACGCAGTGTTGCAGGGACTGGGCCAAAAGAATAGAACTTGAACTGATTGTTCCATCTGTAATAACAAGTAAGATAAGACAAATCTGGAGATCCCTTCAACATGGTTTATGTAGCCTGGGAAACAGACAGTGGGAAGAGTTTTAAAACACTTGGAAGATTACAAGCCTCTATCTTCACTCCTGAGCAAGTGCAAAACTCCTCCCAAAGGTCAGCAGTAGAAAGGATCCACCCAAGACTAGGCCTGCACCCCCCGACATAGTTGGTTGCAGATGGGGTGGCCCTCTAAATGCCAGCTGTGCTCTTCACCTGCCTCAAGCCAACCCTTAGGGAGGGTCTGCCGGACGTACACTGAGCTGAGGCTCACAGCTGCCTCGTTTTGGCCCATGTATGAAGGCAGGGATATTTCAATTTATGAGTGAGGTACAATGAGGACAAGCGACCGGAAGCGCTCTCTTCCCCACCCATTCTAGATGAGCTGAAAGCGGCTTTATCCGTTCTCAAGCTTTCCCCAGATATGAACAAGACAGCTTTTGGGCAGCCCCGAGTGGGTCGCAAGCCCCGACATCTCATGGCTGTCATTCTGGAGCTAATGGGAGAAGTCAAAGAAAAACAAAGTGCAGCGCACAAAGGAGTGGGCAATTCACCAAAATGCCAGTTTGGAAACTGCATGTATTAGCAGGACTAGAATTAGACGTATTTTAAAGAGGAAAAACTAAATAAAAGCTTGTAAAATTATTCTCAAAGCCATGCAAAGTAGTGCTGTACTCTGCAAGAGGATCTTTTACAATGCAGCATCTGTTAGAGGTAGCCAAGTTTCAAAGTAATAGGAGGAGGGAACAGGACTCTCTCCAATGGTAAATAATTACTTTCAATTATTAATAGCCTATATTTAGCACTTCCTACTTCCTCCTTATGCTCCAGCCACGTTACACACATTTCTTTGCATGCAGAATAGCTTTGTCACGACAATTGTCTTTGTTAACACTCACTTGAATTAGCCAAAGATTCTTTTCCATGATTCAGCACATACATTCTCTAACCAGATCTGTGATTCCAGTAGGAAAAGGACAAACCACTTTGTGAAATGAAGAAGAGTTGAATTTTGAAAACTGTGAGACCCAACTGGCATTTAGTTTTACTACGCTGGATTCAAACTATAAAATATCCTCAATTCCGTACAAGTATCCCATACGGATACTCCCCCCGCCCCCAAATAAAAACAGAAGATCGCCGATGACAAAGGGACAGAAGCACACTGAAGGGAATCTTAGGAGGGACTCTGAACTCTCTTGAACACTTTTAATTAGATCATTAGCAAGAACTTCAGTTTAGCACCCTATCACTAAGGTCAGGAGTCCATTGAGACATTTTTTCAAATACCATCATTATTAACTAATTAATCAATAAGTGCCAAATTAATTAGATTTTTTTGTCCCCAGAAAACTACTGTACCAGAAAAGAGCTGTGATAAAAATTAGCGTTTACCAGGAAGAGGTGGTGCAAGAAGTTGGTTGGATAGCAACTGCAGGTGCTCCAGAGTGATATCACGGATAGCAGGAATATGAAAGAGCCGAGTAAACATATGCGGAGATTTGGGGGCAAAAATATTGAGGAGAGCCATGCGGCAGTATAGCTTGGCCAGAGCAGCTTCACTTCGCAGAAGCTCTCTAGAAAACACAAACATCAAAACATAAAATTGCTTCACCACACTTAAAATAAGACATATCCAGCAACCTGCCCCTGAATTCAAACATATATACCTAATTATTTAAAAGGTTCAAGTAGACCAAAATCTTTCTTATTCACTTAAGATAGCCCATAGCCCATCTAATTCTGGTACCAAATTAAGGCACTTGAATTAGAAGCCAACTCTCCACAAAGTCAGTTGAGTTCTTGAGCTTTTAGATAGCAACTGACTGATGGCACAAGAAACCTAAGCTTCAAGGAAGGTACCTGTTAGACCAGTATGTACAAAAACTTTCACATGACTAAGCAAAATCCTTCCAACAAGACAATTCTAACCAATTTCCTTTATTACAAAAAGATCAAAACCCCACTACCCATTAAAACATGAATCTTTGTCAGCTTTAATCCTAACATTTATACAAATGCCTTCTAACTGCACTTTTTTTTTACCTGTGAATTTGGATATTGGTGTTATCCAGGGTAACCAATCCATTTGTTGCAGTTCTCCTGTAACCAGCAGGTGGCCTTTCTAACATGTCAATAGGATACCAGTATCTCACCAGAACTCCTTCACTTCTGAGGTAGGTCTCTACTTGCACCAATTCGTTTACCTGGAACACCAAACCCAACACTGTCAATAAACACAGTAATGATAATATTTTTTTCCTTCAAAAAGGGCACCAAATCAGCATTCTAAGCAGTTTAGTACGCTTAATCATATTTCCTCACAGATGTGTGATGCTGATATATTAAAAGCCCTCCCAATGTATCTTTACTCACTGAATCAACATCCAGAACAACACCATGAAGACCAAATGTCTTCAGCATCCCACGAATGGCAAACTTGGGTAAAGCTGTTCCAACAGCACTACTGGTAACGTTGTTACTGTCAGGAGAGCGAGTCACCACTGTGAGACCTGGTCAGAAAGGGACAACACAATTTTTAAGGTACAGCATTTTCCTCAGATTGACAATTTATGCAGTAGATCCCAAGTACCAGAGCCCCTTAGCTTTTATTTTCCCCTCAAGATACTTTTTGCTGACCTTACCTTTTCGTACTTTATCAATTGTAAATTTGTTTGCTTCATCTTTGATATCCTCGATAGTAGGAAGGTAGAGGTCTCTTGGGATGCCACCATTTTCCTCGTAGAGGAATTCTACAGTTTGTCGTGCTATATCAACCATTCCTGGTAGACAAAAGGGAGTACTAGTTATTTTCCCCAGCCACTTGAAGTAAGTTCTTATTCTCATTAACATCATAAGCAGATGAGCTATCTAATTACTTAAATATTCTTTCAGTCAGGCTGATAGATAGGGAGTGGAGCTTTCCTGAGAGACACTTGTATGCTTCTCATTCGGGCTCAGAATTCCTACTTTGCTGTTACTGTGACTTTCCCACAAACAGGTCGTCTTGCCAGAACTGTGTTTGTTTACAAATCCCCCCTTATGAAAGTGTTCCTCAAAAGTTTTACCTTGATACAGTCATAGACAGAAAATGTATGTAGATAATATCTTCCCAAACTATTATTCCAAAGTATTGCTGCATCCACATCACAACAGCACAACAAATTCTGCCACTATTTCTGAAGCCATTTTCTCTATTTAAATAGTCCAATTTAAGTAAAAGCATTAAAGAAAAATTATGACCCCAAACCAAATTCTAAGCACTTGACAAAAACACCAAGTGAATTTTTCTCTTTAAATTTTCCAGCACTGAATATAGTAAAATATAAAAGAAACGCAGGTGTTATCTTCACACTTATTGCACATCATATAAAACAATGTGTGTGGAAATAAACACAGCCATACCTAACTGTAAAGCTCCTTTAATCTGATCCAACCCGGACTTCCTCTCAGCCTCATTACGGAATCTTCTTCTAATTGTAGGGAACACTTTAGTTTCCCAGGCTTTAACCAACAGGGCATAGTGATCCTCCTACAAAGACAAAAGTTATTTAGAACACGAAAAAGAAAGACAAGTTAACAACAGCCATATTTTCCTTAAGGAAGCAGGGAAAACCCTTGTATGGCAAAACTTAAAAATGTGAATTACAAGATCTGTATTTAGACTACAAATTATAGCAGGCAGAGCTTGCCATGTTCCTCACCCGGGGAATATCATCGTCATCATCATCATCGCTTTCATCATCTGCAATAGGAGGGGGGTGAGGATCGGGGCCCGATGTGATAAAGTTCTCATAGCTTAGCTCCATTTTATAGTGGCAAGATGTGTCACTGTCATATTCTGCAAGACACATATGGAAATCATGAGATCATAATGCACTAGAAGGCATGCAAAAATATTCCATGAAGTTTTGAGATATATTGCATTCCGTGGTCTCCAATCAGTCTGTGGAAATGTAATGCATTTTGACATAGCATAACCAATTGGCTGATTCAATCAACTATAACATCTCAATGTTCTCAAAGCCCTAATAAGATAACTTCTCATTGTAGTTGCATTAATTGCGAATAATTTGTGCATCCATATAAAGGAAGACCAAAGTAAGGTTTTTTTTAATTGCCTTGTCTAAAATCAAATAAGGATGTATTTGACAGTGCGGGTTGTACTGCTTTACCTAAATAGGCAGTACCTAAGGACTGCAGTCAGGATGTGCTTAAATCCTATTTAATTGATTTTAATTTCTCCTGAAAGAGATTTTAAAAAAAAAGTTAATCATCACTTTACGTTGTTGAGCCGTAGCAACAGCAGCAATTCTACAAGGAGGTCCATGGGTCCCAGGGTCAGATGCTATGCTGGTGCCAGCATCGTTATCACTATCAGAAGCCATGGCAAAAGGCAACGCTTCAAAGTTGGCACTTATTTCTTCAGCTAGGTCAATACACAGATCCGCAGCATTCCTGTGAGCCTGTCCTTCAGCATAGGCAAACTGGCGAGACCCGAAGTTAGCACGGACTTTCGTGTTCTGAAAGGAGACGCACATAAAAGCATTAACATGAGCTGTGGCTTGTTTTGATCCTTCTCTTTGCTCTTTTTAAAAAAAAAACTCAGCCAAAGCGATAGGCTGATCACATCTCCGTGCCATATGGTTTTCCCAGCATCGCTAGCTATAAAACTGGATGCAACAGGGAAAGTATTAAGCTTCTGAACACAAACTTTGAACTTGCCTTTTTTCTAGCTTCAAGATACAGCATGCTTAGTTAGTATACTTTGAAGCAAGGTCACTGATGGGAAGGAATACTAATAGAAGGGTACTAGCACAGATAATGCCATCTCATCAAGCCAGCTGCACATTATTCTCCTAATGGGCAGAAAAAGTTCAAAATAATGAAAAAAAAACTATATATGCACCTGGGAATGGTAATGGAATACCTCAACTGAACTCAAAGGTAAAAACTGTCACTCTACTTTTTTTATAGATAGGTAAGCAGGCTCAATACTTTCTATATAATATTTTCAATATTTCTGAAAGCATATGTATAGAGCAACATATTTCTGTTAAAAACTTGCCTTTTTCTGAATATGGACGACTGGCCACATTCCACCAGAGACATCTTCTAGATACGGCCCAAGTCGCTGCCCACAATACGTAAAATAAACTCTGCCTTTAGCTGGCTGCCCTGGAGGGGGTGGAGTTCCTTCTGTTCTTTCCCATCCAATTCCTGCTACATCACCTGTAGAAAAAGATAATCCCCCAAAGAAGAATATGGATTTAATCTGTTTTCCCATCCACTGTTTCCCTTACATTTAGAGGATTTTCTGATTTACCAGATAAGCAAGTTAGCTGTACTCTTACATACCAGGAGACAGAGTCACATCCAGTCTAACACTCTTCCACTGTAGCAAGCTGGAGCCGTTGTAATGCACTGCTCGCCCGTTGCTGAGAAGCAACACAAGAAGAAAATTAGAAGTGCACTGAAACAAATAAGGATTACAACTCGCTACCAGTTGAAGTCTAGGTAGCTGTGATACTGACAAAAGGCAAACTCAACTCTCCTTATTTTGATAAGGAGATATTCTAGTTCATCATTTTAACATTTCAGTTAAAATGTATGTGCTGCCTACTACAATGTGCTCACAATACTCCTCCTTAAGAAGCTTACAAATGTATTGAGCAAGACCATGATTTTTGATGTACATCATCTCCAACGTACTTGTGAAAAAGACACGTGCCCACTGGGTTTGTCCAAGCACCATCCCGTTTTTCAGCTTCTGTAGCAAATCCGAATGAAACTATTGGTCCAGTGTCATCATCTGTATCTCCATAGGAAACTATTTCAATTTCCCAGTAGAATGATGGTGCCTGGAAATAATAATAATTTTTAAAAAAGTATTTACAAAACATAGGTAAAATCAAAAATTGTCTTTCTTTTTCTTTTCATGCACTATTGAGTACTAAATAACACAAAAACTGTTGTACAGTTGTGAGTTCTCACCTGTACTGGAACTGGTGAAGTGGCATAGATAAATGTGCCCCGAGGAAGTCCCCCACCTGCGCTAGGATCAGCCAAAAAGGTCACAGCCGTGAGATGCGATGAAAACATGCATGCTCGCACAGGGGGAAACACTCTTGATGGGCTCCAAGTGATTTCTTTGGGCTACAAACAGGAACAGAGCATTTCATTCTACCAATTGCAGTTGAAGTCATCTACTGAAATCCAATGACACATTCTTTCATGAAGTGCACATTTAATACCATACATGCAACTGCCAGGACTGCAGTCACAGCAAATCACATCCCATTACAGAAATTCACATTAAGTGAAGTGTTTAAATAAGAATCCAACCGGTTTGGCTCCACCACCACAGGCAGACCCCTCTGCACTCAGTGGCTGGCTTCATTTGCAAGGGGCAGAAGACTCAGCACTGTTTCTGTGCTCACCTGTCTTCTGTCTGCTTGGAGCGGAGGAGGGGGAGGTCGAGCACAGTCACGATACAACATTCGTAATCTTTCACACTGCATTTCTACAACAAGGAGCCTCTCCCCTGTAACAACAAACCAAACCAAGTCATGAGGTTCCAAGCAAATCTAGTTACTTGAGTCCAACAATGCAATCTTAATACCAGTATACAGAAACAACTATGACATTTGCATTTTAAGAGATCTGATCAAATAGTCTCACTTAACTAATCAACAAAACGAAGGACAAAATCTAATGTAGACAAGCAATTGTTTTCCTCGTGTTTAATTTATACTTGGTTAGCAAAGACATTGTTACGTTAATTAAGATATAAAGTTGACTTTAGCGAGCAAGTTTATGACCCAGCAAAAGCAGGAAGTCAAAAGAATTTATGCCTACTGTCAAAAAAATCAGTATGCTCCCTTTTACATTGGAGATCCTACTGAAATCCACTTGGTTCCTACCCTAACATCCTTCGTTTCAGCCACTTTTCCTCCAATGAAAGGTTCTGACATGTTCCTAAAACTTGCCCTTGAACTAAGACTTCTGCTGGGCCCACTGCTTATCCTTAATCAAGAGGGAAGGGAATCAAAAGCTCAGTGATAAGGAATATAAGAAAGCATTGTTAAAAACAGCAAAAAGGTCATAAAAAGAAAACATATAAGTGGTAATGTCAAGGCACACAAATTACACTGGAAGCAAGAAAAGCAGAGAGGGTTCAGAAGCACAGTAGCAGAGAGCTAGTCCCAGGACTTGCATCTTCTGTGATGCATAGGATAATCACGTTCTGGCCTAAACCTTATGCCTAATGTTTAAAATGATTTAGTCTGATTATTAGCTACTCTTACATTAACAGCTCTGCAGCTACAACAAGACATGCTGTACTGTGCTAGCTATCAAACTCTAAGTAGCTGGAGGACAAAACACTGAAATGACTTTAAAAGCTGTTATGTCTCTGAACTGAATACGTCAATGAAGCTGCAAGAACACCTTGAATACCTACCAGGGCTGCACTCCTGCGCTACCAAATTAAGAACTTCTACAGCAGCTGGACACTGTTGAATGAATTCTTCACAGAATGAGCTGTCTTCTAACAGCTGAGCCATCACCAGGCATGCTCTTAATGGAAAAATAATATGTTTAAAGCATTACAAAAGTGTACGCTGAATTCAAAGTTGTCTTTACACGTATTGAATTCAAGACCATTTCAAAAGACAGCACGCCGACTGATCTATTTCTTTGGTTGCTTAGCTATCTATTAGAACTTCCACAATGACAGTTTTCCCCTAATTATAACATTTACTTGTATGAAGCATTTGCTCAATGCATTGTCGGTGTTATAGGGGCACTTTATTTTTGGTGCTCATTTTAACAACATCCAGACACTAAATGTACTTAAGGAAGCAAACAAGAATTTTTGCGTTGTCCCCTGCTGTCGTATGTCAATACCCACAGGGGAAGAAAACAAGAACCCAAGCAATTTTCTTGAACGTTTGTGTACAATATCAAAACAGACTGGGGTGCTGCACAAAACCCAACGACTCACCTGGTTCTTATTTCAGCAAGAAGCCGGACCACTGCCATTACTGGAGTTGAGCCATCTCCTGTTGCAGGAAGTGAGGTGTGAATAGATAGACTTCCCTCCTGAGGGAGCAACATGGACTGGACTGCCTGTACTACCTTCTCAGTAATGGACAGTTTATGAAGAGGCAATGCCTGATGGTGGGGGGGCACGGTAAAAAGTTAAATTCAAGTAGTTAGTTTCTAAGAAATGAGGGCGTTTTATTACCTGGAGTTAATTCTCATTTTGTACTATCACAAAACCAGCATCAAACACCAGTCAAAAAAAGAAAAAACAGAAACCAAACCAAAAAACCCAACACAGTATGCAATGGAACATCTTTAAGCACCAAAAGATGAATAATATCCATGTTACTTGAATGAGAACTTAAATATAGATATTGTTAAGATATGTTTAAAATAACGAGGCAAACTTTACAAATAATATTTAATCAAAGATGAAACAGACTTTTTATAGGCTATAGATTAATTGCCAGTATGCTGTGACAAAAAAATAAATAATTGATATTATACTTAATATTGGATTATTAAAGCTACCGTACCTCGGATCTTGGAACACAGAGCCTAGATAATGGAATAGTTAATGTGTCTGATGCTTGTGAGGTCTTTCTACTGTCTATACTGGTAGGTGGAAATTTGACCGTTGCTATACCTTCTTGTTCATTAATAGATGCCACAACTCCAATGCTTCCTGCTATTCCTTTACCTAAAACCTACAACCAAAGAAGGTCTGCGTGAGATTTCAGGCTTTGCAAACAGCGAGTGTTTAACACCACACACCAACTCCACACACAATGCGAGCTGGGTATTTTAGGAAACAGGAGTAACACGCAATAGCCATCTCCGCAACTGTTATCGCAACTGCTTCACAATCGCAGGCAATCTGCACGCTGCTTCACGAGTATGCAAATACAGGCAAAACACCATCAAAAGCACCGACTGTCATTTAAGATATAAAACATGAATGGCGCTAAATTACCTGAACTTCAGAACCTATTTTAATTGTCTCCTTAAAGCCACCCAGAGCACAAAGGGCAGCTACTGCCTGCCGAGCAATTCTTTGAAGTTTAGCAAGTTTCCTTCCACTGCTACTCCCATTCTCCAAAATACTCTCTGCATATTTCCCAAGTTGTGGAATGTACATCAGAGCCCGAGACAGAACCTGAAGACAGAAGCAAAAATACCAGAGAATGACTTCAAAGCACAATTCAAACAAAAAACAACGCCCCAAGCATCCAGCCCACACACAGTCTCAGAAGAATTATTTTTGTTCTTGAAGAGAATTATATAACTCAGAATATTCTAAGTTCTCTGAAGTGTGAACACCATCAAAGCTGGCTCCATTCCCTAATAACTTTTAGAATCACAGAGTTACATACGTAATCTTAGCAAAAGTCTTCGCTCAAGGATTTAGCCTAAGCAACAGCTTAGGTGCTACAGGATTCAGAGGAACATAAAAGCAACGTGCTACACTTCCCAGTCAACGCTTTAGACCCTCATCAGAGGTCATGGCAGAGGACTGAATAGCAAAGGTAGAATAACTATCCGGCAAAGGCAAGATAACTCCCTAAACAAACAGCATTATTAATTACTGACAAGAATGACAGGTGAATTACAGAATGACAACACATTCTCTAATGCTGGAGAAATTTTGATTATTTATTCCACCCTAAGATGTCAGATAGATACCATCTACCAGAAAGGGCTGCTTCTACGCAGTTATACATCCTGGTTTGAAGTGTTAGAAGTAGTAAATCGGGAAGGAGTGGCTTAGGAAATTCCTAATAATTAAGTTCTCTTAACTACTCAATACATGCTTGGTGTGGATTTTGATACTTAATCTTCTGTTTGCTTACTTTTTCAGCAGTTGTTGTCCATATCTGAGCTGCATTTGATTCTGGTGCCATCAACAAGCTATGTAGCAAAGCAATCACCTCTGCTGCCATGCTGTTTGCAACATGACCACTAATGAACGGCCTCACGGGGTCCGTCCTATACAGGAGAAGAAAGCAATTTGCCCATTAATTTCAAAACAGAGGAGGAAAAGAAGCTTCAGTTGTCAACAACAATACACAGCACAAAAAAGGGAATTTTATGAATACCCAGATTATTTTCTAGTGCACTACAAATACTGGTATACAGAAAAGCAGGATCTAGACTCTACAGAATCAAAGTGACCTACCTGGCAAGCTCAGAATTCCTCTCTCTGCAAATAGATGTTTGTGCGGTCTTCTTTTTGTCCCCAGTGGACAACCCACTGGTAGTTTCTGGATTGATGGTTTCTATGGGTGGCCCAACACTAACTATTAGACCAGACTGTGCCCACTTAGTTGCCTTTCGAAGAGCTGCAGCAGCTTCTTCTGTAATAACTTCACAGCAGCCACTCTGAAAATAAAATTTCCATATAAGACAAATACTAATGTTAGCTCTATTTGGCCACACTATGTGATGCATTTAACTCTCCTCCCTCTGCATACGTAAAAGTACTGAGAACACATCAAAACATCCTCCTGTATGTGTATTAGTCACAGTCGTAAGACAAATTCTTTGTTGCTTTTTCTCATCTACAAAGAGATCAGAGATCAATGTGGATTCATTGCCTTTAATATTACATTCTTCGCTTAACAGTATAGTTTCTCTTCTCTGATCAAAAAGCCACACATGAGTATTTCTGGTGCGAATACTCAAGAACATGTCTGAAAAAAAATGTCATTTAAATATGTGGTTTAAAATTCATACTATCAACATGCATTAAACACTTCAGGAAAGAGAATATTAAAGGGGCTTAAACATGACCTACAGCGGTTGGAGGAAGCATTAGCTGAAATTCTTTTTCATCATTTACCCCTGTATTTACATCAATAACTACATAATGCTAACATTACATATAAAGATATCTTTCTGAACAGTTCTGTAAATTAAACAACATTTAACAAAGGAGATTTAACATCAGTAAAAAACAAGAATTCTGACTGGCCACCAATTTTTATGATGTTGAATAATTCTTTAGTTATTCCTTTTCTTACTTTTGTCATGTCTCGATCCATTTTCACCACTTTCTCCATATTGGCTCCAGTTCCTAGTCGGAATGGACGACCTTCTGAGCTACTATTAAAGTGAAAACAAAACACATTAGCTTTGTTTTCATTGGTGGAAAAAACAGCTGAATGATACAGTCCAATTTAATGTATTATGTGTGTTTTTAAATTATTTGAAAGCAACCCTTGCAACTGAATTGCTCAACAGTAATAGAAATACCTGATAGTTAAGGACATACCCAATTGCACTGTAATTTACAAAAGGAATTTAATACTAATGAATGTAGTTATTTGCACAGCAATTTAACCCTTCCCCCCTCAAAAAGAAGCATCATGAAATTGGCTTTTACTGAACACAAATGCCTGAGGGCTCCGAGTTAACCTTTCGCCTAAGAACACCCAACAGCTGTACCTTTTAGTAACATTTTTAGGGCACAGGTTCAAAACTGACTTGGAGTGGGGAAAGATGAGACAGATAGTACAAAAGGCAAGAGGTGATCATGTTGGCTGTTTGACATTCAGAGATCTCAAAATCCAGGTGGGTACTAAGACTACTAAAGAAGCTGTAATAGCAAATTATTATCCAGCATATGGATTATTAAAAGCAATGCTTTTAAAGCCATTTTACTTCGATAGTTCTATTTGTTAGTCCTACATAGTCTGTAATACCATAACAAGATACGTTCAATTTTTCTGATGGAAAAAGTAAGTAGCTCATTTTTCATGTGACTGTCTTCAGACAGATTAAGATGTTTTTATGTTCCTTTGCAAGTGGCTTACATGGCTTGTAAGCAAGGCAAAAGCAAAACGTCACACTTCACATCCCCCTCCTCCTTTAAACATCTGTATACTCTGCTCTGTTTCAGCTTTGCTGTTCTCATCATTGTAAGTAGTCTCCTACAAAACAGACTACTCCAGGAAGCATTGGGATTTAGACTCTTGCTGCTGCTGCCTCACCACAAATTCAGTATAGTTGTATGCATTTTGATCCAGGTAACAGTATGCTAAGCATCAGCCCTATAAACCATTTTTGCATTATCTTCTTATTTTGCCAGTAAATGCAACAAATTGGGAAGACATTTTGCTTTCCCATTTACTCTTATGTCTAGGATGCATTTTTCTACAGCTGTAGCACTGAAAAAAGAAAAGAAATGGAACTGGTGAAATTGGTTGCTGATTCCAATCCAGTGAGTTAAGATTACCTTAGTAATGGCTGAAGGACTTCATGGGATGACTGGTCTTCCCGTTTATGAATAAAAATTGAAAGTTTACCATCCACTGCCTCGCTTTCTTCTCCAGGATCTTTATCGCCTTTTATGGAATTTTTAGGGCTGGCTTTTGCCAAAGCAATATCTGGCTCAGAGGCAGTTGGAGAAAGAACCGTCTGGCATCCTTGAAGTAGAAAGGAAAAAGCCAAAACAAAGAAAAACACACAACCATCAGCTCCATCAACATACTTTCTTGCCCTTGAAACTAACATCAACACACCCAAGATGCATCTAAAACATCACTGTGACACACACCTTAGTCTGAGAACAGTTAAATTAAGAGGCAGATGGAAAGTCACAGAACTGTCCTATATTTCAACACTGACATATCATATACCTTTTCCTACTTGAGTTTTCTATCAATACAAGAGCTCCTTGCACAAACATGACTTGCTTGGCAATTTCTCAAATTAGCATAACACCAAAAAAGATGCTGGTACCTGGTACTACATAATCCGCCAGCTTTGCCAAGAGCAGAGAGGCAATCTTGGAGGCTGGGTCACTGGGATCATCCTGTTCACTGTTCAGAGAGGGTACAGAGTAACTCCAGGGAGGCAATTCCACATTTCCACAGTCCTCAACACTCATCAGAGGCAGTGCAGCACGACACAACTGAAGGATTATAAGGACCAACTTTGGAGAAGGACGCTGATCCAAGAGAAGTGACAGAAGCTTGGACACACAGGCTGGCTGGCTCAGGATTGCTTTACCTATATGACTCCTGCAAGGGAAAAAAAAACAGGTAGTTGCTTTTTGGAAAAAAAAAAAAATTGATAGTTCGACGATGCTCTTGTAAATAATAAATTGATTTGTTTTCACAATGTAATTAAAAAAAAAAAAAAATACCTTGACAGGTCATTAAGAAGACTGAGAACATCTTGAAGTGCGTCATTTCCTGCAGCTTGATTACCACAACACTCCGTGGCTCGTGCGAGGTGGTTGGTAAGAAGGCTGGAAACCTGACGAGCCAGACCAGAGTGAACAGCTTCTGTTGAACCACCTTTAAAAGTAATGCAAGAATAAACAATTGTAATTAACAAAAATGAATGTACACATCTACAAATGCCTTACCCATCAACTAAAAATAGTAGAAAATATTTTTGTTTTGCTATCGCAAAACATTTATATATAAAATGTCTTTAATTAAAAATAAAACCTGCCACAACATCTGTGTTCCATTAGCCAATAGCCACGTATCTATAAGTTTACATATGTTATGGGTGAATCCTAACACAGGAGAAGTGCATAAGTGATCACTCAGGGTCTCCTGGTTCTATGGTTATGTCTAGCCAGGTGGCAGACCTGGAGTTATGTGCAACACACACACTCCCATGAGGAGGAAAAGCTAGAATTTAAAAAACAAAACAAAACACAACAATAAGAAAATCAACTTATTTTTGTATCCAGTTGTGTGTTCTAAAGGACTCAAACAGTACTGAAGTCATGGTGAGTGAATGCCCTATTTTAAACACATTTACACCACTTCTCAGGCGCGTGCACAATTCTGAAGTACGCAGTAGAAATATAGTTGGCAGTGTTCCTACCTTCTTCTTTCTCCCATTCGACACAGCGATTGGCTAGCACCTGGAAGGCAGCCCAAGCCATGGTGGCCACCTTCTGTTTCTTGGTCTGTTTTTCATTTGAACTGGATTCTGTCTGGCTGCTTAAACTGCAAAGCCGGTCCATAAGTTGTACGAGGCCACTACGTACCAAACACTTCTCTTCGCTCCTGTATGAGAAGAGAAATTCAGATTTTAATTAAGTCAGATTTTACTTTCAGTCACTAACAACAGACACGATGAAAATCCAGAACTTGCTGTTTACTTAGCCATTAATTACTTCACTTTGCAGAAAGATGGTTCTGTCTCTCCCTTGTCCTCCCCACATGAAATTCTGTACTCTGAGAAAATTTAACAGAATGTTCTCAGATACTCTTCATTATGAAGAAAGGGAGTATATTTATACCATATAATGCTTCTCCTTAAGTCAAAACCTAACAAGCACAGCTGTGGATGTCCTCCTTCCCTTTCTGAGAGAAATATTTTCATACCTCGTGTAAGGTATAGTGCATAAGAGGCCAATGCTATTTGCACAAGCGATGGGGTAGCGAGCACACAGCGAGACCACAGACGTCATCGTTTCTCCAAAAGCTTCCTGGACTTGTTCCACCATCCCGCCGCACGTGAGCTCTTCAATTCTGTTGGTAGTTAGATATTTGAAATGGTAGGCCTTCTAGGTTAAATAAAATGAACAAACTTCCAAATATAACTTTAAAAAAAATAATCAGCACATATTAAGAACTACTCAATGAAGACTTAGAAGCAAAACTGCAAGTCACAATGTTTTAGTACAAAGCATATGTAAACAAGATAGTATGGTAGTTTTACCTCAGACATGACTGAAATTTGACTACAAACAAAATATTTATCAAATTTAGATGACAGTACTAGTATCAGCTAAATCTACCACTAATACCTAATTAACACAAGTTTAGAATTAAGTCAGGAAAGTAAGATACCCTATATACATATCTGTGGATATCTTGTCCCAGTACAACAGGAAATTTCATCTACTGCCAAATAAAAGCATTTCTTGGAAGTTTCTGCCTTTTCACCCCACAAGGGCCAATAAAAGTGGTTGTTGCAAGCTTTGTTCTGCAAACTTGAGCCCTCACAGCTAGTCACTTCTCATGGTTTTTACTTGCACAAAGCAATTTATTATCTTCTACAGACACCAAAACATTTAATTATTTTCAGAGAAACAAACAAACCTTGGGCCTCCCTGAAGCACCATGGTCACTGGGCCTACAAGATGCGTCACACCACCAACCCGAACAGCTGCCGTCAGCAACTCTCTCATATGCACTAGGGCTTGCTTCCTCGTATTCCCACGACGCCACCTTGTCTGAGCAGCTAGCAGGAAACTGCTGCTGGATACCTACGAGATTTTGTTTGGTTGGTTTTGTTAGTGAGACACAGGCAAGACACCTCCTTTCTTTGTGAAAGTTTGAATTTGAAAATGTAATGATTTAGCACATTTAAAATGACATACCGCTTGGTCAGGATTTGTTCCAATGAAAGCAAACAGTTGCCCCAGTAAAACACTGTACGTGGGTTTATCTCTGCTATCCTCAATAGTCAGTGACTGGAGAAGAGTGAAAGAGCTGCTTCTATGGCTGGTAACATGGCGTCGCCTAGGAGAATATAGGATAATTACACCTGGCAGCACTAAATTGATCCAAGGAAAATAAAAGTGCTATGCTTGCAAAGTTTATGATGATTTTAACAACACAGGCCACATTATTGTAAAGCAGCTTAGCGGAATAAACCCTTGTATACCTTTGACTTGATCTAGCAAACTCGATATCTTCGTTACCAATCATTTCTAAGTCAGATGGTGCCGACATGCTGCGAAGGAAGACAGGCTGGCGGACTGCGTGAGATATCACTTTTGTTTCAGATGCTGATTTACAGGCTGCAATATTACACAATACGAAAGAATGTCACTCCTGGCGTAGGAGGTTATTTGCAAACTGTTTTTAAAATCACTGTGGACATTCCAGTGAAAGCTACAACATAGGATGGCGAAAACACAGTCTACGCAAGAACTTGCAACTCAGTTCTGACGAATTTCCTGCTTTCAGGTATTGTTTCAAGCTAGTTTTGATTAGGTTAAGCATTTTTTCCAATAATTCAGAAGACTAGAGTTTAAATTCCACATATTATTACTCAGACCATCATCATGGCAATCAGAAAACAAAGATTCAACTTCATATACTGCAAAAGAGTTTAATTAATTTGAAAAATTAAAAAAAAAGGTTTAATTTTAATTTAAGTGAAAAAGGAAAAAAGAGAAAAGGAATAAATTATATCTTCAGGAAATAAAAAGAAAGTACAATGCTGGTAATGAGATATGTACCTGGAGTCTCTGCAGGGGTACCAGATATACTTCTTGTGATTCCAGACTGTGCTGCAATAGTGACATGTAATAACAGCTCTGCTCTGTTCATCAAGCTCTTAACTAATGTTTTTGTTTTTGCTAGGGGATGAGAGGTCTTCTGTATCAGTGAATTCACCTCTTGAAAAAACTTCTCCCTAAGATTATGAAAGAAAAATAAAGAAGCAAAAACTCAATTACGTTTTAATGCCTTCTGAAGTAAAGTGTTACTGTGAGAAAGAAGACATATAGCATCAAACTATTCTATGCCAATAAAGTAGAAAGCAGAAAAAAAATAACCAAGTGATTTGCTAGTAAGTACTAGTAGCTGTAGGTACTAATATTAATATATTCATCACAAATTTTTTGAAGGATTTAATCAGCTATTGCTAGACAGACAGGAGAATGAAGTTTTAAAGTATCCGCATCCCTGGTTAGAAGTTCATCTGAATGTTCCTGCTCCCAAAGACTGTTTTATTTCTATAGGTCTACCAGCCTTTAATGGAATTAGGCATAAATTTTTTTTGCAACATTTAGTGCCAGCTTCTGCTTCACAGTGTCACAGGGTACAATGACGTCCGAGTGCCCACTTCAACAAGCATCTATGTATGTATGCAACTTTAACCCTGCATACCTACTTTTGGAACTCACTGAAATTCCACAGCTGCTTAAAGTTGCCTGTCTTAAGTACCTTGCCTAAATGGTATGCTCTGCAGCCAGCTACTAACCTTAATGCCAGGACCACATTCTCAAGATCACTTCCATCAAAAGAAACTTCTTTCATTGAACACAGAAGTTCTAGTTCTTTCATCTTGCTCTAAAAAAAGTGAAGGAAAAGGATGAACGTGTATTGAGAGCAGCATGAAGCATGAGCACGCACAGCGGCCACAATGCTTACCTCATTGAAGTGATAATCATAAAAGAACGGGACGTTGTTCTCCAGCTTCCCATGCATGGCATCATCTACCTCATTCTGCCATTTCTGCTCCAGCTCAGCCACACTCTAACAAAGGAGACAAAAAAATAACACTTACTGCAGTTGTTCATCTTGAGGAGTAAAAGAGATCTTAAAAGAAGAAATCTGAGTACATTTTGTATTTCTATGTTTCTAAAATTCTATTAATACACCTTTATTCTCAAAAAAAGCCTTCTGGGTTTTTGTGTATTTTCATTTTTACCTGCAATTGTCTCTCCATGGCATTTAGCTTCTTAAAGGTCTCTCCCATAATTTTACAAAGTAAGTCATATTCTTCAGCATGTTCTTCCTGATACTGGAAATTTATCAGGGACTGGAGTGCATCAACCAAATTCAAATGTTTAATCACACATGAAACTACCATTTCCTCCATTACTTCTGGCTGAATCACTTCCCTAGGGTTATAGGGAAAGTCAAATTGATTAAGCAAGAATAACGGACAAACTTTGACAATTCATATTTACAATTCACTAGATGCTGCATTCACAAACAAGTACTTACAGAATATTAAATGCATACCATCATACATGACAGGCATGCCACATCCTTACCATCACTTTTTTAGCTCACTTACTTTGGCACCAAACATTTCAAAAAATAAAAGTCAAGTTAGAAAAATAGAGCAAACCAACGACTACTTACTTTATACTAGGTCTAAACTGAGGCCGAGCACGTCCAGAAATTTCCCTGAGTTTAATCATGATTCCTGGAGGCAGCCTAATCCTAGGCAGATCAAAATAATGTCCAACGGGAGGCACTAGAACATCAGAGGGATATGTAAATTCTCTGTCTTCGTCTATAGTAAGAGGCAACGGAGAAGGACTTGGTGTAAGGGCTGGAGATATTACACCATTAGCTTCCACCTGCCACTGGCACCTGGAAAAATAAAGAAAAACAGATGAAAAGTTCTTTTTTTTCCTCCTCCTAACTCTCCCCCTCATTCAGAAAGACACATTAGTCAACAGCACGTTACAAGGACAGACTACATATTAAGTGTGGCTTGTACCAAGCCTAGCCCAATCCTCCTCTACTTACTCTAAAGAAAACCCCTATTCTAGAGAACATTTCCTTAATTTTAGACAACACAGAACTGCTGAACACACTCTGCAGGAAAAATTATCAAAACATCACCTTAAAACACACGACTTCAGCACAACTACAGAAGTCACCTTCTCACAGAAAAAAAACACATGGGAACTCAGATCAATTTTTTTTTTTTACCTTTGTAATAATTTAGATCTTAAGAGCTCTTGACAGGTTTCTTCATCTTTGGTAATTTCTGGTCCATTGTATAATATTCGCAGCATAGAACAAGCTAATACAGAAAGGCCAAGTGCCAGGTCAACTAAGAATGGCAAGCCTCCTGACACATCCTCTGAAGACTCCTGTAGTAGGAATAGTGATAAGTTGCACTAATCAATCAACCATGAAGTCCTTCCCCAATACATTTCAAGATAGGAGATTTTATATTTTTATACATAATCTTTTATATAAAAGATATAGATATCGCTATCTATCAATCATATGTCTCTTACACAGAGTTATACTGAAAAAATGCTTAACAATTAAAAGCAATTTGTAAGAACAACTCAAGGCAAGAAACAAAGGATTTAAACATTATTTTCCTGAACCAAGAAAGAGAAGAAAAGGTAAAGTTATTTTTGGTTCAGTCATTCTTTGGCCTGCAGATCTGTCATCTCACAGGCCTAATCCTAGCTTCCTGGTGGTGGGATTCAAGTTTCCTTTTGTTTGATCCCAGCGTCCCTCCCTTCTCTTCTTTAAAGGCTGGAATCATTATTCCCCCATTAAATCTCTGATTTCCAGGTCGTTACAAGATACCCATCTCTCCAAAGAAATCCTGATCTACAAGCAGCAAGAGATATTAAAGTGACTTCATCCAAGTCCAGTGCCAAAGACAAGAGACAGGTAAGATGTATTTGGTAATAACTATCTTCATAAAACCCTAAGCATGCTACAGACCATGCCACAGGCTCTCTCTAGCTAAGGAAGCCAAACGTCTAAAACTTAGGGCCTTTACACTGTAGAAAGATGATTTTTCTTATTGCCAAAATAAGAAAACTATTACTGTTTTAAATTTCAAACATTAACTTCAAACTTTGAAGTACATTTCTATCTGATCTGAAGTGTGTAACAGACAGAAGATAAAGCGAAGCGGAACCTATCCCGTGGAATCTGTCAGGTTTGAGTACCTGTGCTCGAACAGTGCAAGCAAAGCCCCACATAGCTTTGTCTGGAGTGTTGTGCTCACGACCACTCCGCATTTCAAAGGAGAAGGTGACTGTATCTCCTTCCACCTTAAAATTTTGATGGGGAGGAGGGAAAAAACAAAAAAAAAAAAAAAAAAAAAGAAGAAGATACATTTAAGAATTGAGGCAAACAATCAGGCTTTTCATAAAAGTGGCTTACTTTATGAATTAACGTTTTTAATGACAGTTATCTAAGTATTATTTTTATCTCCAATGATATACTCTGATTTAAGAGTCTTCCTTTTTTGTAAGGATATCTTTTAGTGGACAATTTGATTTTAATTTTGCTGCTGGCTAACTACAGTAAAACAAAAAAAAACACCGTAAGCTGTAGAATCAAAAGTAGAATTTATCAGTCTGTGTTACTTGGCGTTGATTTTCATCAAAACGCTTTCATTATCTGTCTGCAAGAAACCATGCAATAATCAACAGTTCTCTTCCTGAAGGAAGACAGACAAGCTCTTCAAGGAGAAGAATGTCAACACATTAATAGAAGAGTTTCCTAAAAGAGCAATATAAAAATCTATATGTCTGAAAAATAAATGAAATTCCATTAATTGTGAACAATGGAGTTTTTGTCTGAAATTGCTTTCCAGTTTATTACTTCTTGGTTTTCTTTTTGAAATTATTTTTTGTTATGTATATAAGCCCAGTTTTAGTGTGGGACAACGTAGCAGCACAAACACGTAAGAAAAAAATCATACTGCATACAATCTGAGAGAACATACTGCAAAATTCTTGAAATACTGAATTTTCAAGAAGTTTGGGGGATTTTTCTGTCTTAGCTTTACTGCCAAAAGCATCCAATGTAATTTTAAAACCCAAACACAAATGGTTGGAAAGCTGCTACATTTACTACTTGTTATATTTGCGGGTTACTGTTAAAAAAAGGCAGTCATGCCCACGGACCTTAAGAAAATATGCACAGCCTCAGACTGTGCAAGAATTTCTCCTAGGAAGACATACTTATGAGAACAGTGGTGCCATTAGAGACTCCAGGACTGAGACATACCGATAATGAATTCCAGTAAGACATAACAAAACAAGATAACCTCAAAGAGATGTTATAATCACACATAACATACAGCTGAGTTTAAAGTTATTCCCCCAGGACATAACAGCCCACTTAAGAAGTAATCTCATCATGGATAACTGTAGGCTTAAAAGCCTGGACTTCATTGCTACAAGGTTTAAAATGGACTCGACACGGTTTCCAAAGGGGATTTTTCTACGTGAAATATTGTTGGATTATAATACTGTACCTTTACTAAGTCTTTCGGCCAACCAGTTCCTAAGACACTACGGCTGCCATATCCCAGTGTATTGCCTCCATACTCAGCAACCTTCCTACTGTTTGTGTTAGGACCAGCATAGATCACCAACTTCAAAACATAAAATACACTGTTAGACTGTAAGAGAAAAACAAGAAAATCTAATAATAATAATAATACTTAGCACTTACACCGCGCTTCATATTTTCAAAGCGCTTTATCAACATTAACAAATCCTCACAACAGCACTGTGAGGTGAGTAGGCAAGTATTATTATCCCCATTTTACAGATGGGGAAACTGAGGCAGAGAGGAAATTGAGTGACTTGCCCCCGAGGTCACACAGCAAGTCAGCAGCAGAACTGGGAGCTGAAGTCAGGAGAAATCCTAACTTCCAGGCCTCATGCTGAGCTAACTAGAACACATTGCCTCTCTACTAATAAACAGATTGATCCTTCCCCCATCAAAGTTAATATTTTTGTCAGTGACTTCAGTGGGAACATGACGGGGCCCAAAGTTTTCTGGAGGAGTTTAACCAGTAATAGGTGACATTAATATTGAAGACGCTTATAAATAACTAATGGGAGTGTGTACCACAGGATTTGCTCTATGTCAAAGAATATATGGCAACAATTAGTAAGCAGCACAAGTAGCTCTCTGCTTATACAAAGTAAATAAGTGCTATTAGTTGTGTTCTTGAAATTGAAAAGACTTGTTTATATTAATCCATGTGAACAAGTCATTTATCATCATGGGAAAAAAAAGTAATGTTTCCAGTTCTGCCCAGTTTAAACAAACCATGCTGATTTACAAAGTAGGCAGCTAGATTAAAATTTGAGAAATAAGGAAAACTGAACAACAGCAAAAATAAGAAGGAAGTCAAACTTTGACAATCTGAGCCATCATGAAATGAACTAAAAAAAAAATGATGAGTTGGTATGAATATCTGAGGGAGAACAAAAACAAAACAAAACAAACCTCCCCCCGCCCTCAAACCCCACACCTCTGGTGCCTACTACACTTCTCCTATTTCATAACTACCACTACTTCTGACATCTTTTGAGGAAACTTCCTAGTTACAGAGCCTAACTCTTAACAAATGATCCTCATAACTGATAGGTTTTAAACATTGAAGCAATCACTGGATATTATGTTCTGAAACGATACACAAGAAGAATTAAGCATATACTCTTTTTGGATTGTTTCTTCAAAAACAATAGAAATTAAACATGAATCATTTATCTTCGTCTTCCTGCCTTTTCATGTCAACGACTCTTTGTACATTTTCTATCATTTAGCTAAGTCTAACCTTAAGATGAAACTCAAGAATTGTTTTGAAAAGTTATTCACAATTGTGCCACACAAGAAATAACCTCTCCGCATCCCTGTACTTTACAGCCTTGAAGTATGTAAACTGTTACATTACAGTGTGCGCTAATAAACTCCTAACAATAAAAACCTCCTGCGTTTTCCTGATCACTGGAAATCAGGTGCCATGAAAGACAAGGGGCAGAAAAGATGAAAATGGGAAGTGCTGCTGATGGAAATATATACAAAAGAAATGATTTCTGAATTGGTCCTTGCTTACCTTATCGTAATCATATTGTGAAGAACATCTGTTGTCAAATCTAAGATATAAACAGCGGGCTCCTGGAATATGTACAGTTTCTTTAAATTTATAGTTATCCCTGACGGGATGAACTGTTTCTACAGTCTTCCCAGCAGCCCAGGGAGCAGGGATCTTCAAACCCGTAAGAAAACCCGGTTCTTCTTTCTCTTCCAGCATTCTGAAATTAGAGTGAAAAATTAGTCCTAAAATTCAAAACACAGATTTCTATTATATATTCAGACATCAAACTATAAAGTACTTAAAATCACCTCTCAGTATTGATACCTAGCAACACAAAGTATTGACTCCTCATTTTAAGCATAACTGTATTGAGGGAACACGCAGAACAAATAGCATGAATACAGAGTTCATAGCATAGAAATAACTATGCCAATCTCTAACCTGTAAAATCTGAACTTTTCCCTATGCTTTCCAATTTCCCAATTATGGTAAACAAGCTAAGTGGACCATAAAAAAAAGTAAATGGTACTATATACGGATCCTAACACACAATTGGCAGCATAAAAAAAACTTCCCTCCTGGGATAGCACCCAAAACTGATTATACTGTCATAAAACTATATGCCTAATATTTCACTGAAGCTTATAATTTGGAGAAGGATTGAAAATAAATTCTTCAGAGTTTTCAGACAGCATATTATACATTATCACAAACTGTTTAATACTACAAATTCTGCAACACCGCAAATAGCTATGATAAGCATTTGTTATTTAATTTAGCTGCATGTTTCTGCTTCTAAGCAGAAGCTGTATAACTCTGAGCTGAGACTTGGGATTTAAATGCAGGACTTAAAATCGTTACATTTCTCTATGTAAATGAAACCATTTAGTATCTTTCCAATGGTTTTAATACTGTATCTCATGCTGCCAGAGCAATTTACATTTTCTCATGATGGTCTTCCTTAGCCTAATTTCTTGTAAGAGGAACATTTAGAATTAATTCCTAATGCTTGAGGTGAGGGAAAAAACAAAACAAAGCATACCCTGTGCAAAAAACCTGAAGATATTAATCATTTAATTCTATATGCAAAAAAATTTTAGAATTGCCTTTTGTAAAGGTTTATATATCTCCAAGACAGCCTTACAAACTATTACAGCTTTGCCCTTAATAAAAAAAAAAAAAAAAAAAAAAAAGATTGCTGCTTTAAGATTTATCCCACAGCAATGGTCAAATGAGCATTACAGCTAAAATATTTTATCCTATGAAAAGACCCAAATGTAAAGAAAATCACCTCTCATCAGGTAACAGCTTCCCTTTCTGTTCTGATGCACCACTGGGGGAACTGTTCAGTTCTGAGAAAACTGGAGACTGAGTTTTAAGCAGCAGTGCGGTCTGTGGCACAAAATATACAGTGTTAGAAACATGCAAACAGTAAATCATTTTAAGATCTCGTTATTGAAATATATTAACAATCGCACTGTTGTT
This sequence comes from Platalea leucorodia, assembly GCF_965183815.1. Lineage (NCBI taxonomy): Eukaryota > Metazoa > Chordata > Aves > Pelecaniformes > Threskiornithidae > Platalea > Platalea leucorodia. Next base: position 8,279,292 of record NC_138834.1, read on the forward strand.
ATTGACAATAAATCATTACTTAGTAGCTGTTGTACCAAGTAAAATTTAATATTCAGCATTATCAACTTTTGTAGCTGCTAAGCAATTCTTGAACTATAATCTGTGGATCACTTACTGAAGAAAATTGACCAAGATCTGCAGCATTTTAGAACACGCATGCCACATCTTTTTTTTCCATTGTAGACAACTGCTGACACAAAGACCATACCTGACTTGTGTAAAGAACCAGCTGCACCAGCTGAGGCATCAAGGCATCAGCCATAGTTAGAGTTTGCAAATTTGGATGCATCAGAGATGTCAGTAGGACGGGAAGCAGATGACCAAGCATAGTAGCCTTTGTAATTTGCTCCAGGCCTTTTAATCTGTAAGGAGAGTCAAGGTTTGTATAGTAACAACTATTTTCATATAGTATCACTACTATTTTTAGTCATCTGTTTAATCTTGTATCAGACCACATAAGTAGGCAATTCAAAATTCAGCAGAGAACATTTGCATTATATTTTAAAAAAACAACCAAAAACTTAATACCTTGAAAACATTACAAATTCTCCAAATTTCGTCCTACTCTTTGCTGTCAATTCTTACTAAACAATGATAGATCAGAAGACAGTAAATCAAGAGTTTAATAACTACTTAGAAAATTTTAAGCTCCCATGGGCATGAGATGAAAGTCCACATCAAACACAAATGTATTTGTTCAGTATGTACATCAGGCTGCTAGCACACGTAGCTCAAAGCACTTTAAAAGAACCTGTATCTATTAAAATGTACTTGAGCATGAAACCCATCTGAAAACATCTCAAAGGAACTGTGTATTGTCAATAAACAAAACTAATTCTTGCAGGCACAGAAAAGCATAGAAACCTAAACCTGAAACAGAAGTGGGAGAGGGAGGTGTTTGTTTAACTAGAGAAAAGGTTCACACCTTTTGTTTACGTCCCATTCCCAACATATATTTTTAAGTGGAAGGGAGAGAGGGAAGGGCAATGTTATGCTATCTGATGAAACATGCAGGGTATCATAACAACATCCAAGACTTGTCACGGGTACAATATCTAGTCCAGCTACTAGAGATGTAAGTCAGGAATTTAAAAGTTTAAAAATTGCCCTGGCTTATAGGAATATTCCCAGCTGACTAACTACAGTTTGTTTCCAGTTACTCTGCTCATAAATACCACTGTCACTCACTAAAACCTTAGCAATTTGAAGAGTAGTACTGACATGGAGAGTCAGATTCTAAATTCTTCAAAAGATAAGTGCTAAGCAAATGCTATAGTAAGAACCAGTTCCTATACATTCAAAGCTCAAGCATGAAGTTAAAACATAAAGAACAAGTAACACTAACTGTGCTTGTACAGCAAGCCACAAAAAGCAACCATTTACTCTCTTCAAGTTAACAGACTCATACTTGTCTTACCTTTGCTCTCTATCAGAAATGTCACTGTTTATTAGTGCCGTAGTGACTTGTTGCAGCATTTCTAAGACTTCATCACATCCTGTCAGAATTTGCGTAGCAAGAGACAAAATGCTGGTCTTCAGCTCCTAGGTACAAAAAGAATTATAGGATACTTAAATTCTTAGAGAATACAAAAAAACCGACAACAGAACAAAACGATGGATTTCCAAATTAAAATAATGATAATGTGACCTGGCAGGCCTGCAGCAGTAGATTCATCCAAGACTTAAATTTGATTAATGCTAAGCCTCAAAGTGCTGGGAGAAACTAGGTGCATATTTTACAGGATGCACATCCAGTTTCTAGAGGGAAGGAATCCCCAAGTCCAGCACAGGAGAGAGAGCTGTTAGCCAGCCAAGGTACAGCATTGGTGACAGAATGTCCTAGCAGGTATGAGGATCACTGTAGAGAGAGAAACTGAACAATGAAAACATGGGTGAATAGTGAGACAAGAAAAGTACTGCAATATTTAGCATTTACTCAATGAGCGTGAACAAATAACTTTCAACTGCAGCAGATTACAAGCACACAAAGTCTCAAAGAGTAGCAGACAAACCCAGCTTAACAAACATTACCAGAAGTTCAGAAGTCAATACCATTATAGAGGAATTGTTGCTGTTACAAAAATTACTGTGACAAGACAGCCTGCATGCTAGGACAAACCTGGCTTCTATGAGTTCATTCAAGACTATTCCAGCAGTAATACGAAATGACACCATTTTAATAAACCTTATACCAACAAAACAACCACCGTCCGCAAACCTTGTCCTCTAACAGTTTCCTTGCCACAAACATTATTCACGCTATTTCAGACAACAGATGCAGGTGGTTCTACACAAGCTTTAGAAGTTAAACTGCAAAAAAGCAGGAGCCAGGTAAGGCAAACGAGAAAACCTCTTCCTATTTAAATTTGAAAAATATTTTTTCAAAGACCACCTAAGTGATTTGGACAAGAGAAACTGGGGGGGTGGCAACGTGTCCAGAAAGGATTCCTGGCAGATACATTTTCTTACTAGCTCATATTAATTGAAATACATTTTAAATGTCATTATATGGATGTTTAGGAAGGGGAGTCTCTGCTCTCACTGACAATACAGAACCCAAGCTGCTTCTTGGGTTGAACCCAACTTGACACACAACAACTGCAGACTTTAGCTGGAGAACAGGAAAAAAAAAAACCCAAAACTGTCTACAGTAATTTAAATATATCAAGAGGAAAAGAATCAACAAAACAGTGTAAGTAGAATGCATTGCAGAAACAAGAGGTGTCACAGGAACACTGACTGTAGAGAGCCATACTAGAATAAAACTTGGTGTTTACCTGTACCTTCAATGTCTCTCCCTGCAAGGAGCTGTCACTGTCATCATTTTCATCAGGTTTAATCAAAATAGTGTTACTGAGGAGGTGGTTCTGTACAGCCATCAGATACCGCAAACATGAAGATGCAGCCTTTAACATAAATAAGTACACTTTACATTATCTAAACCCTTTAATCAACCTTGATTCAGGCAATCCTTGTACTTTGAAATATAAAAGAGGAAAAAAGTTGGGGGAGAGGACAAGCAAAAGCAAAAAATAATTTCTCTTGAACAGAAATTCTTTTTGCTGATTTAAAGTGAGCTTGTTAATACATATTTAAGAGAAGAAACTGGTTGCAAAATATTGAATTTTGTGAAATAACTTGCAAAACATATAAAGAAGCAGTACCGTTTTATTCAAGTAGACAACATTATAGTAATATTCCAGTCCTGTAACATTAATTAATTCTTGAAAGATAATGCCACCATAGAGCTAAATTTAATTCACACTCCTGAAGGCGATGTTCCATGCTACTACTCCCTTCCCACCTCCTGCAGGCTGTGACCTCCTGTCCCCTCCCCAGTGTTTGCACGCCAGCTCGCCCGCCTTTGCCATCAGCCGGACCAGGGAGCTGATCCTGCTGAACACATCTACGCATACTTTTACCATTAAATAACGTTAACTTTCACTCATTTTTGTCTGTGAATCATTATACACAACTGTAGAGAGAGCTTATTTTGGTGTTTTTTTGTTTTGGGTTTTTTTTTAAATTGTTGTAATGCTTTGAAGATTGAGATACACAAACTTCCTTTAAATTGAAACAGCTACCAGAGCAACTGGGAAATATATTCATATATAAACCTGTTTTAGCATTACTATATGACTTGCTTTGCTGTAAGAAATTGTTTCTTCCTTTCCTGCACAGCATAAACAAAAGACATTCTTTTCCTGTATTTGGTAAGACACACAACTATAAAAGTTCTACCTCTATATACTCAGTAAAGATGATGGATTTAAGGGGGAAAAGGAAGCCCGAGGCAAATTTACTTTTATCAAAATACATTTTACTTACAGGCACAGTTGAAAGAAGCCTTTGAAAATCATCTTTAGATACAGTTTGGCACTTGGTGATTAAGACACAAGATTCTCGGACAACAATCTTGAGAATGTAGTGCAACAGCTCATCATTTAGTCTTCAAAAAATGCAGGAGAGATTAAAAATGTTAATAGTCCAATTATTGTGTATTTTGTATAGCTCATCTCAAAAGTCTCTGCAAGCTGTATCACAAATTATGTGAAACCAAAACAAACTTTAGAGATTCAGACACAAAGAAAACCAAGCCTGAAATGTTTAACAACAATCAATGCAATGGATTACCAGTTACTTCCTGCACTGCGCTGATATAAATCTACCATTTGTAATGACTCCTAAAAAAAAAAAAAAAAAAAAGACTCCTCCCAACTTGAACAGGTACTTGAGATTGACGGTTTTACTGCTGAAAAGTCACCTAACATAGTGATATGGAGAGCAACATCATAATATCGTACTTATGAATTATCATCCACATTCACCATATACATGGTAAGTAGCAGGGAATCCAAACTTAAGTTTGCATACAAAAGTCTCCAAAGTTTCCTCTAAAACATCAAACCTCTCTTTCCCTCGTCCTAATGAAATCCTACCCACCACGGCCACAAAGATAGTATTTCAGTTCACACTGCTAGTAAGATAACAAGCAATTTCGTCAGAATTTTATGCAAGTTTCCCTAAAGCAAGTAACAGAAACATACATTATAAAAGGGGGGAGCATATTGTTGCATTTTACCTATAATGATCATCATCTTCACTTCCAAATCTGTTGTTCTGAAGCTGTTCAGCTAAATTAGTCAGGATAACGTCACGAAGTTGAGAGAGACCACTGTTTCTCTCTCCTAAAATGGAATGCAAAAACTTTTGCAAAACAGCATTTTACAATATTAATTTATTTTTATTTCCTCAGATATCTTGCTTAATATATGCTACTTTTCAGAAATTACTATATTTACAGTGCAACCCAATTCCCTGTTGATATTACAGACTGTTAAAACTTACTCTGCACATAGCACTGTTTTAAATTCCACAGACTTTGACACATGAACACGTTCCTATGAAGTAACAAATTACTGTGCATCAGCTGCTTCCAAGTCCAGACTCCCATTCCATGGTAAATGCGAGTAGATTATTACCCTTTCTCTGAGGACTAAAGTTACCTCTGGTTACTGTGTAATTGCCGTGGGTAACACTAACTGCTAACCAGGTGTTCTAAAACAAAACCTGGACAAGAAACATTATTAATACTGACAAAAGAGAACTTTAATCCTTTTCAATTTCAAACAGTTGCCTGATTGAGACAAATTTTCCTTTTCTACAGCTAACATACGCTTGACCATGTAGCCATTTGGAAGGCAGCTTCAGAATACGAAGCATTCCGTAATTTCCTAGAATAGGGTGGGTTTAAAGCAGACTAGTGCTCAATATTCTGAACTGTTCTCCCTCCAGAGGTCGAGAAGTATTTTCACTTTCTGTTTTCAATTAGAAGAAACACTCTCACATGTCAATAAGACAGTCTCACCTTCAGTTAAGACCAATTTCAATAAATTATTGATTTCTGCTTCTCCAGGATACAGGATATTTAAACCTGAGCTAAAAAAAAGATAAAACCATGTATTATTTAATGTATTTAAAAGAAAACAAAATAATTTCAATGGACATGTGAAAAATGTCGTCACAGAATCTCAGCTTAGTATCTGATGTAACATTTGGAATTACTATGTAATAGCTTCTTCCAACTTAGAAAGGCATCCTCCATATTTTAACATTTGTATTAGTCATGAAATATGCAGCTGTTTTCTCCAGATATCTCTTGTAATCAACTATATTTTATTGTTTAGGTCCCAAAGCTTCTTCAAGAGCTATTTGCTTTCCTCTGAGAAACTCCACGTTAATCACTTGTGTATGTGACAGCACAATCATTTTTTCAAGAAACAGACAGATGTCAGAACAAATGGATGAAGGCTTAGAGAACGACTCCAACAACTCTGGTGACGGGGTAAAAGCTGTGGCTTATCTGTGATAAGAACAATGGAAAATGCAAGAGACAGTAATCAAGAAGTCACTACTGTTACAGTTTTATTAAATACTGGCTCGTTATAGAAGTCTTGGTTTAAGCTAAGCAGAAGATTCTAGAAGTAGCATTTCGGAAACAACACAGCTATGTATGAATACTCCTTGTGGAGATATTTTTCCCCTGTAACTTGTGATGAACTTTGTGCTTTCTACATGAATTACCACATCAAGATAGAAGATCAGAATAACTTAAAAGGAGTACTTCGTGACTGTCTGAAGTGTTGAAACTATTATGCAGACTTTTTCTTCTTTTCTTTTTAAATAACACTCTCATAGAAAAGAAAATTGGTATGTTTGTCAGAGTCATACTGAGAGCAGAGATTATTGCAGCTTCCCTCCCTCTGGCTCATGCTGACCAACTTGTGATACAAACATCAGGAAAAGTTATCATACGTTGCAAGCTCAGTTTGAGGCTTCCATTGGTATCAGAATCCCCCCAATGAGAAAACAAGAGGAAGGAGATATTACCTAATCCCCACCTCTGATTTTTTTACAAGTCATTGGAGGATATAGTGTTAAACACAGGAAAAATGCAGCAGCTGCCCATACAGTTGACAGGATACACTTTTCCCTATCAAAAAGGAAGACCCTGAAAATGCTACATAATCATAAAGATACACTATTCTTCTTCACTCACTTACAAAGCTGCATAAAGCCACTGAAATTTGGAATGTCGTGATTCACACACACACAAAAAAAAAACGCAGGTTGATCTTCAGAAGATTTTGTTCTCAACCTTTGGAGCACTTCCCACTTGAAAGCAGATTAAATTTGTACTTAGGACCTTTGAGACAGCATTCCTTGTCCTTGAGATTTACATTATCTCGTTTTCGTGATACACAATCACACTTTTTGCTTGCTTCCCTGTACTTAGTCATTCTGCTATTTTGACAAGCTGGAGAAAGGAAATTACACGGCATCAGGTTCAAGAGATGCAGTAGCTAATATGATGTGGAGCTAAAGCAACCATCCTGGTTAAGTGTTTGATGACCTGGTGTACCAGCCCAGAGACATAATGCCCACCCTTCCACCAGAATAGACTCCTGTTTTCTAAACATAAACCTACTTTCTCAAGACAGTCTTAGTACCCTGCCTGTTTTTTTTTTTTCCCCTGGGCCTTCAATCTTATAGCATTCCTCAAGTATTATTCATTCTGCTTCCCCTTGCATTCTTTTTGTTTAGGAGAATTTCAGTATTGTCACTTGAAACACCGGTATAACAGCTGACAACGTTAGCTTTGCCTATTCCAGAACACCAATAAGGTATATAAGCTAAATACAGACGTCATTCTAGCCATCACTGAAATGCAGAAAACTTTGCTTGAATTTACCAGCTATATTATAATAAACATTAAAAAAAAACCCTAAAGCAAGCCAATAAAAAGCAACAAATGAAAAGAAGTAATTACTGTCTCTTATTTCACTGTCATCATGACAAACACACTGTATTTCCCTTCTTCCACAGATACAAATCGTAATAATTTTATCATACTATGTTAACCTAAATTTTATCACATTAATTTAAAATTAAACTGCTGAATACAATTTGAATATTCATCTGTTACAACATTTTCAAATAACCTAAATTCTAAGTTAGGTTTAATTTGACAAAACAAATATTTACCTAATAGCTAGACAAACCTCCTTCTGAATCTCAGAGCAAATCTGATCCCTTGGTGCCATCAGTAACTGCCAAAGTAATAGGCCAGACCTTCTAACAATATCTCTGTTTCTTTCGGTTTGTGGGCTGAAGAAAAATTTAAAAACCACCTAAGAAAAATTAAACATAACAATATTAAAAACTTAAACATCGTTCACATTAACTTTTTTTCTGCAGTCAGTTTCTCAAACTATTTGTCTAGGTCACTAGAAATCTCAAGAGTCAGAAACTGACTTTGGACCAAAAAAAGGAAAAAAAAAAAAAAAAGAAAGAAATAAGGAAGTAACCTCTCTGGATTTTATTTTAATCTGTAAAAGTGACAATTACACTTGCATTTAAGTTAGGACTCTTAAATGGGTGTATAAGATACTGCAAAGCCACTGCTAAGTCGATCTCCATTAAACTGAATGCAATGGAGGAAAAAAAAACCCTAATAAAATCAAGTGGTTGCCTCTACTCTAAAACAACTTTTTTTTTTTTTTTTTTTAGTGTTTATTGTGAAGTACATTTAAGATGCCCTTGTACCTGAAAGACGACAAGGATGCAGCGTATTATACAAGTATCTCCATTCACCATAGCTTTTTCCATAATGTCACAAATACTGCTGAGGTGATGTGCTTCAATTGGATGTTGCTTGCCCAAAAAATTTGTTATGGGAAGATTGTTGCTGGCTGCAAGCAGGTTGAGTTGGTGGATACACATGGCACCAACATGGTGCAGTAACTGGTTAATAACCTCATTTGTGGTTGTTGCATCCCCTAGAAGAAGAAAAGCAGTTCAAATGCTGTCTACAAACACAGACTATAGCATTAGCATTTGCTTCTAAAATGCAATGTATCATTGTCATCATCTCTAACTTCAGGACACCCGCCCACATGATAAACAAAAGAATTGCCCACATCACTTTTTAATGTGCTAAAGGTAGCAAGAGTCTGGAAACTTCCAAACACATCTCCCTTTTTACTTTTTCCTTTCTTAAAGCAAAGATAAATCATGACCAATATTTATAAACAACTTTTCAAGAATGAACTCAACTCTTAATAGAAAGTTTCAGAAGGTAGTTTCTGTATATTTATGCTATGATAATCGTACATTTCACTTCCACTTCGTATAAAACACTGACTTGTAGGTTTAGCTCACCTTTGGGCTCTGTAATGACATGACTCACTCCCAGCCTCTGACAGACGCAATGGAACGCCTGGTTCCCGGGATTACACCACTGATCAATATAATCATTAGAGCATGTCCATATCATGTTATTCATAGTATCATAACAGGCACCTAAGAAAAGGAAAATATTTTGCACGTCAAATTTTATGTTTGTTAGTTGAATGTTTGTTAGAAAACCAGACTAAAGTATTTTTATAGCAGATATAAACCCAAATTATTTGCTTTAAAAGTTCTGTCATCTGACAGCAATTTAATAACAATGCATTGGAATGAAAAACATTAGAAGGAGATTTCTTAACAAAGGACTGAAGCAAATGCACATCGCCTTTGATGTTCCAAGTAAATGTACAACAGCATCCTTTTCAGGTAAATACTCCACAGTGCTCATTATTTATAAGGATAAGTACATAACATATATTATTCCTCCACAAACTTATCACACACTGCCACAGTGCATAAACTAAAAATAGTTGAGTCTGGCAGCAGATACCAGTAACTTCTAGAAAAAGTATAAGGGAAAAAAGTTTCAAATTTATTTTACTACAGCTATTGACAATTAAGCACCTTAGAACCTGTTTTATGGGCCTTGTGGTTAATACATAATAGCTTTAATAAAACTGACGGTTTGCATGGTGCAACTGTTAAAAAAATTTTAAAAACTTAGAGACTCATCTCCTAAAAAGTGTAAAGCCTACAAACACAAGCAGGTCCAAAACAGCAAAAGGAAAGGGTTGAGTGGATTATGGACACAACTGTTCTATGATAGATGCATTTACCATATCTTAAAAGTTCAAAAATAACAACATTTGTCTACATGTTTCAAATGAGGTAGATCTCCAGTAACAGTAGCTAACGGGCTAACATACAATTATACCTATCCATGCATCCTAGCATTTAGAATATTATTTAAAACTATTTATCTCAAACATTTTTAAGAAACACATTCTTTCTTCGGTAACATAAAAACACTGCTCATTAAAATGCTAGCAATGATATGCAGTGTTTAAGTAGCATGGACCCTGTTTGAAAGATTATTTTATTATATTAAGCAGGTTTAAAAAAAAAAAAAAAAAGCCCTGAAGAAAACGCTCACGATGTTTCGGTCATAAAGTGATAGGGAAATCGGAAATATCGGGAATATCTTTCCAGATAAGATGCATTTATGTATTTTCAAATATAGAGATAAGATACTCTAAACTTTATAGCACCTTCTAACATAAGCAGGGTATAAAAAAAAAAAAAAAAAAAAAATCAGACTTCTTTCAAGATTCTTTTCTGCTACAGAAAACACTTTTCTTGAGCTTGTGTGCAGCTGAAACTGCAAAAGCAAGATACTGGAAAATCCTTCAGGGAATTCCAAACTTTCAACAATGTTAAATTTACAAAATTTCACCACAGACATGAAATCTCACCAACTGCAGAGTTGCTTACTGCAAATTAAAATCCAGATAGATTATTCCCAGAATATTCCCAGAAGAAGAGATCTACTTCTTACCAAGTCCTGGAACTAGAGCACCACGTCCAAGTGAACTTCCTGCAGCATCAATGAGATCTGCTCGGCTTGTGAACTGCCCATCCGAAATATTGAACACCAAGCTTGAAGCAAGAACTACATAGAAAAAAGTCTCCAATAAATTTCTGAGAAGTTTATTGAATTTCAGAAAACCAGGGACTTAAAATCTGCCACAAATGTATCCGACTTACTTTTTAAAGATGACAAAGCACTTGTTCCTCCAAAGAGCGAGCGTGTTGCAGAACTGCCTGATCCACCTGGGGGTGGGACCAACATCACCAAGTACGTTCCACATGTGTATATTGGAGTCTTCCTTAACATTTTCAGTGGCAGCCCACAGCTAGTGTTTGCAGCTGAAATATTAAACAGAAAAACATGACACAAACATGTATTTCTTCATAACATTAAAAACCTCATAATAAAAGGCAGCAAACAAGGCAGATTTCTATTTAGGGCTTCATAAAAATCAATATGGAAATTCATTTAAGCTACATTTTGCAGCATTTAGAAATTGCGTTAAGTAGTTGTTTATAGGGGTGGCCTCATAACCCCGCACATTCAACACCAATCCCCATAAGGATACAGTTTCATAGGTTATTTAACTAAAGAGAACAACCTTAAAAAAAAAGGAAAGAAAAAGGAAAAAAAAAGAAAAAAAAAAGATGGCAGTCTCTAATTTCCAAACCAGGAAAATTTGGAGCTTAAAATTTAAGTATAAACAAAACTGTTTTAAGAATTGTATGGTGATAAACACATTGAAAGCAGTACCTTAGAACCAAATAATCTTCTAACATAGAGAGATCATTTGAGATTCACTACGCATTTACTATTTTAAGTTCTCCTGCTCCACATGAAACGTATACAGTCATAATGATTTAGCTCCTGCCACTGCTGATCAACACTTTTCTGAGCACTGACTAAAGAATTAGCCAAGAATAACCACTTACTCTTCTTCTTCTGTAGCACTCTAGTCGTTAACTGACAAAACACAGGCTTTAAAATAGCTCTTCAAGCTAACTCTTTGCCAATTTCCCTGTAAGCATATCTATTTCCTGTATAGTTTATTTTTATGGAAATACCTTTAATTGTTTAAAATTGAAGAAAAAACCCTCATGTACGTATGAAGGAAGAAGAGAAGTAATTCAGGATAAACTGAATAAGATCTTATCTTAAGACCAATCTTATAAAGCCCCAGATCATTCTGAAAGCCATCAATGCTGTTCATTCAGGATTCCCTAATTAACGGGTAGTTTCAGCAAGCCCATAAAATAATATCCAAACATTTTTCAAATTACCTCCAATTTATAGTATTCCACTTGCTTGTGAAACAAGAGTTTCATTGTCTAAACTGCAGTCTATTTTTGCATAACAATTAGAAGCCCAGTTGAACTGCCAGTACAGAAATGCAATTATCAGTTTGATCAAATCTTGCATAAACCAGTCCTATAATTGAATACATGGGGAAAAAAGGGTGCTAACAAGTACTCTTCCTGTTTTTCAGTCTTAAGCTTTTCTCACAATCAATGCCTAATTTATCAAAGGAACTTGTAATTCAAACATTAAGCAAATACTGCATCTATATTTCAAAAACTTATTTTTTGGGGGAAAAAAAAGCACACTTTTTGTTTTACATGTCCTAAGAGGTCAGTAATTACTAGAACCGATACTATACGTGTTAAGAAACAAACCATGAAAAATTACTGAGAGTCAGTAAAACCTCTTCTGACCTGCTTGGTCCTCCTTCAGTGTATTGGAGATTGTAGAGCCAGTGAGAGCAGCCAACGTTGCTGACGGGGAGGCTCTATACCTAGACAGCCTACTCAGAAGCATCTCATTTATACTCTTTGCAGATTCACCCTCTTTTCTCATTAATATAATTCGTTCCTGTAGAGGATTTGCTATACATACACCATTTTCTACCTATTAAAATGGAGAAGAAAAATACTTTTAGATATTGAAATCTGTAGGAGACCGGTTGCCTTAACTGAACAGTACAGTCTATCAGGTAGGGATACAAACTTAAACTCTGCTGTCAGGATTTCTTGCAAAAAAAGCACTACAAAAGCTGGACAGATGAGTACTTGTTTTGTTTGCAACGTTGTGGTTCAATAGAATATCTTCTGTTTGGTCTGTCCTTAAAGACAGAACTGCTTGTCGTAATCTTAACTGTATTTATGGAACTTTACTTAAAAATATTTAACCCTCCTGTATTTTCTTAGCAATGTTTCACTGGCAAGTTTTGTAAAAAGAGGCCCGTAAATAATTTGCCAGCCAAAAAGTGTAAGCGATGATTTTCTTAGACCATAATCTTCAGGGGATGTTTTACTAAAGAATGCATCTCTTAATGAAGATAAGATCTGATTTGCAGCATTAGCTATTTTCCATAAGTTGTACTACCACAGCCTACCAATTCTAGCTCCATCTTTCCACTAAGTGCAGCTGTTGTACAGCAACTGCTGAGCAGATATACAGACATTGCACTCAAAGTACTCCATCACAGCTAAATCCTCGTACAATTTCAATTATCAATACTGGAGGGTTATGAATTGCTGTAAGCTCTGCTGCATAAGTGAATCAATTTTTAGACCGAGATGCTTCATTGTCAAATTAAAATATACACACACGTATATACAAATGCATTTGATTTTACACTAAAACCAATAATTGCCATAAAACATAAAAAACTTAGGTTATAAATTAGGTTATAAAATGCAGTGTAGACAAAACAATTGTATTTGTAACCTGTGGGGCTTGATTGGCTTTTAACACAATGAAGCAGATCCACAGTAAACAATGCTTTAAATCTTAATACACTGAATTACTGTCCCAGCATAAAACTTAATTGCTAGTTATAATAAAATACGTTTTATGTTACAAGACAGTTCATATTGCTAGAATACGATAGTTGTATGTCCTCTGAAGACAGAATTGAACAATATACCTTCTGTTCAGTTAAAAGTTATTTCATAAACACATTATTCAGATTACACATATCAATATGCAAACCTAATACGTTGATTTGAAAATGCTGGTATTTAGTTAAGCAGTAGTCACGGCACCAATTCCAGAGTCATTGAAAACACATAATTTGCTTACTATAAGTTCAAAAATATCCATAAAGACAGAGTGGCCCTTTGGCGTTTTTTCATTGAGGCTTGCAGGAGACCAAATCCAGTAGAAATATGTGCCATCTGAAGAAAGATGCACGGTAGTCATAGTACTGCCAACTGGGAAGTGATTTACTGGCATTGGGATTATTTGACATACCTATGAGACAGAGAGCATCTTAATCGTTCTTATTTTGAAGTTTGTTCTTAGAAGTATTAACAGTGTACTTAAAAATAAATAAATAAATTACGATCAAGTGCAGTTAGTCCAGGAGAGGCTTATTATTGGACATAATAGTACTATTACATTTATTTGTTAAAGAGCTATTCTATAATGTTTTCCAAAAATGGATCTACTGCATACAAAACAGCATATATATCTAAACATTTAACATATCTAAAAATAAAAGGATCATCTCCTCTCTAATGACTGAGAGCATACCCATAGTACCATAAGGAAAATATATATACTAAAGAGTTATCTGCTTTCTGCAACTTCTCTGAAACATTACTTGAAACTTTGGAAGAAAAGGGGAATTCAAACATTCTCAGTTTCAGGAAACACACTGGACATAAACGTGCATATCCATCCTTAAAACCATGGCAGGAAAAAACTCAAAGTAAACAAACTATCCATTTTTACAAAGGATGACAGTTGTTTATCTACAAAACACAATTAGATCAGAAACAATACCTGAATTTTGTTAGAGTAGAAGAATAATGAGCTGTTCAGGAAGACTATGTTTTCAGTTCAAGTCAAAGTCCATTTTGCTATTGTTTGATTGTTTTATAATGTGACCATACTGCATTCTAGCTTTTACAATACCATCATAATATAGTACAGTGTACGTCTGTATATGCATATCCATATATATGTATATACATATACATGCACATATACACACACACACTAACACATGGAAACAGTAATATCCGTAACATAACTTACAAGTTCTATCATGCAATGCATTCAATGGGGCTTTATAAAAAGGCATTTTCACAAAGTAAAAAGAAGAAACTTCAAGGACAAAACTAATTAAAGCTAGCAATGATTGTGATTAATTAAGAACGTTTTCTTACTCTACTATAACCCTGCAATGAACACCCTAGCCGTTCCTTTTACCTGAAGGGTATGCTGATCCACAACCTGGAAAAGGGAGTGAGGCTTATTATCAAAGGAGACGGGCCGGTGAAGAAGTTTGCTGTTGCCAAAAGCAATCCACCCAGTCTCCAGCTCCTCATTACGGCAGTACACAAAACCTCTGGCAAAAAAAGCAGCACATTAACACTCTTTAAAACTCTGTGCTACTTTCTGTTATTCTAAGAACAACTCACAACCACATTCCTGAACTTTGACTGAACGTAACTTCAAGTCAGCATAAGGCAGCTATTTCTGTTGTAAGACTTAAAGCATAAGAAGCCTCATGGCTTCCAAGCAATAAGGAGGCAAGAAGGTACAGTGAGTCACATCTGCACTAATCATTTATATAATTAATGACATAATGAGAAAAAAAAGCCTTACAAATTCAGCAACTGTACAACTATAAATAAAAAGGTCACAAAACTAGTCTCTAGTATATGCCTCTCAGCAAAGAGTAAACCAACTTACTATACATTAATAAAATCAAATCAAATTTAAAGTACTAGCTATTCTGCTAGTATACCTCTTTGCAGGAGGCTGGACTAGATGGCCTCCAGAGGTCCCTTTCAACCTAAATTATCTTACGATTCTAGAGAGAACATACTCAAGAAGAATTTCAGATGAGAAAACCAAAACATTAAAATAGAGTTTAATGAAAATGCAGAACATACTCTAGTCTTGTTACACCTAACATCTAAGAGTGGTTTACCAAAACAATAACTTTTTTTTTTTTTAAACAGATCTGCAGAATAGCAAATATTCAACTGTCACTTACCGCAAAGTACCATGTAATCCAGATCCTAGTTTGCTTATTCCTCTGCCCACTGAATTAGTTGTATAAAGATAGAGCCCATCTGCTGCAAGACAGCGCCCTAAGTCTGCATCTGAATCAGGAAGAAAGAATAGAGCAGAGACCTCCTCTGTAACGTACAAAACTGGAAATTCTCCACGGTCATTACACTGCTGTGGTAGCTACCGTGGCAACTGAAAACCAATAGATGCTCATGACAGGTCCTTACCAACAGGTCAGAAACATTTTTAATAATGAATTTACTATTCAGTGTTCTAAGAGCTACTGCAACATAGTTGAAGTCCATTCTTTTTACAGTAGGTTCTTTACATTTCTTTCAAGACTTACGGAGGTGCTCAGATTATGCCTCACTCACTCACATGAATACTAGGGCTATTTAAACCTGCCGTTGCCAAATAAACAACAATAATTAGGTGCTAGTCTCAAAAGAGAAGCTGAGTGACAATAAATGACATTAGTGTTGGTTTTTCATTATTCAAATGTACATCATCCATTTCTGAATAATGTCTGTTTCCTGTGTCATGTTCTCATTTCAGTGTTAAAGACTTGTCTTTGGGTATTATGGCCCAAGCTTCCATAAAAAACAAACAAACAAACAAAAAAACCACAACAGTAAGTTTGAACTGGCTTTTTCTGCACACTATTCAAAATTATAAATACAGTGGGAACTAGACTAGCATACCCAACCATGCTTAGGAACACAGGACTATTCAACCAAACTCATTTCAAGTGTAAAATTCCTTTACTTAAATATAAAACAACTTGAGTACTTGTTATTAAATGCCTTCAGAATCATGCAAAGGAGTAGAAGACCATTCTCTTCTGCTTTTGCAACAGGTAATGCTGTTCAGAACTGGCAGCAAGATAAAATACAAGCAAGGCTTATGACTATGCAAACCTTTCTGCTCAGCACCGCTGATATACTGCTCATGGGGAAGGAATTATCTAATATCAAGCCTTGATCTAATCTCTGGTATAACTCTGGGCTTCTCTTAAAGCTAGTAAGCAGACCCTTCCACCTCTGGACACTGTTAAATTAAGACAAAATGTATTTCAAGTATAGCTTTGTCACTCACAATCAAGATAGGGGACACAAGGCAAAACCTTGTAACAGAGTTGTCAATAAACCACTCCAATCAACCTATTTAAGTTCACAGAATCTGAACAGTCAGCTAGGAACAGAAGAAAAAAAAAAAAAACCAACCCACACAACAACTCTAGTCACTCTCATAGCAAGAAAACCTCTTCGAAATATAGATGTCTCCATTAAATTTGCCTAAAATGACAACTCAGATTTGTAAATTCCTATGGCTTGCATTGAACTTAATGAGATGTCATCAAAGCTTGAACTAATATTTCTAAAGCAATGTGAACTCTCTCATTCAGTGCAAAAATAGTAAGCAAACAAAGCTAAAAACCGAGAATTAATTCAAGGAAAGAAATAAAAGAGGGAAAAAAGCATACAAAACAGACCAGACCAAAACAAAAGCAGAATAGGAAAAGGGAAAAAAAAAAAAAAAAAAAAAAAAAGCAATGCACTTGTACTTCTAAAAATAAACATGCTCTACCAATGATACTACTGAATACAGTGATACTGCACAGGACAAAAAAATTACGCTTATTGCAAGACTAACGAGTGGATAATATCCAAACTCAGTTTGACCTCTCTGTAAAATTCCCCCTGAAGTCAGGGAGGGCCACTATATTGACTGCCTTTGATGGTTTCCTACAGCCTGATTACTAGACAATTTAAAACAGCATCTGGTCTTCAGCAACCAAAAAGCAACACTCTTCTGAACCCCATTATCTTGTATTTAAAAAAAAATGATAAGCCATGCTACCATTAACACAGCAGACTTAAGATTTAGCCTCTTAATTTTTTCCATCTGATCCCCAAATCAACTTTAAAGAGCAAACAAATCATTTACATCTCTAGCTAGATTAAGTTAATGGGAATAGGTATGACAAGGCAAACAATGTAAACAATTTAGCACTGCTATAAATTAGGACCACGTTTTCAAAACTTCAGTTTTGAATGTACAGGCTAAGACAACAAAATGCCCAGGCAGTTGCTGCCCTCCCCCTCTCATTATGTATCAGGCTTCGAGACACTCCTGTGATGCCCAGTTCTCTCTCCAGATGGTCATTCTAAACCCTTCAGCTTTCAGTTATTTGATATGTACTGTACTTGCTTTTACATTACTTCCAACAAAAATGGAGAAATCTTTTCCAACTCTAAAGCTTTACATTAATTTTTAAACAATTATCACCACTAAAAGCATCTTGACCTCCCCTACTAATATCGACAGTCATGAAATAGTTCACCTTTATTTTCACTGCTGGAACTACTGTTGGCATCAGGTGCAGGTAACATGTCTTCAAAGCCCCAAGACACTATATGCTTTCCTCCGAGCAAACAAGAGGGCGATCCAGGTCCTCCCTCCAAAAGCAACAACCTTTAAGCAGAAAATAAAATAATACGCATAGAGAACAGTGATAGAAAAAACTAGCTAAATCAAAAGTTAGGATGAAGATTTATTTTAAGTAATTATTCTGTCAGAGTTCATAAGCCACTTAAAGGAATCATCAATATTTAATTAAAAAAAACCAAAACCTTAACACCCAAAAAAACAATTAGTAGATCCTTTCAGATTCAACTTTCTAATGTCTTCCTTCTGCAATTGACTAAATTTCGATCTTTGCTAGAGCTTTCAATAACTCTAAAGCCTTTTAATCACATTTAAAGACATTTATCCTTAAATGCACTTACACATTTTCAGAGCTGATGTAAAAATGCCACAATTAGAAAAGTCACTACAAACCTGTATAATACATCAGCCACAGGCAAGGATCCTAGATCAGTCTGTTTCTGTAATAGATGCACTGTATGAACAAAGGTTTTCAGCGACCCTCTAAAAGGATAAGAAAAACATGAATTAAAGATGTCTATTGAGACAAGACTGAATGCACACAGACAACAGCATCTATGTAGAATATAATATCCAGTACCATAAAGAGACAATATCCAAGATATGTCATCAAGCTTCTTTTCTAATTTGCGCTTCTTTTCTAATTTGCATTTCTTTTCTTCATGGAGGAAGTGAAAAGAGGAAGAGAGGGTAACATAAAGGAAGAATGCTGGCAAACTGCCAGCCTGAATCACGCTATCTTTTTGGAAGAGGATGAAGCACCATGCAGGCGGGGAGATCAGCAGCCACGGCTGTGTCATAAACAACACGTATAGTAAAGGCAATCTAGGCACATGATGAAATACCTCAATCTTGCATCTATTACACACAACTACTTTCAATATTTCTTGTAGCTGATTAATCATATTTAGATCTTCAAATACAATCTGCGGGTCTTCCTGGGGCTGAGCCAAAGTATTAGTAAGAGCTGCTGCAGACATAGCTAGAGATGGCTTTCTTGACTAAAATAGAAAAGACCAGACTAATTAATTTATTATCAAGATTCTGATGACTTTTGCTTCCAAACACAAATTTGGAAGCTTTTCCCCTTCTGAAGTGATGCACTTAAATGTATATAAGGACTAGATACTTCTGAAAACAAAATTAAACCCAAGTAGAAGTTGTTTCTAATCTTGCCCAAAAGGGTGTTGCTTTAAAATTTTATTGTGGTGTTTACAAACATATGGAATTTGTAACTCTAATTATAATCTTGTTCATTTATAAGTTGAATACTTTTTTTGGAGAACCTATGAAATCTGTATATTAACATAATGGAAAACACCTGTTTTTTGTAGAAATAAAGAGATATAGAGGTCTTTAAAAAAATGTATTTTACAGTTTCTGTTTTAAAGGTCAGGGTAGTAGGAAGAAGTCATTTTCCAAAAGACGTAGTGGCTTTATTTCTGGGCATAATAGCCTAGCTAAATACGAGAATCTTGACTGCATCTTAGGCGTGATAGTAGACAGTTATGAATTGATGTCTTCAGAAGCGTGACTGATCAGTTGGAGAGATCTTTCCCATGCACTCTGCTGAATATAGCCTTTTGCCTTCTGTCACACATGGTCAGTCTTCGCTCCTTAGCCTTCCTCCTCCACACCCCAAACTCTGTTTTCCCCACTGTCATTTTTCAGCTGTGTGCTTTCACTGATAAACCTCAGCTTGGAGAAAATTGACACTGAATACTTCAAAGCACCTCAATTAATTATTTAAAGCAATATTTACCCTGTTGTTTTATTCTTAGTAATATGAAGCACACAAGATTGCAACTAGGAATCTCAATAATAGCCTCATTTTGAAGGTTTTCTTCTTCATAATGGTACGCAACATGACTTACATATTTAAAGGAAAAATGCAAGACTTTCATAGGTGAACAAAGCACGTCAGGATATTACAACTCTGTAAGCAATGCAAGACACATTTGCAAAGAAAATATAAGATCAACCTTCATTTCAAAAGCTGTATTTGAAATTTAGCTCTTTTACAAATTCAGCTGCAAAAGAACATCCCATACTTCCTGAAAATTGACATCTGGAAAAAAAATAAATGAGATCATGTTTATCAAATCCAATTTATCTGAGCTGTGTTCAAGTACATTGCCTTTTAGATAAGGCAGTTGTCGGTGCAGAAGAGTTTGCCACATAGAGTAGATTTCTCATTGACTTCATTAGAACAAGTACACTAGAAATTAAGTGTTTTTCATTTGAATAAACCTTTTTCTAAAGCAAATCATGACATCTCCTGAGAACTTCCAACATCTTAAATCAGAGTTAAACTTGACAGACAAGGCTGCAATCTGAGAAACATTAAAGCAAAGATTTTCAAAAGGCTATAGTGACTTTAGACCCACGTACTTTGCAGAAGCTAAGTTTTGTATACTCCTCCCCCTCTCCCCAAGCCCCATCCCCTAAAGAGAGTAAGTTTTTAATCAAAAGCTATTATGTCCACTCCGTCCTCAACCACCTGATGCTGTGCTAAACCCATGCAGGGCACAGGATAGTTCAGCCTACACTGATTGAATTCTTCACCGGCAACAAAATCAGAAAAATGCCTCCAGATGTTTCACAAGCAACCCTGAAATCTGAAATGAATTGCCTTGAAACTTGGCAGTAATGCCTTCTACAGCCAAATGAAGGTGCATAAGCTACAGGATGAAAGGGGCAGTACAAAGGGAAAAGTGAGACAACTTTCCTCCATGATAAAAACATTTGGAACCATTCCTAGAACAGATCACTGCAGTAGAAGCAGCAATATGCACAAGAGGCATTTCTAACCTAGATCCTTCTGTTTTTACATATGCTAAACACACGCAAAAAATAAACGCTTAGCTTATCAGTTTCACCCTTTCCAAGCCAATATTTAAATATTAGAAAGAAAAAGACTAGCGGAACCCCAAAATTAGTATCAACAGTGTGGTCACATCAGGTTTGATTCTTGCATTTAAATATAAACACTCACTACCAATATCAACCACAACATGTCATTTCAGTAGTTTCCTTACCTTGCACAAGCCAAGGCAACTAGGGCAGCAGCAGCATTTTCTTTTTGCTTGTATGGAATCTGTTGGCCTGAAGCAGAAGTGTCTTCCAGCCAGGAGCACAGCAAAGACTCTATCCCATTAAGACAGTCAGCTGGTTCCTTAGTCAAACTCAAAGGCTGGCAGTCTCGAAGGCAATTCAATAGCACCTCAGCAGTTATGTTACAGAGAGAAGGGTCTGTTCTACTTTGAGACTGAATGAGGGGAAAGACCAATAGAAGCCCCATTCGTGAAGTAAACGGTGCCTGTTCAGGCTGCTGTAACAAGCCTTGACGCTTGAGCAGGGCCAGCGCTTCTTCATCCCCCGAGCTCTCCCGGTCATGCTGCTCCTCCAAGGCTAGCTGGCGCTGGGCATTCCAGAGTCCACGCAAAGCATTTAGTCGGTACTCCAGCAGTCGAGCATAAGCATTGCTCTGGTTTCCACACACAGATCGTAAGCGCTCAGCCAGCTCCGTCGGATTCTTGGTCTCAAATGTTAGTATCTGAAAGGAGGGAAAAAGTTTATATAGTTTAATATAGGTTTTCTTTTCCTTAAGGGGGGGGGGGGGGGTAATCTATGCCTGTAGTATGATTTCTAGATCAGCTGTCCTCTACAACAGATTGTGGCTTTTTTTTTTTTTTTTTTTTTTTTTAAATTTCTGGGTATGAATAAAGTTACACTGGAGGCCAAAGAACATGCAAGTGGTATGGAGTCTGTTATTGCTGAGTCAGCATTGTCACTGAAGACTGGGCTTGGGGGTTGCTGACAGAGATTTTAAACTTTCAATCGTGATGCTAAAACAACAACAATATAGATTGTAAAGAAAAATACATATGAAATAGTACCTTTGAAAAGAAAGACTTGCCTCCCCTGGAGCATTTTATTTTTAATCGAGGCAATTTTGCTAAGAACTTCAAAAGGACTGAGGGGGTGGAGGGTCCCAGGGGCTGACTTTAGAGCCCTTCTATGGAAACTAATAGGTCAACAATATTTTGTAATAAGAATGTATATGTTCTAGTTTTAGAGCTTTTCAAACAAAGAAACCAGTTCTCTAAAATGAACCAAGAATTTTTGTTATACACTCCCTCCCCTGTTTTTTCCCTCCTCGATTTTATCATATTGCACTTAGCTACACCTTTCTCAAAATATTTCCAGTTGCTGCCATAGTTTAAAAACCTAAAAGTCTCATCATTTCAGACAGAAGAAAGAGGCCTTTTTGGCACTTCTAAGTAAAACTGGAGACAAAGCTGGAACAACAGAAACCAAGTAAATCACGACAGAAAGAAACGTATCTATGGGTTAGTACCCAGCCTGGTACTTGACAGAACTCTGAAGGTTAAGTAATTTACAGACAACTTTTCTGCCTACAGCATACAACAACAGTTGAGATCAGCAAAGTTACTTAAGCTATGGCAAGCTCAAGGAAAGCAATGAGCCAAACATTTTCTGATACTTTGGATCCAGTGTCCAAAGGGCTTCTGCCTGCATGCCACACTGCCTCATTTCATCCACCCCCAAACACAGTCTCTTTGGCCCATCTTTATGTTGTAAAGCTGTCCTTCCATCATTTAATTTAAAAAAAAAAAAAAAGGGGGGGCGAGGAATGTGAGAAGTTTATGTTTATGTCTAATTGTAGAATTTTGAACAGCTTCATAAAACACTTCAGGACAAATCACATCTGCCATTTCTACAAACACCCTTACCAAAGTCAATGAAACAGCTTTTCAGTAGAACACATCATTAGAGTCATGAAAAGTTCACTTTAAAGTAATTCACATAATAATTACACTTGAATAGTTGTTAGTATTGAGCTTCTTAAAACTAATGAACTTCTTTTAATTAATTTGTTCAAAGAGATTAAGAATATTAATCCCTAAACCACATATTACATGTTTAAACTAATTACCTCATGTTGATTTGTGTGCTCTATTGTCTCAAAAATAAGTTTAATAGTTTCCTGTTATAGATGCAATCACTTTCTAAAACAGTTTGCTTTTGACTTTCTTGACCTGAACTAAATACGTGACAGATCCTCAACTAAGTGATAACAAGCTGCAGAAATGGAGGAAAAAGAATTAATGTTTTCATCTTGAGAGTTAAATGCTGAAAAAAATAGGTCTATGGTCTTTGGCTACGCTAATAACAAAGACACCACAAAAGACAAATTGTGGTATGCTTAGCTGGCTTTTCCTTTTAGATTGTAATGCCAGGGGACGGGGGGAGCTGCCTGTAGTCTTCTCCCCTTCCCATAAGCGCAGTGGAACCCTGCAATCCATGCCAGATAATATGTCAAAAAGTTGCGCCCGCCTAAATTATAAGTATACCACTATGTTAATTCACAAACTTTGCACAACCTCCTGTGGACTTTGAATGAAATCTGTATCCAGTATGTAATAACAAGCAGGTTTAAATATTCAAATATTCAAACACATGAAAATTGCTTTGTTTCAGCCAAATTGCAAATGCAACCAAAGACTGAGCTCCAATTGCAACTGAGGAATGTGTTTTCAGTTTCCTTCAAGTTACCAACGTTACATTTGGTGGGTTCTCATCAACAAAACTGTAACCAAATTGTTGCAGAAAGGTCCACGTTTTGGATATAATTTAACCTTGCAAATTTTGTCACTCATTAGGGTCCCACTGAAGGTACGCTTACGAAAACTCGTCGCACCCTGTTACACGCTCTTATTCCTCAGGTCCCACAGTTTAGCAGGAAGATGGATTTTTTTGTCTTTGATTTTGCTCTACATCTCCAAGTCTGTCTTGTATAAATCAAGGCAAGAAGTCAGTGTCAAATATTTGCAGATATGCTGATGAAAAGCCTTTCCCTACTGAAGTTTTATTTTCTCACGGATCTCACAGTTTATAATTTGTTTTATAAGCATAGTATGGTCTGTCTGGAACTGTTAAGAGTGTTTTGCTTTGGTCTTTCATAAAGGAAATATGCACTAATTTGGGTTAACAATCTATGAAGTATACTAAATTCAACAGATTTAGAAGACAGTTCCAAAATGGGACTTACGGATTTTTGAAAACAAAGCAATTTACATCATCTAGTTTTCATACACAGCTTATGGAACCAGTGAAAAAACTTAACCATTCAACATCATCTGAAGGTCCAAGTAGGCATTTGCACTTCCAGAAAATAACAGGATATTAGGAGAAAGGTGTAAGGTCATCTACTATACAGGATTCTCCAGAATATTTTGTCGAAGTCTGTTTTCCTCAAAACACATTTTACTGACTAGAGGTAAGCGCTCAGAGCTACCTCCAAAAAGGAGCTTCAAGACCAAATTTTCACAGTGACTGGCTGTGACAACCAACTTGGGAGCTTTCAGGGTTCAGACATGCTCCTAAGATCTTGCCGCACACCAGGGAACCATCCTGGTTCTCACTGGTTAGCAAAACACTCCTCTTTCTAACCCAACGCTAATAACAAGGCTTCACTCGGTCCATACTACATATACAGCTCCCATTTGGATAGTCTAAAGACTTCACAAAGGAATCACAGCCTTTGCCAAGGTTTCCTCAGCACGCTGACTACACTTTTCTCATATCTCCAGGCAAAGCTTGTTATCTTGAAGCTATTTGAAGTCAAAGCAAGTTAAAATAAAATGCAAGGAAAAAACCACACCACATTTATTCACAACTTCTGAAACAGACAATACAACTACCAGTGTCTAGAAACGATACAGGTGAAGAACGGAAATGCTGCACCCACTGAAGAGGGTTTCTTCACGCTATAAAAGCTGGTATACTCTGCCAAATCTCCCTTTTTAAATCCCCCAGCAAAATTTAATCCTTCTCCCCCAAATTAGTTCATTCTCTTCCTATGCAGAAGATCTGACCATTCGCTTCATTAAAATAACGATGCATTTCCCTGCAGATGCACATGTCTGTTACTCAAGCTGTCCTCTCCAATACTTCACTGAACAACCAACTATTCCTCATTCAGCAAGAGGTAAAATTCCCTTTCTCCCTGCCTCCTTGGTGCCTCAGTATTTACACTTGAGTTTAAGCTCTGATTTAGGACTCACTTCCAGCATGCTTTTGTTAGTGGTATTTGGGCACCTTGCCTCAATATTTACCTATACAAGACTTGAGATCTCAGAAGCAGAAAACCAAAAGCCAGAACATCACAAGCAGTCACCTGAACCAGTAAATAATCAATCACTTCACAGCACCAATAATTTTTGACTAACAAGGCTTAAACAGAATCTAAGAGGATGAAAAGGACGTAACAATCACATTGCTTTGCCATAAAACAAGTTACCCAAGTATCTGCTTACATCTCAAAAGACAATCTCTAACAGAAATAGCAGCTTAACAGTAACACCATCAAACTAAAACCACAAACAAACAGATGCTTAAAGGAAGAACACTAAACAAAATCTGAACATACAGATTATATTCAGAATTAGCAAAAGATAACTAGCCAAGCTACAAAAATAATGCAGATTAATATACTATGAAAACAAGGACATGAAAAAGTTAAGATGCTCAGTAGCAGTTAAAATAACATAGTCATTTTGCAATGACAAATGTAAAGAGAATTAAGAGAAAAATTTAAAGTCTGTCTACCTTACATACATTGGTAGTGTTAGAATAGTCCATTTTCTGCTTTTAGATAAGAAATACTAACATGTTCCTTAGGAACAATCAATAATGTTGAAAAAAAAAAAAAATCTTTGTAATAGAAATGCAAAGTTTTAAAGAGTAACTTCTAATGAACAACAAAAAAATATGCAGTGTCAGTGCAAAAAGTGTGATTCTAATGTAACCAAGTAATTCTACTATAAATTCTAGTGTAACCAAGACACTAGAATTAGGGGAAGAAATAAACCAACATCTCTTTTTAAGAAGATCTTCTATATCTCATTTTGTAAGTAGGGTAAACATCACATTGACACCTTTTGCAAATGAGAAACCTACTCTTCAGTCACTTTGAAATTACAGTTCACACACCGTGACTGTGATCATTACCTATTTCCCAACTTTGTCTACTTCTAGTTAGCAAAGACTACCTTTGAAAAGTTTTGTTTTAAAGTCTCACGCTCAACAGCCTGAAGTTACATATAATTCAAAACTGTATTAGTAAAACGTTTGTCACTACTTTAATTTTGCAGTATCTTGTCCTTAAATATCATTTCTTTGTTTAATATTTTAAATCAATTTTAATAAATATTCTAATTTGAAAATGGTTGATCCAAAGTCAATCACTCTAATTGGTCACTGACATCATCTTCAACATTGAGAGGCACGAAGGGTATCTAATTTTAGATCATCAGCTATGGGGAGGATGTCATCTTTCCTGCTGTATCCAATTTTTGTCCTGTTTCATCCTACTACATGACCTTAACCAGACACTTCTTCCCATTAAACAGTATTTTTGTCAATACTGCTCCAGAAAGTAGTCAGTGGCATTCACTCTTATTAGGGTAAAGTGTTTCTCTACTGATAGTAAATACCAGACATACCACAATTAAGACACACTAATCTACATGTAGAGTTTTAGCCTGAGGTTTTATGACCACATTAAGTAAATTTAAAAGTGAGCTGCCACTAACAGGCACCTTGCTCCTCTGGCTAAAATTCCTGCTCTCTCATCCTCCCCCTGGTGCTGGCAGTAGTGCCTGTGGGGGTTTTATTTATTTGTTCTGTTGGGTTTGGTTTTTTTTAAGCTAGATTTTCGGTTTAGACCAGTTCCCTGAAGTGGAACAGCAGGTAGAATGGAAAGTAGTAGAATGGAAAAGAAAGAAGAAAATGCATGGCCAGCAACAGACATGAACGAGGGCTTTTTGCAATAGCTCTCCCAGCGTACAAGCTTAAGCGACAGTCTTGGGCTGAATATGCTGGCTTCATTGATCAGTTTTAATTCTACTACACAGGGAACTGATGAGCTATGAAGCTGTTCACAAAGGTGTATTTTTTCCCTAAAGTTACATATTGCAAGTGAAAGCCTTTAAGTCTCCAAAATAGTATTTAATTCTTTCTGTACATAATTAAATTGGCTGAACTTCACACATAAAGATAACCACTTCTTGAAGATGGTGGTACATTCACCAATATCAATTAGATCCGTAATACCCCCCTGAGTTTTAAACAAGTTTTATTCCCATCTCACAGGAGGAACAAACCACACACAAAAACAGAAACAACCTCAAAATCACAAGGTATCTTTAACAGCGGCATGAAAAAAAATTTAACTACATTACTTTCAACACCACATTACAGCTATAAGGTCATTCCTCTTGTACCAGAGAGTTAAGATATAAGGAGCACCACTTGTTTACTTGGTTCTTTTGTCTCTAGAAATACAAATAAAATCATGTAAAGAAGACTGAATTACAAGATTTATAGATTATTCTATAAGAGAAATACCAGAATTGACAGTTTTAAAGGTACCCTGAAAATTGAAATACACACCAAAATTTAAACTGCTCCCATACACAACACTGTATACATACTCCTGGTCTTCCACTTTCTGTTGCTCTGCTGGGTAATAGCCTTTCTGCTTATGGCAATTTCTGAAGACACACAGTAGGAAGCTGTCTCAGCACAAACACTGCCTTGATTTCTTTTAAAACATTTTTATAAACCCTCTACAAGGCTTTCTGTTCGATACACCTGTGTGTTTGTAAAATACATAAATATGTGCAAATGTTTTCATCCTGATGTTTTAGATATTGAAATTTTATAGGTTCTTAGCAGCTGCTGCATACTTTGCATCAGGCTTTTAGTGTTGCAGTTGAAAACTACAAGTTTCAAGATTGTTCTGATTTTTTCTGCTCCAGGAAATTTTAACCATATCACCTTGTTTAAAGCCTCTACTGATTCATAATCCCGTATATAGCAGCACAGCTTTTTAACAACTCAGCTAAAAGCATGAACTATTTTCCCTTGTGAAAGCATTAGAAACCTAATTACTTGCTCAGAAATAAGCACTAAGAAACCTGTATCTTTTACTGCATACACAATATTGTACCGAACATTTTTTTTTGTAACTGTACAGATCTACCAAATACCCTTGATATCGGAGATTAATTACAGAGTACAAGCAAGCTGTAAACACACACAAAAAAATGCTACTTTCTTTTAAAGTGTTCTTTATTTGTTCATTTGTTTATTAAAATATTTCTTTGGCTCTTATTTAATTAGTAGATGAAAATGTCTGCAAAAGGTAAAGAAAAATCTTTGTAATTTAAACATCTGAGAGCGTAGCTCACTCAACTAATCCACTCCAATTGGTAATAAGAACTATATTTGGGAAACATATTTGCAAAATCGTTCTTTAGAAGTTTTCTATTATTTCTCTACTAGGATAACTAAAACATGACTTTAAAAAGAAAAAGCCAAGAGGCATGGTAGCCCACATTATAGAAGTTTAATAAATTCAAACAGGTCATTTTATGACAATTGATGATAACAACAGCAACTCTGCTGAAAATTAAATCACATAATATCGGTGGTTTACACAATTATACAATGAAAGCAAGCTTAAGAGGAAAGCGATCAAGATTTCGGAGCCCTCTCAAAAGGCAATGAGAGACTTACAGTGATGCCTGAAAGAACACCATCAACTCCTGTGCCAAAGTAACACCCAAGGCTCACGTTTGTAAGGTTATCTTCCTGTGCAGAACTAACTTCAAGAACTAGCTTCATCTGGTGTTACTCTGAAAACTATAAACACTCTCAAAGAGGAATACTGGAGTATTTGAAGTGGAAGGGGATGCAAAAGGCAGGACTAGAAAAGTTACAAGCCTGACATACATGCCTGGATCAGCAGTTCCCAAGCTACAGGTCGTAACCCCAAGAGGGGTCATCCACTTAGTAAAAAGTCAATTGTTTATGCTGGCATTAGGGATTTTTCTCTTGACAGAGGTGAAGCTTGTAGATGGAAGTAAGGTCACAACCAGAAAGATTTGGAAGCACTGACCTAGATAATTACAGAGAACTACTCTCTCCTTCAGCAATCAGGGAAAAGTGACAAAACGTTTCTTCTAGTCCATGAGCAAAATGGGTGAGAGCTTCAAGTTTAGCAGATACCTTCAAGTCTAAATCATTTTGACAGAGAACACAAGTTAGTCACAGGATTGGCACATGCTGTTAAAATAGCACTGGACTTTAGTTGTTCAACTTCTCCCTAGAGGGCTAGCCCAGACCATACTGGGGGCAAAAGGAAAGGACAGCACCTTTCCCCCCCACCCCCCCAACTTACATTTGATTAAAACCACGTATCTGCAGTGCAGAGCAACAGCTGCCCAGTGGTATCTCATACTCTGTCCTACAATAACAGAGCTTGACAAGAGTCAAAACATCAGATGAGGACAGATATGTACATGATCCAGACAGGTACTAAGGTAGAAGCTACACTTCTAGCTTCATGTTAAAAATACATTAAAGAAAAAAAAATAAAAATCAGGTATTTAGAACTTTTCCAGGCTATGCAGCAGAGCAGCAAGAACACATATCCAAATGACTATTCTCTCTGTTCGGCTGTTATGTAAAACAGAGTGCTTACAAGTTAAGTAGAGTGACACATAAGGTTGTTCTACTTTATACTAGGACTATACATTGAAGATTTGTCTTTCTTCCCATTTATTTCCTTGTGGAAAAAAATAACTGAGCCTATCAGTAGTTAGCTGAAAAATTGCCGATACTACAAATTTAAAACCAATGAAAATACCGGCCACAAATGTGAAGATCAGAAAGAAGGCCTCCTCAAATGGAACGATTACAACAGTAACGTATGTCAACCAAACTAAACTGCCTAGATACAAGTGAATGCTTTTTGGCCATCAGATGGCTGTGTCGTAGTCTATGTGAACAACCACTGTTCAGCAGGGTCCTCCTTATTAAGTTACCAAGGGTTAACACATCAATTATATTGCTGGCACTCTCATAAGTCTCAGCATGTTGACTCTGGCGTACTGGCAGATTAAAACTACATGGTTTAAGGGACCTCTGCCTTCAGACATACCTCTTGCCCCGCTCCCAGGGGTTATTGTCTCTGTGAAAGGTGTTTGATTGGGAGGATTCTGGAAGTGCTGCAGATTCCATTGTGGCACATTAAAGAACAGCTCATCTTCCATTAAGCTGTCCCTCCTGTGCAGGCATTGACATCCAGGGCAGAGACCGGACAAAATGTCATGGCAACATCTTCACTTGTTAGTCACATAAGGTTGTCTCCAAGAAGCAGAAGACTTTGCACTTTGAAAGTCATTTGTCTGTATGAAAAGCTTTACAATAAGGGTGCAAAGGCTTGCATAATTGCTAACTAATCCAGGCCTCTCTTGACTAGAAGATTTTATTGGGAAACCCATACCAGGAGCAGCTTTTATATGCATATCATTACAAAATCCTATCAAATGAAAAAAAAAAAGTGCCCCCTTTCTTTTTGGTAATACATATTCCTTGTAAATATGCTGACAGTCTAAGAAGTTGGCATACCTTATTTACATCATGTAAAAAATAAAAACAAAACCCCCACACTCTTTAAACCTAAAGATACTCCTAGAACAAGTTGCCTTTACGTGAAAGAGAACAGTAACACTTTCATAACCTACCATTAAGGAAAAAACAAAAACAAACCCAAAACCCCAACCATACATACACATATAAATATATTTTAAAAAATAAGTAAAAGTTGTATGGGAGTCAAAATAACAAAATAATATTTTTTCGTAAGACTTTCTTGGCATAATACCGGTACTGTTTTGTCCTCTGCTTTTCTTTTTATAAAGAGACAAAACCTTTGAACAGAAGGACAAAGGAAACACATCCAAATACATTGACATTATTCACCAATAAGCTCTTTAAAGGGATATTTAAGCAAAACAGACCAGAATGACACTTCCCTCCCCCCCAATATCCATTTAAGTATACTACATTTTTTAATTAAGCATGCCGTATCAGAAATTCAGTAAGGGTTCTGACCACCATTGATCAAGCACAAGTAGTGTATTAAAGAAGTTTACTAATCAAAGCAGCAGCTGCAGCATCTCCTACCCTTGTCCAATAACCTATCCCAAGAGATTTCTATTTGGACCATTTTCAAACATATTTATTACATTGCAAGTAGGAATAGAGACAGTGCAAATGAGCTATTCAGTGTATTAGTCGATTGCATGGCCATGCTTCAATAAGATGCATGCACCTGTTTCCACAAAATGGCTCCTCAAAGCCATTCCAGTTTACCAAGGTAGCCCTATATTTTTAAAAAAAACAAAACCAAACAACAAACAACATTTAAAAAAAAGCAGAGAGAAGTTATGAGCTAAATAATTTACATTTACACCACTTTAAATGTCACTTTTTTTTAACCCTCCCCCCTCAATACCAAAAACTATAAACCATTTTACAAACAAGATCTGAAAAATAAGCCACTTGTGGTCATCAACTTTTTCAGTGGAAGGATATAAAATGCTTTAATATTCTGTGCCTTAAGACTACATATCAAAATAAGTAAAATAAATAAATAAATAAGACTTCTTGCTATGGTAAAGTTTCACACTGCAAACATGCACTACAGAAAAAAAAATCTCTGAAACGGGAAAAATTATGTGAATCAGCGGCACTGGATTGCTGAAAAACTCATTATAAAAGTGTCATAAAGGACAAGACACAGTAACACTAATTCCACCCCTATCTCCCACAAACAATTATAGCTTTATAGACATTCCTAGCACTAACAAAACATTCTCCAGAGCTAAAGTGTTTGTCAAGTGAAGCTGTGTGTCAAATTTCATGCTGGAACATATTTCTGGTCTAGCTTGCAAGATCTTAAAAATAAGGTTTGGTTTGGGTTTTGGTTTGTTTTTTTTTAAAGGATATCCTCTTTTATTACAATATAACACAAATAATGCTGTGGGAGCATGTATTTTTCTAACACAGTTATTAGACTCAATGCTGCTTCTAGAACTATGTAATGGAATCGAAATATGTTCTTGAATACAAGCTGCACTGAATGCCCGAGCGGACTCTGATCACAAGGGAGAATCATTCCATGCTTATACACATCGAGATAAGTCATCCACCTTAAGAGTCTCTCTTTTCCTGTTCATGTGATATTTGCCAACATCCATTTCAAGGGAGCAGCTAACGTTCCCATCCCAATCCCCAGTGTCACATCACACAGAAAAGAAAACGCACATTCAGCAAAAAACATCTTTCCTTCGATAAGGCTGTGGGAAGTTTTCATAAACACCATAAAGACTTCAGGGCACAAGGCGAACAATGATGTTGTCAGAACTGCAAGCCTGGCTCACGGCTTCTTCTTAGCAACACCCCAGTTAGTAGCCAAAGCCTCGCTAAAGGGTTTTGCGGCCTAAATGCTTGTGACCTAACGTAGCACACAGATAAAGCTCCTGCTGAACCATCCCCTCTCAGCTCACACCACTCAGCTCCTCTGACAAAGACCCTGTGTCATTGCAAGCCACATTGCTGGAGAAGAGGGCGGGGTGAAAGAAGAGAAGGGAGGCACACAGGAGGAAAAAAAAAAAAAATGCAGTCTACAAAATAGATGCAACCTACAATCCGTGACATTCAGTCCTTCACCGGCTCCTCCTAAGATAAAACAGCTGTACCATCTGCCTGCAGCCAAAACCACCAGCAGTTTTGAGAAGGCAAAAAGCTGGAATGAAAATCTCAGCTGCCCTCCTGCCTCTTTAATAACGATCACTGTCAACAGCCTAAATACAACACCCAGACACCCCAGTACCCTAAGCATCTTCTTGTAAGGCCGATTAATTACAAGCTATCTAAAAGTAACAGCAAAAAGATACAAAATCATAAATAAACGAGCCAAAGGCCACCTTGAAATACAGGAGCGTGGTTTGGATTTCCTAACCCTACTGATTCAAAACAAGGAGGTAGCACCAATACTTCACCCTCCATCTTCATTAGCGCCTCAGCACCCTCCTGCCCAGCTCCACTTTCATCATTATTCGAAATAAATTAGATTGACTTAACACAAGTAGGCTGCCTCAGTACCAGCTGGCTCCATACCCCAAATCTTTCACCCTGCATCCGCATCCACCATTCTCCATCCCGGCCCCCCCATCCTCCCCTAGTCATTCTCCCGGCGCCCCCCATAACACCCTC
Source organism: Platalea leucorodia (assembly GCF_965183815.1). Lineage (NCBI taxonomy): Eukaryota > Metazoa > Chordata > Aves > Pelecaniformes > Threskiornithidae > Platalea > Platalea leucorodia. The sequence goes on from NC_138834.1 coordinate 8,312,200, forward strand.
CTCCTCTCCTCAGGCCCCCGCTGCCACTGTCCCCCCTTCCTCGAGGGCATCCTCCTCCTCCTCCTCCTCACCACCCCCTCGCCCCTAGCCCCGTCCCTCCCCTCAGCTCGGGGGAGGCCGTGGGCCCGGCTCACCTCCAGCTCGGTGTCGCCGGGCTCGGCCACCCCGATGATCTCGCTGGGCAGCTCGGCCAGGTCGGTGACCCGGATCAGCCCGTCGTGCAGGAAGATGGTCTCCTCCTTCACCGACAGCCACTGGGCCGAGTCGGTGGCCGCCGCCGCCGAGGCGCCCGCCGGGGACCCCATGACGCGGACGGCGGGGGGGCTCCGCAGGGCTGAGGCGAGGCGGCTCCCGCTACCCCCCCATGGCGGGGGCAGGGCGGGGGCAGGGGGGTCCCCAGCGGCCTGGGCGCCGGACAGCCGGAGCGCGGTGGGGAGCAGCGAGGAGCGGCGCGTTGCCACCGCGGCGCCAGCGGACCGGGGACCTCCGGGAGCCGCCGTGCCCGCCCGCAGCCACCGCGTCCCGCTCCCTCCTCACAGACACAGGTGACAGCGCGACGCCATGTTGGGGGCTGAGGCGGGCCCGGCATGCACCGCGCGGGGAACAATACACCCTCCCCCCTCCCGGCCCCGCGGGGCCCCGCCCCCCGCCGCGCCCCTCCCCCGCCGGGCCCGCCCCCTCGGCGCCCCCCGGTGCCGCCCCGCGGGCTGGGGCGACGCCCCCGGGAGACTCCGCCCCCAAGGGCGGCAACCGCCGCCCCGCGCCTCGTCGCGCACCGGGGCCGTTCCTCTCAGCGCCTCGCCTCACCCCGCCGGGGCCGCTCCCTTCAGCGCCTCGCCCCGCACCGAGGGCGCTCCCCTTAGCGGCTCACCTCAGCCCGCCGGGGCTGATCCCCTCAGCGCCTCGCCCCGCTCACCCCGCACCGGAGCCGCTCCCCTCAGCGCCTCGCCTCACCCCGCCGGGGCCGATCCCCTCAGCGCCTCACCCCGCCGGGGCCGATCCCCTCAGCGCCTCACGCCGCACCGAGGGCGCTCCGTTCAGCGCTTCACCTCACCCCCGCCGGGGCCGCTCCCCTCAGCGTTTTACCCCGAGGGTGAGGCCGTTCCCCTCAGTTTCCCTCTTCAGCCTCACGTTCTTGGCTAGTCAGGGCCCCTCTGAAACTACCCTTTTCCCTTAAGGACTGATCCCTCTTGGTGCCTCACGTTCCCCACAGAGTAGTTTCTCCCCTCCTGGCACCCTTTTTTGTCTGCCCCCCTCTCCTTCCAGAATGACCTCCCTCTCTCCTTCCCCCTCCCTTGTCTGCCCGTCCGTCACCGCCTCAGAGGACTCCTGTCACCTCTCAGGGAGCCTTTTCCCGAAGGACTTGTGAGCAAGCAGGTATGTCCCTTCAAATCCATACCTCCAGGCTGATCTATGTAATGAGGATGCCAGAGGGTGCGAAGCAAAAGGTTCGCAGCGCCACAGTATATGTGGAAAAAATGAGACCCAAACAAAAATTGACCCTTCTCTCTCTCAGTCTCTGTCTTTGGGGCACCGTTGTGTAACCTTGCCCATTTTCCATCAGTTTGATTTCACACTCGGTTGCCTCAGACCTCCACCCGAGCCTGTTCAGAGAGGCACGAAGTGTCACAGGCAGCGTACCTGACTGTTCAGCAAAGTACGTGCTTGTGAGACAAATCATGTTAATGAGAAAGACATGATGATAAATGTTAAATATTTTTAGTGTATAATTACTGTGGGGATTCCCATTCCAAGTGGCTGCTTTTCATGAAACAGTGACTATGCACAACTGAACAGAGATGGAGCCCTACAGATTTATTTACCTGTTTGATCAGATTAAATTATTTAATATATTAGTGCATTATAACAAATGCGCTGTGGTATTGGAGGAAAAGCATATTCAAAGCTGTCGTAAAATGAGATCTACTGCCAATGCTTTATGTCCTATTAAATCTGGTTGGGAAGAAGCATTTTTTCCATGTAATGAACCACCACGGAAGTTATGACCCACACAAAGCGTCTTCGTATCACTGATTTGGCAGCGTGAGCATTCACGCAATCGCGTAGTTTGTCTTTGAGGCCAGTTCAGACAACACAGGGTTCAGGTAAGTTCATGTGAGTAGTTGGTTACAGATCTGTGCAATAGCTCAGTACACTATATTTGGTGGCATATCACTGCCACTCATGTATCGCAGAGCAAAAGAGTATCCAGGCATGGTTTTATTATAGAAATAGATATTATTTTCCTCTGCACTAAAGAGTCTCATTTTTGAACAGGAAGAGTGTGGGAGAGTTGGTATCAAAGGGTTTTGTGAGGGGGAGACCGTTCATGGGCGTCTGTTATTTTTGGTCAAGACATGCCACTGAGAACAACGGCTGCAGATGGACATAGACATAGATATGAAATCCACCCTGATCCTCCTGCAGGTGCCCTGCTAGCGCTCAGAAGAGAGAGAATGCTGAGATTTGAAGATTTTATGGCAGGTGGGACGTGGCAGCTGAGTTCTGGCAGTTGAGATAAGCTGTGCTCACAAGGTCTCCTCGGAGGAATGGGAAAGCTGCTGAGGTTAGATTAGTCACAATATTTCATTGCAAGATAGCGACTGGTGCTATTGTTTTGTTACCAGAGTAGGAGTTTTACATTGTTTTCATTCATTCACATGAGACAGGAATAGAGGAAGAGAAACGCAAAGTGTGTATACATTTTAGTGGGAGTAACACTGAAAAAAATTCTGTGTTTAGATTTTGTGATACTACCATGGTACTAGTTGAGTATCTTCCACAAAATCGATACCAATAGCAGAGCTGGGAGTAAAATGGGATGTTCACTTCACAAGCAGCACTCATTTGAGGTTTGCAGTGTTTTCTAGAGGTGGCCGAGTTTTGGATGTATCTGTTGTTCTCCAAAGGACTGTTTCATAGGCTGGGTAAGCCCCAGGCTGAAAATTCTTTGTCTCCAGCTCTCACGCGCTCTTTCCAGGGCCTTCTGGACCGCTTTATCCCAGAGGAATATGGTTGTCACAGTAGCTCCCAGATGGAGAGTCAGGCTTTGATATAGCTGTCGATTGAATCCACTAATTGCTTTGAAATACAAACCAGGGCCTTGTATTTGAATAAGGAGCTGACTCAGAAGTAGAAGAGAGGTATGTGTGACTCTGGATGCATTTATACCAGGCCAAGCATGGAAAGAGGTGCATGGCTAAATTATGCACTGGCCAGAGGCTGTGCTTTGGCATTTGACTGGGGACTGGCAAACAATTTCTCACCGCGAGGATCCTGATACCTGTGTTTTTGTGTGGTAAGTAACCCGAGCTGCCCCTGAGTGAAAACCAGGCCACTTAACTGTGAATTGGATATTGTGCAGGCATTTTAGAAATCCCTTTTAGCCGTATTTGTGTGAAGACATCCTAAGCAGAACACAGGGGATATTTACCATAGTTATTTATTTGCTTGTTTGGAGTTCTTCTGAATTGTATTGATTTGACAATTCAAAGTTTGATATCAGCTATTGAATTAATCTAATGCCATAAAACTGAGAAACGTGTCCTGCCTCAGTGCAGGTAAACAAAATAATTACTGGTAAATGTAAGTTTTACTAAATTATTTTAGGTGCTCGATATTCAGGAATTAACAGTATGTTTTACAACCTATAAGCTTACATAGCATGGAATGCTGACATAGCTTTCTGCAAGAAATTGTCAATGTTAAGGCCCTGATCCTGTAATGAATTCAGCAAATATAATGCAGTTTGTCTGGTGTCTGCTGCAGAAGATGTTGTACAATATAATGAAAAAAATAATATTATTTTTGTTCTGCATGTCACCAGAAAATGTCAGCCGCTAACTTCAATGTAGCATTCAGAGGTGTACTGCAATAACTACAAAGAAGCCTTGTACTACATTACAGGAGATGGTGTGACTTAAAAAACAGACTAGAATAACTTCGTGACATAAATCGTCGAGCTGAAGAAATAAACCCCTTAACTTGTAACTAGGCTTGCACGGAAAACCAGTCTTTTGCTGTAATTATTTTTGAGCAGGTGGGTCAGCTCTCTGCAGCTGGCTGGCGGCTGCTGTGGCGGGGTCGCCTCTGCCTCTGGTGGCCGGTTCTGGAATGAGCTTCCTTACGTGCAGGTCCCCGGTCCTGCAGCTGGATGTGCCCCTGTGCTTCTCTGTGCATCACGGGTACTGAGATTTAGCAGAAGATGCTCATGGTCTATGGGCAAAAATTAAGTCCTGTGAGCCGAAAAATGGAAATTCACTGTTCATGCTTTGAATTGACCATTTGCCTATTATATAAAGGAATGTAAAGGAACACTGTCTTGCCCTCCAGTTTAATTTTATATTAACAGCTATAACATATGGTGGAAATTCTTTTCATCCTAAAGCTTTGCTGTACGGCTTTGTGTGTTAATTTAGAAATGGCAGATTCAGTTTTAATGACCATTGTAGCACTAAGAAATGTGTGAAACAGAAGAAATAGTTGCTATTTTTATGTGGTCTGCAATAACCAGATTTCCATGCCCTGAATCCTGGCTCCTCTGCCTAGTATATGTTATTTAGAGAGCCTGAATGCCATGATTAATAAGGCTACTATGCAAGGAATACTGGCATTTCTGGGCACACTAACTGTGATTAAAAAATACAGTTTCTCTATTTTTCTCCAAGTAAAACTTAGAGAGGACTGAAGTGGAAAAATCAGTATTTGACAGAGGAGAAAGAACAAACTAGACAGTGAAATAAAATAATTTCAAACGTCAGAAATGTATTTTAATTGCAAAGGAAATATATTCACACTTTTCTCATTTTGATATATTAGCAATAATCTCTGAAGAAGGCTCTGACTGATAGCAAGGGAGGCTTGAGGAAGGAAGAACAAATAAAAAGAGATTTTTATTAAAATGAAGGACAATTTTATTATAGGAAACATGAGTATGACTCACCTACCTTGCAAACATAGCCTTAGTTAAATTGGACATGAAACAAATGTAACTTATAGAATCATAATAAAATTCTGGAATGTTTTCTTAGAAGCAACCTAATCCGATGCTGTGAGCCAAGCTGTAACTACGCTCCTTGTGACACAGACTTGTCCCATCTAGAGTGATGGAGACTCCACCTGCAATCTCTTCCATTGCTGAATTGTCATTACAGTTAGGGAGTTTCCTAACGCTTAATTGAACTTGTGTTACTGTAATTTAAGCCTTTTCATTTTTTCAGCTTTTGTAGGCACAGAGAGCAGCTGTTGTAGACACAGAGAACAGTTTATTTCCTTCCTCTTACGTGCAGTCTTGTATGAACGCTGTGACCACAACTCCTCTCCATCGTCTCTGCGCTAAATAATCCCCTTCTTTTCAAACTTTCTGTAGGCCATGTACTCCAGAAGTCTGATCATTCTTCTGGTCTTTGGCATTTCCTCCAACTTGCCGACATCTCTCCTGAGCTGCTGGTGCTTTAGATGAAGGCTTACCAGCGTGAATTTGTTGGGACAGATTCCTGTGTCTTCTACGCAATACTCCTGTTAAGTGTCTCAGTATCATCTTTGCTTTCTCTGCAGCTGTATGATATTGTTGACTCATACTGGGCTTGTAAATGAAATAACAACTTACGCTTAAATTCTGTTTGCGGTATTTCACATGCAGAAACAAAGAAAGCTGGCATTTAGCAGTACTCTCGGTAATCTCATGTCTCATTTTCTTATTCAGGAATTTAACACAAGTAGCCTTTTATGGAGGGAAGTATTTAAATGCTGCCCATCAGTGAGGAAGAGTGGTTGGGAGCTGAACAGATGCCTCAGTAGTTGTCCTGAATTTCTGAATCTCTAATGTCTCAGAAGACTCATTATTAATATCCAAAAATAGGTAGGTTTTAAATACAGCTATTCGGTACTGTTTTAAAATTCAACCTCCCTGAAAACTGGTGCAGTAAAATGAGGAAAAAAAAAAATAAAAAGTCTTCTACAATATTCTGCTCAATATTGTAAAAATATAAATGTAACAAGGTGGTTTTATATAATTCATACAAATTATCACAAAGTCCACTTTATAAAGTGTTTCTCAGGGTTTGTAATGTTAAATTGACAAAATCCCTAATAGTGCGGCTGAGATCTGAGGATTTTAAAATTAGTTCTCAAGAATGAATTACAAAAATGGTAGTTTTTTGGATCAATGTATGCTGCAAGGTTGGCAGTGTTTTCTTCCTCTTGTAAAAGAGAGGACCACTTGGCAATGCTATTGTAATGCTGAAAGTGGTCAGCATAGAGATGGGGCTGATACTTAGACACAAATACAAAATATATCTTTCATCAGAACTATCTCTAGCTTCATGTATACTGTGTATTTTACATCAAGTTTTATTTAAAACGCTTGGAAAGAAAAAGTGGCATGAAGCTGATTTTCTAGTAGACTCCCAAGAAATAGTTTGAGTTTCTACGTCTGTATTTCAATAATTTTCTATAATTTTCCAAGTAAATCGGTTGAAATATTCATCTTGCAAATCTCCGTGTTTGTGAGCCATTCGTTGATAACAAGAATTCCAGTTACTGACACAGAACATACAGACTTTTGTTTTTTCTTCTAGGAGCATCGCCTGGTTACTCAAAGATGTCCTTTGTTCCAAGGCAGACATCTAAAATGTCCATTTTTTTTTCTATTTTGTGTTAAAAGACCTCAGCTTTAATCTTAGTAAAATCAGCATAAGTCCGGCTTGGAGTCACAGCCCTATATCATAATTTTAAATCTCTGATAGTTAAAAAATGAGAACAGGTCCATTAAACATGTTCAAGCCCTCTCATTTTTAAATTATTTGCCTCCTTTTCGTTAAATAGTATGAACACTTCACACTTGTATTTTAAGAGGAATTACAATGTAAAGTCCATCTCAGTACATCATACAGAAAATCAGATGCGTTAACCTCTGGATCACGCTGCTGTCCCAGCGCAGGGCCCCTGGGCACGGAGAGGCAAACAGGATGTTAGCTCCTCCAGGAGCTGGGTGCGGTGATCTGCCAGGGTTTGCGTCTGATTCATTAGACTCCCTGAAATATTCCTTCAGCGCTGATTGAAGCATGTTGTCAAACCTGCCATCAGACTTCCCGGGGGAGGATAAGGATGTTCACATCACCAAAGCCTGATGAAAACGTGAAGCATGGGGCTAGGAGCTGCAGCTGCATCGCAAGGCGGGGAAGCATCATACCTTGTACTTGCAGGTGCTAAGGAGGGGAGGAGCTCCCTGTGGCTGGGCCACCAACACTCTGCCGTGGGAAGTCTGCCCCTGGTTAACTAGCCAGCTGGTTAACTAGCTGGCTAACTTCACGGCGTGGGTGGGGAGGCTAAGCTCATGGTACTTTATATTGAGCTGTAATGAACAAGATCTGTATTTTACAAAACTTCTATCCGTAGGAGAAATGAGTTCGGTCTCCCCATCAGGATGGCCCTACACAGACATTGTTTTAAAGTTGACTGAGAACTGGGCGGAGTTTTATGGAATATTTATCAAAAATGTTTAATTCCAATCAGAACAAAAAGCTGAAATTTTGACATTTGCAATGTAAAATTTCAGGGGAAAAAGTACATTTCAGGGCAATTAACTTATTTCAGTTTTATTTTTATTTCAATTTTACTTTTTATCATATAATATTTTAATTTAATCCATATGTTATGTTGTTTTAATTAATTTTTATTTGATATAATATCTTCATAATTTTGATGCTGAATAAAATTAATATTTAAAAGAAAACTCAAAAAATCCGTTTTAACATTATACTTCCTTTTTTTCAAAATGAAGTTTCGTTAAATATGACTCATTCACAGGATGAGTTGATTTCAATTACTGGTACATTTTCTTAAGATCTCCCATATCATTAAAACTGGCTTAGGGACAGTCTGCATAGTGTTGCCGAAAAATATTGTTGTGACATCTACAGGAGCTTCTATTTTATTTATAATTTATTTATCCTTATTTATATCATTGCTAGCAACCGAGGAGATCTTAAAATTATGGTACATACATTCTAGCACCTTTGTACATCCCACTCATCCCATCAGAACGATAAACAAAAATTCCTGGGAGAAGCTTCCCAGTACAGCATTTTTCTTTCACTCTCACCTTGGGATGGATGGTCTGCACTGGCACAAAGCCATGAGTGTGGGGAGGAATGTAACGGCTTGTGAAGGTATCTGCCCCATCGGAATTTCCCTAATTCTGACAGACACGAAGACATTAGACAGTTCTGTCACCCCTTTTTTTTTTCCTTTTTTTTTTTTTTCTTTTAACGTCGTCAACAATGGCTCACTGAAATGAAATGAACTGGTAATTGGAGGTAAATGAAAAGTCAGAAGAAAGGATAGGTAGGCCGGTGTGCTCATATCCTTCCTATGCTAGTGAAAGATATATTTCCTATGAACTGTAGAGGTCAGGTCAAGAAACGCAGGAATTAACTACTACGGGTATTCTGTAACTTCTATTTCTTACATAAATATCCCATCATATCTGTCTCTCTCGTGTCTAAATATATGCATCAGGCTTCAGTGTTTTTCTGCTGCAGTAATAATCAGCCTACCCTAAACAGATTTCAAACTATTCCAATTCAGGAGCTACTCTTCACAAATAAGGATGCTTTTCCTCTGTGACAAAGCAGAACTAATAAAAAAATTGAAATGAGTGCATCTTGGCTTTTTCATTTCTTGTTGATAAAAGTCTTGATTTGTTACAGAAAACATTTGAGGAATAAAATAAACAATAAGTGTTCATGGCTTTCTAGTGTACCAGAAAGTCAAACTATCTAGGAAAACTTATAAATACTAGGCTAGTTTAATTTCATTCATATATCTCAGTCTCTATCCATCATACGGTAAGGTTAGGAATATTTTGACATTGAGAGTTTAAAATACATATAATAAATACAGCAAAATGAAATGTATGAATAAGTAAGTGGGTGGAAAGCAGGGATTACTATGACTGGCAAGAATTTGTCTATACTACTTATTTTTTCTTATTATCTGTAATTCTGTAGCAGCTGTAAGCTTCATTCAAAAACAAAATCTTACTGTGATATTTTACAGACAGAGAAGAGAACTGCTGAAAAGCTAAACATGAAGCACCACCTGGATAGCTGCATTTGGAATTGATCACTGTGTTTCAAGAAGCCCGTGGATGGGCTGGGGGAAAGTCTTGATGAGAGCAATCAGGCATCTTGAAAACACAGCCTGTGAGGACAGCTTGAAAGGATTTGGTATGTTCGGTCTCGAGAAGAGAAGGCAGAGAGAAGACGAGTGAAAGGCTGAAGCAGAGAGAGAAGAAGTAAGCTGCTGTTGAGAGGACAAAAAGTCATGGGCTTAAACTGCAGCTGGGGAGATACGGGGCAGCCATCAGGAAACATTTCCCATTGGTATGGCGTGTTCAGCAGGAGACTGGGTTGCCTTCTGAGCTTGTGGGATCGCTGTTAACGGAGGGCTTTGGCACTGCACTGGGCAAGTATCTGTTGCGCCTGGTGGGGACTTAGCTGATCTCATGGTGCAGGATTAGATGGTTTTCATAGTCCATTTACTAATTTCCTATATTCTGTTCAAAGTAATTTCCATACCCATGGCAGGGAGAAAGCAGAAGGACCTGTAGGAAGGAAAAAGACAAAAACAAAAAAAGGCAGCTTTGGGAATGTCATGTAATAGCTTGTCCACAGAGAGAAGGAGTGATGGAGGGAATGAGGGAGGAATTCCTCAAAGATGGCAAGAAGCAGAATTTTTCCAGCTTCATAGGTGTCATCCAGAATGAAAGGCCTGAGGCAGCTGCTTACTACAAAAGGTGAGAGCTGGATCTTTATATAAGTTTTAGAAAAAGGTATGCCAATCCTGACAAAAGAATCTATTCAGTCGCCCATGCCGAGTGAGCAATATTGGGAATAAAACCCACAACTCCTTACATGTTATTCATCCAAAAATGAGTTGCCTTTCAGAAGCACATCTCTAAGTAAGGATAACTTGCGAGGGTGTTATAAAAGAGATAACAGTGACTAGAGAGTCTGAAACAACAGGACACCAAAGAAAAGAGTCAAAGCAGGATTTTAAATGAGAATTTTAAATGAGGTGGCTTTTGAACTTTTATTATCTTTGTCTTTTACTCGAAATTTAGAAATCAGTTCCAAGATCCTGTGAAGTCTTAATTAGCAGGTTTTCACAGGCATGGCAGCCATAACTACCCTTTTTCCTAAGAAAAGGAAGCCAGGTCAGTGAATCCCTGGCCTGAGAAAATGCTATAGTCTGTACTGATTTTCTCTTCAGTGGTGACAGGCATTCAAAACAAACTTGAAACTGAAAGCCACTAATTGAGAAATGAAACCATGCAGCGCAAATTGGAATGCCTTTTCCTCTGGGGAGAACAATTTTGCTCTCTGTGTGGTGTTGTTTTGCAGCTATAAGTGCCCACATCTCCAAAGGTGTGCTTCCCATCGTGCCTACTTCCCCTTCCTTTTGTTCTTGAAGGATTTCTCCTGTTCTTTCCAGTATCTCTTTCCTATAATTTGTAGCCAATAACCTACTTTTAAAGGAAGAGTAAGAACTATTATACAATAAAGTCACAGTGAGTGAACAACTTGATGGGATATAAATATGAGGGAGACAAACAAAAAATGATGTAGATGTCTACTGTGGTTTTCTTAGAGAAGTGGATTTGTTGCTGATTTCTGTGAGAGGTGCAATCTTCCTATGCTCACTATGACTCACCTGTTTTTCCCTCTCTTCCTTACAGCCAGATGGCATAAACCAGTAAAGGCCAAATAATTCATCATTCCACAGACTTGTGATGGGCTGGCCCCCAGATGAAGCCAGGATGGTTGAAAATCTTTTCATGCTGCTACAGGTAGGACAGTTTCTTCATTTGTAATATTGTAGAGTTGAGTTTATGAATGCTGCAGTGGAATGTCAAGTGCTAATAAAATCCTGGTCTTGACAGGTAAAAGTCAGTCTTTTCTGGAATTGTTTTATAAACCCTTGACTTTATGCTTAACAACATAGCAGTGTTTCTTTAAAAAGAACAACATCACAAGTAGCCTACAGATAAACCATGAAGAACAGTTAATTGCCCTTCAACTAAAATAACTCCATGAGCAATCAATCAACAGAAGAACTGAGAGCAGCGCTATCTGTCAGTCATCCAAAGCCAACTGACTATTTGGAGGACTATACCAGCATCACCGCCTTCATTAGATTATTAGTTCACAAACAGGCAGCATCAGCCCAGCCTTTCCCATGCAATACGGTGACCATATTACGTGTATTGTGCTCGTTCCTCCATTCTTCCAGATTGTTGTCATATGGCTGTTGATTGTGCATGACAAACACATAAAAAAGCCATTTCTTAGGCTTGATTATCCAGTCCCCCCAGGCTTGGTGCGGTGGCCAATTGAATGACATGAAAAGTTGCAGCTTGGGGTGACAGGATGGGAAGAATGACAGAAATTCTAATGAGTATTCTTATAAATCCCCAGGAGACAGCTGCACTGACTGGCTCACGCTGGGACACCCTTCTCAGGTACTTGTGAAATCAGCTGTTATTTCAAGTAAGCCCAAGCCACATAATTTGGGATGTTATTTGTATTATTTTCATTTTTTTTATTCAAGCTGTTAACCAGTTTGGAGATTAATGGATTGCCTGTGTTAGAAGACGGTTACGTGATGATGCTAGACATTGCCTTGATGAAGTCCTGTTTATTTACAAAGAGTGAAAAAGTCTTTTTTCCTAGAGTGCTGGATTAAGTAAACCACAAATTTTTGTGCACAGTGCTTTGAACAAAGCCCGTATTTTGACAAAAAAAAAAAGTGCTCTCAAAGTTTTCTCTTGCATCAGCAGTCTCAAAATGCAGTTTTCCGTTTTCTCCCTCTGTGTCCCTAGTATGTGCATGTGTTTGTTTTTTTTCTCTCACACAAACACAAAGCTCCAAACTCCAAACGCCCTTTTTGCACTTTCCGTGTCAGTCCAGAGGGAAGCCATGCGGATAATGTGCAATGTACAGAAGCTTTGCCATGTGCCTGTCATTTGAGTAATAGTTGCTGTTGTTTCAGTTCTCTGATTCTAGAGGGGCATTTGTTTATTTTTTGTGCTTATTTTAAGGAGCAGTTATGGTTACCCACCAATTTCTATGAAATCGCATGAAACAGATCTTCATTTCAGCTTAGCAGGACATTCACACCAGTAATTTGAATACTGATTTTACCTAAACATCTCCAGTGAAACATTTTGAGGATGCATCATTCTTTTTAGGGCCTTCATATTTCCTTATTCTGAAAAATAACCTTCCTCCTTTGTATATCAAGGACGTAAACTTGCTGCCTAGGACTGGTTTTGTACATTTTATCTTTGTATTTTATTCTTCATGTGAAAATGGGCATTTTGAACAATAGGATACCATGTATAGCACATGGTGATATCTGAAAGCCTTAATTTTAAAAACAATTACATCCTAAGTGCATCTGTCAAGCGAGCGAAAAACCTCTAGATCAAGTAGGACTGACAAAATAAATGAAGATGTAATTGCTTCTGGTTTAGTCTCCTATTTTCTTCATGAGGTTTAAAGCCTTTCCTAGTGCTGCTTGGTGTGGCTCTCTGCATCCCACTGACTTCCTCCAATGGACTGAATAAATCATTTTACCTTTGTGTACAGCTTCTTGGTGTTATAATGGCAGTTTTTACCTCTGCTGGTATCACGAGGCCAATATGTTCAGTGTATGTAGAGTATGAGAAGTTGTTTATTATGATTGTTAAAAAAATTCTGCGGGCAAAGTGTTAGGAGCTGCTAATTGGGCAAAATGCAGAAACACAGAATGTCACCAGTGACTAAATCTTTTAGCTGTACAGATGTAATGGACAAAGTTCTGCAAAAAATGACATTACAGCTGATAAAGAGGAATATGAAAATATTTATTCCTCATGCCACCTGTGCCAGTCTTCGACACCTCACAATGCTTTTATTTTTTAGCATTAAATGTTGATATGATCTCAGTAGGGGAAGATGAGAATAATGGATCAAGTCCCCTCCTCAGTGTCATCCGAGCATAGACTTTTTATTCTTGTATGTACTTCAGCGCATTGTCATAAATTGTATGTCTGCAATTTAAAACACTTCTTGAGACCTGATATGAGAAAGTATTACTGCTATTCTGCAGGTATGTGAACACTGACTGCACTGAAATTAAGTTACTTGCTCAGAATCACACAGAAAATCAATACTGCTGAGGAAAAAAAAATCTAATTTCTTTAATCTCAAGTAATATTTTTACTACCATGCTTCCTCTCTCCCTATCATTATTACTACTAATAAATATTTATGTCTGGTATAGTGTGAACCATGGTTAGGTCATAGAAGTTGCTGGCTGTGTGTACAGTCTATCATGTAAAGTCATTCCCACTGAAATAAACACTGAAATAATGGGAAAAAAAACAGGATAAAGTGAGGCAAAAAAAGCAGTCAGCTGACAAAAATGTTTTTTGACTCTTCATCTGTGAGAGGGTCAAAACTGGTCTGATGTACAAAACCACCAAAACCCAAACAAACTAAACAAGTCTGAAATTTCATGGTTGCTTATTGGCAAGCATGTTAAATTCCACATATAACCATCACAGGCCAACCCTCTTGCATGACTCAGTGCAAATGTTGGCTTCAGCCCGTGGGACTGGCTCCCTTTGTTCAATTAGTGGCTTCCTGAACAATGAGGAAAAAAATAGCAAAACTATTATGAATAAGATCCTTATAAAATATGGACTTAATTGCTCTAATTGCTTAAACAATGAGGTGTCAAGTACTTGGTGCAGACTGTAATGCAGGAGAACTGGAGAGATCAAATTAACAGGTAAATAGTTCCCCTTTGCATCCTCCCATCCCACACAAGTCACTGGGAACTTCAGATGCTGTCTCCAAACCAGAACAGGAGCAGGAGCTCTTAAGACCGTACCCATATGATTATGTCATTTATGTGACCTGCTACTTCAGGACAATAACGATGGAAGAAAGTGGAGTGGAGCTTACATGACTCTTCGATGTAGTTCTGGATCTCTTAGACTAAGCTGTCCATGTCTCCGTCTTGTAACAGAGTAATAGCTGATAAAATCGTAGGAGCCACTGATATTTGTAGGTTGGGATGCTGCTTAATCCCCTAAACAGCACAGGAAAATGGTGTGATCTCTTATCCTAGTGGAACTTTAAGAGACCTCAGTAACAGAACCTTCACAGTGAGCCAGGGACAGGGCAGAACGCTGCTGCCCAGTTTCAAACGGAGCAGGGTATTTGCTCGCCTGGAGTCAGAAAACTGTAAAAAACAGTTTTCATCTTAAAAACCAGTTGATTTTAATAACCAGAGACCAGGAAGCCCTCTGCATTGAAAGACAAGCAACAAAATGTACTGAAAGAAGAATATACAGAGAATCTGGAACAAATTCTCTTAGTAAAATCCATTTGGATGGGGTTTCTAATGCTTGAATCGTTTAAAGCATGATGGGAATCAGCATCTGGAGAAGAGTGGAAGGAGTTACCTTGCATTTGCTAAAGGGAGGCTACCTAGGCCAGCTCTTCTCCATGAATGGTGTCTCAGCTGATCTTGCCTACATTTTCTGTGAGGTAAAAGCAGAGATTCTACCAGGTGGTGAAGACAGAGAAACTGTCCCCAAATTCTGTTTATTCTGTATTGAGCTTGTGGGGAGATCCAGAATGACTTTTTGCAGAAGTGGGGCTGGGTATACCAGCGGCAACAGTTCTGTGAACTACGAGGAGAGGAAGGGCAGGGATCAGGTGGAAATACGCTGGGGGAAGAAGGTTCAGCTGCCCCTGCATGACAAGGCACATCCTATAGGTACCCTGTAGCATAGGTGAACTCAGTAGCTGATCACTGGAGATCTGGGCAGTTGGCATATTTTCCTCAACACCTGGCCAAAATGGTATGTGTCCTGTAAAAGCACCTTCACGCTCCAGCCATAGCGTCTTCTCTTAATTAAGGTTAAAGCAAAGTGTGTCACACCCGAAATGCCAAAAGTAACATTCTTTACAAACCTGCCACTGGAAAGCACTTTGTCTTGCAAAAACGCCTCGGTTTCTCCCGAGGCTCCTGTTCCCAGAAGGAAAGCCAGCGCCTGCCTCCCTGAGTCTGCCGGCCAACACAGCAGTGGGGACACAGCCTCTCTGGGCTGGACTGAATCCACCAGGTCACTTCACAGAGGCAGCTAATAGGTAAAAATAGGTGCCTGTAGATAATAAGGCATTGCATCTTAGTACCAATTCCCTGAGAAAGCCAACATCCCTCTATCTTTCCTCTCAAAAGGATGCTTTATTATAATTACATATCACTTTATTAGGCAGCTGAAGCAAAGAGCACATTTGATGCTAATGAAGTGCTGTTGTGGTTGAGTCTGTCACTATTTTTGGACCTGCACATCTCCAGCACTTTTGATCGGGTGACTGAGGCTTTGGATGTCTCTAGCTTCTTCTGTGGGGGATGCTCAGTGAAAAGCAATGACTCAGCGAGCCGGGGCTGCAGAACTGTTTACATGCTCAGAATGAGAAAACCTGTGGGACAGCGAGAACACGCACAAAAGCTCTTTATGTGGTGGAAGTATTTTTCAGGTAGTGGACAGTATTATCTACATTGAAAAATCCTTCTGAATATTCGCTTTGTTTCTGTGTTGGTCATCTGTACAGTCCTTGTTGTTCCTCTTTTCCATCCGCCACCCCACAGTGTTTCGGAAAAAAGCCAGATTTCACAGAACTCAAGGAAAATATTTTAGAGGTTAAGAGAGAGACAAATCACAGCTGTCCACCGGCTGCCTTTCCCTACGAAAGATGAGCGTTCTGCCGTCTCCATTTTCTGCAGCAAAGCCCGAGGAGCTGCTCGGCACTGCGCAGGCATGATTTGGTGTTAAAATTTGACTTAACAGCTAGCGCCCCCAGAAGCAGGCCCGCTCCCACGCCCCTGTGTGCCGACACCAACATTCATCTGGTCCCACAGTGACTCAGTTCAGGGATTTAAACCAGCACGAAAATACTCATTCCTCCCTCTCTCTCCCCTCACCTTGCAGGGCTGTGTCATTGGTCACCACCTCGTCAGACAAGTGACAGGACTGGGGTGAGGGAGGCGACGGCAGCACGTGAGGCCGTTTCTCCGTACCTATGAAGACAACTGGGCTGCATTACCAAATCACTTCCTGACAGCACACTGGAAGACAAAGCCTCCCCTTTCAGTAAACAAGGTTAATGGTTCCAAGTATCATTTCATGTCTTCTGATACACAAATGAGGAATGTGTCAGAGTAATCAATAATTATAGAAAATACCATTGCAGCTAAATGCCTAGTTATTCTTAGACTAGCCCTGTTCTGTTACTACAGCTTCCCCATTCCCGGAGGGGAAGGGAATGACTGAAGCACTAGTACCTCTTAAGTGTTCTCTTAGACCGCAACTGTGCGACCAAATCTGTTTGCAGACTTTGTGATAGCACATGCTGCTACAAACTGTTTTGATCAAGAGGTCTACTTGCTGGTTTTGGACTTTTCCCATTTAAGTGTTCCCACGTACAAGTTTTTACTTTAACTGAGCTTTCTAGGCATATTGGGTTAAGATCTTTCTTTGGTAGTATCAGTAAACTTATCTTAGTCCTAGCAGTGAGATGCGTGCCACACTTTTGTATCTTTTTAGAATTGATTTATGTAAACAGGCCAGTCCCACCACTGCAGTAAAATCTCACATCAACTTAAGAAACCTCTGACTATACCCATTATCCACCAAACCACATACAACAGAAGACGTAATTCATTGCAGACGCAGTTCTGATGAGAGGGAAAAATAAAGAGCATCTTCCCAGAGCACCCTGGGGCAAAACCTAGCCTAGAGCGACGCGAGACCCACCCCCAGCCCGCAGTGCTGCGTTGGGACAAAGCTGGCTCACTGGCTCCCTCTGCTGAACCACGCTAATATTCAATATGTTAATTCTCAGGAGGAAGATGGTGGAAGAGTAACCAGTGCTGTAGACTTCCATACCCTGTACCACCAGCCAGCACCAGCTGTGAAGATGGCCACAGCCCCTCGGTGCGAGAACCCGCCAGGCATTCTGCAGGTAGTCCGAGTTTTTTCATTGGCTCTGGAGCACTTGAAGCCCAATTCCTCCTTCCTAACGAACGTGGCTAGCATGTGACGTGCAGGCTTCCACCTCAGCGAGGGTTGTATCGCTCCCTTTTCTATCCCCTTTTCATGGAACTTGTATGAATTTGATGAAATCTCTACTCCCCATCAAGCTTGACCCCACTGGCTACTTTCAGCTAAGAATTAATAGGAAGACAGATGGTGCAGTTATATAAGCCTTGTTTCCTGCCTAAGTCTGGCTAAGGAAGAGCTCAAGCATGCCAGATTTGTTAATGTGTACAGCCTTGTTTTTTATAAGAGCAGAGCTATTAGTACCCAAGCATCCTCTTTCAGATATCTGGTAACTGACCTCAACAGAGAAAGAAAACAGACAGGACTGACTTTCTCAACTCGCTTTCTGCCAGTTTCTGAGATAGGAAAAATTGAGACTCTGGAAGTCTCCCAGAATAGGAAAATACTTGCCTTTCACAGAAACAGCTTCTGCTTTTTAACTCATTTCTGAGCCCACAGAATTAAGAATCATGCTTTTCCTTTTTGATCTAAGCAGGTATTCTTCCTGACTAAAAGTGTTACATCCCACATGGATAAACGAAGAACAGGAAAAAAATATAAGATTTGGGAAGGGACATACATTCCAAATTTTGTTATGGTTCCAGGGATGTTACCCTGCAACTCTATATAGTGCTTCCACTTCAAAATCCAAGGCGTGCCTCCTGAAATGCCTCTAAAAAGTTGCTATATTTGCTGAGGTTTATGTAGTGATTGATGGATCAAAGCTGTTCGTCAGCAATACCATCTCAACACAGCTGTACACAAGCTTTAAAATGCTAATGAGTTACCTAGCAGTGGTTTGTTGCTGGTTCCTCACAAAGGACACCTGAAGCATTGGTTTCAGGCATGCGAGTGCAGAGAAATACCCCAGCGCGGAAGTTGGGCTGGATGTTTATTCTGGAACATGTCCCGATGGGTAGTCAATCCAGTATGTATATCTTCTTTCCCAAAAGTGATTGATTTTTTTCTGCCCCCTCAACTCATTCATAATTAAGAAAGCTGAAAATCAAGTGCTAATTCCTTTCTGGTTATACTGAACAGGAAAAAAAAAACCAAAACAACCCCCAAAAACCCCAACCCCAATGAAACAAAACCCCCAAACCCTTATACACTCAAAATTCTGGTCATCTACGCACAGTCCCTCAGAATTTCATGCCACAAGCAGTTTCCCTACCCTTTAAATAACATACAGTGCAAGATCTGCACAACACGTTCTAGTACGGATTGCAATGAAGACACCAGAAATCCTTGCTTTTCTCCCTTCAAATTTAATGTGGTGCTTTAGGACAGTTAGAACACCAATTTGTGAGGATAGACTCCATTTGAGAGACAGAATGTAGAACGCAGGTACCCACGGAGCTGAGGCACCTTCTTGATTCGTGCAAGGATCTGTGAATCCACCGCCTTCTGGTCTGACTTGCGTTGCTCCGTTATCTCGTATTTCTAGAAAGTACAAAGAATAATGTTAAAATCTGCAGAGTGACTTCAGACTCTTCTACAGAGATGAGAAAATTCAGGGCAAACCCCGAGTTCTGGCATTTTCAGGAAATCTTTTCTCCATTTGCTCTAAATATGGGAGAGGTGGTAGGAGACCGGAGGTGGCAGAGAGAACTGAAGCCGCTTGTTTGGCTTACGTTGCAGGTACCAGAGCCAGCAGCACGCTCTTGGCAGTATTGAAACAGTAAAGGTGTTTCTCGGTCAAAAAAGACATTTAACTGGAATCATCACTGCTGCTGTTCTGCTAAGGTACAAGCAGGAAAGAATCCCCAAATTTAAAAGGGGTTTATCTCACTGCTGCTGTATTAATTCATTTTAATGGCATTACCTTACTTTATCGAGGATCACTTAAAATTAAATTGTCCATTTGTTTCATGGCATTTCCCCCTTTCCAGCCAGGCTTTAGGCAACAAGGACATTCATAAAGAATGAACAATTATGTTCCTTACTTCTTTTTCAGTGTCAAAGATCTCGCCTTCCTGGTGCTTGGGCTTACGCAGCCTCTTCTTCTTGAAGTACGCATCAGTGAGATGCTTGGGAATTTTCACTCCAGAGATATCGACCTTTGTAGATGTAGCAATAACAAATTTCTGATGGGCCCTGCGCAGAGGGACACGGTTGACAACCAAGGGTCCTAAAGGCAGAGGAAAGACAGAACAAGGTTAGCTTTCCTGGCAACAACCACTGCTCTGAAGGTCAATTTTTGTACTGTCGGAGATGACTCGTTTCTTCTTTAGATGACTTTAGATGACTAGTTTCTTCATCTTCTGTAGAGATGCCTACAGCTAAAACCTGAACCACCAACAAAGCACTTCCCCGCAGCCTCTAGAAAAGCCAAAAAATGCTTCCTGATCTCTTCTAGGTATTGAAGCTTAATTACCTCCCCTCCACCTCCCTGGAAAGCCACAAAACACGATTCCACTTAGTTACATGAACACGTGATGCGCCAAACCATCCACACGCAGATCTGTGACACTACTGACCCCAGAGACAAACTTAAAAAAACCCCTCCAACAAAACAAAAAATCCCCCCAAACCCCACAAAACTGCCCAAAACAAATAAAAAAACCAAACCATACACTTAAGTAAAAGGTTTTTACCTGTGACAAGCAAAAGGCCAGTAGCAAGCTGCTTCAAGAAGACGACACGCTGAAAAGAGATGAGATGTGACATTAGTCCTCAGCTCCCAGCCCTCTGAAATACTGCAACCAAACCGCGCCCGCCCTGCGTTACTGGGGCAAGCATCGGCAAAGCCGCCGGGCGCAGGCGCAACTGCGCGACTCGAGAAGCAACCGGCGCGCGAGCCAGGCTGCCAACGCTTCTCAGAGCGGCTTTGCCAGGGTTACCGCACCTACGACAGATCGCCCCTCTCCACGTGCTTCCGCACTCCAGGCTGAGCAAAACCAATTAGTGCATTTTTTTAAATCTTTGCCCGTTCTAGAGGCCGGTGAGACAGCCGTCCTGGCGCCCAAATTCTTTGTACAAGTTAAAGGCAAGAACAGGATAAAACCCAGAAGGGCACCACAACACAGCACCCGGTCAGAGCCATCCCCCAGTTACATTTTATTGTTTCTGGTCAGGTTCGCCTTCCCTAACAGCATTCTTCTCAGTAATGTGACATGGAAGCCAAAGAATTAAAGAAAATAAACAATGTCAGTTAAGACCCGTTACTAAAAATCATTAAGCCAAAGCACACAGTTTAATGTAACAATGAAGTGGTACCTTGGTAATTAGATTAAGAATGACGCTGTAACTCCTCCTTGGCAATAGGCAGGCTAAGACAAAGCTTTGGCCTCATTGCAACAGTAACAGCAAGGGGCATCGGGTCTGCCACTCTGCAGCCACTCTGCAGCGCAAAGTTGGCGGGACACGAATCTACGCACTTTTCTGCATTTCGTTTTGTCTAAGCCACTGCCCTGGCCTGTTTTACTTCCAGCTCTGCGTAGAAGAACATTAGTTTAAAGACTGTTTCCCCTAAAGGCAGGGCGAAGAAAGCGCCTAGACAGAATTCACAAAAAAGCAGCTCTGTAGATTCGCATCTCGTGGCTGAGCGCTGCCCGGTGACATCAGCTGGTAAACGCAGGACGCCGCTGCTCAGTCACAACCGTTTCGGCACGGAAGCGCCGCAAAGCCGCCGCGCGAGCCAACGGGACGAAGCCCCCGATTACCTTGCCTCTGTGACGACCGGTCAGAAGGATCAGAACGGTTCCTGGAGTAATAGAGGCCCGCAGCCTCCGCTTGTGCTGGCAAAAGGGCTTTTTGCCGTGACTCAAAAGCTTGCGAGGAACGTCCTCCGTGGGATAGTATCTGGGCTACAAAAAGAGGAGGAAATCATTGTACCACTCCGTATTCCACGAGACAGAAAGCTTTCACTACAGTTTAGATTCTTCCTTTCATTAAGGGAGGCTATTTCACTAAAGATGACCTTTCTGAAAGATTTTGCTCTGCTGCAACCAGCACGGCAGGAACACACCGAGTATTTTCTGTACAATTACGCGATAGCGAAAGCTGAGAGCAGCTTCGTATCTCCGAGCGTGCTTCCAGTCCCGCACAGCAACACCAACGGCAGAGGAGAACCCGCGCTTGCCCGTGAACCGTTCTCAGTTACCAGCATCTCCCCGAGAGCGCAACCGCTGGGTCGGCCTCTGGAGGAGATGACCGCCACCAGCTCTGTGCGGCGCAGCACGGGCCGAGGCTGCTGCGTCGCCCCGGCCGAGAGGCGCAGCCTCGGGTCAGAAGCGACCCCTAACAGCCTGAACCCACCACCGTCCCCGTTCTTCTTCTTACCATTTTGCGGATTTTAACCACACGGCTGCCGCCATTCTTATCTCCACCAACTGGCTTAGTGATGGTCGCGCGTGGCTTTTCTTTCTTTTTCTTTTCTATCTGTAGGCAGAGAAAAGGGAAAACGTATGAAATTCCAAAGCAAAGTCACCGTGGAAAATACGATTATTTAAACATAGTATTTCTCATCCTACCTTTGTTTCTGGAGCAGTGTACTTGCGCTTGTATAGTGCTTTTCTGGCATACATGGCTGACCGGGAATATCTCCCGATACCCCGGGCCAGGACAGGGTTACGGCTGGCATGATGCTTCTTAATCTTCTTCTTCTTCTCACCTGCTTCCTTCTGGCTTGCCTTCTGCTCAGCCGGCTTCTTCTCAGCCGGCTTCTTCTTGCTTGGCTTTTTCTCACCGGCCGCCTTCTCGCCCGCCATCTGTGGACCCAAATAAAACAGAAATTATGACTTATTGCAAGGTGCGCAGGAGCATCTAAGCTGCGGAAACAAAACAGAAGAATCGGAACTCGATCCTTTACACCATTCTAAGAGTTGTCAGCCACCTCTTACAGCCGTGGCAAATCAAATGCAGAGTCAAAAGCCATTCTGCCTGCTGCACGCCCATCCGTCACGCAAAACGCTCCTCCACGCTAATCACAACAGCTACAAGCTCACCGGAGGCATCCAAGCCTCCTCGGCGGGAAGCCCAGGCCAATGCAAGCGCACGCTGAGGCCGCGGCCGCCCTGCCGTCCCCGGGGGCGGTCGCAACCGCCCTGGGCTCGGGGCTGCCCCGGTCCCGCCGGAGCTGCTGGGCCCTGCCGCACCGCGGGGCTACGCCGGCCTTCCCCGGGCTACCGCTCGGCCCCGCAGAGGCCTCCAGCTCCGGCCCCGGCCGAGCCCGGTTCCCGCTTCTCCGCTGGGCCCCGGCGCACTCCGGGAGGCGCCGGCCCGGCCGGTCACGGCCCAGCCCGGCCTCCACAGCCAGCCCCGGCCTGGCCTGGCCGGAGACGGCTTCACCTCCCGCTCCACCCCCCACCCCCATACGGACCCCCGGGCCTCATCGCCGCCTCCCCGAGGGCACCGGGCCGGGCCCGCGAGCCCAGCGCGGCCACCCGAGGGCAGATGGCGGCGGATGCTGCCCGCCGGGTGCCGGCCCAGCCCGCCGCCGCTCCGCCATTCTTACCTTCCGGGGAGGGAAAGGGACCTACATCCGGGTACAAGAGGCCTAAAGAGAGCGCGGCGTCTGACGTCACTGCGCCGGCCGCGGAGCACGCTGGGACTTGTAGGCCGGGCCGGGCCGGCGCGGCCCGGGGCAGTCCCGGGTCACCCGGGGAGGGGGACGGCGACGGCGACAGCGACAGCGGGAGGGTCCCGGCCGGGCGGCGGGGGCGAACACCGGACACCCGCGTTCCGCCCCGGAGGGAGCTGTGCGGTGGCCGGCGGCTCCGGCAGCGGGGCTCGCTGTCCTGCCTCTGCCTGACCGACCCTCCCTCCAGCCCGGGGCACGGCCGAGGTAAGGCTCCCCGCCGACCCCCGCCCGGCGCCAGCTCCGCGGGACGAGGCTCCGCTACTCCCGCGCAGGTGCCCCGCAGCCGCCGCCCCCACCGGCCGGCCGCCCGCCCCTCTCGCTCCATTTCGAGGCGGGGGCGGGACGGCGTCGCAGGCCGATGACGCAGCGGGCGGGTGACGCAGGGCGGGCCGCGCCGCGCTCCGTGCGCCTCCGGGGCCTGAGGCGGCCGTTGTTCACGCTCCCCGCAGGGCGCCCGTAGGCCGCGGCCCGCGCCGGGGGGGCCCCCATGTGAGAGGCGGCCGGCGAGGGGTGGCGGGCGGGCGGGCGCACCGCGACCCGCCAGTGCCACCGGAGAAAATGACATCGCGGAGGTGAGGCGGGAGCGAGCGGCGCCGAGCCCGGCGGGGGAGGGGGGGGCGGGCAGGCGGGGGGCCGCCCGCCCCCGGGGCGCGCAGGGCCCGGGCCCCTCAGCGCCCGCTCTTGGCGGGGCTGCCGGGCCGCGCCGCCTCCCCGCGGCCGGCCCGGCCGGGCAGGGCAGGGCCTCCCGCCGCCCCGTGGCTGCGGCGCTGGGGCAGCCCCCACCCCGCTGCCTGCGGCCGCCTCCCGGCCCCTCTCCCCGCCCGTTCCTGGGGCGGGATGTCCCCGCTCCCGCCGTCCTGGGGCCGCGGTGCCGCCTCGGCTCCGGTCGGGGCCTGGCTCGCTCTGCCCCCCGCGCCTTGCCTGGCTTTCCCCGGCGAGCGGACCCTCCGCTGACCGGCGCGGCGCGGCTGGGGGCCCGGTGGGGCGAGGGGGCCGGGAGGCCCCGGGCTGTGCCGACCCCCGTGCGGGGGCCGGAGCTGCCGCAGCAGCGCTGGCTTCGCGGGGGGCTCAGGCGGGCCTCCCCGCGCCCGCGTGTGCGTTCGAACCGGAGCCGAGAGGTGAATTTTATTCGTGTGGCGACCCACTCGGTTCTCGGTCCGGAATCCGAGGCCAGGGAGGGGCGTGTTGCTACCGGTAGCCCAGCACTAGGGACGTTCCTGAGACTAAAACGTGAGCCAACTTTTAAAATGAGCGTTCGCAAGCTGACCTGATCTGGGCTCTCAGTCTATTAGCAGCATTCGGTCTAATTTCAAAACCTTGTGGCGTGGCAAAATCAGGATGATAAACAGTTGAATCTGTTTTCTTTGTAGCTTCTCACTGTCCTTAACGTATTTTGAAGTTTGTCTTATTTTAGCAGTCCTTTTTGGGCTGAGAGGCTAAGGTAGATGTTAGACTTAAGAGGAATTACTGTCACAAAAAGGAAAAAGATGTTTATATTCTTATCTAACGTACCTATTCTGAAACTTGATACCTCTCTAAGTAATACCCATTAAAGTATAAATTCTTCAATGTTGGGTTGTCCTCTTTCTTGTTCTGCTTAAGACGGTTGAAACTAGGTGGGTTGGTTTTCAGTCTGTGGCCATCTATAGTTGAATTCGGATTTGGGGTCTTCTGAAGCGTGTGGAGGATCTCTAGCGTGTGTTGGGTTTTCTGAATGTCCCTACTCACGTGTCAGAACAAGGGTACAGGTTACCTTTTAGAAACACTTGTGAACTTCCTCATTGTCAGGAGTAATCCTCTTATTCTGCTCAGAAGTTTAAATTGTAACTTGCGAGGGAGACTGAAAAAAGATGAGAAATAGAAACTGATGGGCCTATAAATAGGAGTAATTAAACTACCAGTCACTGCCTCCCTGAATGCTATGGTTGTGACAGCTGAGACTCAGAACTGATTTAATCTCTCCTGCTCTTGAAAAGGTGGTTAGAAAAGCCCAAGCACAGCATGGGAAAATGTATTGATTTTTTTCTTTTCTCTCTTCAATTTGGTAAGAGAGAAATATGCTGGCAAGGTATGCCTTACAAAGCACAAATCCTGCTGATCTTTTCTGGACTATGCTAACAAAAAAAAGAAGAGAGAATTGTAGCAAGGCTGTGTTTCCTACCATATATTTGTTTATATCAGAAGGCTTCTTGCTTAGCTGATATCCCCTTAGTTTTGTAAATGAGACCCCCACAATTACACTGGTTACTTTTCTGCCAACGTTTTCATCTTACTGTAAACTAATAAGGGACTTGGAATGGTATGCTGTTGAACCCCCAAATCAGAATTGCTGTAAGGAGTGTTCTGTGCGTGGTGAGGACAGCTAGTTTAATTAGAGCGTGGGTTTACGTGTGCATGTGTTACTTTCTTGATTGTATTTATCGGCTGTGATGTCCTTTGCTTGGGATAGCCTCTGCACCTGCTCATAATAGAGGTTGAAGAAGGAAAGTAGAAAAAAAGTCTAAAATGCATTCCATCCCTATAAAAGGAAGCGTAAGAGAAAGTCCTCTATAGGGCTTATGTTACTGGTATCTGTGTCTGCAGTCCCCTTTGCGCTCTCCTCCAGTTTTGGAAGGGATGCAGCCAGCAAGGTTCAAAAGCGCACACATGTGATGGCAGTACTTCAAATGAAGCAATCTTGATCACCGGTCCGGAACCATTTAACAGAGATCACTAACACCCCCATTTTTCTATTTGGGGTGGCTGACAAATGCATCTTCCTACTCAAAGCCAAAAATACAAAGATGAGAGAGCAGGAGTACAAGTTACCATTAGAACAAAAGTTACATAAAGTGCAATAAACTCCATCCGTCTCCCAGATGTAGCTTTTCTCTTGCTGCACGCACTTACTTTTTGCCATCTTCAGTAGGAGTGTATGTATATGTGGGGGTGAGATTTTGGTTTTTAAACAATCTACCATCTTTTTAACTTCTCCTTTAAGTGCAAGTTATTTGTAGGCCCTTCTGTTCATTAAATTATTATTTTTCTGTTATTTTACATCTTTTGAACAACTTGTGTACAGTTACTTCCAGATGCATTAGGGTTTAGGGCAAGATACAGAAGATATTATATTAATTAAAGTTTGTGGCATGTCACCATAAAATAAATCTGTAGGGCTGATTCCAATAGTTTCTCCTTTTTTATGTTCATAAAATTTTGAATGTAAACTCAAAAGCTTCCAAAGATGGCTCTTGAATCCGGTGTGTATTTAAAAAGCTTATAAACTGTTCAAAATGTTGCTACACTTTTTTTTTGCTTGTTTTTTGTTTTCTCCTAATGGAAGTAAAATTTTGGAGGTGGAAGTGTGGTAAATATATTATCAGCTTCTGCAGACCAACCTGTCATATTCTCATATATATTATTTAATGTTCAGTTCATCCCAGGCGCCAATGCTTGTGCAGTTTCTTTTGTGAGACTGCATCAAAGCAGAACTTTTCTTGACTTTTGAGTAGTCATTAGATAAATGTAGCATTATTTATTAATTCATTCCCTTTTGCTGTAATAACTTGGAAGTATTTTCTGATATATTTTTTTCATGATCTGTGCTGCATAGGATTGATTTTTTCTTTTTTTTTTTTTTTTTTTCTTCAGTTAAAGATATGGTACTATTCACTCAACTTTCTTGGTGCAAACAGAATATCCTTAACTAGAAAAAAAGCAAGATTAACAAGAAGAATCATTTACTTCTGAAATGGAATTGGTACATAACTAATCCTAATTCCCATTTGAATGACTTGCTAGAGGTTTGGATATTCTAGAATCTCTAAAACTCTCCAGAATGTTTCCGTGAGAATCCATGCCTGAAGAGGATAGGCTGGATAAGGCCTTGGTAGGAATATTGTCAATTTTTCAGTATAGAAAATACATTCAGTATATATATTGCTGAAACAATGCAAGTAATAACCCTAAATTTAGACATGCACTCGCATATTTTGCTGTTTTAGCAATTTAGCATGAAATGCTGACTGTATGAGGAACGATCAGAAATGCTATGCGATTTTTTTAGATATAGCACTCTCATATCTGTAGTGAGATTGGTTGCGGAGACTTTTGCCTTAATGTTTTGCTTTACTTTGGAGAACCAGAACCTCGTGTACAAAGGGGAGTACGCTGCGTTCTTTCTGCAGATATGGATGTGCATTTTCACTTGTGCCCTGCGTGGTGTCTGATTTATGGCAACTCTGAAAAATAAAGGCGATCTTTTAATTGCCAAATACAAGTCTGACAAAGCCACTAAAACAGTTCTTAGTTGCTGTGCTCACATCTCTGTCCCTGGGCTGCGTGGTGGTTTGTTTTTTTTTTTTTTTTTTAAGTTTGTCTTCTAAAACTGTGCCTCATTAAAAACTCCTTTCATCCAGAACACACGGATGTAACTTAGTACTGCAAGAGTGCCATGAAAATCCTCAATTACAGATAAGAGAAAATGCAGATGTGTTAACTGAATGGCTAAGAATAAGTCTCTCAAAAGTTAATGCCATAGGTGGGGACACTGAGCTTCTTAGATATAGACCATATACAGCTCTCCTTTGGCAGGGCACTGTATTAGTCATTCACAAGGCTGTTCGTGGGTGGTGAATATCAATATGAGATTCCGCGGTGTTTGTATTTAAGCGGGATATATTCGGACCAGAGAAATTGCCATGGTAGTTAGAAGACGAGAGCAGCGCTTTTGTGTCTGGCAGCGCTCAGCACCACGTTCTCTTGTGGAAGGTGGAAAAAGACTGGGCGACTGAATAGGTTGTCCACAAGTGAAGTTCCTTCGTGACCCCTGTCAGCTGGTGGTCAGCCTGTGCCCTAAAGCATGAGGTTTTGTTAAATTTTTAACCTTTAAAGTGTTGTCAAGTGTCACTTTGGATGTTAAGTGTTTTTCCTGATTGTATTTCAGTTTGTTTGTGTGTCCTGTCTTCCAGGAGTAAGGAAAATGCATGACTTGTGGTCTCTGCTTATGTTGTAGACCTTTCCTTGATATAATTTTAATCCAAGCAGTCTGAATATGTATGGCTGTATCTCCTTCACTTACAAAGCATCTCTTACCAATATGCAAAATTGCGAGGTAATATGAAATGAACAATTTATGCTTTCTGCTAAGATAGATATTCTTATTAATTTAGGAACAAAATTCAGTACTTCCTGGTTTTGAAGCTGTTGGATTGTTTAGTCTTGTCATGTAAGTTAACTCTGAAAACCAGAAGAACTTCTATTAATTTATTAACACTCTTTATTTTTAACCTTTTATAGATGGTTTCATCCAAATATTACTGGGGTGGAGGCAGAAAACCTACTGTTAACGAGAGGAGTTGATGGCAGTTTTTTGGCACGGCCCAGCAAAAGTAACCCAGGAGACTTTACACTCTCCGTTAGGTAAGTTTTTAAATTTTTTTTCTCTTTCTCCCCAGATTGATAAGAGTCTGCGTTTGATGCTGTTCTATGGGAAAGAGTTGTAAATGAACTACTTGTAAGAGGTGAAAGAATGCACGAACCACTTTTTTGTCTGTTGTTCACTGTTCTCCCCTCTTTTTTTTTTTTACTCCCATTTTCTGTGGAGAGGTTCTCAATTACTTTTACCCAACTTGAGGAAACTATAGGTTGGAGGGATGGTGAATTCTGATTCTGCAGAGAGACAGAAAAAGTTAAGGGGAAGCAGAAGTAGATTCATAATAGCATTACTTTTAGCTCTTTAAAAATCTATTCGATAACCATCTGAAAGTAGCAGAGATGATATGAATTACTGATCAAATGCATGCGAGAAAATGCTATCCGGATTCTCTTACAGGAAAAGACAGCAAGTTTTTAAGGACAACTGTGGTGCTGTTTCAGCTCCCAAAATAGGCCTTTTGTGACACTTGTCCCCTGACACTGTGTGTGTAGTGGTAAGGATGGGGAAAGGATGGCAAGCAGAAGTAAATAAAGGAAAAGGGAAAAGTGGGATTGGTGATAAGAATAATGCTGCTTGGATACCTTTGAGATAATGGGCGTTGTTGAACAGAAGGGGACTCTTTCAGAGAGCTGTTCTTCGTTAATACTAGAGACTGTGGGAGCAAATGATTTACATCAGGCAAAGGCAACTGTTTACTGAAGGAGAGATCTTAGCAGTTAGTGTGAGATCCTAGGGAAAGCAGCAAACGGGCTCCGATGGGTGTCTTGAGAATGATGAATTCTCTCCTCACCCCTCTACCCCTTGTGCTTGGGTGTGCCATTCTTAGGGGTCTGAGGGATTTCTACTGGAGATCGTGAGGCCACAGAGCTTACGCTGGCTTCAAGGATTCCTTTGTTACGGAATTAAGTTTTTTTTCTTATTCTTCCTGACTGTTGGATAGCCACTTCCCCTTCTTGCAAGCCACTGAAACGTGGCTGAAGCACACTTCAGAGGTGCACTAGCTTAGCTATTCTGCAATATTTCAGTTGGAAAGTGATGCAAAAGTATGGATTTCTCTAACTCAGACAACAGAACACTAAATATAAAAGTGACTGGAAATCAGCTGACTTATGTGTTTGTTTTTTTTTTTTCCTTTGTTTCAAATCTTAGGCGAACTGGAGCTGTTACCCACATCAAGATCCAGAACACAGGAGACTACTATGACCTCTATGGAGGAGAGAAGTTTGCTACATTGGCTGAGTTAGTCCAGTATTACATGGAACATCATGGACAGCTCAAGGAAAAGAATGGAGATGTTATAGAGTTGAAATATCCGCTGAACTGTGCTGATCCTACATCTGAAAGGTCAGAGAAATAGTGGTGAAAACCTCAGTGTCCATGCACTTCTTGATAAATGCATGTTTTATCCCTATTAACACTCCAGTCAGCTTCCATTTGATGAAAGGGTGGCCATTATCTTGTACTGAAAGTTCTCCCACTGACTTCAGTGAGGTTACTTGCAAAGTAGCCTAATAAACATGATTAAAGGTAAAACAATCTAAGCCCGAGAACGTATTTGCTTCAGCATTCTTCCTGGTGTGATACAATACTAAAAAAGAGGGCATAGTTCCCTTTATTTTTACTGGGAGAATGTTTTATCATAGAAGTTCTCCTAAAGCTTGCTGAAGCTGTTATTACTGCAAGGAATTCCCGGGTATATTTCTGGGCATAACTTTATACAATTTTTCCAGCGGTGGGTCTGTGTATGAGAAAGTGAATGACATGCAAATCCCCAAATTGCTCAAACTCATGTTTTTGGGAGCATGGCTAGTAAGGAGAATCTGAGACTTTAGACTTGACATATACTGAGGAAGTATGTGTATGTCAGAAATAAACCTCTGTGACCAGTAGATATCAGTTTATTATCAGAAGTGAAAAAACAAGGAAAAATATTAAAACAAGTTCTCTCACTCCTCAGAATGGCTTGTATTTAACAGTAGTGGGGAAGATTATTGCCTTTTTGGCCATGTTTCTTGAAGAAATGGGATTGATGTGATTATCCTGTCCACTTCCTAATGTGAGGGAAGGGTGAGGTCTCAAAGATGCTAAGTTCCCACAGGTTTATCAGGAAAGTGCATCATGAAGGAAATAAAAGAACAAATGCCTTGACTGAGGAAAAGGTTGCAGCGTAAGCTCATGTTTATTGGACACCAGGGAATCCATGTGGACTTTGTAAAGGAGCCAAATCAAAGCTTCATTTGAAGCTTCGTGAAATGCAAATTTCAGTGCTTATGGAAGTGCTTGCTTTGAAGTGTCTCTGTAATCACTCATGTGTATGTACATGTACACTTCCAAGGCTTGTTTTGGTTTTTATTTTTATAAACTGAGGCTTTCTGTAGACCTGGACGTTGTTCTTCAGTATACATAAGCGTTTTACTTTATTATAAATAATTAGAACAAGCGGATTCAGCCATGGCTGGAATGACAAGTAGGGTACCTGTCTATATCTTATTTTATTTAAAGGTGGTTTCATGGGCATCTCTCTGGAAGAGAAGCTGAAAAACTGTTAACAGAAAAAGGAAAACATGGAAGCTTTCTTGTGCGTGAGAGTCAAAGCCACCCTGGGGACTTTGTTCTTTCTGTCCGGACAGGAGATGATAAAGGAGAGAGTAATGATGGGAAATCTAAAGTGACACATGTCATGATTCACTGCCAGGTATGATGAAGCACGAGCTGCTGTAACAGGGCTACTTCCACGGGCGGTGGGTTTGTTCTAACAGGAGGGCCACCTTGCACTTGGCAACAGAGCGCTAAACGTGTTTCCCCTTTCCCTGTGGTACTCTATGTGCTATATATCATCTGTTTGATCAAATTGACTAATTTGATAGCATCAAACTTCTAGTAGTGGTTTTTTTTTTTTGACTGCTTGCCTGACTGAATCATGTCATACTATACTATGCTGTCAAGTACCTTCTAATAGATTTGCTTTTGATTGCATCAGAAGTCTGTCTCAGATCCTCTGCTGATGGGGCCTTTCACGTTCATGAATCTTCTTAAGTGAGTTGCAGTCTCCTGGATAAGTTATATAAAAATATGAGTAATTGGACAAACAGAGATCCATCAGAGTATATCTGTTTCTCCCCTGTCAGTTTATAAAATTGGACCTGATAGGCGATCAACTTTCTGTGAAAATTTTGAGTATTGAATCCAAGGAACGGTTTTAAATCTAAAGCTTGAATTTAATATAGGGTAGTTCTTCTCTGAAATATTATTAAATTATAGTATTTTGATATTTTCATATATGCCCATGGGTTGCTATTTTAAAAAAAAAATTACAGATTTTATCATTTTCTCTTTCTTCTGTTATCCTAAAAGACAGTGCAGCATCTTAATTGTTTAAAAACAACTAAAACGCGGTAACAGAAATAGTTTGGAGATAGAAATGGCCTACGAAGACCGTAAAAGCTAAACTACCAGATTTCTTTTTTCTTTTTTTTTGAGAAAACCTCTTTGATTTGCAGTTAACTACAAGTAGTATTTATGACATTGAGGAAAATAACTTAGCATTGCTTCCCTAAAATCGGGATGGTGGCAGTCAATACCAGCCTTTCAGGACCCAATGATACTCTCTTAGGAATCGGAATTGATTTCCAAGGCTGTCTCCTGGATTCTAATCGTGTAGCTCAGGTAGCCTGCTTGAGCTGACTGAACCTCAGTTCGGAAGGAATCAGCTGTCCTGAAAAGGCAGATAAAACGATTTTCAATTAGATGATGGAAAGGATAATGTCCTCCATAGCGTGTGTGTGTGTGTGTTTGTTTTTATTAAGGTTCTGCCATCCCTTAGCAGAAGGATTTTACTAGATTCTTCTACATACGGTTTTAAAGAGAATTTCTCGTATGTTGCATAGCCTAAAGATGATATTAGAGTAGACTTCATCATATGAAGTGCATTTATTTTGATGAGCATCTCTTTTTCAAGGATCTGAAATACGATGTTGGTGGAGGGGAGAAATTTGACTCTCTGACAGATCTAGTGGAACATTACAAGAAGAACCCTATGGTAGAAACTTTGGGCACAGTACTGCAACTCAAGCAGGTGAGTGAATGGAGAAGACACCACTAAGCTTTGTTACCTTCAGCATATATTGTTGAAGTGCAGGCTTTTCCATGTGTTCTGTGAGACATCATTTTTTTTTCTTTCCTAATGCAAAACTGAAGAATTAAACTTTGTGAAACAGGATGACGAAGTCAGTCATTTAAACGGGAACAATTTTTTTAGATGCCTGTGAAGGATAGACTCTTGTGTCTCTGATGCATGCAGAACTTCTTGTGGTTTCATTGTGGTCCATAGGGATTGCAGGGCTAGTCCAGAAATGAGACAACTTAATGTATTGAAGAACAACCGTGAGACTTTATCTAAAAGCAATTGTTCCCTGCCCCATTCCTCTCTACTCTCACTGCCCTTCATTGTATAAATTGTAAAGTTTTGAAGTCCAAATAGATGCCTGGATCCTAGAATTGCCTATATAAAATATTCTTAGTGTAGGGAATTTGTGTTTTAACTGTCTTCTCACAGTTGTCCTTTGTTATACCTGTGTTTAATATTTGTATCTTTCTTAGCCTCTGAATACTACCCGTATTAATGCTGCAGAGATTGAAAGCAGAGTGCGAGAGCTAAGCAAGCTAGCAGAGACTACAGATAAAGTCAAGCAGGGCTTCTGGGAAGAATTTGAGGTACTTCATTACATTCCAAGTGTTACGGTATTAAATCTCTACACTACTAAAAAGTTAGGTTTGTTACTGCCTTCCTGGCATTTTCTCATCTCCCCCTCTGTCGCTTCAGATCCCTGTTCTTGCTCCCATCTCCTGTGTCAGGTACAGCATGAGTTAAAATTTTACCAGTTCCACTCTTGTGTCTGCTAGTAAAATGATTGAAATATTTGCCTTTTTTCCTGATTCTGAGAGCTAATTATGTTCTTCAAGGCTATTCATTCAGTACCTAGCACAATTCCTCCTGAATATCCTCCCCATCATGAGGGAGCCTTATGTACAACTGTATCTGGCCCACCAGGACAATTAATCAGGTTCATTCCTGTGTTCCTTTTCTTCATGTGGACAGGAAGAGGTCTGTAGGCCGGATTAACATTTCTGGAGACAAAGGACTAATTCTTAGCCTATGTTACTCTTGGTGACCGAGTACTAGTGCAGTAGCCGTATCTGATGCGGTTGGAATATGTCAGATGTATTGTGCACATGAAGCGGATTGCACCGTGCTGTCTGTTGCATGCCTCAGTGCAGAGGATGTTTCGGTTTGCGCTCTGCTGTGTTTGGGAGGTTGAGTACCGTTGCTTTAAGGAAACCTCAGTGTGATTTCTCGGTCAATATATGCTCTTGCCCTTGAGTTTGTGGCTTTTTGATAGCTGTTTTTGGGGACCTTAAAACTACTGTGAAGCAGTAGCGGTAGCACGCTCTGAGATGAAGCAACATTGATTATATGTATTCTTTGGACTCCTGGAGATTTATTTTTGTTTTGTTTGGGTGTTTCGTTTCTGCCTGCAGCCAAAATTCCATTTTCCTCCCAGCAAGTAGCATTGCCTTGCCTTCTGTCTTACCTGCACACCTCGTGTGTGTGTGTGCGTGTGCGTGTGCGTGTAACATAGCTGTGCCGGCCCAGCTCTCCCCATCTTTGAAGCCCTAATGATTTCGGGGAGCTACTTATGTTTGAAAGAAAATACAGCTGAAACTGCTGATTTTTCAAGCAGAGGAGATTAAGTATGAGCATTAACCAACACATTCCAAACTGCTTGAGTCTAGCTTGGGTCCTAACCCATCTGACAACTGGAGTCACTTCACAGCTGCGTGCACGTGATGGTCATAGCCAAAAGCTTTAGAAGTGTCTTAAGTATAATGGACTGGTTTATACCACACACACGTAAGAGAACCACAGTGGAGTCTGGAACTCCACCAGCAGATGGCAACAGGAAACTGGAAAGTCCTGAGCTGTGGCAGAGAGGCTGGTTTTGGCTGTGTAATGCTATTTTGAGAAACTTCTTGAATAGTGATGGATTTGCAAAGCAACGATTCTTGAAGAAACTCTTTTTTGATCAGACATATTCATTAGCTGAACGTACTGGCTATTCTGCTCTGAGATTGTTGTCACGAGGAGAAAAATAAATCCATGAAAAGCAAAAGACTCTTACCAAAGAGGTAACACATTTCACTATGAATGTGGGTGGAATATAAGAAGGTGAGATCATGACAGTGGGGAGATCATAAAATGAGGATTAAGCTTTCTCCTCTCCCTTCCCCTGTGCCCAATGCGGGGGGACAGTCCTTGACCCAGGACTGCTGAATGGTCAGAATCCCACCTGGAGCGGGGAGCAAGCCAGCGGCGGTTACTCTGGCTGTTGCTGAGGGCTTGGGGCTCTGCTTTACCCTGACGGTAGAGTGGTGGATCCCCTGGGGAGCGGTTTTCATCTATTGCTTGTGAACCTCGCCTGGAGGTAAACTGGCCTCAACCTTTGAATTGCGTCTCTTGCAGAGTTCAACACGTGAACTTTGATACGGAGCCTGAAGAGCCAGGCAGTTTAACCACACCTGCTGTAATGGCTAAAACTTGCATCTGGGAATTAAGTGCTTTTTGCAAAGACTGATCAGTGGTGTGCTTTGTCATATCATGACACAGTCGTGTAGATGGTGCCTGTGATCACTGTGGGGTTTAGCCTGAACATACATTTGCAAGTTAGCCAAGCAAAGGGTGTCTGTTGGCTTCCCTGGAGACTCCAAGCATATCTTACTCTTATTCAGAGGGCATAAAAAGGAAAAAGTGTGCCCGGTTGGCTTGCCGTCCTTGTAATTGGTGCTGGCTTACTCGAAGCTGTGTGAATCAATGTATGTTTTTTTTCTTTTCTTTTTCTGGAGGGAAGCACTCTTGTGTGGTGCGTTTAGGAATGGATTGTTGATTTGTGAAAATGACAGAACTATTAGTTGACACTTACGACTTCTTTTCTGACCTCTGGTCTTTATTGAATAAATTTGTCTTGTAATGGATTTATCAGTTGGTCCTTAGAAGGAAAGTCTTTGCCTGTCTTTTGGCTTTCCTGAAGAGAAGTATTTGCTAGCAAGCCAGAAGTGTTACAGAAAAAGTAAATGTAAGAAATGATTTTACCTGTGAGATATTCAACTTCTCTTTCCCCTTCACTGCTGTTAGTGAGGTCAGCACTAAACCTTATTTTTTTTCCCCACTGTGTTTTTGGAAATGAAGCAATCTCATAGCAGTTTCGGTGTCATGCTTTTTCATTCACCTCAGGTAATCTATAGCTGTCAGCCTTGGTGGCAGGGGGGCAAACTCCAGGTTGTCCATGGATCTCTGCCTGTGCTGTTTATGATTTGGCAGTCCAGATGGTGGTTATAAATTACTTGTCTTCAGGCATATTTAAGAATGTACCTCTTGTCCCATGAACCACTAGGCAGAAATGTTGACAGTCCTTGTAATGTTTTTGCTTCTGAAAAATGGCTGTTTGGTGAGCTTAATGCTTGGATGTTGCAGTGAAATTGAGGACTATGTTTCAGATTTATTGTTGCATTGTGTACATCTCTTAATGGGCTTGTTAGAAGTCGTTGCTGCTCACGGATCTCTCCTCGGGGATGCTCAAAGCAATAATAATTAACTGTATGAAGTGAAGATGTGTTTGAAGCTATGGTTTCCACACTCCTAATTGCTTCCATCTTTTAACCTGCTAGCAAAGTTTAGCTTTTGGTTCTTTTGCTTGGCGTTTCACTTGGCTGAGACTCAAAAGCGTTAATATTATATAAAGGTGCTCTGTGATAATGGCACTTGTAAGACTCTTGCAGTGTGGCAAGAGGTGAGCTTACTGCAAAGTGCTGTTTCAGCCATCGCTAGTAGTAGGAAGCAATGCTTTATGGGGATATGTTTTCTTTTGCTTCACAAGCATGAAGCCTTGCAGCTCTCCTATATTGCTTTCTTTCTGTGGTTTCCCTGTCTTTAGGACAAGCCTAATTGTCCAAGGTCACTAAGTGAGGTAGTAACAGAGGTTGAAATAGAAGTGAGGAAATGTGCCTGACATGCCCAAGCTTTAAAGTAAAAGCAATCTCTGCAAGAGTATTAAGAGTGGGAGCAGCTTCCAAAGCCTGAGTGTTCCTTTTAGTCAGGCCAGTACTGCTTTTGGGATTAAAACCTGGAACAAAGACATCGAGCTTCTGGTCCCTCCAGCTTCATTGCAAGTAGGGGATTTGCTACTAAGCAACACGGCTGTGAAGTATGGAATCGCTGTTGCCCCTGTCATATTAATGGTGAACCAGGCACTGAGAAATTAGCTCCTGGCCAACAAGAGAAATCCCCATGCAGATTTGTTGTTTCTGCACTAGAATGATTTATGGATAACCCTGTTTGTGGTTATCTAATGCACCCCCCTCCTCCCCCAACAGGGTAATATGAGAAAGTCTGGGCAAAATTTTGTACCGGTTTAGTGAAATGGCCTTATGTTGGTAGAAGAGAATAATTGGAGCACTTAAAGTGGTACATGACTGGGGTGGTGGGTTGTGCGTTGGCATTTTACCTGTCTCATCCATACCTTTGAAAATACTGTAGCATTCCCATGTGGACTTCTGTTCTGCGGGAATAGACAAGAATATCTTCCTAATATTCTGCTTCTCACTGCTGAAGGACTTTGCACTGTGCTTGATATTTAAATACAGTTGCATGTGCTTTGTTGGGTTTTCCATATGCTCCTTCCTCCTCTTTGG
This sequence comes from Platalea leucorodia, assembly GCF_965183815.1. Lineage (NCBI taxonomy): Eukaryota > Metazoa > Chordata > Aves > Pelecaniformes > Threskiornithidae > Platalea > Platalea leucorodia. Next base: position 8,349,109 of record NC_138834.1, read on the forward strand.
CTGTCTAGAGTTGGTCTGGCTGCAGCTTGCAAGGATCTGCTCTTGTGGCCTTGCTGTAACACAGCCTTCGTAATCTCAGGGACTTGTTTTGGGGGCTTTCCAGCAGTGTTACTACAGACTCGCTGTAGCTGAAGGAGCGGAAGAAGGCTGCTAAGGCCTGGAGGAATCCGGTACAGCTCAGGTAGAGAAGCACTGGATCACAAAGTGCCTTACTCCTCTGCAGGCTGGCAATGTTTTGAATGCATTAGTTACTAATCTTTATCGGTTCTAAAGCTAATGGCAGTTCAGTGGAAATTTTTTAACTCCTTACCTGCCTAATTCAGCAAAAAGGAGAAATGTGGTAGTACTCCCAACTTCTATGCTTGGTGAGAAAGACCTAGTGATAAATAATGTTTATTTGGACCTGCTCTGTGCAATGCTGCTTGTGTTATTTGGTTTATTTTGTGTGCCTTTTAAGATTCCCAGATTTCCAAAATTTTTGTTCTGGTCCTTTGTAACCAGTTATGTTTTCCTTGCGCAGTGTTTTACAGCTAAAAGCTTTAAGGGACCAACTTGGGTCTGCTTGGTCAGAACAGTATCATGAGGGACTTGCTGGTTATAGTTTGTGGTTTAAAGAAGCTTTGAATTCATAGGTGTTTATAATTATCAGGTGGAAAACAGCTTGCCTTGTCACTCGTGCTCCTGTGTTTCTTACGTACCTTGGAAGCAATGCTGTACTAATTCTGAATGGGGAAATCCAGTACCTCTCTCTCTTTCTCTGACCACCTGGCATTATAGTCAAGTATTATCCTTTTTGTGAGAAAGGATCGCTATAATGACGGTGAAACAGGCCATACTGCTCTTATTAAAACCAGTTATTTGTGCTGTTTTCATTTAGACTTTACAGCAGCAGGAATGCAAACTCCTCTATAGTCGTAAAGAAGGTCAGCGTCAGGAAAACAAAAACAAAAATAGATACAAAAACATTTTACCCTGTAAGTATTGATTTCTTTCATTATAATGTAAGCCTGCTACTTTCCTATGCTTTATTTTCTTAACTCATAAATACAGGGTTAATTAATCACCACTGTGCTTTTTCTTCTCTTCAGTGATAATTTCCCCTCTTATGTTGTCAGTGTTAGCCCATGCAATTTCCAATTTGTCTTCAAACATTTGCACTTTGTAGATACTAATATTTTGATTCCCAAATACTGTTTTTATCTTCAGCTTTCATTTAAAAGCATCACATCCCTAAACTGTTATTCAGCAAACTGGAATGCTTAAATTTAAGAGGATTAATTTGTGGTACAGAACTGCATGGTGCAAATCCAGCGGCCATTTGCCTTGACTTAGTGCTTGACTGTCCATGTACTCATGAGTTCCTAGGGGTCACGAACACTTATTTTGATCTAGCTTGTTATGAATTGGCCACTTGTTTTAAGAAATGGCAAAAGAGGAAAGGTTGAATATTCTAGCTGCTAACTTAGTGAGTTTGATAACTTAATAACTTCTGGTAGCAGTAAGAAATGTACCTGTCTGTCGGATGTTTAAAAATAGCTGTGTTTTCACAACTGTAAGATGCAAGTGCTTAACGTACATATATGTTCTTCCAGTTGATCATACCAGAGTTGTTCTACATGATGGTGATCCAAATGAACCTGTTTCAGACTATATCAATGCTAATATTATTATGGTAAGTATACTTCTAGCTACAGGAATCTTGTTGGCACAGCCCATGTCTACTCTTTAACATACTCGCCTAAATCCAAGTTAGTCTTGTAACCATTTTTCACCATTTGTTAAATTGCTTTTTCTCTAGCCTGAGTTTGAAACCAAGTGCAACAACTCAAAGCCAAAAAAAAGCTACATTGCTACTCAAGGTTGCCTACAGAATACGGTGAATGATTTTTGGAGGATGGTGTTCCAGGAGAATTCTCGAGTTATTGTTATGACAACAAAAGAAGTTGAAAGAGGAAAGGTAAAAACAGACTCTCAAACTGGCCTTAGGAAAGGTCGTGACACTTGAATGCAAGTAAGGACTAAACTGACTTGGTTATATTGATTTATATGCTGAAATCTGGTGTGCCACCACTGTTTCTGGAGACCTGGAAGGTGCTGAGTGTCCTTTTTTGTTGGTGCCTGTGGGAATTGAGGGTACACTCCTGTCATATCATCAGGCCTCCCTTTTTTAAGGGTTGACTGATTAAATTTTAACTACTGAATGTGAATTTATGTATTTTAAAATTATTCAGGGAATGAGGCACTGGAATGCAACATGTAGCCAAACTGGCATTCTGCGTACTTGAAGGGGTAAAATCCCTGTTCCTGTAACAAAAGTATTGCCATTTATTTTAGCTTACCAAGTTTGTATAGACTTTACTAGAAAAGCAGAATTGTGGGACTTTATAAGAATGAATTTAGATAATATTGCTTCTTACCTAAAAACTACAATATAATGTGGAAGTTATTGCCCCAGGTTCACCTCATTCAAGTCACGTTTACTGGACTCTACTAGAATGTTGTTCTCTCTTCTGGGTTTACTTTCTATGCTTGAATTTGGTAACATTCTTATTACATGCTGAGCTAGCGATTACAACTGAAACTGTACCTGGTTAGGAATCCCTCAACCAGGTGTGATTTAGCACTTTTGTTCCTAAAGTCAGGTCCTTTGCCTGCCCTGTTCTGCGTGAAGACAGCTGCCTGTTCAGCCTCAAGAATCTGCAAGCCCCTTGTGAACTGCTCTGGCAGTATTTAATGCTCTGAAAGAGGAAATTTTCTTGCAGTGGGGTATCCCAAGAACCTCCATTTTCCCTTTAAAGTGCAGAGATCTTGTCTTATTCGCTGTCTTCGGGCAAATCTGAGGCTATTACTTTGTTTCTGGGTTCTAATGACATATGGCAGGAAAGAATAGGAAATAGTTGGGTACTGATATTCTGGCAACAGTCATATACTGCTTCCTGTGTATAGTGTAGTTTTATCTTTGGAATGTGTTGCTTCTGATCTTTTTTCTGTTTGGTAAAGAGTTTCTGTTCTCTTTTTTTTTTTTTTTTTTACAGTTTCTCTGCTTTTTCCATGTACCATTGTCTACCTTTTTCAATAATGCGAGGATCTGTTTCTGAATGGAAAGCTATTGTTAGATGAGCGTCACTTTTGGAAAAAAATTGAAAGTATAGCTAATGTTTTTCTATGGGTGACTGGTAATTGTCGGGGTTCCTTATCACTGCCACAAAAAAAGAGGCTTTGTGTATATGCACTGAAGACAAATAGCAGTAGACTTTATGGGCTTATCTTCCTAATCTAGGTATCAAAGCTGCCATTAGTGGTGTTTTTAAAAACCATTAGACTCCGTCTTGTGGATATTTTTTTTTTTTAGGCTTTGTAAACTTCTGCCCATTCATCGCCTTTATAAAGGGGAATGATTTGTGTTTCCTTCCTGAGAATGAACTGAAGGAGGGAGAAGCTACCCCTTTCCAGTGACCTTCCTCTTAGATCTTTCTCTTGGAAGAAGAGAAATAAATTACAGGGTTGTTTTGGAAGAATTGACTTGAATACACCTAATACCCTTTTTTTTTTTTTTTTTTTTTTGCACCTACAGAATGGCCTGTGTTCCTCTGCAGTTTCTCCATGATTCTTTCCAAGTTTTGCTAAGCCTTTTTTCTGTGCCCTGGCTGTATAAAACATTAAAATGTTTGATTACTTAATCAGTGCTGGATGCATTGATTTTTTTTTTTTTCTTTATTCTTTTTTTTTTTCTTGATGCCTATTTCACTTCTTCCAGAATTGCAAATAACAGTCCTGATATAAAAGCTTTTTTATCTCAGGCCAAGGTGCTTTCAGATCTGCAGGAAGGAGAGAAACCTCTACATCAGAGATGAGTTCAAGAGCGTGTTGCCTAAGGAAGTGAGGAACTTTGAAACATCTCAGATCCACACAGAGTTCTGAATATGCTTTAGAGTGCACTGTAGAAGCAGCAATAAGAATACTTACAAATTAAAATAGTGGTGTTTTGGAGGCAGTCCATTGAGCTGATAATACATGCATCCCCTCTATCAGACTAAAGCTTGTTTTAACATCGTGTGTTACTGTTCAGACTTGCTGTACAAGCTGCTCTTGTGTTCAGAGTGCTGTATTGAAACTGCAAGTTATGTTGGCATACGCTAAGATCAACATCTTTTCTTTTGCATGTACCTTTTTGGAGACGGCAGGGAAAGAAGGGCAAAAGTAACAGAAAAGCATCTTGTTGCCTAAGTAGGCTGGAACACACGTGTTCAAGCATCTCTTACTGTATCTTGTGTTGGCAGAAGGAACTTTCTTGTTGCCCCGTTTTCTCGTAAATATGCAGTAGTAACTGCAAATAGGAAATGTTTCTCTGTAGTACTCGGCGTTTAGTCTGCATTTGCTATTGCTGGAAGCTGCATCTATGTACCCACTATAATATCTCATTTGATACTGTGTGGACTTGTATGACATTCACAGGCTAACAGGAGTTCGCTCTTTCCTAAGCTTTTACAGGAACCAAATGAAAGTAGTAGTAGGCAAACCAGTTCTTCAGTGGATGGAATATATCCCGGGCCAAAGATAATCTTGAGAGAGAAGCAGCACACCAAAAGCTCTAGATTTCAAAACCTACAGACACAGGAGGCTTCAGTCCCCTGCCATAGGGAGCAGTTCTTTGTTGCTTTGGTGGTTGAATTAGAGAGCTATGTTAGCGCTTTCTGCTCTAAGTGATGAAAAAGCAAGCATCCAAGTTTCATTTCTGCTAAAAACGGCTTATGCCTTTGACTTGTATTTATTTTGCAGGCGGTTGGGTTTTGATTGTAGAATAGCCTGTAAGGGTACAGCATTCCACTGGAAATTCTCAGTATTTTGAAACCCGTAGATGGGTGGAGATACAAGTAAGGGTATTTTAATCTCCAGTTTCTGAAACTATCGAGGCAAAGCAGGTACTAAGGTGATCACAAAAGCTGCTAAAAGGAGATATTGCCTGTACCTGTTTGTCTGAAGTCATCTGGTGTTTGTTATGGGGAAGAGAAACTTCCCCCTAAAATGTCCTTCACCTTGTCAGCTAGCTGTCTAGTTGGTGCTAGTAATTGTCCTCTATGTATTCAGAAATGGAAGTTTCAGAAATGTGTTTGTTAACCAGTTTACGAACCAGCCTTTCTTCTTACTGATTAATTTTTTCTTTTTTTTTTTTTTTCCCCCAGAGTAAGTGTGTCAAGTACTGGCCTGATGAATATTCCCTAAAGGAGTACGGCGTTATGCGTGTTAGGAATGTTAAGGAGAGTGCGGCACACGATTACACACTAAGAGAACTTAAGCTTTCTAAAGTTGGGCAAGTAAGTATGTTAGTAACTCTGTCCTTTTAATTTAGGTTGCAGATCACAAAAAAAATTGCAGAAATAGACTGTTTCTTTGGAATCAATAAAAGCACTAAGAGATTAATAAATTGAGCCCTGTCTCTTTCTTTGAAGCTCCAAGTTTAGTTCCATACATCTTTCTCTTTGTTCTTGGGATAATTGAAGATTCATGTACCTAAGCACTTTTTGGCAGAAGATGGACATCTGCATAGCTTTGAGGAAATCTGGAAAGGGACAATGCTTTGAAGTAATCACGCTCAAGTCTAGCTAGGCATTTGCTCCCTTTCACGGAGACTGTTGCACTAGAAGAAAACGGTTGTGTGTGGGTCCAGTATGTAGCAAGAACACTTGAGGGAAGGAATACAAAAGATGAGGAAGGAAACAGTTAACTAGTGTGGAAATAGCATTTCCTTCTTAAGGAACAATTTGGATCAGGGTGCAAAACAAATGGTGTAAGAAGCAAATCGGCAAGATGTCTTAGATTGGTATGTCCATGGGATGGAACTGAGTGAGAAGAAGTGCGTAAGGTAAGTGCCACTAGGTGTGGATGATGAGTATGACAGAGGAAGGTCCCTTGCTGTTGGTCACCCTCAGATAGAACTTTGCCATGGCTTCTAAAGGTTAAGATGGAAATGTTATTGGAAACAACTGCATGAGAAAGAGGGAGCTGAGGAAGCAGGTGTTGTGATTGACTTGTCAGGCCAGGAAGAAGTGTGGCTTGCTCCCTCCTTTAAGAGTTGTGGCGTGATGGATACTGAGCAGCAGGTTGGATATGCCACCTTCTGATCTGACTCAACTTTGCCACATAAATGCTTTTAGCTGGGTTTTGATCTGAAGGATTTTGTTTTCACATGTTGGCGTCTTCCTTCTAGGGGAACACAGAGCGAACAGTCTGGCAATATCACTTCAGAACTTGGCCTGATCACGGAGTCCCAAGTGACCCTGGTGGTGTACTAGACTTTCTAGAGGAGGTGCACCACAAGCAGGAGAGCATTTCTGATGCAGGACCAGTTGTGGTCCACTGCAGGTATGGTGATGCACTATGCCTCTCTTGCTACTGCTCTCTATGCCTTTGGAGTTCTGTTGGATCCTTTTTTTTTTTCCTTTTTGGTGGGGGGAGCTGAGAACTTTAAAAGACGACAGCTTCCCCCTAAGAGCTACTCAGACTTTCATCTGTCAAGGTGTTTGTGCTTTAAGTTTTGCCAAATGATATATTCTAGATAGGTGTCAAATGGTTACCTTCTAAGCAGGCTGTCTTTGAGAGTGTGCATGTCTGTATGAATAAAAATTTCTGATGTTGTGTGAGAAGGTGGTGCCAGTCTTGGCTAGATGCATTTCAGGTTGTGGGATCATGGGAATTCTAGTGTCCCATCTCACCTCCTGTGAGTGCTCTCTCCTCACTCTCGGCTTATAAATGAGGTACTTTTTATAAGGCCAGGAAATGTTATATCTGACCTTGTAGTTTTTTTCTGATTCAAGGATGTTAATAAACGCTGAGGTACAGAGTGCTGTTATGTCTTCTGTCTCTGCCATGTTAAGTTGATGAGGTCTCTAGTTACTTTTGGCTGTGTGGCTTGGTTTGACTCTGGCTATAATTTGGAGATCTAATGTCTATTAATATTGGACTCTTACTTCTGTTACTGTTTTGGTGTCTGTTCAAAAAGAGGAAAAACAATTAACTTTTTTTCCCCCTTCTCTTTTTACAGTGCTGGGATTGGGCGAACAGGAACTTTCATTGTGATTGATATTCTTATTGACATAATCAGAGAAAAAGGTAGGTTCCCCCCCGCCTTTATTTTCCTGTGGGACATTGACAGATACATCGCAGTGAAACAGCAGGAGTGTTGATGGAATTAGAGGATTCTAGTGATGCTACAAAGTAGGCGTGTGTGTTTGGCATAGAAAGGACTTGCTCATTCCTCTTGACTTAGCTGGAGTCAAAGTGCTGAAACCCTGCTCCAGTTCAGTGTAATGAAAACTTTCAGCTGAGGATTAGCCAGCAGTCTGATTATGTTTTTCTTCTTATTATTTTTATTATTTATTTTTCTTCTAAAATCATTCATGAGTGTGTGGCTGTCAATGTACTCATGCATGCTGAATTTGAGTAACTTGTTTTCAGAGAATGGTGTTGTATTTATGTATAAACTGCCATAAATGCTAGCTCAGCATGTATGTTGAGCTAGGTTGCATTTAAAGTTGTCTGGGAACAGTGTGAAGTGATGCAGTTTTCTCCCCCAGGACAGTTTTCCATGTTACGCTACAGTTCTACAGATCTGTGTATTAGTAGTCAAGGACAAATCCTCTGTGTTAAATGTTAGCAATCTTGCTTATTGCAAGATCATTCAACTGTGCTGTGTTCTGCTGGAAGATGAGGCCAATCTTTCCTCCAAAGACATAGTTTATTTCATTGTTCTTAACATTATAATGATTCTTCCTAGGTGTGGACTGTGATATTGATGTTCCAAAGACCATTCAGATGGTGAGATCACAACGGTCAGGAATGGTTCAGACAGAAGCACAGTACAGATTTATTTACATGGCAGTACAGCACTACATTGAAACGCTACAGCGCAGAATTGAAGAGGAGCAGGTATATTTGTCCTAGAGTATAAAATGTTACGCAGGAACGTGTTATCATTGGAACAGGGAGCCGAGTTGCCTGTTTGCTGCCTGTTACTTTTGGAGGCCTGACTGCTGACTGTATAACCAATGCATCGTGAAGAGGCTGGGTCTGTAACTTGTTAACCCTGTTCAGAGAAGTTAGCCTGTATTTCAATTCACTGTGCTTAATAATTACTTAAACTATTAGGTGGAATTAGAAAACTGTAAAATAGTGTGTTTGGCCACTTGCAGAGGAAGAAAATCATCAGTCTGAGAGGCTTTTCCATGTGACTGCAGCTAGTGTTGCTTTACCTTCCATGAAAATGCTTGCATGTATGGGATCCTGTCCCCCAGTCCCTGTACCCCAGATAGCAAATTCCCTTAATATTATCTAGTTTTCTGTGCAAGAAGAATAAAAGATAAGGCTCTGTTAATTAACACAGAACCTTGTGCTCTGTTGAGCTTTAGAGAGATTTCCAATCTGTTAACTGTATTTCTAAAGTATGATAATCAAATTCAAATGCTAGTAGCCCTAATATGTATTTTGGAGTCTTAAATGACATGTTTATTAGTAAGAGGTAAGTATGTTGGACTGAAAGATTAAAGAATGAGTGTGGTGATCTTGCAGTACAGTGTCCAACAAAAAGCAGTCAGAGGAGTGATGTGGTGTGATGAGAAAAGTTTTTGAGTATGTGGTGACAACCACAAGACCTTCACCTCTTTCTTCCTGTTTAAGTACTTCATTGCACTCAAATTTTACAGGCTTTTACAGAAGTTACCTTGTTTTGTAATAAAGAACTGACATTCTACTTGCTGTTGCTTTCATTCCCTGCCCTAACCTCTGGTCATCTGGGATTTTTATCTCTTTGTTTCAGAATTTCAGTATCTTTCCTTCTGCAGCTGGCTTGCTGCTCAGGAGATAGACCCACACAACTGATCGGGCAGATGTGGGAAGCTGTGTGGTTAGCGCAGTGCCAGGTGTGAGTTGTAATCCCTGTTTAGAGATGGAGTGTGCCAGCTCCGGCTTGGCACTCTTGTGTGGCTTCTGGCTGCTTTGGAGTGTGGCAGAGCTTGTTTTATATTTGCCTACATGATGTAGACGCGCTGTTCAGCAGAGAGGATGGAGACTTTATTCCTCTCCCCAGGACAGCTGTCGTGTGCTCTGAGGGTGATTAGACACAAAGTGAAGAACAAGAAATCCCTCAGGTGTACTGTTTTTTTCCTGGCTTTGTTGTCTCACTTCGCCTTAGAGCTCCCTCATATCTCTGTGTGTGTAATTACGCAAGCCTTGTATCCTTAGCTTTTTAAATACGGTCTCTTTCTGCTGCTGCCATTTACACAGTAGATCTGTAACACTCTGGATCGTTGTAATGGGTTTTGAATAGTGTTTTGTTATTGAGTGGAGCAGTGTATTTCTCCTATAGCGATGAGTCTCAGTTAGTTGTGTTTCATCCTCTGTTCCATTACTAGCTCAGAAGGCACAGGTATAAAACTTTTAAGAAACTGGAAATAGAACATTGCTTTACCTCAGGAGGTCTTGACCTATAACTAGAGCTAGTGGCAGCTCTAGGAATAAAACAATATAGAACTCTTCAGACAAAAGCAAAGCTATGGGGTGACTGTAGTAACTAGTGTCCTGAAAAAAACATGGTGAATTTGGAATGCTCCAAAACATTTTGATAGAGCAGAAAAAAAATGGCTGAGTAGAGTAGTAGAATACTGTATGGAATGCTTGAATTTCACCCCAGAAGGAGAGTTTGGGAATAAAATGCTGTGTTTTGAGAAACTTTAACTTCTGGAACCTTCTTCTCTCTGCAGTTGCTTTAATTGCAGTTGCAAACAGTAAAACCTGAAAGTTGAAAAAAATCCCAAATGGTGAAGTGAATTAGGGCACCTGTATAGGAAGGAGTATGGCGTCGTGCTCCCTGTCTGCTTTTCAACCTGGATGAACACAAGCCAGCTCTGATAAGAAATTAGGTAGTCACATTAGCTAGCCTGTTGTCATGCAGGACTTAGAGCCAGTTGGGCTGAAGAAGTGGATACGTGAGTAGCTGCATCCATTCACATAGATATGCCTGATTTTTGTTTATATTCAGGAAAAATTTCCTTCCTCTGCTGGCATTCTCTCTTGCATTGCAACGCCGAGAGCCTCAAGGTTTCATTGAGTTAAGTGTTATGTTACATATTGCCTGTCTTCTTACAAGTGTAGAAGAAAAGCAAAGTGAATTTGTTTTAGGGTTTGTTTGTTTTTCTTTTTTTTCCCTGTGGAAATGTCTATATCTTTGCATCTAGGAAACAAGTAGCTCTTAATGCATTTCTATTATTCTGAATTAGAAAGGATAATTACAGTGAATTAAGCAAAAGGAAGAGAAGCCAGATATCTACTTTTTCTTGCCTTGTTTTATCTGTTTCAGTCAGCTTAAGTAATAGAAGAGCTGACTGATTGTTTTAAAATTGCTTTTACTGTACGGTTCATCTGTAACTTGAACTGCCATTCATCATGCAGTTTTGGGGGTGGTGGTGGAAATCAAGGCCTAGGTTTGGGCTTCAGAATATTATTGGCACCTGAGGGGTTTGTACCCATAACACTGTAGAATGCAGCCGAGTTTGAACCTTTGTGTTTTATTTAAATCTTATTTTTTAGCCTTGACCTGGTGGTCTATTTGAAAGTGATTTGTCAGGAGTAAGTAGGAGGCTGAGAGGGGAGAAGTTCAGTAAAATAACAGAACAAGTTGAACAAGTTTTGAGCAAGTCTCAGAAGGCCATCTTGGAAAAACTTCAACCTACATTGCTATACAGAGCATTCTTAATGGAAACTCAGCAGCCAGATCTCCCCAGAGGCTCTGACAACTTCTGTGAGATTGATTCAGGCCAGTTATTTAGTACCTGTTCGAGCATTTAAACCTCCCCCCCCCCAAAAAAAACCCAACAAAACAAAAAAACCCAAAGCCCAGTACCCTGTAAAATTTTGAAACAAGACTTTAATTTATATGTAGGTTTCAGTGTATGCATGTGTTGTGAATGTCTTGAAAATTAAGAAAGCTATATCCCGTGTTTTTCCTAGCGTAGCTTTGCTTGCTGGAGCCTTCAGTATCTTTAGATGAATGCCAGCACAATTGGCTGCAGCTTGTAACATATGCTGCAGAATACAAATAACAGCTTGGGTTCTTTTTATATCAAACCTAATGGGCTAAGATGTTATTTTATTAGAGATCTTGCAAACAACATTGTTACTCATTTGACCACATCTCCAAGTTGGAAATAAGGTCAGTGGGAAGCCCACTGGCTGGTACTCTCTATTAAAGAATGAAATGTGGTTTCTCCTGCCAAGTAAGATGAAGGTTGTGTACAAGAGCTGGTTCATAAGGTTGGTACATTCTGCTGGAGATGGTGGTGGAAAGAGGAGTATTGAAAAGTGAGGCTTTTCAGGTCTTGTAACAAATAGCTAAAGCCAACGTTTAGGTCCTATCCATGTTGTGTGTGTTATCTACAGAATTGAGCTCTCTTCTGTTCATGGAAAAACCTTTCTTCAAAAAACATACAGAGTTATACATGCAATTTCTGCACTACTTCAATGATTGTTTCCTACTAGTAATTCAAAACCTGGCTTTTTGTTGTGTTTTGCTTCACAGAAGAGTAAGAGAAAAGGTCATGAATACACAAACATTAAATATTCTTTATCGGACCAGACAAGTGGGGATCAGAGCCCTCTTCCACCCTGTACCCCAACCCCAACGTGTCCAGAGTAAGTTCACTTCTGTTGTTGGTGTGTGAATTTTGAACTGTACTAACTAATCCTCAGGGACCTCGAATAAGAATGAGTTGTCACAGAATCTGCCCTAGACTGTTGCCCTGTGCTTTGCTCTTTTAATGAATTGAGCAAAATAAATTGTCACTGAATTATACTGTGTGTACAAATGTGGTTTTCTCAAACTCGATTCTTCAGACTGTAAATATTTGTTTTGTTTTAGAATGAGAGAAGATAGTGCTAGAGTATATGAAAATGTGGGGCTGATGCAACAGCAGAAAAGTTTCAGATGAGAAGATGTACAGAGACTTCCATGCAAGGGCAGGTACGTACGCTCAAGTGTGAGTGTGCATATCCAGCCTGGAGTTGTGGGATTTGGAGAAAATGTACACAAAACCGAACTATGAGAAGAACTATAGGAAGGACTTTCTAATGCCTGAGGTGCATGTAATCTGTTCCTCTTAGGGTGTTTAAATTCCAGAAGCTACTTTTGATTGAGTTGCACCTATGCTACCCTTTCAAATTAACATGGAATATTAGCTTGGTAGTTTGGCCTTTGTTCTCGTGTCCTGACTCGCCAGTGACACAAGCTGGAAGTCTTCATTATTCAGGAGATTGAAATTCTGAATGCTAGTGGAAGATGAGTAGCAACTACAGTCTGAACTTTCCATGTCTTTTATAAGTGATATTTGCTCCTGGTCGATGCTAAGTATTTGTGTGCATCTACAGAGATTCAAAGAACACTTAATCTCATGCTCAGCCTCATAAAAGATGCAATGAGCAAGTTTACTGCTGTGCCTGTGTGGTGTGAGCGGTTGGTGTAGTATTGTTGTCATGCTCATAAAAATTAAATCCTTGCTTTTGCTGAGATACAAATCTGTAGATTCTCTTTGTTATATTTTAAATAGCTGTTATAATTTGGTTCTTGCAATCAGATGATGGAATATATATATATATATTGGTTATTAGCTAATAAGTTTATCTGATACTTCGGTTAATGAGCTGTGAATACAGCAAAGGAGTACCTTTGAATTTAAGGTGTCTTTAGTCATTAACTTCTTTTGAATTCTAATCTAAAGCCTTTTGTCATCTTTCCCCCTGTGTTTTTAAAGACCTCAGAAATCCTATTTTCCCTTTTTTATTTGGTAACTGTAAGTGTGTTTCATCCGTTTAGTCCAGGGATCTTCTCCAAGTCTATACACAATCTCATCTTCTACTGCCAAAGTACCACGCAGTTTATAAGCAAGGTTTGAGACTTTTGGTTGATTTTAAGGCTTTATTGAGTCAAAATTGAGCACTTCTGTATCATGTCAGAATAAGAAATAACTGGTGGTTTTTTTCCTAAATAATTTTTATTTTCTTCTCCCTTCTTTTCCCAGAAATGAATATGGTTTTTAAAAAGGTCAAGAAAGAGATGGAAGAAGCTTCACATGAACGGTGAACTCTGAGGGCTTGGTACCTTTTTATTTACGGTTTTAATCCTTCAACAGTAGGCAAAACTTAAGACCATCTAAAGATTGTTTATATCTCTTCTCTCCAATACCTGATTTACAGTTGCTCATTTTCCAAATAAAAGGAAATCCTTTCTACAATGTAGACAACTACTTTGTAGAGTCAGTTTTGAATCCCGCAAACTGTTGGACTGTCATCCATTTGTTTTTTAAATAGTATTTTTGTTTCACAGTATGGCTATTAGTTGGGGTTTTTTCCTTATTTGAGCAGTTGTGGGATTTTGGGGTTTTTTTTGGGGGGTGGTGGTGGGAGAGCAATGATATGCATAAATCCGTTACACTAATGTAAAATACTGATGGGAACAATACTTGATTGTTTGAAAACAGTGGATCACCAGCGTGAATAGAATCAGCTACATGATGAAATTAGTCCTAATACATTTCAAACTCAGACTGAGTTTCATAGGGGTGAGCAGTTACTGATATGAAGGTGCGTTTTGTGATATCTGGTGGCTTTGATTACAACTTAGCTGAGTGGCTGGATGGGCTATTTTTGAGTAATTATGCAAGGTAGTCTTTATATCAAACAAAATTTCTTTTACGTGATCTCTACCCAAAATAGCAATTTACTGTATCTCTCAAAAGACACAGTGGCCTAGCAGTTTGTGAGGACACTGTCTATGTTAATTTGTCTGTGTTCATCTATTAAGCAAGAGATTGAACTTGTAGAGTTAAGGCATTTTAAAAAGTTGCATGATGACACCTTGACAGCATATTAAAAACAGTGAAACAAGTAACCCACTGTGCAGGCTGTTACCTTAGTATAAGGTAACCCTCTTCCCCTTCTGCTGGGGAGGTGGAAGCTGTTGAGCCTTCTGGTTTTTTAGTAAGGCCTTATGCTAGTGTAAGTGGCTAAATTAAAAGTTGTGTGGGGAAAGCAGTGCATGGAAGTTAGCTATCCACTAAAATTGCCTTAGTTGAAAAGGGCAGCACCGGCAGCGAGGCCAGCAGGCTTGTCCTGGTTCGTTTCATCAGGCAGGAGTTTATTACCGTTCTACCTGAAGTGCCTTTCAGAGCTGCGTTGAATTTGCTGTCCCTATTAGATTAAAAAATCACGTTCATCTGAAACCACTTCTGATGGTTGTCAATGAGACAAAAGTCCTCTTCTAGAGACTCTAGAACGAAGAACTGCTGTTAAGCTGCCTGTTAATTGGGTTTCTTCACTTTGTTTGCTCTGTCCAATTATCTGGACCAGGAGCTCCCCTTGAAGCCATGAGCAGCTGCACGTGTGCATTAATGGCAGAATCGGTCCCTAGGAGCGGGTACCAGTGGTGTCTTACCAGCATCTTTCCCCGTGTTTCTGGGGAAGTTCTGTGACTTACGTGGTGTTAAGGAATTATTGCCATTTTCATACCGCAGGTGCAGGTGGTGAACGGTGCGTTACGTTGCTGTATGCCAGGGTGCAGGGCCAACGGAACTGCGTGATTGGCCTTACTAGTGAAATTATGCTAAAGCCTGGAATGTAATTAATGCAGCTTTGTGAAAGGTTAAGTGGGAGATGACATTACCTTTTCCTGAGAGTACTTTGCAAAGTCAAATATTTGAACACTTTGTTTGAACTGAATGAAGGTGCTTCTTTAATGTTAAGCAGAATTTTGTTACTTTGCCTATTGTCCTTTCTGTCTTTTGAGGCTTTGGGTTTTTTTTGGAACTCCTGTCACCAGCATACCATAATACCTGTTTTAATGTCATAGCCTTATACTCTAGTCATAAATACTTGTGCCCTTTCTAGATCTAAAATTTCTAGTCATGATGAGAGCAAAACCTATTCATTCGGTAGTGAGATTCTACATCGCCTGCTTCCTCTCCTGTCCCTATTTACAGCTTCATCCTGCTGAACAGGGATCAGTTATAAGTGTTGGTATTTGTATAGAGCGATTGACGGCAATTAAATATTTGTCTAAAACTTTGTACAGAGTTAGACAAATTCTACACTTCATACGTTATAGCAAGGTGGAACGCATGTTCAGGTTTGGAGCTATTCTGCACCAAACTGAAAAGTCAGGAGAAAAGTCAAGAGAAACGAGAGAAGGATCCTGAATGAATCTGAACTCTGTTATGAACTCAGTTAATGTGATGTGTCTTAAAAGATTGACCTGTATAAGCAGCAATGAGTTACCTGGCCAACATAAAGTTGCCTCTTATGACCTCATTTTAGCTGTTTAGAAGCTGCCGCTGTAGGATATTTTGTTTTGTTTTGTTTTGTTTTTTTTTTTTCTTGGAACCAGGGAATTCTCAATGCCGAATGTGTATTAATCCTGGGGAGCATATGGTGGAAGAATGTCAATGAGGGGGGAACAGAATCTGAAAGATTGTGAATAAATACTCCTCTCTTAACTGGAGTGTTAGGCCCTGCTGAATACCAAAATAAAATCTGTCTGCCTTTCATGCACCGGCAAGAGAGGGATGATTCTTAAAGCATTTTTTAAAATTATTTTAAACAATGGCTGGGGTTTATGACAGATGAAGCAAGAAAGAGAAATGTCCTTTGGTTCAGGGGAGATAAGTGAATGTGGGTTTCATGTATTTCTGGTGAGTTTCTAGAGAATAAATTTTAAGCATTGATTTACAAGCTTTTGCTGTATCAATGGAATGGAAAAGGGATGCAGTTCTGAAGTGTTCTGTTGTAGAAGACTTTATACCACAAGGGAAACTTTAACCCGACTCCTAAGGCACAATAATTTATGCCAGCATGAATTTGCTACAGACTTCATTTACTGAATGTTTTATAGCATACACTTTAATTTCAGCTAACTGTTGTTAGGACTGATTGGTTCTCCTATTAATCCTGACCAAACTTTACTTTTTCCTCTTAAGATATGTGTTTGAAACACGATTAACTAGGATACGGCTAACCAAGTTACAAAACGTGTTTCCTTTTTTGTTGTAGGGATGGGAAAAATCACAGCTGGTACTAGGATGTGTTGTCAGGTTTTGATTTTCTACCCATAACTTCATTATTTCAAATTAATTTTTAATTTCTCCCTTTTAAATAGTGAAACGTAATTAATAATTTCAAGCCTGTTTATTTATGATATTATTGTGATTTTTTTTTTTTTTTATTACAATACTAAAGACTAATGAAAAAGGATCCTCTTATTAGGTGGAGTAGACCTTGCATTTATTTTTTTTCCTGCAATGTATGAAGTATTGTACCAGAGTATTAAATGAAATGTAATATTTTATTGAAAAATCTCTGTCCTTTAAAAGGAATACATTTAGGATGTCATCAATTTGATGTGAATCATGTAAATGTTGATAATGCGCTGTTTATTATAC
The DNA here is from genome assembly GCF_965183815.1 of Platalea leucorodia. Taxonomy (NCBI): domain Eukaryota; kingdom Metazoa; phylum Chordata; class Aves; order Pelecaniformes; family Threskiornithidae; genus Platalea; species Platalea leucorodia. The sequence goes on from NC_138834.1 coordinate 8,365,584, forward strand.
ATCTAGCGTTTCAAAGGACTCACTTATTGCCTTTTGCCCACGTACATTCTGTAGACCATTTACAATTGTCAAAATGTGACATTAAAATAATAGTTCATGTATAGAAATATTGGTGGTTGTCCATTGTTTTCTGTGCTGGTATTTATGGGTCTTAGTTCAGCTGCTCTGCTAGCTGCATTGTGATTTTTATTGCTGCGAAGCTATATTATCAGAAATAAAAGCATATCTGTAAACATCAGAAATTCCAAAAAAAGGAAAAAAAAAAGAAATTAAAAAAAAAAGAAATAAAAAACATTTTCTTAAGATGGTTTGTCAGTTACTCTGTTCTCCAGCTGCAGTCAGAGAAGATGGTGTTGTACGGGCACTAATCTTCCAGGCTAGATCATAGTGTTTCCGAGTTGTACTGCTGAGCCCCCCGCGGGGTGAGATGCTGCTGAAGAGAGCAGCTGTCCTTCCCGGGAGCCAGCGGAGCAAAACTCTTATTAAATATGATGTATACGAGCTTTTATCTTTGTGTTCCTACCATCCGCTACCAGCTGGCTGCCCCGTGGGAGGTCTCCGTGCTGTCCAGGTACTGCCTCTCCGGTGAGCCCCCGATGGCTCTTGTCCTGGGAGTCCTGCGCTTGTGCCCCGCGATGCCTCCCGCTTTCCCTCTCCTGCTCCGCCTCCAGGTAACTGACCCTCGGTGTTTCGTTCCTGATTTTGGAACTTGGTGTTGAGCTTCCTCAAAACAGGGATGAGGATTAGCCTCTCATTTTTTAGTGTGCAATCAATCACTTTTAATTGGGGAAAGGAAGGACGATCCTGTTCTTTCTCTGTCCACAGCGCACGTAGCTGCAACCAGCTCTTCGGGGGGAGGGAGGAAGAAGCTGTTGCTCTCACTCCTGCTGCTTCTTCCTTCCAGATCTTTTATCTCTTGCACCATTTGTCTTTGGGGCTCTGCTGTTTCCTGAGATCCTTTAATGCCAGCACCATGCAGTGACTCAAAAGAGGGACTGGTGCTTTGAAAAGGAGCTGTATTGCACCCCAGGCTCCTTTCTGCCAGCTGCTGCTACCATACTTCAAAAGCTATCAACATTTCTGACTCGCTGTAGCACTTGGAGCTAGACACTCCCAAAATGCAATGTCCTACCTATTCTCTAGGCCTGAGCAGAAGAGCGTACATGTGCCTCTAAGTATTGCCTATCGGTCTAATTTTAGGTCCACTAATACTGCTCGCTCTTACTTATAGCTGTTGGGCATGTCCCCACTAGGCATGTCACTGCTGGTACCGATTCCCAGAAACCAGACAGCCCGAGGGGCTTCACTAACATAGGAAGGGGCTTTAATTTAAGGAGAGGTTCCACTAAGCATTAGCTCTCCCCTCGATCCTGCTTTCAGGGCTGAGTGGTAAAAATGCAGCTGAGCCATGCTGCAACTTTTTAGGAAATAAATGCTGTATCTTGTAACACAGACAACATGAGCAGTGCCGGTTGAACGCAGAGCAAATATCAGCTGAATTTGTAGTAAAACAAGCTTAATCTCAAGGCGATGGCAAAGCGTAGAGATAATCTACTGAAATGCCAAGAAGGAGGCAAAGCCCTGTGGTTGAGGCCTCTGCAGATTCACATACAAGCTGAATTCAAATGAGGACAGTAGCTATGTAGAGCAGCTTGGTTTTAAGGCGATTATCCTGCAGAGTAAGATTTTTTTTTTTTTTTTATGAGTGCATCTAACAGTTTATATCCACCTCTGTGTATAGCAATGGTTTTATAATCTGATTCAGGTTGGGGCGGGAGGGGGCCTGGTCCAATCTGAGAACGTTGACAAAGATGGAAAGCGATCGTGACGTGGTGACGCTTGCAGCCCCTCCTGCTTTCTCCCAGGCTGCCGTGTTGCATTTTTTGCTTGCCCCGCGTAGGTAAGTATGAATAGAATTTATTCTCGCAGCGCTCTTGGTGTTTATGCAAACCTGGGTGATTGGATATTGCTCAAGGACAAGTTTGTTATCTCCATAAAACCTTGAAACTTTGGCTGACTTTTCTTCAGTACGAACTCCAGTGCAGTTAGTGTTTCGGTTAGGTGAATCCTGAAACACGCCTCCTGTTACACGACAAGATGTATACATCGTACCGCTCTTCTGATCTTTCAGCCAACCTATTTGCTGTTTCCAAAGACCATGTTTTTCCAGCACATCTCTCTTGGCAGAGCTGGTGCAAATCAGGTTCCGTTTTCAGGGCAGCATTTCTTGGTTCACGTCCCTGTGTGCTGCAGCTGGTGGTGCTTTTTGAGCCTTCACGTGTCCCTTTGCTTGGGATCACCCCTGAGCCCATCGCATGGCGCTTGTGCTTCAAGTCTCTGAAACCTTCCTTTGCCTTGAGCTGGGGCCCGAGGCTCAAACATGTATCTATTTTTTTTTTTTCCCCTTTTTCTTTTGTAATGGTTGGGAAAGATACCTTCAAAGGATTCTTAAAACGCTGCTTGCTTCCTGCTTTCCCCACGGAGAAAGGCTCAGCATAACAATTTGTAGATCAAAACGTTTGATTTGAAAAAAACCCCAGCTCTCCCAATGAATGCCTCCAGTGTTGGAGGGGCTGCTACATTTTTAGCGTGCATCATCTTGACAACTCTGTTTTTTTTGACTTATGTGCATGTTTGCTGCTAATGGAGGAAAGATCTTTGGATTCTTACGCTGGTGCTTTTCTCAGTTTCCTTATCTGTGTCATTGGATGTGAAACGGGAGGGGGAGGAACTCCTTAGTCTCTCTTGTGCTGGAAATCAGGCTGGAAGATGCTGTGATTCCTTCTGGTCTTTTTATTTAATAGTCCTATATCTCAGCTTAGTTTATGGTGGTTTTTTCTGGCCACAATCTTTAATTTTATAGATGTGTGAAAGTCCCGTGTATATTTACAACGATGAACGATAGCTAAAGGGATATAAAGTGCTATATAAGAAACAGGAAAGAGAAATAATATGTAAGTGGTGGCTTTTTCAAACTGCTTGATCTCATTTTATCTTGTGCGTTTAAGGTTTTGGTATTTGTAGAGCGGGTGAGTGTCCTTCTGAAGGAAGGGAATGGCTCTGTCCTTCTGGTGGCTGGGCTGCGGGTACGCAGAGCAGGTCGAAGGCTGGCTCGTCAAGATTGATTGTGCTCGCTCTTTCAGATAAGCCTGGCCTCAGCTCCTGCCCAACTGCAGCAATCCTGGCCTGGTCTGTACGTATTTGGCCACCCTGGCCTTCCCACGGGAAATGGTGTCTCTTGGGAGCCCGTGCTTTGGATACAGACCTGCCCATGGACACGTCCTCCCGCTGCTTTCCTGATGCTTCTGGCATCCTTTGACAGCAGCTGATCGTACTTGTAGCGCTGTCCTAATTTAGCAGAGCAGAAAGCTGCTTTAGTTGGGGTATTCTTTTTGTAGGCTTCTGTGCGAACAGTAAACCTCCCCGGGACTTCTCAGCCGCGCAAGCTCCATGCTTTGCAAGTCTTTCCGCCCCCAGTGTCAAGAGCTGAGTTTCGATGTTCACCCATCTCGACTGCGGTAGCTGGTGTGTTGTGTCGGTGTGCGATCTGCTCCCCTTCCTTCAGTCTCTTGGAGTCCTCTTGTTAATCACAGATGTTTGCAGTGACTTGCGTGATTGTAATTAACAGCCTTTCTGCACATTGCAGTCAATTCACATTCCTCACGGCTCATGAGCTCAGAAAAATGCAGTGCTTCCAGAGCATCTCCGCTGGATCGCTTCACGCTGCTGTCTCTGCAGGTGTCCTGCACTAACCTCTGCGTAGCCTTCAGCCTTCTCGTTTCTGTGACACGGAGACTGCTGTTGTCCCCTAATAAAGAGATTTGACTAAATACTGTATGAAATTTGAAATCGATCTCTCAGGGTTCTCCCACAAGGAACTGTCTGAAAGTTAACCTTTTGATTCATAGCAGCCCATAATTGTACAAATCATCAATGGCTGTACTGAATTTCTATTAGCTTTGGTCCATTTCCCAGGCCTAGATCTGCATAGCGATATCAGTGTCTGGACAATCTGCTCCTAAAATTCAGTTGAATCAATCAAAAGGCTTTGAGTGGTGACTTCCCTTGCAGAGATGCCTTTCTGCATAACATGGAAAAGCAGTAGACTCTGTTACTCAAATTGCTCTTCCCAGGCACGGGTCAGTGGATGGACTCAAGTCTGGATCATGATGCTTTTACAAGAGGCATGAGAAAAATATAAAGCTGCTCTCCCAAATCCTCGGTGCCTGCCATTGATGAAAACCTAAGGATGGAGCCAGCGTGTTGCTGTCACCCCGCAGAACAAGTAAGTGTGACCTTGGGGTGGTGAGCTGTGAGCCTGTGCTCCATCCTTCCCGAGGGAACAGTTGGGGTCCCACTCCCCATAGCTGTATCTTGCCCTTTGAGTATGAAGCTCTTCAGGATGAATTACACAGTCTTAATGGTAACACGCAGCCTGGGAAATGAAATTGGGGATGGAGCCCTGGTCTTGCCCACTACCTGGGCTTGCCTCATGTTTGCTCTCCTTCCTCCCACTCAGCATCACTGTGCCTTAAGCTGTAGGATAGGAGAGTGACAGGACGACCAATGTTTGGAAGGGACGAGGATCCCCCTCCCAGGGGCTTGGAGCCTTTCTTTCCCCTTTTTCATGAAGAGTGTGGGAAGAAGGGCCGTGATGGTGGTGGGCTTCTTTCTGCAAGGCTTATTCCCCTTTCTTCGGCCGGTCGCTGAGCGTTTCTGACACGCAGCACGCTCGGCGCTCTGGCGCGGGATCAGAAGCGCCGGGGAGAGGCTTTGTTCCAGTCTGTGCTGCAAAGGGGCTGCTTGCTGGTGCATAAGAGCCTGGAGGCTCTTGCATGTGAGCGCTTGTAGCTCGACTGCAGGAGTCTCTTTGTGCTTAACGCATTCAGCCCCTCGGTGCTTTGGGGCAATGGGTTGAGTTAAACAATTCACCGGCAGGCTCTGGCTCTGCTGAGTTTGACCCTTGGAGATGCAGGGAATAATAAACTGTGCTGACTTGTCAGATGTATTGTGAAAATAAACACCATGGAGATCTCAGGCCTCTTGAATATTACCCCAACGGGCATCATAAATACCTAGCGTGAGACATTTATATATGGTTCACCTGGCTGGATTGCCCACTCCGCTCCCCTGGAAGCCCCTTTGCTGGGGCAAGGAGGTAATTTCATACTCTGGTGCCACCAGCCCTGGCGAGGGCTTGCTGTGAGCCCTGAGCGTCGCCCGCAGGCTTGCGAGGAGGCTTCGAGCAGCGTTTGCTAAAGCATCCCCGTGCCACCGCAGCAGCGCAGTTACCCCAGTCCCTTTGCAGCACACAGTCTCGCTCTTATGGGCTCTCGTGTTAATTATTTGCGTGCTACATGTGCAAAAAAATGGTGTCCGTTTGTGTTTTCAGCCTTACTGACCCTGCCTGCCTTCCCTTTTGCTGGAGGCTGCGTTTTGCTTGTGTTGTCCTCGGCGTTTAGCAGCGATGCGCAGGCACAAAACGTGCCCCGTGTGCCATCGGTCTGGGGCTACCGCGCGCTGTTGCTGTTTTATCTCTATTAATAGTTATTTCCTCACTGAGGATTTTTATGCTTCCGTGCACTTAAGGAAGGTTGCTTTCAAATTCCCTTCCTATCACTCACGATAAATGGTGTGTCAGTTCCAGGATAAATAGGCAGGATGGGAAAGGTGTTGCCATAGTAACAGAGGGATTTCAGTGATTGGTATCCATGGCAATTGTTGCTAAATTCTGAGAGGTTTTAAAAATGCTTTATTTAAAACATAATGAGTGCGCCGCTGCCTACGGTGCCGGCGCGGTGGGGAGCGTGCGTGTGTGTACGCACACGTGCATGCACAGGCACACGCGCTTTCGGGAGGAAGCTTAATCATGCATAAGAAAGGAGGAGAAGTTTATTTTAAGGCCATTCGGATGCTGTGTCATGCGGCAGCGGGACAGCGTCGACAGTCCTATTCAAACGTGCCTGCCCAGGGTCCTCGGGGCCTCCTTTGCCGCCCGGCCGTGCCGTGGATGGGGGAGGCTGGGGCTCCTGCGCGGTGGCTGCGGGTGACCCTCGAGGCCAGCCAGCCCCTGGGAGAGGGAGATGCATGTTTGGGAGGGTGCAAAGGATACCCAGGTCCATCTCTCTGGGGTCGTGAGGATGGGAGCACCTCTGGAGGTCTGTCGATGGCCAAAAGGCTGGGTTACGGTGCTAAAGCCTGCTGAGAAAACTGGCTTATGCCATGGGGGTGCCTGTCCTGGTGCAGAGCAGGACTTTGTAAGCACAACTACCTTGCCCCTGTTTTTATTGGAGAGGCGTTAACTCTCTCTGTCCTCTCCGTACCTTGCTGTGGTGGCTTTGCTTTTGCTTCTCGTAGAGGAACAGTCAGTGTGGAAGTCATCCTGCAAAGCACGAGGCGGGAAGGATGCTCCTGGCCCTCTCACACGGGACAGCGGTGGGAAGGGCAGCCTCTCGCCATCGGGGCTCTGCTTCTGCTCCGGCGGGCCCTGGGCTGGGAGCAGACAGCGTGGGCTCCTGGGAACGCGGCTTCGCCATCCTCCATGGGCTTGGTGAGGGAAGCACCGCTGTGTTTTGGCATGGGCTGGGAACAAACAGGTGAAAAAATCCCTTTGCTGTAAGCCCTGTGACTGCATAGGAGCCGCGGGGGAGCCGGGTGGGTGTCCGTGCGTGCGGGCTGTGATGCCGATGAGCTGGTGGCTTGGTGCTGCCTCCTAGACCCCGTTGTTATTGCAAGCGGAGCAGGAGCAGCTGCTGCCCGCGTCATTAGCTGCCCCATCCTGGCAGGGGGCTGGAAAGCTACCGCAATAAGCGCCAATTAAATACCTCTCCAAAAGGATCCTGGACCAGCCAGGAACTATAGTTTATTAGCAGGGATGGAAAGCATCAGAAACCTCTTCCTTGGGGACCCGTCTGGTGGTGGCTTGGTTTTTCTTTTGTATCTCCAGGATGCAAACACTTAACCTGCTCACTTGGAAAAGATCCATGTCACATAAACAAGGGCCAGGCGAAGGTCCACCGGCTCCGTCTGCCAGCACGTCTGCCCCCGGCCGGGCAGGGCTCCTGGGCGCCGGCAGAGCCCCGAGCCCCCCGGGTGGTCGCTGGCTCCCTGCCCCGGCGCAGAGGGAGGTCCTGAGCACACCCTTCATTTTTTCTAGGGAAAAAAAAGCCATTTTGGGAAGAGCGGCCAATGAGAGCATCCAAGTCCTAGTGGCAGGTTTGGTTTAATAGGTGGAATTTCTCTTTCCCTTTCTTGGTCTAAATACCCTTTTTCTGAGCCAGAAAAATTCTGCTGTTTTTCACCCTGGGCTTTTCCTTCTGTTGGGCAGAGGCAGCACTGGGATGCAGGGCTGGGTGTTTGTTAATCCGCCTTAGTTTATCTAGCGATTGCTCCTCCACCTTTGCTGGGAGAGATGCAACTGCCTCCTTCCTTTCTGCCCTTCAGGACATGGAAGTATGAAGCACTTTGTAGGTCCTAAAAAATACTAAGTTCACTTGAATACACTTTGAGCCGTGATCTTGCAAGCATTTCCACAGAAAACAAATACTTCCAGTGCAGGAAGCTTTTTCCTTCCTGAGATTTTCCTTTGCTTTTCAGTGGGGTTATGCCAGGGATTAAAAATAATGCTGACGTTTTTGTTGGGCTTTGACGGCTTGACTCCCATTAGCCCTGCATGCTCTTTTGCACTGAATGCTGTATTTCGTACATCAAACCTTGGTATCTGGAGGTTTTTTTGAGGGCGTCCTGCATTGCAGCCTGACCCGGAGGCTGCGTGGGCTTTCTGCTGTGATCTCCTGGCTTCGTCTCAGCGCGGTGGCTTCCCATCAGGCTGACATCTACTGCCACTGCCCTTCCAGCACGCTCCGCTCCACCGGCTGATGAGACACCAGGGTAAATCTTGTGTATAAACACAATACATCCAGCCTCGATAGACTATATTAGCACCGCTTCGTCGGCTGCTGAGTCTGGCCGTAGTGCCTGGCTAATCCCCCGCTGCATCACATCAGCTGATGTGATTTTGGGGGCAGTCATCACCAAGGGCAATGTTTTGTACCTGGTTGAGATATTAAATTACTTTGTATTTCTGATGGAAATGTAACCTCGGTTTTATGTCTCGGTGCCCAGAGCAAGTAGCGCTGAAGCATGTCAGCTGTGGAAAATGAAAAGCTCTGTAGTGTTTTTAGGATGGACAGCTGAGCCCTGCCCGTGCCGGTGGGAGAAGGGGGAGATCTCGAGCACCGGAGTGGATGGGGCAGAGGGGAGAGCAAAGCACCCGGACCGTTTCCCCAGCAGAGGTGCTTTGTCTTGGGAATACATCAGCTCTGGCACACACTAAGTGCTGGGTTTTCTTTTTTTGTCATTTGGTGCTGAAAAATGAAGTGTGTGCTAGTGATCATTACAATGTCTGCTGAGTTTGTTAAAGAATCTTTTTATGAGCCGATTTGCCCAACTCCCTTTCCAGGCTGCTAGGCATGATAAAATACTGCCGTTTGGCCTGTCACGGGGATAATTGGTTGGCATTATGAATCATAAAAGTATGTTCCCCCCTGGAATTTTATCCTGACATTTGATTTAATTTTTCTTGACATCGCATCCATTATATTGCATCGCCTTGCCCTCGACAGCTGAATTTGCACGCTGGGTGTAAGGACCACCAGGTTACTTAAAGAGCAAAGTGGTTGTTAGTGGGAGTGCTTGCTCTGTGCAGAGGAACCCCTTTCTAAATGAGCTAAAATGTTAGAAAAGTGCTGGAGAGGAAGCAGGATCCTCCCTCCTGCTTAAACCTGGAGGCAGGAGGAGAGGGGCTTTGCTTTCTGAGCAGTTCACGATGGGGCTGTGTCTGAGCTGGGCTTGTAGGGCAGGAAGGAAAAGGCGTTGGGTTTTTGTTTTACTCAGCCTTACTCTATGTTTCTATGCTTTCAGCACTCCTAAAACAAGGAGGTGGGGTAAATTCTCCTACGCTGGCCACTGGGGACGTGGAGCAGCGGCGGTGTCCTCTATGCACTGCGCTTTCCCCGGGACCCTCCCGGCACACGGTGACACCCTTGGCACGGTTGCGGTGTGGTTTGCAGCCCACCATAACCAGGGAGGATCATGCTGGGGGTGAGTCAGGGTACAGGATCAGCTCCTCTCCCGGTTTAAAGCCTGTGCGGTTGCAGTGCTGCAGAACAGCACTGGTCTGGTGACATGCAGCGATGCCACTGCAAGCAGGTTTGGTTTGCTGGAGGTTTAACGAGCTTTGTGCAAGGCCCTGAGCACCCTGGTGTAGCTTTGAAGGCAGGAGACCCCCTCAAGACCTCCAGTCACCCCTGCCACTTCCATTTTGGCACGGCTCTAGATGGGACCCCCTGTAGCATCCCCATTTGGGGCTGGGATCTGCTGCTCTGGCGGCTCCGCAGGCACCCTCCCTCCCTCCTGGCACAGCCTCCTCTTGCGCAGACTGGTAATTAGTGCAAGTGTAGGATCCTATTAATTGCAGCAATTGTGATGTTTAGATTTCTGGGTTAATTGCTAATATCTGGTGTAACATTTTTCCCTCTGGATATTTTTGATCACAGTAATTAACCTCCTCCATTCGGAGGAGCATTCATCGCTTTGCTCTTCAGCAGCCCGCAGCGAGGGTCCCGGTGGGCTCCTTCTCCGCGGGTGCCGTGGTGGGCTCTATGCTTTAGGGTGGAGACTCACTGCAATGCATCCCCCCCAGGCAGTTACCTGATGTATCCTCGGGAAGCTCAGGAAAGCAGAGGCCACGCTGGCTTGCCTTTGAACCGGCAGCAATAAAGCTGCTGCCAACGATGCGTATTTTTAGGAAGAGGCTGGATCGTTACAGCTGGCTTCGCTTTCTTATTATTTCTGCAATGACAAATGGGAAGCGGAGATGGGACCACGAGCGCCAAACACGGCTGCCTGCTCACGGCACCCTTCCATTTCCCTCGCCGCTTCCCTCCTGGGTCCTCTCCTGCAGTCCTGATGGTAAATGATGATGAATATCCCGCTCCGGCTGTGGCCAGGACTGGAGAGCAGAAGATGGGGGGGAAATCATGTTTGTAAAGGTCAACGTGGCGTTCCAGCACAGCTTGCTGTCTGCCCTATTGCGCTGTGATGGGATCTGTAAGGGCAGGTTTGCTCTTACCAACACGCTGCCTAAGCCTTTCTGGGTGGGTGATGGTTCTCCAGTGATGCTGGTTGAGCTCTTGTAGGGCTGGGGCCGGATTGTAGGTTTAGTTTGCAAACTTCTCCCTGCCGGCTGTGGAGCTCTGGATAAGCAGAGCCGTGTTGAGTCGCGTCTCATCTTGCTCTCCTCCAGCTCACGGTGTGGAGATGCCGCTGACAGCAGCCTTGAGCTTTGCGCGTGGGTCGTACAGCAAAATGCTTGGCTCTTCCAAAATCCATCTCAAATAACAGCTTGTAGGCAGGGCAGATGCCAAGTTAGGACTAGCTGGGTTAGGACTAGCTGGGAGTAGGGCAGGTTCCCCAGTTGTGTTTGTCAAGAGCTGTGTGCAGCTCGAGTCCAACTCTGTGAAGCCATTGCAGTTGTGTCGCAGAGCTAAGCAGATCGTCTGCTCCTCGGGAAATGGCCCGACTTGGATCAGGTTTGACTTTAAGGCAGCAACTCTCCTGGGTGAGATGCAGGGTACGTACCTGCCCCGAGCAGCCCGTCAAACCAATGCTCCTCCATCACACGCATAGTCATCAGGATTACGGTCCTGGAGGGAAGACTGAGGGTCATTCTTGAGTGTAGGGTGGGTCTAACTCATCAGAAACTTGATGGCTTCTGGAGTATCGTCTTTATGAGCTCCCCTGTTGAGAACGGTCTTTATTGAGAAAGATGGAAAGATGTTGTCAGCACCGCGCTGTGGTTGGTGTCTACAGTCGAGCGCGCGTATGGCAGCACATCTGGAGGGCTTTCATGGAGAACCACCACTGGTAGCGAGACATCCAAAGTGTCAGCTCTAGACCTTCTTTCTAAACCCATCCCTCTCCCAAGCACGGGGTACATCTCCAAGCAGCACATGCTCAGCAGTCAGAGAGCAGACTCTTTGGCCAGCAGGTCTACCTGGGTTATTTTTTTATCCTGTTAACGAGCATTTGAATTTTAACAAATTTTCTCCCGCTGCGCACAAACCAGGAGCTGTAACTATGGCAGGGGGATGGACAAGCCGGGACACTGTCCTGCCAGCGCGTGTGGCCCTGTTTGAGCAGGCAGCCTGACAGCGGGGCGGATGAAACCATCCCTTGGTGTTCCTCGTGCTTTCAGCTCAAACCTGGATGAAAGACTGGGATTTTCAAAGACACTGAATAGAGACCGCTGCAGAGCTGCATTGCTCTTGATTTCCAACAGACTGGGGTAATGTCCTTCGAAAACCCCAGCTTAACTCAAGACAAACCACAGCTTGCTTTATTTTTTAATTGGTGCTTTATCCATTTTCTATTTTAAATTGGAGGAAAAGTGACAAATCTGAGGAGCAGCGCTGATGGCCTGGGCTGGGCAGGTGAGAAGGGGAGGCCAGCACCCCACCAACCCAGGCGGCTGTGGGGATGCACGCCTCCCATACGGCATCGGACTGACGGGGACCCTTAAACAGGTGAACGGAGACCAGGTTTAATGGAAATCCATCACCCATTTTTTCAGAGGATTATCCTTCATAATCGCCTTTTAAAATAATTTGGGTGAAACCAATGCTGCTTTGTGATTTTTTTTTTTTTTTTTTTTTTTAACCTTCCCTGCTCTTGGAAAATAACAAAAGGTCGTCTTTTGAGAAGGTGCATCTAATTAATTGCCTTTAGCAGGGCCTGGAGAGCTTTTGATGAGACATGAAGTGTGAATATGAGGGACATGGGTTTGATCCGTGGCTGCCGCTGGGTCGTCTTTAGATACTCACCTGGATTTCAAATCAGCTTTATCCTCCGTAGCTGGTTCAGTTTTCCACCATAGCAGTGGCCCATCCCCACGTCATATCTGTGTGGTATATATTACAATTGCTTCTTTGCATGGATTTAGCAGCTCATGAGGAACAGAAAAGGGAAGACGGCACCATCCTGACACGCTGCATCCTCGGGTCCCGCCGGTGATGGGGAAATGGGATGATTTCTGTGCTCCCACGGGGCTTTTGGGGCCAGGGCTTGTCTGTGAAGAGCCAGAAGGTTTGTACCTTGCTGAGCAAAACACGTTTCACCCAGTGATGGAAGCTCTCACCGGTCACAGTTACCCATGAGCTCATCTGGTTGGGAAAACAATTGCTCTCCATCCGAATAGCTACAGTCTCCTGCTGCCACGTCAGGTTCCTCCCCCGAAGGAAAGACGAAGACAAAATGCTTTTTCTCTAGCCAGAGAATACTCTCAGCTTGCTTTCGGTGGGGATAAGTGATGGTGAAGCAAGTGGAAGTAATTCTCGAGTGTCTTGAAGTTATTGACTTTGCAATGATGCTGTGATGATGATTATTTTTCAGTTAGGGATGAGAGAGTTGTGGTCTGAGCTGACTGCAGATCCATGTCTTCTAAGGGCCCGTTTGCCAGCCTGTCTTTAATCATTCCTGTCATTAGGGCTTTACTTGCTTTTCCCTTTTCCTTTTTTTTTTTTTTTTTTTTAATAGGAAATCTCCTCCCCGCCTTCAACTAAACTAAAATGACATTTAAAATTTAATTGGCAAATGCCTAATTAATTGCACAGATTAATACAGTGAGCTGGAGGAAGCTTTATGTACAGAAGACAACTTGGAATAATTTACGTTGGAGACTGTTGGTGTGAGTTTGTTGTTCAGGGTCTGTGATAAATCTCTAGCAGGAGAGAAGGGGGTGGGAGAGGTCTCTGGGAAGCACTGGAAGTTTCCAAAAGGGATCGGTGGATGGAGATGTGGCTTATCTGGTCTCTGCCTTGTGTCCCACCAGGTCCAAATCCAGAGGGACGAGGGCTAATGGGAAGGATGCTCCTGCTTTTGGGAATTGAGAGCCTCCGCTTCATGGGGTGGTCCAGCACTGGGCACATCCTGCATGCTGCCTCTCCAGCCCCTCGAGGAGCCGGTTTCTGGCCAGTCTCACGTGGCTTTCTGCTCCAGTGCCACATCCTCTGCTTGGACTTGCTGTATTGCGGTGTTCAGGTCAACTTCTCCTTAGGAGCATCCCTCTGGTGAAAGCAGAGCACATAAATGCAGCAGTGGTGGAGCAAACAGCATATTTATGGGTCATTGCAGCGAGAGCGCTTGGATGGAGACCCGTAATGTGCATCCTTCAGTGTCCTCCCTCTGGTCTGAGTCATCTCGGGGGGCTTCATCTAACCCGGTTCTTCTCACACCCCTTCTCTGGAGCCTCGGTGTCTCTGAGCATCAGACCAGGTGCCTGATGTGACACGTGTCCTTCATGTTCCTCTCTCCTGTTTTTGCCTGGAGAAGGAGGAGAGGGAAGCGGGGGAGGACCACTGACAGCCGCAGCGTCTCCTCTGGAGATGAACTGGAGGATGGTGTCTGAGTGTAAAACTCTCCAGAGAGGAGCGATGACAGCGTTTGGCTTCACGAGCAGGCTGGCTGTGGCTGTAGCGGTTTGGGAGCATGGTGGGGAGGAGATGTGTTCCTGAGCCATCAGGAGGTACTGGCCTCAGGTTGTCACTAACGGGCTTGTTGATGTGCAGAAATCAATCCCGGTTTGCGACAGGTCCCTGGGACAGGAATCGGTGTCTGGGCAGCCTGGGGAGGGATGATGCGAGGGTGGGGGTGCATTGCCATGGGGGTGCTGCTGGGTCCCCGCTGCTCCCAGGACCTCGCACAGCGCAGGGTGCGGCGGATGCTCCGGGGCCCCAAAATCAAAGGTACCGGCTGAGCCTTCAGGATTAATTCCTCCTTCTGTCACAGCTCCTTCCAGACAAGAGCACTGATGAGCCACAGCACGAAGGCCACCCCCTGTCCTCCTCTCCAAAGAGGTGACATTTGCAGCAGCCGCCTGGCTCAGGCTGTCCTATTATCCCTGCCCAAAGGTAAAGGAGCGCGCGGGCTGGGTACAAAAGGGCTCATCAGTGTCGGGAGGAGTGTTTGCTTCTCCGCCTGCGCCTGTTCAGAGACGTGAAGGTTTTGCAGAGGAGCGGAGGCTGGGGAGGAAGGTGCCTCCTCATGCCCAGAAGCACAGACCTGCTTTTTTGCTCCCTGCGATGTAGCTCGTGGGCTTGCAGGGGCAAACGCAGAACAGGAGCTGGTTGCCCAAGTGTGCTGGTGCCTTTGGAAGAAAACCTTCTCCCTGAGTGGTATAAAGGCACCAGATTTCAAATGGATGCCGGGGTTCAGCTGGGTGCTCGCCCCTGCAGCTCCCTGTTCCTGTCCTTCCTCCTGCCAGCCCCAAACCTCCCTGTCACCTTCAGCCACCATGAGGCCAGGCAGGACAGTGGCCTTTCTGGCCACCCCCTGCCACCCGGGTCCTCCCTGCACGTGGCTCGTGTTGCTTCTGTCCTGGGGCTGATGCGAAATCCTCCTGCTTCTCCCCCCAGCTCTGGGGCTCTGGCCATGCTTTTGTCCCCATCCTGCTGTTTTTCACCCCAAAGACATCCCCAGGCCAGCCCTACGGCTGCCGCTCTCCTCCCCCTCTGTGGCTGAGGGCAGCAGACGGAGCTTTTCGTGCATTGACTGTGCTGAGCAGAGCGGTGACTTCCCCCCCACCAGTGAAGGTTGTACAGCATCAAAAGGGACTTTGCAAGGAGATGGGGGTGGCAGCCAGCCAGGACCGTGGCTCTGGGCTTCAGCACGTCCTTTCCTTGGAGATGCTGTTGGAGGGGAGCGTGTGCGCGTGCAGAAGGCTCCCTGCAGTAATTAGCAACGATGGAGAACAACCTAAGCCAGGGCAGCAACCACTTCGGGCTGTGGTGGGCCCGTGGCTTGGGCTGGGACCGTGGTCATTGCATCTCCAGGGAGCGATGTCCCCATGCCTGGAGCCTGGTGGCCCTGGGGAACCTCCACACGCGGGGAGGAGGCTTCCTAACACCTGCAATTTAGGCAAAAAAGAAGGGTGAGCTGGCCCCGGTGTGGCAGTGGGGCTTGGCGAGCCCTGTGCCATCTCCAGGAGGGGAAATGTGTCGGGACCAAAATGTCTGGGGCCAAACCCAGCAGTGCCCAGACATGGGCAGCGTGGCTCTGCCACGTCCTGCCTTGTTCCCGCTGCCGTGGGGCGAGAAACGCCCTGTTCCCAGTGCAGGGTTTATATGTAACCCTTGTGTTGTCCAACTAGCATGTGGCAACTACCAAAAAAAAACCCCAAAAAGCCTGGGTCTGTTGATGGCCTCTTGCTTTGCTGCAGTTTAACCTCCATTTCCCACACCGGGTGGCATTGCCAGCATCTCTGCCACCCCGTGTCTGCACTGCCCTCACTCAAAGCCTTGCGTGGATTTGGCTTTCGGATGAGGCGGGCAGCCTGATTTCCAGCACTTTCCTTTTCTGATTGTCCCAATAAGTGATTTTTTTTGTTGCCTGTTGCAGAGCTTGCTGCTGATTTCCCGGGAGAGGAATGAAAGCTGGAGCACAAATACAGCATGGAAAATAACCGTCAGTGGGCACATTTGACCGCGCTGAGGATGGAGCCCGGTTTGAAGCCGCAGCAACGCGGCGATGTGCGTGTGCATCCAGATAGGGTAGGAGGAGAGAGAAACCCCTACGCTATTTTCACCAGATGTTTCCCCCTTTCCCCAGCCCTCCTTATTAATGGCTTTTAAGGCCAGGCGGAATCTTTTAGCCTGAGCTTTGGTATTACCCCGGCTGTAAAACTGCTTTCCCTGCATTCGTTATTAGCCCTCGTTATTTAGTGACTCACCAGCTGGCTGAGCATCCCTGTCAGTGGTGATTCCTTCCTTCACCTGACATTTGGGCAGCTGTGTCTTAACCAGCTGTTTAGAGACTTAACAGGTTCTGTGTTGATTTTTATATTGTTCCAGCTTCTTCATCAAAATGTCACCCGCAGCTGAATCAAACACCCTGTTGCGTTGGTAAACTCATTTTAGAATCTCATAAAAAGCTCAGGTTGGTTTAATGAAATCTGCTTTTCATAAATGTGTGCTGATTGGCACTAATTAAATTTCACTTCTTCATTAAGTGAGTCCTGTTTCAGCTCTGCCTTTGTTTTGCCCGGCTTCAATGTCAGACCAACGATTTGGAAGACGACATGGATTGTTTTAACATACAAGAAAATAAATATCACTGCTGTAATTTAAAGTAGCCTTTTAAAAAGGAAAAAAAAAATCTAGAAATAACTCCTTGGCCAGCTCTTTAAAACCTCTTTGATTCAATTGCTCCAGATCTTGCTGATTTTTAAAAAGTTTGGCATTAATAATCTCTATTTATTGGTTTATTTTAGTTTGTGTTGCAATACAAAATGTCTCATTGTACTGTGGCATGAATCCATCATCTAATTCTTCCTCTTCCATATTAAATAAACCCAATTTCTCTGCATTATTGTCAGCACTTCCACCCCATCTGTTGATTACAGGGCTGACACCTCTGCTTGGCTTTCTCCGTACCTAACCTGATCGGGCTCGACAGGGGGGACCATGGGTTTCTTCCCAGCGCTGCTTGCTCTCATCGCTTTTGCTCACTTTCTAATTTAGCTGCTAGCAGCTATCTAGTTCTATATATTGTATTTAAAAAAAAAAACAAAAACAAACTTTTAAAGCCTGATTATGCTTGCCTTCTGAGCAAGGCCTTTATGAATTTCTTTCTCTCCAGCTTTTTAAATAATTAAGTAAATGTCCGTAAGCAGTGTCCAATTCTCTCTTCATTAAATTCTTTCTCCTAGCTGACTGGGCTCACCACCGTCTGCAGCTTTTGTGTTATTAGTCCTTTCAAAGCAGAGAGAGGGGGGTGTGTATGAGACTTTGCCAGTTCAGATTTTACTGTGCTCAAATACAACTTGAAAAGCCGATGCGCAACCCAGCATCCTTTCAGACAGCTGCGGATAGGCTTCGAGTACCTGTCTGCTGCTTTATTTGCTTTGGGAGAGAGGAGAAACCCGAGCGGTTGTTAGCTTAACCTGGTCTTAAAATGTAAATGGTGCCTCTTTGCTGCTGGTTGTTTCTCTTTCTGCTTTCCTTGGTTTAAATCTGCTTTTTGGATCTATTTTGGTTTTCAGGGGCTGTTTTTGCCAGGAGCAGCCCTGGGGGAAGACGCCTGGGGCTCGCAGTGCTGGACCGAGGGCTGGACCTCGTGGTCCCTTTGGCCTTTTCGGGAAGCTGATGGCTGTGCAAATTTTGGGCGGGAGAAGAGCACAAGAACCCGACCTCATGTTCAGAGGTTTTGGGGGGCACCCGCAGCTGCATCCCCATCCCTGACCCCCCCCGTGGGCGACCTCCTGGGTGCAGGGTGCGAGCATGAGGGGGGTGTGAGCACCCGGGTGTGCAGGCACGGCAGGGGAGCTGCTGACAAACGCATCCTACAGAATCTGCCTCTGGCAAGTGTTTTTATGCCTCTAGATTATTCTCATGCGGTGCATTTGGAAAGCCATTAGTGGATCATTTTATGGGGGGGAAAAACCCATCTCCTTTGAGAGGACGTGTTACATTTCTTAAACTGCGCTGTGAGAGTTTTAAGTGCGCTTTTAAAGTGATTTGCTCTGAAATATGCACTTGGTTCGTTCCCCTCTTATTTTAATTTGCTTTTGGGATGGAAGAAGAAAGAAGAGGAGGAAGAAATGCCCTGCAGGGCAGTTTAGCTGGGAGAAAGGTGCATAGCCTCTGATGGTCCTTCAGGGTTTTAACATCCTTTAAATTTCTTTTTCCATCCTCTCACCCACCTCTGCTACAACCTTTAAGCCTCCATTTGATGGCTGTATGGCGTGAGAGGTGTCATGGCTCGCTGGGAGATGCGACTTCTGCTCCCTGGGGGCTGTCCCATTAGTTTGCAAAGAGCCAGTGCCTGACACGTGTCCCCAAAATAACACCGACACGGCCCGGTGGCAAAGGAGAGCCGTCCCCCATGACGTACAGTTCGAAGGGAGCTGACTCTATCCGGCATTAAGAGTTAAGGAATATTTTTTCCTTGTCCTCAGGTTGATGAGGCAATAAATAATCCCATCTGCTGTGTTCAGCTTCTTTGTGGGAGCCACTCGTCGATGGGTACTGGGAGGTAAGATGGGTGAGAGCACAGCCTGGAAAAAAAGAAAGGGAAAAAAGAAAGGGAAAAAAGAAAAATCAAACAGCAGAAGCACCCCGTTTTCTTTCCCCTCTTGCTTGTTGTCTCATCTTTCTTGATTCTGGAATATTTAGCAGCTTCTCCTCAAACATATTTTTGGACTCAGTAGGAATTAGGAAAAAAAAAAAGAGGAAAATCCCCAAGATCTCTCCTTCCACCACGTGTTTTAACTGGATGACGTGCAGCTCCAGTGGGTGCCTATTCTCGATTGATCAGCGAGTCAAGGACGAGCACTTTGCTGATCTCACCACCTGCCCGCGATGAATCCCACGGAGAGTGGGCTGGGAAGGGTTTTGTTGTGATGAGGTATCCAAAAGGATAAACGCTCAGAGCAATAGTGCCGAAAGCAAACACAGCGAGATGCTTTGCTGCACCGGGATTTATTTCTCTTTCGCCCACCTCTGAGCAGCCCCGGCCGGGCGAGGGCGGCACGAGGAGCATGTCCGTGTTGCTGTGTCCCTCTCCCTGTCCCAGCAGTGCAGGACCCTGGGAGCAGCCTGTTGAGCTCGGCTCTGTGCGCAGCAGCTTAGTCAGCTGTAGCTGCCGGCTGGGTGATGGGGATCCCCACCCAGCGGAGCGGTGCCTGCTCCAACAGCTTCATTTTGAAGCATAGCCCTGCCTGAGGGATGCTCTAGCAGACAAGTGGCCACTTGTCCTCTCTACCTCCCTGTCTTTAATCGGGACAGTGTTCAGCCCTGCCAGCCTGGAGCTGCGGCTCTCCCTCTTTGGGGGACACCGGGATGAAGTGCAGGGGTTTCTTCCAGGGGTTTCTCCCTTCCTAGGAGCACTGTCTGCCCTGGCAGGAGAGGAGCACCGGTGCCTGCCGAAGCTGTCTGCGGGAGGGATCGCTGCATCACCACGTCTTGATTTACTACAGCCCTGCTCCCGCTGCACTGCGGAGCAGATGGAGATGTTCGGTCCTTCTGTCTTCAGGGCTTTGCAGAATTCCTCAAACATGCTTTTTTTCTTTTGGGTCTTAAATCCTTTTGAACGGGGAAGCTTCAATGAATTTTAAATAAGCTCTTGAAGCTGTGCATTAAAACCTAATGAGCCAGAATATCAATTATGCTGATGTAAATGAGGAGTAGCTCCAGGGAAGTAAGTGGTGGCTTTGGGTTGATACTGGTGTCGAGAGATCAGGACCCAGCTGAGTGATGGGGGCAGAATTAAACCCGCTTTCTTCTTCTTCCAGTCATCAGGGTCATGGCTGCGCAGAGGGAGCCTTAAGAGTTAAAACCTGAAGGTGAAGGGAGTGAGTTGCTGGCAGGAGATGCAGGAGGGCTCTGGTCTCCTGGGCTGGGGAAGCCGAGGATGTCGTATGCTGAGCATCGTCCTGCTCTGGGGCACAGGCAGAGCCGATGTCTGCTCAGACCTTCGTTGCCCAGTCCTTGCTGGCACCTTCATGCTCTCTAACTTGTCTTGCTGCTTCATCTTTGGACGCCTCGGTCTGTGCCAGTCCCTCTAGCTAAGAAGAGTGGATCTGGCTGGATCTCTGTTCTGCAGCCTAGTGCACCAAAATCCTGATCTTCCCTGCAAAGTCCCCGTCTGCTCTGGCTTGTCCGCATCAACTCTGATTAGAAAAAAGGAGCCACCAATTTCCCTTGCAAGAATCCTGCCTCTTGCCAGCTTCGTGGAGGTTATTAATGTTATATTTTTCCTGGCCTATGCCCTCCATGTTGTTTTCATTTGAGCTTGACTTTTCTCTCTATTAAGTTTACTAGTGCTTGCTGTTTCCTTTTGTGTAGCAGTTAAACCCCCTAAATGCAAATGTAGGTGCAGGTTGGCCAAAAGCTACAACCAGCACCGTTGGCTCCAGCATTTGCAGGCTCTGCCCTGAGCACCACGGCAGACCTCTGGTTTGGGGGTTACCGGTCACCGTTTTAATGAATTTTTGACAGTTCTTGAAAGGAAACCTCTTTCTTTTATAAGCCAGCTTTGATAGCGCACAACTAAATCACTGGAAGACATTGAATTAGGGTGGCTGATGAGCTTGTGTTTAACCCCTTGGCTCAGCTCAGCCGACAGTGGGCAGGGCTGTGCTTGGCGGGTCTGGCAGCAGCCTGGGGCTGCCAAACATCACGGGATAGTGCCAAGATCATCTCTGGTTCAGCTGTGCTTCTCGGTCCTTCTTGGGTGCTGGATCCCTCTGGGATCTGTTCAGTCGGTGCAGGGTACGAAGCAGGAGTCATCACCTGGGCGTGAGGCTGATGCAAACTCTGTGTCCAGGGAAAGGAGTGATGTCTCAAAAACTGTCCTTGCTTTCTGCTGCTTTGATTTACAGAGCAGAGCATCTCTGTTATGGGAAAAACCCTTGGGAACAGCTCTGGCACTTCACAGCAGCACCTGCCCCGGGTGTCATCACGCTTTTGTTTTTCCGCTTACTAAGTGGACCAGACAAGCATCCTTCGGAGCTGTCCTCCAGGGAGATGTCCTGGCACGGTCCTGCCACCCTCTCCAGGGGACTCCCGGGATGGGGACCGTGTGTGTCAGCACCTTCAAGCCTTTCCCCCCAGGGTCTTGCTGCACCCGGAGTCTGCAGTGACGTGGGCTGCATCTCGCCCCATCTGTGGTGACATTTCTTCGGAAAGCCTAACACTGCGAGGAAGCCACCAAGACACATGGTGTGCATCGGCTGGGGAAAGCACTGCGGGAATGAGCAGAGAGATCAGATCCTGCAGAGAAAACCTGGGAGGAGGGGAGGTCTAACTACCCGGCATTAATCCCGAGGCTGACACACAACGTGCATCGGTGTTATAGAGGAACACGCTGTACGCAGGGAGGAGACAGGAGCTTTTATCGTCTCTGTGTAACCCTTTTTCTTTCACTCTCAAAGTGTGCAAGACTTCTCCTGGGGTGCCCAATTTGGCGAGCACAGGGCTGGGTTTTGACTTCGCACTGAGGCTCTCAGGACCCCAGAAAAATCCCCTTTTTTTGGTTGAAATCCACTGCTTATTGGCATTGAGCGGATGGTAAATTTGCACCACAGTTGTCTGCAGCTCAGTACGGGGGTTGGGAATACTCTTGAGGAAGGATGGTCCAAATGTGCTGGCAATGGGCTGGGCTCCAGGGCCGTGGTGGCGATGAAAAGCATTGCTGGGGGGTCCTGGGATGCTCTCTGGACAGTGGGATGCGGGGTGAGCCAGCACCGCTTGCCACGGCCTCGCTGGGTGCAGTCTCTGGCTCCAGCTTCACTCCTGCAAGCCAAACCGAGCAGGGATGAAGTGGTATCTGAGAAAGGACGAAGCGCGTCCATCTGGGATTCCCTGTGGTCTGCCAGGGCTGCGGTTGGTTAGCTGAACCATCAGTGTCTGCAGCCCCGGTGTGGCATTGCTATGGGATGCTTAACCATCTCGTGTGTCAGCCCCGGGCATCTGCAGAGCGTCTTTTCTGAGCCTGCTTTCCCCAAAAACACAGGCTTGTGTGACTGCTCTGCCGCTTTGTCCCTATCCTCCCGCACAATGTGAACTGTCGGGCCACTTGATAAAGCATTAAAGGTTTCAAAGGTAATTAAATTCTTACAAGTCGGTGCGTTTAAAGAGCAAGGCAGAGGAGAAACGCATTTGCCGGAGAGAAGTTGGCATAGGCGTTCAGCCTTTATTAGACACTAGAGAATCTACTAAGGACCCCCACCCAACCACCCCCTCCCGAAATGGCCTGGGGGGGGAAAGCCTGCGGTGCCATGTGGTCTCCGGGGGAATCCCAAGATTAGGAGTGCTAGGGGGGCCCTGATCTGCAGGGAAGCGCTCCTGGAGCTGTTCCATGGGGTCTGCATGGGGCAAACCCAGCTGGGAGGGAGGAAAGAAAATCAAAATGTGCCTTTATGCCATGTTGGGGGAAACCGAAGCCAACTGGTGCTGTAATGAGGAACAAACGGAGGCAGGAGAAGCGGGATGTGGGTGGGAGAGGGTCGGCGTGCAACTTGGGTGTTATAAAATTGCCGTTTCCAAAACAGCCCCAACTTTTGTATTTGTTAATTTAGTGGCCAACTCTGCAGTAGATAAATCCAGGGCAGGTTTGTAAATGCTGCATTGCTGGCAGCCAAAACACAAATACAACCTGAACGGCTGCCAAACAGTAAAAAGCAGGAAAAAAAGCTCTGTGTCAGTATTTACAGCCCTAGAAAAGAAAAGGCCACCACAGCCTGCTCGGGTGGGCTGGGAAGGGGCTGGCCCAGCCACAGACTTTCCTCCCCGGGGGCAGATATTGGGAGGAGAGGAAGAGAAGCTGCAGCACCGGGGGGTTCCTGGAAGGGGATCTGGGTGTTTCTCGGGGCTCTGTGATGCTGCAGGCTCAGAGAAAGCCACGTTTGGGAAAGTGGATGGGTGCAAAAATGTGTAAAAATCTATTTGCAGTTGCAGGTTTGGTGATTCGCATCCTCGCTGGAGCACTGCTGCTGCCCGGCCGGCCGTGGGCATCCCGCTCGGCCATTGCCACCGCTTCTGCCCAACTTCGGCAGCCCTTGAAGCCACCCAGAGCCCAATTTTTCTTGTGGTCAGGGCTGGTTGTGCTGCTCATTGCTCCAGCTGCCTGGCGTTTCCTATGATAGGACCTCGGTTTGCCACTTTTTTGCCAAAAATATTGAGACTGAAATTGTAGAGCTCTTTCCAAGAATCAAGGGAAAGCGGAAGGCAAGCTCTCACCTTGCAGGTCATCAACAGGCAGGAGTCGTCAGCGCCAGCCCCTGCCTTTCGTTCCCCTTCTGCAGAAATGGGAAAATGAGCTCGTGTTTAATTAATGCCACGCATCGCGAAATATCACTGCTTGTCTGTGCAAAGCTCCCTGCTCGCAGCTGGGTACACACCAAAAAACTGTATTGCTGCCGCCGCAGCGGTTCTTTGCCCACGGTCATGCACTATTTCCCTTTTTTCCTTCTTGTTTCCTTCTTGGTTTCTTTTTTCCTTCTTTCTTCCTTCTTTCTTTTCTTTTATTCTTCTTTCTTTTTCTTTCCTTTCATTTTTTTCCAGCAGGTAGGTTTTACACTCCTTGAGCGGCTGCTGTCTCGCTGGAGCAGGACCTGCCCGGTCCCTCCCATCCATCTCCAACAGCTCAGGTGACCCCACGGGTTCCTCGTGCCTGAGTCAATGTCCGAGGATGGGCCGGGGAGGACCTTCCAGCTGGCAGCAGGACAGGATTTCTCCACCTGCCCCATAGGGAGAGCTCCCCTGGCCCATTTCATACACGTGTCCCAAGTCAGAGAAACCAAAGGACACGAAGAAATCTAGCAAAAAGCAGAGGGCTGGGGCTGACTTCCAGTTCTGGGCATGTGCTGTCTTCTGGATTCACACCTCGACCTGTTGGGATGCGTAAGGAGCTGTTTGTCCTGCAGCACAAGACTTGACACTGGCTGATGGGTGTCCTGCACGTCGAATTTATTTCACTGCAAAGGCACATAATGATGCAGATAAAAGTTATTGATCCGGCAGTGCTGGCAGCAGCCACCAAGCGCAGCCCCGCCGCTCGGTCCTGCCTGTCCCTGGTGCCACCCTGGGGTGCTGGGACACGGTGATGGGAAGCGGCGCAGGGTGCTGCGAGGGCGCACGGCCCCGCTGAGCCTGCAGGAGAGGACAAGGAAAAGCGATGCCGCCGAAGCAAAGGTTGAATTCACCAAAACACCCAGATCTGATCCTCTGAATTGCAAATCACAGCCAGGTTTTGCATGGAAATTCAGGTCAGGTTTTGCAGGTGGATTTGTGACACAGCCCTGCAGACGCAGGCTGTCGCAGGGGGTGTCCAGGGGGATAAGCTCATCCTGGGTTATTTTAAGGTCTTCTTTCCTGCTGTCTTAAGAGGAAGCGGCTCTGGGACAGGCTGGTTCTGTTTGTGTGTGGCCTCTGCCCGAGGGTTGCTGTCTGGATGCTGACGTGGTGCTGTGCTGGAGCTGTGAGCCCGGCGGCACGGTGGCACGTGCCACTGCGATGCGGTGACAGTCACCCTCCCTACCCTGACCTGGACTTCGGGGCAGCCAGGCACGGGCGCAGGACCTGGCACCGGGGATGCTTTGGCCAAAGCCCTGAGGGTCTGGCGGACGTCTGTGTCCCCAGCTGGGTCACCTCCTGCCCGCGGCTGGGGATGTGCCAGAGCTGGAGGGGGATGTGGAGAGAGATTTAGGCCACCCATCAGGATGCACCGTCCGCCACATGTCGGAGCTGTGGCTGAGGTGTCCCTGAGATGTCATTGGGATGCCAGGGCTGCAGCACGGCCACAGATTTATTGCTTTTGGCTGAAGACAGATTAAGGAGGACATGTAACTCCCTTTGCTTCCTAAGTGGGGAACAGGCCGCTCAGCTCTTGCTCTGGTGATCTCAGGTAAGAGGTGGCTGCATCCAGCTGTAACCAGGAATCCTGCTCTTTCTTCTGCAAATGCTTTCATACTAGCTGTGAGGCCAAGCAGAGGAGAGGAGGGGGCTGCAGGGCAGCGGGACGTGGCCAGCAGTGGCCGTGCAGACCACAGCCGTGTGAACGGGGAGCTCAGGAAATAACTAACCAGCAAAGTCCATTCAATGGACGACTTCACACATGCAGGCACATCTGAGCAGTCTTGGAAACTGGGTCACTTTACTCTGTTCCTGGACGAAAAATTATGTTTAACAAATATTTCTGAGATCAGTGGCTGGGAGCAGAGTTTGGAGTGGTCAGAGGCAGCTCCTGGCCACCACCCACGGGAGCTGCGGCTGCAGATTTGGACAGGACATCTTTCAGGTGGGCTTTGCAGAAGGATGGGACAGATGATGGAGCATGTTGCAATGTGCACATTTGCCTCTTCTAATTTAGTGAGAGGCCAGTCCTGACTGTCACTTCTCCAGTGGCAGCATGGGGAGGCACCTCGGAAATCCCTCCTGGCTGTGGTGGTGCTGCCAGGGGTGGTCTGGGCATGGGGACCAGGGCAGGGGGCTGGCCTGGGGGCTGCCCCACAGCTGCATCCAGCTCCCCTGCACCGGTTCCTGAGCTCTCAGCAGTGCCGGTGTTCCCAGCCAGCAGAGATGCCTTCTCCATCCTGCTCCATGCAAGCCTGGGTGGCATCTTGCTGTGCTCAATGCTGACTTTCTGTAAGGAGAAAATAATCGGGATGGAGGTAGCTAGTTTTTGTTGCAACAAGGCCAATCCATGTCATCCTTTCACTGGTGCCAACCTTTGGTGCTGTTGGCACTGAGGAGCTCGCTGGAAGCGCTGCGTGCTAAACCCTGGGCAACTGCTGCTCACGGCTGAATTTCTTCCGTCCTGCTGTATCTCCCACCTCCCAAGCAAGGATGCAGAGATGGGTCAGCTTCTCACCTGGAAGCACCGGCTCATGAATCTCTGCTGGCCTCCATGGACATGCAGAAATTTACAGCCGCATGGCTCTGGGCTGTCACTCCTAATCCATCAGCTGGCGCGGTGCTGGCACTAACACGGTGCCTTCTCCCGGTGCTGCCGGCTGCTCAGGGGACCTTGCGCTGCCTCCAGCCAAATCTCCATGGCTGGGTGCAGGCTGTGGCTATTGCAGTCATTTGCTCTTCATTAGTTATCTCTTGATCCAAATAGAATGTGTTTATTGTATCTGATAATTTCCCAATGCAATAGTTGGAGGGGAGCATCTGTCTCTGACCTTGGCTGTGCCTGCTGAAGCAAAGATCGAATTCACCAAAACACCCAGATCTGATACTCTGGGAAAGAACTGCAAATTGCGGTCAGGTTTTGCATGGAAATTCAGGTTAGTGTTTGCAGGTGCATTTGTGGTCTCGTTGGAGCATGGAGCGGGAAGGTGCTGCCCATGACCCTGAGGCCGATGGCCAGCCCAGCACTGGTGGCATCATGCCGGAGCATCCTTTGGGGAGCAGGACTGAATGACATCTGTCAAACCAAGCGTTGAGCTCAAGCTGTCTGTGTCCTGCCTTAACCCTCTTGCCTGCAATCATCCCTGCTGCCAGGGAGCCGGGAAAATCTGCGTTTGCAGCGTTATAGCAGGAGCAGCCACTCGGCTGAGAAGATGCTGCCCAAAGTCAGGGCAAAGCCTGGAAATGCGCACACAGGAGGTGGTTCTTGGGCAGCGATGCAAAAATTAATCACTTGCTGTTGTGTCCGGGCGGGACATTGGCCGTGTGTGTCTGTCCGTCTGGTGAACGCCCAGCAATACATTTTAGTATGTGGCTTCCACGCTGCGCCCCTTTCTTGGGTCACAAGTCCAGTAACAGCATTTTATCTTCAGTAGGAAACCTCAGAGCTATAGATCTCAACTAACTGACTGCAGTTTGCCCAGCGATGGGTAACTTGGATTTATTGGTCTGATCTGGGTGACTTTCTCTGACCTTCTGCACGTTTCTCCTGGAAGAGGAATCGTACAAGTGCCGTCCTGTGAGGATGCTCAGGTTGAACCTGGGGTTTTTCACCAGGGCCTTCTTTATCCAGGTTAAGAGAATCGAGCGTGAATACACGTTAACTACTAGGGAGTGTTTCTCAGCCTGCTGTTTTCCCCAAGTGTTTGTTTATTCAAGAATATCAAAGCCCTCAGCGGTTGTTTTTCCTTTAAGCAGCAGCAATAAGACTCCACAGCACTAAAGATCAAAGCAACTAGTTCTGGCATATCTCAAAAATTCTTCTCTCCCTTCCCTGGGGATGAGATGCAGGTGTTGGTGAGAATATTCATGCAGCGATACCCCAGGTTTAACCCTTCCCAGGTGCTGGGAGATTTGCAGAGGCTCCAGCTTGCTCCGTGGCCGGCTGCGAGGAGCTCCTTGTCCTTGCTGAGCGAGTGGAGCATCTCGGCAGGCTGCTCTTAGCACGGATTGCTGCCTGGTTTGTGCATGGGATGAGGGATGTCTGCTGGGTTTCTTCCCAAAGCAGGGCACGCTGGTAGCGAGGGCAGCTGTAAATACACCACCCGCATGCCCTGGGAGCTCCAGCCAGCCGGTTTTCAGCTCCCAAGTTAAAGCCTTGCACTTCAGGCTGAGCAACCTTTCTGCTTGCAACCCCGTCTCCGTGTCGCGTGAGAAACTCAGCTGCTGCTGCTTTAATTTTTCAAAGCAAATCGTTACCCTCAAGGCAGTGGCCTGAGCAGCGATCGATACCCTGCAGGCTTTGCTGGGAAATAAAACAAGCTGGAAACCAGCCCTTTGTATAAGATGGTTGCTGGTGGCTTTGGGCTGAGCACGTCCCGTGGGTGCAAGGGGATGCTGAGCTGGTGCTCCCCGGGGACACAAATCGCAGCCCCTGGACCCTCTGCCTACCCCAGGGCTCCCCATCCAAGCTGGGATTGGTCCTGGCAAATTGCTCCGTGCTGCGAAGACTTGACAGCAAAATCCCTTTGCAGCGGTGTCTCGCTCACGCTGTCATTTGGGTAGGGCTTGACGACAGTATTGATTTCTAAGCTTGTTAAACAAGCTGCACTTGCTGGAAAAAGTCCCCTCCCGCTCGGTCCCCGTGTGGATATAACGCATGCTGATTTAACCTCTTAGTCACCATGTGAAGAATAGAGATTTTGGGGCGTTCAGACTTGTCAAGACTTTTGATGTGGATTCGTAGGCACATACGGCATAGAGACAGGTCCCCACCAAACCTGCTGTCCTACAGCCCTGCACAGCCACGTCCCCAGGGCCCGCGCTGGGAAGGGACCTCAGCCCCCAGCGCAGGAAAAGGAGCATTCTAAAAAATCAAAGGGAAGAGAAATAATAACAAATGATCCCAGGAGGGTGCCCTGCCAGGGAGTCCTTGAAGGGGAAACAACCAGCGGTCATGGTCACCACCACTTGAAAAGGCCAAGTAATTATTTATGCCGTCGGCCCGGCTTGGGGACAGCCGTGGCGTCTCCGGTGTCTTGGTGAGAAGTGCCACGGTGAACCGGCGCTGCCGTCCCCGCCACCTGAGCAGCCTTTCTGCTTCCCAGCTGCGGGTCTGTGTGCGATTCCCTGGCTGGGGAGGGATGGGGGAGCTGCCAGCTGAACTCTGCCTGTGTTTTTTGGCAGAACGGGAAGATATTCTTGGAGTTGGGCTGGGGAGCGAGCGGACACCTGCATGCTGCTGGGCTCGGCTTTTCTTTCCTGGTATAAAATTTCCATTTGGAAGCTGCTGGGGAATGAGATAAGAGCGGTGTGATGCTTCTCTGCTTCAAAGCGGAGCAGCCCACCTCTCCACAGGAGAGTGTTTCCAGGTTTCTGTGCCTGGTTGGGAATGTGGCCGCCTGCCTGGACATTGCTATTTGCTGTGAGTTAATTATTGCAAATCGAACAAAAATCCTTGCTGGAGGCTGCACCCCCCAGGCTGAGCTGGGGGCTGGTATCCATTATCTCCTTATACAAAGTCTGGCACGGGGCGGTTATCCTTGGTCACCGACTGGGGCATGGAGGTGAGACCCAGTGCCACGGGGATGGGCTGGGCACCGGGTCCCTGTTGGTCCCTGTTGGTCCCTGTTTGGGCTCCCCGACCCGCCTTGGTGATGTCCCCATGCATGGGCACATCTTGCTGCACCCACCCCACTGCCGTTGGAGTTGCTTATTTTGGGGGTGCAGCGTTGCCTCCCCCAGCCCACCCCGTGCATTTCTGCAGGTGCCCGGAGGAGCGAGTACGGGGCGTGCACAGACCCCGGGTTTGCAGCCACCCTCTCGCACCCCTTCCCCTTTGGCTGGCGGCTGCGACAGCCCAGGCATCTCAGCCTACGGCCGTGGGAAATGGGAAGTGGAGAGACTCTATTTTAATACACCGCTGTGGGTTGGTGACCTAGAAAAGCAGCTCGGAGAGCAAGAGTGTGAAGTCCAACCTCCCCCGCTGCAAGCGTGGCTGCCGTGCCGCCGAGCACAGGGTGACCTATATAAAGCGATGGAAGAGATGTTGGGGGGTGCCGGTCCTGTAGCTCCGGGGCTGTGGCTCAGGACCCTTCCGTGGGCACCCCATGCCCCCGAGCACCATTGCCCTGGGCTTCAGAGGGGATGGGAGATGGATAAATGAATAGAACACCTCGTTTGGTGAGGATGAGGCGTAGCCGGGTGCGCAGGGATGCAGCGGGTGGGATGCAGGCAGGTCCCTCCGACGGCCGCGGGATGGAGCAGGTCCGTCCCGGCGCTGGAGGGTGTTACCAGAAGCGACAACTCTTGTTGTCAAATATATATTGGCAATGCTGTAGTACAGCCAATTCTCCGTGTTCATGGGTTGAAGGGGAGATAAAGCTCCTTCCTCCCCTCTTTTTAATGCACCCTATCAGAAATAATTTCAATGATTTAAAGCTTACAGGTACGTGCTTTTTGCAATCTCTAAAATGAAATGAAGCCCAGTTATTCTCAGCCGAAACCAGTAAGTTTCTGAAATGCTGTGTTCAGCTGAGTGGAAGACATGCCAATTAATTAAATCAGTAAATAAGTTATACTAATCCCATTAACAAAAGAGGAGCTGGAGATTAAATCTTTTATGGCACTTACTGAAAAATTAATGCAGGCAGTCTTTTAGGAAATATATTCTTCCCCTCACCTCGCCAAGGATAATAGTGCAGTTATATAGGACAGAACGTTATCAGAAATGAAAAATGAATGTAAAACTAGCACATATCTTATTAAAAGAGTGTAATGAGCTGCCTACATGATTGAGCTGGGCCTGCTGAGCTTGGGGCTGTGCAGCGCTGCTGGGACCATGGGCTGAGACCCCTGGCTGGGCTGGGGGTCCGGGTCCTGCCCATGCCACAGCAGGGGCTGCGGGGAGGGGAGCTGGGGGTGCCGGCGAGGGATTCGGGGTCCCCATGGGTTTCCTCGGGACTTGGTGGCCCCGGGGTGAGGGGGTAAGTAGGCTGGGGAGGGGGATTTTCCCCTGGGGTTGCCAGCACCTGGGATGGGTGGGAGTTGGGGGGGATGCTGAAGTCCTCTCGCTGCAGATGCTTTCCTGCATCTCCGGCAGGGACAGTACCGGGATGGGGCTGGTGAGGGCTGACACGCTGCGGAGAGGCACAGGAGATGGTTAAAAATGTCCTGGCCCCCTCACAAGGTGCTTTTCCTCCTCTGTTTCTCCAGCCACTGCTTCTGCAGAAGAGAAAATCCGCTGTTACCAGCTCTCGGAGGAGCTGAGTGTCCGTGTGACACCCCAGCACCCAAATCAAGTGACAAGGGGGAAAATTTGGTTTCCTTTTTAATTTCTTTTTATTATTATTATGGCAATTTAATAGAGGGAATTAATGGAGGATGTCTCCTCTGACTTGTGCCTTGCTCGTTATTTTCTGAGTCAGCAGGAGGTTGGGCTAGAGGGGGATGAGGTGTTAATTAAATTGCGTGGATCCGGCTGCATCCCGCACAGGTCCTGGGGGAGAGTCAGAGGGATGATTTTCTCCCACTCTGGCCTAAATCTTGGCTTGGCGTTTTGTCCTCTTGAAGAAGTAGGTGCAAATTCTCTGGTCCCCAAAGCGCCGGGCACAACCTCCGTGGTTTCAGCTGCCAGGGTCCACCCTGCCGCTCAGAGAACTCGGGCCAGTGCCCGTCACCCCCTTCTCCATCCTCCTCTCCCTCTTTTCTCCCCCACCTCTTCCTCCAAAGCACAATTTAATGGAGAAGAGCCGCGCTGGCTGCGCTGGGCACCTGGTTATGGATTTTGAGTGTCGGGAGGTGAGTCCTTTCCCATCTCTCTTGAATGTCAAATAACTAAGTCAGCACTAAAGCACTTGGGTTTAGTGCAGAGGAGAGGGTGTGCTAAGGTGGTCGGCGGTGAGTTACGATGCAGCCGGCATGTGTTTCTTGCTCTCACGTCCCGGGGAGCTCCTGGGGGCATCCATTGGGATCTGTGGCCAGGCGGGCTTGGGGAGGAGCAGCTTGGCTTTTAGTGACTTACAGAAGCGAAAAATGCTCTCTTGGGCACCCGAGCTGCCATCAGTCAGTTTAATTTAGCTCATGCAACCATGCTTGGAACTGCGACTGTGAGAGGAGGGCTTGATGTGCTCCTGGTTTATTTTTCCCGGTATTGGAGTCAGTGACAGCAGCTGTTATTCAGCCCTGAGCTTTCATGTGCTTGAGCTCTGAGAGTTTATAGATTTCCACTGGAACGCTTTTAATCCTAATTAAGAACACTGAAGAAAAATGTTTTATAAAGCTCATATTCCTTTTGCCATGGGACTGCCCAACTCTGCAGACTTTGGAGAGATAACCCCGGCCTGGCGCTGGCTGACTGCTCCCTGTCTCCTGTCCAGCACTTCAATTAGATGCGACTAATTGGGCTGTAAAACAAGGGGAGAGGTTTTCTCCTGGAGCATCCGAGCAGGATGCAAGGATGGCAAGAGCTGAGTCAGCACTATGGCACGTGCCATGCTTTTCATGATTTAATTTGCCATTGCGGCCGGGTTTTCAGCACCCTGCCATCAGGCTGTGCTGCTGTGGCCATGCTGTCCTGGGGGAAAGCGCTCCGTCCCCGGCTCCATCCCCGGCTCCATCCCCAGCACCGGCTGCAGCTGAGGGCGGGAGATGGCTAGAGGTGAAGCAGAGCCTGGCCCTGCTGCCTCCGGATCTGGTGCTGATTTGATGCCTGGGGCTGTCTGTAGCCATAACCCGGGTTTTATTCCTTGATTATTCCCATTGAAATCAGCGGGGCTGCCGATGGTAATAAACCCAAGACCGTAGGTACCGCAGGGTGCTCGCTCTGTGCAGCGATGCCCCGGGTGCATCCAGCCTGAGCTTGTCCAACGTCGAGCAGGGAAACGCCGCTCTGCTCTAACAACCGCCGGGAGGTTTGCCGCCACGCATGAACTTGAGCGTGCGGACAGGAGCTGCCGGTGCGCGGTGCCGCAGCCGAGCGCCGCAGACGGACTCCATCTCAGCCTCCGGGCAGGATGGCTCTGGGGTTGAACGGAGCATTTTGCTGCGTGCTGAGTGGGATCACAAGGGGAAATATAACAAATCCTTGAGAATTAGAGGGCTTGCAGACATAAAAATAAACCTGAGAGGAAATAAATAAATAAAACTCCCATGCTTTGATCTGCTGCAGGAGATGCCAGACTGCAAAAATGTATTTATAATTCAACAAAAGTCAAACCGGCTCTTTTATTTTTAGAAGATGGGCTAAAAAAGGGGAGTGAAAGTGCCAGGTATTCAGAAGACAGAATTGCGGGTGTTGCTTTTTTCCTTTCTAGAAAGCGGGTTTTAGATCTGATTTTCCAATTCCTGCACATGCTGCTGCTTTTTGTGAATCTCCAAGGAAAGTGTCAAGACATATCAACTTGAAAGTACTGTGCTCGTCTCTCCAACCACTTTGCATAAGCGAGGCATTCTTTCACTGAATAAAAATACATAGTTGAGCCTGGAAGAGAAGATGAACATCAAGCATCTAGATGAATGCCAGTCAAGATTCAACCTTGAGTGGTGGAATACTTTCCTTGCTGAAGGCAGGAACATGTTCCATCCTTCAAGGATTTCTGTCTCTTCAGGGATTTCTTTTTCAATCCAAAAAAAGTAGGATTTTCTTGAAAGACTTGCTTGCAACTAGTTAAAAATCTTTTATATAGAAGTGGTGAAATCCAGGTACAGGAATGAGAAACTTTCCGACTCAGGCATCACATCCTTGGCCGTGGCTGAGCGTTGCTCAAAGCCTGTTGGTCTCCTCCTGCTCGCAGAGGCAGCCCAGAGCCACGTCTCCCCCCCTCGGCTTCATCTCACAGCATCCTTTTATCAAACTTCTTCATTAACTTTCCCTCCTCGGCTGCTCGTGCCGAGGTTTGAGGCCAGCACTGCTTTCCATCCCCTCCTGCCAGCAGATGATCTGTCCACCTCGCTTAACCTGGCGAGAGATGATGCAGGAGCAACTGGCAGGAGATCTTCTGGAAAGTCATGAAAGCCTGAGGGTGTTATGGTTCCCTGCTGGAATATCAAGAGTGGATAAGACGGGGCTGCTAGAGTGATGAACTTGGCACGAAAGCACATTTGTGAGCTGGGCTCCAGCCCAGCCCAGCTCTAGATCGCTCCTGGCTGTGAGCTGAGTCCCCCACGCTCTGCACGGTCCCTGTCGCCGGGGGAGGGAGGTCAGAGCTCTGCGGCCAGGCAGTGGGCTCAGGCTGCTGCCCCTTTTGGTTTATAAAGCCATGAGTGCCTCAGCTCGGGAATGGGGTTCCCTCTGTGCTCTAAATCACCCACTTTCCTTGTTCCCTGCAGTAACTGTCCCTGCAGGCAGGATCAGCACTCTCCCGAAGGTTCGAGCCGTGCTAAAGTCACCGTAGAGTTTGGCCAGAAGCAGCATTGCCCACTTGTGCGTGGGGCTCAGGTTGGTCTTCAGGATTAATCTGGGCAATGGCTACCAGGTTGTGGGAACCCTGTGCTGCTTAAACTCGAGTGCAGGAGCTGAAACCCCAGTGATGGGGAGCCCGGCCAGGCAGGCAGCTCCCACAGTTTGTGGCCGATGCGGCAGGCGGTGCGTGGGGAAGGCGCCTGCCCCACTTCGGGCCCCCACGCACGAGTGGGGAGATGCTGGCGCAGGCAGCTGGGGGGGCTGCGGGCAGGGCTGGGGGAGCTGCCCAAAGCCCGGTCTCTCCCGGGGGGCGTGTGTGCAAAAATCTGCTGTGTCCGCCAAGGATGGGGAGGGCTGGTGAGGGGATGGGATAGGGGAGAGGGTGGGCAGAGAGGGGTGCCGCTGCCTCTAACCCCCCGCCCCGCCTCGCAAAGGGGCTGCGCCCCGGGGCGGGGGCGGCTCCCCGGGGCGGGCAGCGGAGCGGGGCCGGTCCCGGCCGTGTCCCCTCCCCGCACCGCCCCCGCGCCGCTCCGCAGTGCTGCCGGCGGAGCCGCGCTGCGCCGAGCCCAGCCCAGCCCAGCCGAGCCCAGCCCAGCCGAGCCGAGCCCAGCCCAGCGCGGGGGGAGAGGGCTGCGGCCCCCGGCCCGGCGGGACCCCGGCCCAGGTAAGGGGGTGTCGGGGCTCCCCGCGGCGCTGGAGCCGGGGGTGGGTGCGGGGACAGCGGCAGCCGGAGGGAGGGGGGGGTCTCGCCGCTCCTCTGGAGCCCCGGGGCGGGCAGGGGGGAGCGGGGATGGCGCTGGGGGGGGGTCCCCGCTGCGGAAGGGCAGGGGTCGGGGCTGCAGATCCGGGGATGCTCGGCCAAAGGCAAAATCGCCTCGCAACCCTGCTCGCCTGCCCGCGGGGAGCAGCCGGCCGGGGAAAGTTGCAGCGTCCCGGAGCTGTGCGGGCGGTGGGTGACCTTCCCCCGGCCGCGGCTGCCGTGGGAGGCCGGGGGCAGCGGCCGGAGCTGGCACCCGGTCCGTGTGCGGGGCTGGCATCGCCCCTTCGGCGCCTTGCCGCAGGTGGAGGCTTGCTCTGCTCGTTTCTTTTGGACTTCGCCGTGTGCGGGCAACTTTGGAGCACGTTGGGCATTTGGGGGTTTCTAAGCCCCTGAAATTGTCCCTTGACCCTTTTCCCGGAGCGTGAGCAGCCAGAGCTGCGATGGCAGCGGGCGCTGAGCCCCAGCCCCGGGCGCCTGGCAGCCGTGGGATGCAGAGCCCATCCTGTCCCCGGAGCAGGGAGCGTGCTGCGACGGTGCTTTGGGTTTTTTGCTCCCTGTTAGGGCTCTGAAAGGGCATCGCTGCCCAGCTCAGGGCTGGCTCAAGGGCTTTGGCAGGTGCCTTCTCTGCTCCTTTCCCAGGACAGGCAAAAGTGTTGCAAACGGCATTAAAAGCTATTTGGAGTCGTAGCCTGAGACCTTCTGGGGGCAAAACAGCACCACGGAAAATAGGCTGAGGCTGCTAATGCTGCTGTTCCTAGGGACAGATTGGTTCAGAGGGGACCGGATTATCTTTCTCGCTGGTGTCTTTCTATTAATTCTGGTTTCAGGTAAAAACTGGAGCAGCAATTTAGCTTTGAGCAATTAACATTTCTTCATTTCACCGCTAAAAAGCTCCGAGTAAGGTGGCTGCCCTGAACATGGCTCTGCTTTCGGCTCGGTCCATGCTGTACTGTTCCTGGGATCTAAAAAGTGCGTGTGGATCAGCCCGATCCCCCCCTTCTTGGGAGGCTGCAATAAAAGAAAGATAATACAGGGCTTCAAAACACGGACAGTTGGCTCCAGGGATGCAAAGATTATAACAGATGAACCATTTGCTTTAATTACTGGTATCAAAAGCCCAGGCTGCAGCTTAGCCTGAAAATAAATATTGTTAATGTTGTGATACTGGGCTTTATTTGATGATGCATCATTCATCTGGTAGGGATTTAGCGAGCTGCTCGGTTTTGCTGTAGGGGCTGACTAAGGAGATCTGTGTTCAGCCCTTCCGTGGGGATCAGCCTGGGGTAGGTGGGGCTGAGCCCCACGTGCTGAATTGGGGGTTGCTGTGGCATCCCGTGGGCACTTTGCTGGGCATCCCCCAGGAGAGTAGTGCTGGGTGGGCGATGCTTGTCCGCAGCAGCCCCGCAGCCGGGCGAGCGCCAGCCGCCTCCGGCAGCGCTGCGCCGGCTCCGTGCCATGCGGTGGGAGCTCTTTGCCATCACCTGTGTGTGTGGTCTGTGGGATGGGCTTCCAGCAAAGCCCCCCTGCATCAGGCCCACCAACCCCCTGAGGAGCAACCCACCTGGGTGCAAATACCGTCCCCTGCTTGGCACTGGCTCCAGCCTGCTCTTTTACTTTCTCCTCCTTCACAGTCTTGCTTTTACGCTGCCCCAGCTCCCAAGGAGAGCCGAGAAGCACGCTGAATGTGGAAAAGGCACGTTTTATTTATGGAAGCACCCTTTGCAGCGAGGGTGAAACCTAGGAGCCCATTGCAGGACTCTGCTGCGCATCTGTGGCCGCGTGGGTACGTGCATGCTGGTGTTAAATGTTCCCCGGTATTGGAAATACCTCCCCTGGCAAGGGGAGGAAAACTGCTGAGGAAGGGTGAGGGGACTCACAGCTCCGGAGTCTCTTTTTGTGCTTAAGTTTTGAGGGACTTTTTCTGGGACCTGAAAACGAGATGGTCTTCTGTGCCTGCTGCAGGTCCTGGGGGCTGTGCTGGCAGTGGAGACCCCCTGCCTGCTCGCCAGTTCTGCTGATGGCCCTGGCCTGGTGCCCTCCTCCTACCCACAGACAGGTGACGGTGTCACTGCAGTCATTGCCAATTAGTGACAATAGGTGATGATTTGCTCCAGGTGGTCCCAGCCGAGCACTCAAGGTCTGGGTGGGGAGGAGAGCTCTGCTCCCCAAGGCAGTGCCCCCAGGGCCAGCCTGATTAATTCCTCCATTCTCCTTGAAGCTGGAGACTGGGGAGTGGCTGGGGCTAACGAGCATGATGGTTTATAACGTTCATGTGTTGGAAGAAGCCATGGCTCCGTCCCTGTTGGTACCTGCGTGGGTCTGAGCAGCATTGCTCTCCTCCAGCCCTGGGAGGTGGGTATGGACTCTCCCCTTTGGGCCCAGTGCATCGGTGATGGGGGGCAGGCCCAGCTGTGTGAAACCAGATGCTTAACGAGGGTGTGTGGGGAGAGAAAGGAGCTGGATTTAGTGACTGGGGAAGTTGGGAGCCCGGCATCTCCCAGGGTGGTGTGGATGCCGAGCCGGGTGGCCACGTGCTTGTCTCTGCTGGTGGCTGGGCTTCCCGTGGCTCTTGGGGAGGGTCGGGCTGTGGTGCCGGGGGGACCCCTTCTGCAGAGGCGTGTTGTGGGGTGCCTGGCTCCGCATGGCTCTTCTGGCCCTCGCTGAGCATCCCTGCTGCCCCCGAGGCAGGCAGGTTTGCAGCTGTGAGCATCCTTCGCCCAGGGACGTGGTCCGGGGATGGGGCATGCACCCACCCCTGGCTATCGCTGCTGTGGCGCAGCGCGATGCTGTGGTCCTCAACCACCGCTGGAGCATCTTGTGGGGACTGTCACTGCCTTCGGGAAACAGCCCCCGGCAGCGAGCAGGACCTGCCACTTCCGAGCACGCTTTGCATCGCCGGACTCACGGGTGCTTCCCAGCCTTCTCACATCGCTGAACTTCCTTCAGCTGCTGCTGCCGTCGTTGTATGGGGGTCCCTGCACCGGCACCCCTGATGCGGCCAGTTCATCCTGGTGGCTTCAGCCGCATGCCCTGTCCCTGGCAGTGCCCAAATCGAGGGCGGCGTGCCGGATCGGTGCAGCGATCTGTTGCTAAGCAGCCTTTGGAGCAGCTCTGCCGCGGTGAGAGGAGCGATGGCAACGCTGCCACTGCATTTAATAGCATCAGGTAGGCTTGGGGTGTGCTCGGGCATCACCTGGCCGGGGACCCCCAGCTCCAGCGGCCACGGGTAAGTCGTAGAAACCCAGAAGTAATTTTTCTCTTTTTTTTTTTTTTTTTTCACCATTGTCTTTCCTGCAATTAATCAACAAGAGTAAATCCTTGTGACAGCATCATAACAGTGTTTGGTTTGTGAAGGAACTGCTGAGGAAATGTCAATGTGCTGCTTAAATAAAATTGACTGTGCGCTGCTGCTCAGCTGCCTTGGGACGGATCTTTGTCTGGAGGATGACAGGGAGCTGGGAATTAAAGGGGAAGAAAAAAAGGCATCTCAGCACCTTTTGTGAGTTTAAAGGCAGCAGAGGTGTTGGCCAAATTAAAGGCATTGGCATTTGGGAGGGCTCCTAGCCCTGTTGCTCTGGGCTGGGCTGTGGTGTGGATTTAGCTGGAGGGTAGCGGAGGCAGGAGCAGCCCCGTGGGCTCCTGCGTGCCCCATGGGTGAATGCCCCATGCTGTCGAGCGGTGTGCTGGGTCGTGGTGGTCCCGTCCCGGCGTGCCATGGGGCTGGGGCTGGGTGGATGGGTGCTGTGGGGAGGCTGTGAGCTCGCGGGGTCAGCCATGGGACTGGGGCACCAGAGGATGGCCAGGACTTTCATTGCTTTGCATTTCTTGTACGCCTCTGATCTGTGGATTGCTGTCACCTGTGGACTGTGGCCATCACCATCGTTACCTGTGGGGCCACATTTAGCCTTAATTAACCAACTGGTGCCAAGCTGGCCTGGGGAGTTGCAGGGCCTTGGTTTCCTGTAAGGGTCTGGCATGGGGACAAAGGATGAAATGACCTGGGTTTAGGACTCACCAGTTCTGGGTCTTTCCTGAAAGCTGAATTTCCAGGACCCCCAGCCCTCACTTTGCCGCAATGTGGTCGGAGGGCTCTGCATCCCGTGGTCTGGTCCCACCTCGCGCCGTCTCGCATCGGAGCAGCGTTGCCGGGCGGTTGGGGTGCGCAGGTCCCCGCGGGAGCATGGGCAGCGCATGCTGCCACGGCTGTGGGTCACTCGGTGGTTCTCCTGGAGTCACAGGGTGACTGTCCTGCTGTCCCGTTCCCCAGTGCCAGACCTGTCCGGGTGTCCGCGGGCGGCTTCAGGCCAAGCAGCTTCAGTTTGTCACTTCCATGTGTTTCTGCCAGCTGAGATCTGCCTTTTTTCTTTCTTTTTTTAAAGGAAAGTCTCGAACGTGGGCTGTTTCCTGAAGTGCCATCCATAAAGCAGCTTGCCCAATTTTGCCTGAACTTTCTAAAACGATTTACATCAGAGATGAGACAAAGCGGGGGTGCTGGGTGCCCGGGGAAGTCAGGATTTGAGGGATTTTTGGTGCATGGGACCCTATGGGGCTGGGCTGCCCTCCGGCCCCTCCATCTGGTCTGCTGATTATTGTGCAGCATTACACAGCTGCTTCAGCAGTTGTTTTGGGGCTATTTACACATCTTTTTTTTTTTCCCCCCTTTGCAGGTAAATTCATTAGTACCAAACCCTGTCTGACCCTGGAGGGGAGAGAGCACACTGCTGCCTGCTCAGTCAGGGACTCTGTGGCCCCTATAGCCACGCACGTACGCACGCCATAGGGGATGCTGTGGGGTGCGTGTGGCTCCTGTGCTGGGCAAACTCCTTTTCCTGGGAAAGGAAGAGCCTGGGTGTTGTGAGATGCTCGGGGCAGAGCCAGACACAGGGAGCGCAGTGTCTGCACCAGGGCTCCAGTCGGGACCCGGGGTCCCCTGTGGCTTGCACAGCTCTCCTGGGTGCCAGGCGCTGGTCCTGGGGCATGGAGGAGGGCAGGATCTGGCCCTGATGGACTCGTGAGATGGCTGTGAATGTCACCGCTAGCTGGGAGAGAGCTCCAGCTAAAAATGGTGTGTGGGAATGCGTGTGCCTGCTGAGAAGTACGGAGGCACGGTTCCCATCCCGGGGCTGCCAGCACGTCCCGGCTTCTCCATTTGCTCTTCTCACAGCTCACTGGAGGGGTTCCCACTGGGTCCTTATCGCCCCAAAATACACACCCGTTCTCCCTGGGCATGGGGCTGGGGAGCCCCATCAGGCAATCGCATGCTCATACCCTATTTTTCCCTCCCCATCCCCAGTTCCACCATCCAGCTGGGGAGCGTAAATCGGCTCCTGTGCCCAGGCTGGCCTTGGAGCTGGCGCGAGAACCCCATCAGCCTGGTGTTTGGATCCATTCAAGTTCAAAACCTCCTGTTTGGTGATGACACGCAGAAATAATCTCTCACTTGGCATCCGAGTAGCAGTTTGGGTTATTTGTTTGGGGTCTGGCTGCTGGCGGTGAATAAGAAGCTGCCACCGATGCTCTGTCTGCAAGTGTGTTTCGCCGAGTGAATGGACAGGCTCTAAAACCTGCTCTTTCAAACCAGATTAATTGCATTAGGCTTTGTCAATGCAAAAATTACCTCATCATTGGCACTGGCAGGTGGTGTAGAGCAGCAGACTTATTCAATATTTAAGAAAGCTGCATTGCAGAGCTGAGAAGGCTGGAGAAATAGGTTGCCGGTGTCAGTATCTTTGCTGGTGGAGATGATCTCTGCAGGCACCGCCAAGTGTGAAACGTTGAGCTCACTGTAAAAACCTGATTATTGCACTGGGAGTCTTTAAAATACTGAATTTCCTGTTTTCTACCTCGGTATGTTATTTCCAGACGGCTAAACCAGTGTGTTTGGGCAGCCCTGGAATGGTCTCTCGTTGCAGATGCCCAGTCGGTGGTGGCGGTGTGGGTGCCTCTGGTGGCTTCAGGTCCTGCTGGGGGCACCTGCTGCCCCGTGTCCCTCCTGGTGCCCACGGAGCAGGATGGGCTCCCGCCGTGGGGCTCCCACTGCCTTTCCCTGCCTCCCCAGGGCTGCTGGAGGGCGAGGGGGACCTACCGGCTGCTGGCGCTGCAGCCGCCAGGTTTTGGGTGCTGGCGATGGGCCCGTGAATCGGCGCCTCTTGGCTCAGAGCGAGCGGCGTCTGTGTGCGGGATGACAGTGCCGGTGGCTCGGGGAGAGGCAGAGTGATTCATGGAAGACGTTCAATCCCTTTTTATTAAGGCATGATCAAATTCATGGGCTCTGTCATACAGAAGTAATGGAGCGGTGTGATTAGAGTCATGTGGCTCTTCCTTAAGGCCAGAAATTAAGACCTTGCTTCTATTCCTGGCTCTGCCTGGGACGCGCCGTGTTCACGCCGGCGGGAGCTGCTGCCTCGCTCCTCCCGACCTCCGCTTGCAATTGGGGAACCTCGAGCAGCCAGCACCACACGGGGACAAGAGGGACCGGGAGAGCAGGTCCTGGGACCCTTTGGGGATAGCCAAACCCTGGAAGGTCTTGGCATCCTCCTAGGGTGGGATATTTCCATTTCATTAACTAAATGCTGCTGCAGCCCATCGATCACGACTTGGATTGCCACATCCTTTTGCTTCTTGCGAGTAAGGATTTGGTGGGGGCAAAAAGCCACCGTAAGCTGTTATTTTGTTCTTTACTGTGCGCTAAAAATGCAGAACCAAGCGTTAGGACAAGCAAGAGTAGTTGCTGGAAGTAATGCAAAGTAGATCTTCAAAATCTATTATTTATAGGCGGAGGGAAAGGCTTGTGTATTCCTCCAGGAGCTGTCCCCGGGCTCTTCTCCATCCACAACAAAGCGAGACACCCGTGGCCTCTCTGTTACTAGCAGAAAGTTCTAGTTGGGGGAAGGAGTTTTCCTCCCCGCCGGCTGAAGTGCTGGTGATTACCCTCTTCACTAGGAAAAAACAGGGATTTTCCCCTATTCTTTGCAGGGCCAGGGTGGCCACTCCTGCTCTGTGTGACCTTGGGCAAGTCCCTTATCCACCTGCACCTCCCCAAAAATGGGTGCCGGCGGCATGGTGCTGCCCTTCCAGGGCACCCCATTAAATCTGCCTGCAGCCCTGTGAGAGCCCCCGCTCCCGGCTGCGGTGGGACCCTAAATCCCCGGCAGGAGTTTGCTGCTGCAGTGCAGATTGTGGAGGTGGCAGTGGGGATGTAAATGAACAATTTGCTTATTTAACTGACCTTGTCAATCAGAGCCTTCTGGTTTGGCACAGGAATAGTCGCTGTATGAAACCAGCGGAGCACTAATTACCCCATGTGCTTCACTTCCCTCCCCCCCCCCATATTTTTTGGAAGCTATCAGTGAAGCAAAGGTGATTCTCAAATCTCTGCTGACTCTTCAGAGACTGATGGAGAAACCCCTGCAATATTGCAGAGCAGAAAGTGGAGGATGGGAATTATATTTTTTCCCCCTTTCTGGGAACGTTGCGCATTTTTTCGTGGCTCAGTTTGTGATTTCAGTGGGGTGGTTTTGCAAGCTCCTGTTTTCCATCCTTTCCTTGGGACAACCTCCCTAGTGCTCCCGTGGGAGTTTTCCTGGGAGCTGGAGTTGCTTTGTGCCCTGCAAAGGTGTATTTGCCAGGTTTGGGCTGAGCTTTGGTCCTGCTGGGGTCCACTGGCAGCTCTGGGATGCTGGCTTTGGTGCTGGGACCCAGCGGGATGTGGGCGGCTGAGTGGTCCCTTCCAGTCGGCGAGGAGTCTGGGGGCAGCATCTTCCCGGGGCAGCAGGTTTGGGAGGATGAATGGACCACAGGCTGGGTGCAGCCCCAGTGCCCATGGGCCAGGCTTTGCAGAGGGGCTTGGGGGTTTTATGTTTTGGGTTTTTGGGGGTTTTTTTTAGGTTTGTTTGGGGTTTTTTTTTTG
Organism: Platalea leucorodia; assembly: GCF_965183815.1. NCBI lineage: Eukaryota > Metazoa > Chordata > Aves > Pelecaniformes > Threskiornithidae > Platalea > Platalea leucorodia. The sequence goes on from NC_138834.1 coordinate 8,407,559, forward strand.
TTTTTGTTTTTTTTTGTTCTGCTGCAGGCAGGAGGAAGCAATTCAAATGCAGGTGCTGCGAGCGATGCAGGCGGGAGGCTGCTGCTGTGGGGGGATCCCAGCTGGTACCCCGTGCTGGCTCTGCTTCAGCATTCCACAGAGGAGGTGGATGGGGGGGAAAACCTGTGGATGGGAAATAGTTGAACTCACAAAAACTTCCCCCGTTGGCGGGGGGCCCTAATGAAGGGGTGATTCATGTCCTCCTCTGTGCCTTGCGCTCTCCTTAGTGCTGCAGCAAAGCCAAGCCCTTCGTGGATGGATTGCCTTTTCTCTTTTATTTCCACAATAATGACTGTAAAGGGAGGCTCGACCTGAGCTTCTCCCTTTGCAAGCAATATCTCGTGGGTGATGCTGTCTGTGGGCCCACGAGCTGCACCCTCTGCTCTTGGGGACCATCCCGAGATGGGTCTGGGTGTGACAGTGACTGACGGGGCAATCGCAGCGTCCCCCGGCAGCCCATGGGCCGGGCAGGGGTGAGGGGCTGCGCAGGAGGATGGACCCTGCCCTGCCCTTGGCTGGGGGACGCTGCTCTGCCTGTGGTGTTTGCCCCATGTGAAAGCACAGGTTTTCCCCCAGAAGAGATGATGGGATGGATGGATCCGTCCCCGCACCGTGGGCGATGCTGGTCGGCATCAGCTCGGGCTTTGCCGTCCAGTCTCTGTCCCCATGCAGTGAGTAGGGGCGGTGGGTGGAGGGGGAAAGCAACCCCAGAAAGTGGGGATAAATAAGCGCTTAGGTTCTGAATTTGACATCAATTTGTTTTTTCATAAAAATGGTCAGTTTTGCTGAAAGGAGAAGGGTTTGGAGAGGTCCCTTTTTGGTGCATCTTCTGGAGATGAGTAGGCAGAATGCCATCTTTGGGTCCTGTTGCCACATCCTCCTTCAGTGCCTCTCCAGGTTTCATTTTGCAAAAACTTTAGTAAATGAAAATGAAAAAGGAGGAGTTTTTGTTCCAGAGGGAATGTGGTTTGGGGGAGTACAGCGAGGTGTGCTGGGTTTGGGGGGGAAAATTTCCTAGTTTGTAGATTTTTCTCTGAAACGGAAACATGCTCTTCCCTCCCCGCTCTGAAGCCTCATAATTAATGTGAGGTCGGGTATCTCATTAATTACATCCGCACTGAGCACGGCTGCGTTGCCCTCCTGGGAGGGTGGCGGTTGTAGGCTTCTGTGTCTCGTGCATGATATCGAGACAGCGACTAAAGTGACATTCCTGTTCCTCTCCCTGCTCCCATTCCTCTTAATGCCAAAAATAAAGCCCTGCCCCATGTGATTTTTTTTTCTTCTTTTTCTCTCCGTACAGCGTTGCTGAAAGCACCAGGTTACCTTCATTGACATCACTGCTATCGGAGAGCACGGGCAGACGAGCAAAGTGATTGACTTCCCGGGTGTGCCAAGTCGGCGCTCGTCAGTGGAGGACCGGAGCGCCCAGCCTCGCTCTGCGTGTCCCTGGGTCCCCTCGGCAGCCAGCGATGACCGATGCGGTGGTGGGCGGCAGCTCTGACCGGTGGATGTGCCCCAGCGACAGGACCATGTCTCTCCGGGCCAGGTGAGAGGAGGGGGCCGGGGTTGCAGGGATGCTGCTGGGGAGGGACGGAGGAGATGTGGGTGCAGCCGCCCCCCGTTCCTCCTCTGGGGACATTGGGAATTGGCTTTGCACTGGTTGGATGGGGACATTTTGCCTCCTAAACCCCCTAAGAAACAGTGGTGGGGACAGAGCCATGGGTGTGCACACACCCCTGTGCTGACGAGGAGCCCTGTCTGTCTGTCCTGGTGCCCTCGAACACAGCCACCGTGCAGGGTGATGCTGCGTCCCACCACGCGGCAGGTCTCTGTCCTGGCTGGATGGGTGGTGGCAGCACCCATAGATGGGTGCTAGTTTTGGGTGCCTGGACGATGCAGGAGCGGGACGAAGCTTGTGTTCAGTTAACCTTAACACTTTGGAGGAGCAGTGGGGGTCCGTGGAGAGGGACATGCTGTTGGGGACTGCTACCCCTGAGGCGGGGAGAGCGCTGGCTGCGCTCGGGCTGAGCTGGCCTTCTCCCTTCTCCCACCTAATCCTTGTTCCCTCTCTTTCCCTGTGCCTCCCAGCAGCGAGAAGGAGCAGTAAGTATCTCACTTTTTTTTTTTTTTGGCCTATTGCTCTTTACCTGCTACTCTAACGGTCTTGAGAGTACGGGAAAAAACCTTGCCCCGGTTGCAAGATAAAAGCAATTAATTTGGGGAAGCGTTGCACAGGGTTTTAATGAATTTTAAGGTTTAAGACTGTGTGGATCTGCTCAGCCCAGGGGCAAAAGACCCAGGGAAGGTCTTGAGATGAGCAGAAGGATGAGGGGAGGAGGCGCGTTTGCCTTTTGCGTCCTTCGTTAGCGTTGCCCCTCTGCTGCCTGCTAATTTGCAGGGCTCAGTGGCAGATGTTGGTGTGTCACCAGGTTAAAGCTGCTTGATGCCCAGGCTGCGCTTGCTGTGTGAAAGGATCTTTGGAAAGGATGTTAGGAGAGGAAGAACTCCCATGTTTGATGAAACGTACCCAAAAAAAGGCCCGCTCCTGTGGCCATTGCCTCGGTACCGCAGCTCACTGGCAAACCCGGTGTTATGTGGCAGAGAGCAGGGTGCAAAATCAGCCACATCAGCTGATGCTTAACATGGAAATAATGAGAATATTTTTGAAAAAGAATTGATTTTTCTCCATATGAAACAAGTGTTTCCATATGAAATCCCCCCAAAATGGGAATAAGAGCTTCCACCTGGTGGGTGGGGGCCATTCGCAGGCTTCTTACTAGAAGAAAGCTTGGAGGATGGGGAGGTATCGTACCCCTTCTTCCCTGGGCTTGGGAATTGGTGCCTGGCTGTTGCCCACACACGCGCGTGATTGCACACACACATGTGCACGCACGCACATGATCTGTGGACGAAGCCCTGGCCCCCTTCTCCCCGCAGGCTCCCCGCCGGCTGGGCATCGCGGGGTGGCCAGCCTGACCGGCAGCGCAAGGGTGAGGAGCTGACGGATGAGGAGAAGGAGATCATCAACCGAGTCATTGCCCGGGCCGAGAAGATGGAGGAGATGGAGCAGGAGCGCATCGGGTAAGGCGGTGGTGGCACCGGCACGGCCGCGCTGGCAGGACGGGAGGGACCCCGAGCCTTGCCGGTGCCTGCGGGGGAAAGCGCTTGCTTGGCTGCTTTCCTGGCCAGCAGCTACTGCACTGCAGTGTTTCTCCTGAAAGGGAGCCTGCGGGGGATCTTTTTGAGCTGGCGTTGGTCCTTGGCCAGGAGGAACCTGTAAGCAGGGGAGGGAGCAGCTCGGCGTGCCGCTGCCACTCGGCATGCCGCTGTGTTCTGGACCAAGAATTTATAGTCTATTGATTTCCACCCCCACCACCCCCCCCCGCCCCCTCTGGTCAAGAAGGGATCATTAATAACATGTCATTTCATGGAGTGAAACTGCTGCTGCTTGCCCAGTCCTGAGCCCAAGCGCCCGTGAGTGTGGGCAAAACCATGGCTCACCAAAAGGTGTTTTATCTTGTTTTGGGAACATGGATGGATCCATCACCCCTTCCAGCTGCGTGTCCTGGCGGTTAATCGCTCCTGCCACCCAGAAAGGAGCTGTCTGTGAAGCTGAATAGGTCTGAGTGATGCCCAGCCTCGAGGCTGGCCAGGAGTTGGGACCAGCTCCTGGGGGGGTGGGGGTGCTGGTGCTGCCCCAGCCGCATCCGTGGTGGGGTACCCACGATCGCTGGCAGGTGCTGTGGGCATCCCCGGTGCTGATGCACCCTGGCGTGGAGCAGAGGGCAAGAAGTGCCCGTATTTGCTTTTACTGTGTCTCTACCCTGCCTGGACAAAGGTGCCAGGCGAAATAATGCTAATAATTAGGTATCGACTTGCTGTGCTGGGGATGGTTTTCCAGAGGGGATCTCCATAATCCTGTTTGTCAGGCGTCATGCCTTTTTTTCATTACAGAGAGGCATTTTATTCTTGCTGAGCTTAAACGTCAACTGCTTTGTTTTTCCTTGCAGGGAAAATACTCAGGCCCAGGCAGGAGCTGTGCGCTCTGCTGCCTCGGAGAACGTCAAAGCCCCTCTCGTAGCTCAGGGACAGCTTTGCTCAGCAAACAGGCGCGTGGCCCTGCAGGGCAGACACTTGGTGAGATGCGGAGAGGACCTGCCAGCGCCCACAAAGCCTCGCGCTGCAGCCGGAGCTTTAATCCATCACCCCGGCTGCTTAATAACCCTGAAATATTGAGCGTGTGTTTGCCATGCAGGCATGGGGTGCTCCACCTGCAGCACACATCTTCCTTGGTGGCTGCAGCCTGTTGCCTCCTAAGCGGTGGATTTATTTACTCATTTTTAGAAATACTTTGTTAGGAGCAGGCTTGTGAACAGCTTAGGCAGGTATCGCCTCCGTGGCGGCTGTTCATGCTGCCTGGGGCTCTGCGTGTGCCCCGTGGGTGTGCTGCTCCCCTGGGCTCGGGGTGGCTCCCGGCTGGCTTTGCCTCGCGTTACAATGTGCAATGCTTTCTCTGCTGGCTGTCTGGCAGAAACCAGGTGAAAGTAGCTATGAATGGTGGTGATTCATTCCCGAAAAGTGCTTACAAACAGCATTTCCCCAGCTTTGCGCATTTGCAGCCCGGTAAGAATTACTCTCAAACGTGATGCTCTTTGGATTATGCTTAAATCAACTTTAGCAGGGGGGGAGAGATTTTTTTTTTTTTGGTATTGTGCATTCCTGCAGCTGTTTGCAAACCTGCAGAAACTCTCCCTTTTGCTTTCGTTAGCCGAGTCGGAGGAGGTTTTCTCATCCTCATTCATGAAAAAGCCGGGCGGAGGACTTCGTGCCGTACTCGGAGTAGAGCAAGGGAAGGCTGGCGGATGTGCAGTCGCAGCTGATTTGCCTCCTGCGTGTAGGCGTAGCAGGAGCCTTGCCAACTCCTTTGTGTTTGTTGGCTTGCACAACAAGAGCTGTAGGATGTGCAGCTACAGAAATATGGGACAGCGTCTATATCAGTCTCGTACAGAATCACCCGTTCAGGAGCTGCTCGGATGTTATCCAGGATAGCTCCTTATATTACAAAATAATCCGGGTTTGCCAGGCTGGCCGCTGGCAGGGATGCAGCGGTTGTGACCGTGTCCCTTGGTCAGACAGGCTGCTCTAGGGAGATGCCCCTGGAAAGCCTGATTTTCTGCAATTTTCTGGGATTTTCTATTTCTGTAATGGGAAAAAAAAGGAAGACCCGTTAAAAACCTGGTTTTGGTTAACGTAAGGAATAGCTTAACGAAGTGAATGTGTCTTCCAAAGGGGGAACATGCGGTAAATACTTGGAGTTGTCTTAATAAGTAGATGTTTTTGAGGGGGTGCATTTGAGCTTTACATGTAATACTTGAGCAATCAGGAGCTCAGCAGCTGGGTGCTGGCTGCAAATGAACCTCCTCGTGCCTTGAAGTCCCTCCTGATTTACTGCCATCCATCTCCTCCATCTCCTGCCCTCTCATGTCCCCTCTCCTTTATCCGCCGTCCCACGAGCCCCTTACCTTGGCCAGCCGGGGCAGGGTGGGAACAAATCGATGCTGCTTGTTGAGAACTGGCATCGATGCTGTTTGTGGAATTGGACTTCATGTCAAACCCAGCTCAAATTAATCTAGCGAAAGAGTATTTTTAGTACCGGGGTGGATGGAGGCCCACGGGATATGTGAGCTGGATGCTGATGAGGATTGTAGGACAGGGACACTTTGGGTTTGTGGTTTGGTTTTTTTTTTTTTTTTTTTCTCCTGGCTCATTTTCTTGTAGCATAGAGAGGGATAATAGAAGCTGAAAAATCTGAAACAGTGATACAGCAAGAGTGTGTCGGGCATGAGTTGATGAAGGACTTCACAGCTGCCTGGGGATAATCCTTTGGGCCAGTTTAGGGGCACAGGGGCTGAAAGCCAGAGGAAAAAGGGCTCAGAGGGCGAAGCGGACCTGCGGCAGGGATGGATCTGTTCTTGTCCCTTCTCCCTCCCCACTTGGCCTGAGCTTGCTCAGGGTGTCCCTGCGGCGGCTGTGTGCTGTCTGCTGCTGTGATGCTCCTGCGGTGGTGGTGGTGATGCTGATGCTCCAGCTGTGGTCCATGAGGAGCCTGTTCCTCCCAGCTGATATGGGAGCACCTGTAGGCACTAATTGACTCCCTTATGCACCCATAATTGTGTGCCATCAATAACCCACCCAATCTGCTCTGCTGCCTAATGAGGTTCATCATGCTTTCGGCATCAAAGAAATTATCTTAAACCATCCAAAGTTAGAAATTGCCATTTCTGGAGAGCACCTTGTGGCACAGAGCTGGTTCTCCCAGGGAGGATGTGACACATCGCTCCTGGATCCGGCCATGCCCCTGCCTGGGTGCAGCTATTCCCTTCCTTCCAGTCCCCTCTAAAAGTGCAATGGTTTCACTGTCTCCCCGTGGGTCGCAGCCCCTCACCTTTCCTCCAAGAGGACCAGCTATCAAGCAGGATTGCACTTTAATTTGGCTGCTTATTGCTGGGATGACACATACATAATGCTGGAGCAGATGGTTGAAGTCACAGGGGATTAAGTCATTAACCTCAGTGGCCAGCAGTGGAGACGCTCTCTGGGGACCACAGTCTCATATTTTCTTCCTCGTATTCAGACAACACAAAAATAAAATTAGGGGCTAGGAAGGGCAAGGTAGTTGCTGGACACAGACAGAAATGTCTCCTGAGATGCCAGCTTCTAGGAGAGACGAGGTTAATTCATGGCCAGGAGACAGCTCATGTGCTTCTTGAATTTTTGTGGGGTTTGTTCTCCCCGCCCCCCCCCCCCCCCCCCCCAAAAAAAAAAACAAACCTCCTCTCTTATTTCTGAGACTGGGATGAGCCTGCAAAATAACAACCCTCCTGTAACACATCACAGGAGGCAGCAAGCACCTGGAGTGATGCCCTAGTGTGGAAGGGGATACTCTGAAATGCAGGAATCCCCCTGGCCTCCTTGGGCATCTTCCCTCCATAGTGAGGGCTCTCAGTGGAGGATGAGTTTTGAAAGTTGACCTGTAAGAGCTCAAAGGATGCTTTGCCTTTAGTTACCTGTGCACTTGTAAGGGAAGAAAATTGCTTCTAATTTTTCATCCTGATTTTAATTATGTTTTCTTTAATTTGTAGCTTGGCTTCTTTTCTTGTCTCTTTATACTGTTAAAATTAGTCTTAATTTAATATTCAGCCCTTTAAGGCACATGATTTCCCCACGGAGGCAAGTCAGTGCTTAATTCTGGAGGCACTTTGTGACCTCCTTTGTGTTTTACTTGCATTTTTTTTGCCACGTAAGCGGTGGCTGAGTCCATCCCCCCTGGTTCCTGCACGGGGCTGGGGAGCACAGATCGTGGTGCCCCAGATCAGGTCCTTCCTCGCAGGTCAGGTCCTTCTCCCGCCCCTGTGCAGCAGTTCATTGTCTGCTGCATTAAATGTCCTCCCTGACGCAGTTTAAAACCCATTAGGCACGTCTTTAGTCGTTCATTTCTGCAGAGTGGCAATGAATATTTAAACACAACAAACTCTTGCGTGCCTGCCCTGCTGTTAAGTCTTGTTTTCCGAGATCATCAGCACTTAATGCCAGTGACTCTCTGTCCTTCTCTGGGTTGCTCTGGTCCTAGCACAAGAGAAAATGCCGATGCCGTAGCACTGCGGGTTTCTGTCCTATCTAGGTGAATCCTAGATGGTCCCTCAGCCCAGCGAGCAGCCTTCACCGTGTCCCTGTGGGACCCTCCGCCTGCCTGAAATCACGGGAGATGTTTGCAGGTCTTTCTCCAAATGCGAGCCCTTCCCCTGCCTGCGCCCCTGGGTGCAGGCAGGAGGTGGCAGGGGATGTCTCCCACCAGCCCTCGCTGCCCCAGGGCTGCTCATCTTTCTCCTCCAAACCATATTTATGGGGCCAGGCAGATATTATATTATCCGGGGACTGTTTTATTGCTGTTATCATCTCAGGTGCATGTTAAGCATTTCAGATACAGTGTATCGCCCGGTTCTTATGTCTTGCTCCCATCAGTGACTAATACGTATTTCTTTGGCACATGACGGATGCTCTCCCTCTCTGCAGGGCTGTCTCCAGTAGTGGCGATGCTCCTGGGTGCTGGGCTTAGCCAGCTCCCTGCCACTGGCTTCAATTACTCCTCTTTTGGTTTTTTTTCCCCCCCTATTTTAGCAATTAGAAGCATATTTCCTGCTCTTTGAAGTTAGTCTTACAGAGGCCAGAGGGATGGGCACTTTGAAGTGCGCATAATGGTAAGGAAGATGTTGCTGTAGCCCTAGAGACATGCGACGGAGAGCGATGAATTGGATGGCTATTTTATGTGCAATAAAAATGAGAAACAAATTATAGGGGAGAGGGAGAGAACAGCTTTTGGGAAGGCAGAAAGCTTGTTCCTGGCTGCTACCTGGGCAAGAGCAGGGCATCCCTCCCGTTATTGGTTAGTGGTAGATGAACAGCCTGTGCATGGGGCTCCAGCACCTGCGTAGGGTGGTGCTGGATGAAGTTGAAGAGAAACCTGGGCTCTTTGCTCCCAATTATCGCCTTGATCAGGAGCTTCCCAGCCTGTGGGTCTTGGTGTGGTAACCCTTTCCCCAGGTCCTGCCCTCTTTCTGCCAGCTTCATGCCAGGACTTAAAATTTAACTTTTTATAGTTTTCTCATGGCAGAGTTTGAAGCAGAAAAAAAAAGCCCAATTTCTCCAGCTTGAATGGATGTTTTAATTAGGCAAATGTGCTTCATTTGAAACTGGTGCCACAGGTGTGTACTGACTGCTGAAGCTCTTCCACTGGTTTCCACAGCTCCTCTTAAGGAGCTGCTTCTGGTAAATGAGAGACTGGGAAAGATTTTGCAGCTAAATAATGACTCTCTTGAAATGCAAAGGCTTCTTTTTTTTTGCTTTGATTGTGCCATTTGTTCTAGTTTCTATAATAAGTTTGTTTGGGCTTGCAGATTTCCAACTGGAAGCTGCTTCTCTTGGAGCAGAGCTCTTGCAGCACAGGGTGGGGGGGGATTGCAGAAGATATGGGCTTGTACATGTGCTTTGATGCTAGGAAAATAAAAGTTCTGCCCCAAAATGTTTTCCCTGCCCAGGTGGGAGCAATGTGCTGTGACAAAGCTGGGTGTTGTTGGTTATTTGCTGTTGGGGGCTCTTCACGGGGACCCAGCATTGCATGTGGTGGGATTCATTTCATTTAAATAAGAAACCTTTGGGGAACAGCCAGTTTCCAGGTTTTAATTGGAATACTGCTCTTTGCTGGCCGGGTGTTTATGGGATGATGCAGCTCTCTTGAAATCACTGAGACCTTCCCTGTTTGCAGCCGGGTGTATTGGCCACGCAGCCTGGGAAGGCACCAAGGGCGGATGATGGCTTTAGCAGATGACTTATTCTGTAGGAGGAAATCACTTGTGGGTCATCTGCAAAGCAGTAAGCAGATGCTCAAGGGCAGGGATAGACAGCCACGTCTCTCGGGAATAACACCGGAGCAGGGAGTTAGGCTAGCGGATAGCTTCCCCGTTAAGAGCAAAGTGGAAGGGCATTAAAGCACATCACTGTGGTCCAGGCATGTTATTTTTCAACAAAAACTGTTTTGTCCAGGAAACGAACTAGCTCAGGTTCACAAGCAGAATTGCTCTATTTAGAGAGCCTGTAGTCATGTCACTGCCAAAACTTCAGGCGATGAAAACTGAAGGAACTTGCAAGCTCGCCTGTCTGCTGTCTGGTGACACTGTAGCTGTGAAACTAGTGATTTCTCCCGACTGCTGGCTCAGTCTGGCTCCACTGGCTGCCCGGCCCCAGCCGGCTTTCCCGCCTCCTTGCTGGGAATGGGCTGCAGGTTCATTAATAACCATCAGGAGGCACCTCCACGTTGGCAGCCGCCTTGGCCCGCAGTGTGCTCAGACCCCGGGAGATCAGCCCCCTGCATGGGGAGGAGTGGGAAATTCTCCGGTGGGTTTTAGGACGGCCAACATCTTCCACCTAAACAAGATGTTGTAATAATGCAGCTTCGGTCAGATAACGCGCGCTGAGTCACGGAGCCGCGTCCCCCCTTTGGGCTTGACTCAGTGGCTGATGAAGTGCTTCGAGATGCTCCTGTTGACTGCAGCGAGTTTCCAGTGGGGCATTTTATGAACTGTAATAGGTTGCATGTTCCATGATGTTTTATTTTTCCCCTCTTGCTGCTATTCCTTTAGCAAGCATCCATGTACAATAATGCCGTTGCGTTTCCACGTGCAGTCCACGGGCCGCTGGCCATCCTGCGAGCAGCTGGAGACCAACCACAGAGACACCTTATGTAGAGGGGAGCTTATATATTGTTTATGAGCGATTCCAAGGTGCTGGCAGCCGAGCTGTCATAAATCTGAAGCTGTCATCAGACATGTGGGAAAATGTCTTTTAGACGTCGGGTGTTTTTTATGGCACGCCGCGTTAGCGGCTCTGTCAGATTTGGGTCAGGCTGCCATGGGAGCGGATGGCAGCCCCGCAGGCGAGGGGGGCTGCTGCTCTCCACGGTGGGCTTGGGTCTCCTCCTCCCTTTCTTCATTCCATCTCCCTCCTCGCTGAATGGCATAAATAATGCATCCTTTTTCCCTTCTAGTGCTATTTTTAGGGCCAGGATTCTGGGTTAACTGAGCGTACAACTTGCCATCAGCTCCTGGGTGCTCAGCAGGCAGCTCGCTCCTGCTCCTGCTTTGCAAACTGCTTCTGCCCATGCTGGTTTGTTGGGTTTTTTTTTTGTTTGTTTTTTTTTTTTTTCCAGAAGTTGCTTAACTGGGATTTTTTTTTTTACCTTTGCAGTAAACAGATGTGTTTTTACAGTCTGTTCTCCAGTGAGCTTTTTGCATTTTACTCAAAGGGCTAAGAATTTCCATGAAGTAAATTATATGCAATCTTTTTCTTAGAAAATGAGAAAACTAATTAATTCATTCCATCCTCCTGCCAGAGCCCTTCCAAGATCTCCTCTCACAGCTCTTCCGTGGGTAGTCACTGGGACTGGGTGGAAATGTTTCCATTTGGGGAAAAAGCTGCTTCACTGATGCCAAACCACTTTGTGCAAAGGTGCTGACTTGGATGGATTTTATGCACGTGTGTGTATGTGGGAGCTGGGGCCGGTATCCACTCTCTGGCCGTGTTAGTGGAAGTTAATAGTCATGCAATATAAAGCTATAGGGGAATATAATACTCCGACACGTCCCCGAGGATGTGTCTTTTCCCCTGGTTGCATTCCCGTATCTGGAAGAGGAGAGGCTCTGCTGGAAGCTGCACCAGGAAAAGGAGCAGCTGGACCAAAGGCAGCAGCTGCCCCTCGGGAGCAGGACCCCCGCATCCCGGCTGTGCGGTGCCTTTCCTGACAGCCCCTGTCCCCTTTCTGCCAGGCGACTCATGACCCGGCTGGAGGACATGCGCCGGAGCGTGCTGGGGGACGGGGTGAACCGCTGCATCCTCTGCGGGGAGCAGCTGGGGCCGCGGGGATCTGCCTGCGTCGTCTGCGAGGACTGCAAGAAGGTGAGGCATCTCCTTGTGACCCGCTACCGGGTGCAGTCCCCCGGCCCCCCACATCCCCCCTGGTGCAAAAATGGGCACCTCGATCTTCTGGCACGTGTTTCGATTGCCCAGCATCCCTCTGCATGTGGCACAAGGGGACAACCCTGGGGGTTTCTGTAATCACCGATGTTTGTGCTGGGAGAGCTCTTGTTAACCGTCTCTCATTAACCTTGTGCTCCCGAGGGGTGGTGCTGGTGGGGTGGGACCTCTTGGTGGCTGCAGCATCCCCGCTGCCACCTGGCACTTTGCTTTCTCTGCAGAACGTCTGCACCAAGTGTGGGGTGGAGACCACCAACAGCCGGCCCCAAGCCATCTGGCTTTGCAAGATCTGCAGTGAGCAGCGGGAGGTGAGCGTGGCAGCCCGGGCGCTTCTCCTGCCCTGGGTGTTCCTCGTGCCCGAGTGGGGACACGGTCCCTGCGCTTGGTTTCACCTCAGACCTCTGAGATGGGACCACCTGCAGACTGGGGGATGCTCCCAGAGACTTTCAGCCTGTCCCCCAGCACCGTTAAAACTTGCCCAGCTACTTGAGTCTGGTTCATATAGGATGATCTTGTTTTTGATATAAAATGCTTTTATTGGTTTTGAGAAAACAAAGTCTTGGTGTTGAAGAGGCTGTCGTGGCAAGAGATCGGCTCCCTGCCACCTACAGTGTGCAACAGCCAAAGAGTTAATTCATTAGCAGGATGGGCTGTGGGGTTGCTGTGGGGCGGGGAGGTATGGGGGTGCACGTCCTCAGTATTGCCTGATGGAGGCAGACCCCGGTGATGCAGGGGGATGAAGGCTGCCAGGTCTCACCCAGCATCCCCCTGCCTGCACCCCCAGGTGTGGAAGCGCTCCGGTGCCTGGTTCTTCAAGGGTTTGCCCAAGCAAGTGCTGCCCCAGCCGATGCCCATCAACAAGAACAAGGGACCCCAAGCCCTGAGCGAGCCCAGCCCGCCGGAGCCACCCGCCCAGGACCCGAAACTCCCCTCCCGCGCACCCACCCGAGGTAGGTGACAGCGGGTGCTGACCCCCTCCCTCTGTGCAAGGGGCAGGGGTCCAGCCAGCGAGGCGTTGGGCCTCCTCCCCATCGTTTGCAAGGGCGAGCCCTAGCAAAAAGCATCCAGAGCAGTTGCGTAGCTGCTGCCTGTTTTGTAAAGGGTGCAGAAATCGCCCCGTTGCTCTCCCTGCCTGCTGAGGCTATCTCCGGGCTGTTCAAGTCGGGATGGCTGGGCTTGCAGGGATGTCCTTGAGCGAAGCAGCCCTGGGTGGGGATCTGGGGTGCCCAGCTGGGGGTTTGGGCAGTGCCTGGGTATGAACACAGTGATGCAGAAGCCTAGAAAAAATAAGAATAAAAAAAGAAACCTGGGGAAGGAGTCCCGGGTTGGCGTTGGCGGGGCAGGTGGGTTGCAGCTTCACAGCTTCTTGCTCTGTTTGTGCCCCCAAGGCCAGGTGGACACCCCGGCCGAGCAGGACTCCGATGGTAAGCACCGGCGTTCGCACCCTCCCCTATGCCGCTGCCTCGGTGCCGCCTGTGCTGAGCCCCCTCTCTCCTTCCATCCTTTCCCTGCGGTGTTTTCCCGTGGGAGGCAGCAGCGGCAAGACCTCTCCTTGCTGCTGCCACCCACTGCGCGGGGACCGAGTTATTCTGGGGCTTCCCCACCTACTGCACACGCCTGGGCTGAAACACTGCAATTGAGAGTGCTGAGCAGAATTGCCTCTGTAGGTGTTCTTTCCTGATGCTGATTGATGGGTATTTTTCTGGTTATTTAATGGCAATCCTTAGAAAACCTGCTGTGGAAACTTTAGGAGGCTTGTGGGGGGCTCATGCATGTCTGCGAGGGACGGAGCAGCCAAGCTGCTCTGCTCTCTGCTCTGGCCACGTCGGGTTTCCCCCACTGAAGCTCTTGGTGTCGGTGCCCTGCGCCCAGGCTTGTGCCTTGCATGGGTACCAGAGCAAGGTGAGGATGAAAGGGTCTTTTTTTATGGTTATACCTTGTTCCCTCCAGCACTCGCAGCCCCCCGAGTCTCTGCCTGTGTCATTGTGTATAATAGCAACACCAGCCGAGGGGGGCTGTGTTAAGCAACAGCAATCGGTGCCTCCTGCTTACAGGGGTGAAGCCATATTCCTTGCCAGGGTTCACCAATTTCTAACCTCATATATGCCCTGCGCTGCTCTGGACCCACATCCCCTGGATGCTGCTGCCAGCACTGGCAGGAGCTGGGGTCGGGGCTCCTGCTGCTCCTCGACCAGCTGTGCTGCTGGGAGTTAATTTTGAATAATAGCCCCCATTTTCACAGTTTGGCATTGGAGTGCTGAGTGATGAGATTGCCTGACCCTGCTCCAGCACCGGCTGCTCCTGGCTGGGCCATGATTAGGCTGGGAGCAGCCTGGTGGCTGCAAACCCTCCTCTTCTTCTCCCCTTCCTCGGCTGCATGGAGGAGGCAGTGGGGGGCTGAGGACACAACCCCCCCCGAGCGGTCCCCTCTGTCCCACCCTTCCTTTAGCCCAGGGTCTGTTGTGGCAGCGACAGCCCAGCTGGCAGATGGCCATTGGTGCGCAGGAGGCTTTAACGGCTGGTTCCCGGGGCTGTGTTTGATTTCCCAGTTGCGGCTGCCTGGGGCTTTGCTCCGTGTTGGGTGGGCTGCGGGCAGGCAGCATCTCAGTGGGCAGGGTGGGTGGCACAGCTTTGTGCTGAGCCGTGCTCCCTGCACCCTGCAGCACCGCTAGCAATGGGGATGTGGCCTGCGTGTCTGGGTGGTGGTATCGGGGCAAGCTGGGGCGGGGGTACCCATGGGGGGGTACCCTGGCTCAGCCGCAGCCCATGCTATGGCTCACAGTGCTGGTGGGGGGCTCCGGCTGAGCTTTGGCAAGGCTGTGCCCAGCCCAGTTGTGCCAAGTGATGATCTTCATCTTCCCATGCAGCAGTTGGGGAAACCGCTTAATTAAGACTATTTAATCGCGATGGTAGCTGGTGCCATTAACCTTCCTGGCCCCACAACAGGCTGCTTTTATTAAGCTGCCAGCTCACCTGTGAGTCAGGGAGGGTTTGTCAGGCTGCACAGCATCCTCCTGGTGATCAGCATGCTCATGATGTGCCCATGACTTTCCTAAAGCTCCCTTGGAAAATTATTTATTGCATCGCTATTTCTGCACCACAGGGCTCCTAGTTGTGGATGCTCGTTTCCCCTCCTCCCTCCTCTTCAGCATCGTGGTATTTTTACCCCCCTCCTCTCCCCCACCTGCAATGTGTTGCATTTTGCTTTCTCCTTGCGCTTGGTGACCCTGAGAGCCCAGCCAAGGATAAACATCCCATTTATGTCACAGCAAAGATTTATACCTGGCGTCTCGGGCACAAGCCAGGTGAGCGCTGAGACCTTTTCCATCGCATCCGTGGATTGCAATTTATCACCGTGAAGTGATCTCGGCACCCTGGTGCGTGCGGCTGGGATTTATCCACTGGGATGGCCACTGCGGGGTGGATGGAAGTGAGAGGCAAAGGCAGCTGTCACCATTGTCTCACTAATAAGTGGAAGATGATCAGCAAAAAGAAAATATGATCCACCTGTCCCGGGGACTGTGGAGCTGTAATGGTATTAGGGGTTTGATGGGCGCTGAGGACCGGCTGATGGATGCCTCTGGCCTTGTTTTGCTGTGGGGCTCTCGTGTCTCCTGGTGTCCCCATTGTTTGCCGTGTCCTTTGGGCTTTCCTAGCCACCGTGTGCAGGTTTGATGGTGCAGAGCCCTCCTGCTGCCCCGCAGGTGCTGGATGGCTGGCAGTCCCCAGCACTCTGGGGGTGGTGCTGCAGTGGCCATACCCATCCTCCTCCTCCTCCTGCTCATGCCCAGGCTGGGCATCACCCAAGCGGCTGCTCTCAGGGCTGGCTTTGGGGACAGATGGGTGGTCGGCGTGCGAGCCTCACTGCTGCCTTTATTGCTCTCCCCGCAGGCAGTGATGTGATGGCGGCTGCCCGGGGGAGCTACGTGGTGCCCGGCCGCAAGCCGGCCGAGGGCAGGCCGGGCCCGTGCAGCAGCGAGCACGCTGGCGGGGATGCCGACAGTCACGACTACGCTGCCGAGAGCGGGGTCAGCAGGAGCCCTGGTGAGAGCTGCGCTTCTGCACGCTTGTGTACACTTCTGTGTACTTGTGCACACTTCTGCATGCTTGGAAGGAGAGGGCTGGGGGGCGTGAAGCTGGCAGCCGTGCGAGGGTCGTCTCTGCTCTTGATGTGCAGCACTAAGTGATGCTGAGGGTTTTCATGTTGCAGAGCATCGGTGCCTGCTTCCCGCGCCGCTCGTCTGCTGTTTTACACTGCTCCATGGGGTTTGCTGATGGGGAGGTCCGGGGTGTTAGTGGGATCGAGGGGTGGCCTGGAGAGGGATCCTGCAGGGAGGAGAGGCAGGATCCTGCCGTGCTTTTCCCTGCAGAGGGGCATCTTATGGCTCATGGAAGGACATGAATTTGAAAAGCCCCATGCACAATGTGAGAGCTGTAAGCGAAGAGAGGAGTGGGCTCAGCGCTCACCAGGCTAATTTTAAGCAGAGATGAAATGCAACTGAGTTGGGACCCTAAGTAAAAGCGTTTTTTGTGCTGCTATGCGCCCACCTTGCTGCCGGGGTGGGCAGGTGCCCCACGAGGCGCTGCCGAAGGAGCAGGCGTGGGCCAGCCCTGCCTGTGGGAGCCCGTGCTTTGCTGGCAGGGGCCTGGCTGGGGATGTCGTTTCTTGTTTCATGAAAATTTGATGTGCTCCAAGCTATTGTAAATGGCTGTGATACGAATGAGTGGCTGACAGCGTTTGGCAGGGCCTGGATCCTCCCCAGGTGCCTCCAGAAGGGGAAAAGCACTTGCAGAGACCACTTTTCATCTAGGAGCTGAGCTTGCATATTTAATTGGTGAAGCTAAAAATGTTTGGAAAATATCCAAATCATCATTCCGTGAGGAAGAAAGGAATATTCAATGGCAGGATAGTCAGGTAATAGCTGGAGAGGGATGTTCAGGGCTGCCCAGGCTCCTGCCATGGGGAGCCGGTGTTTTAATTCATGTTTGGGTGGATAACCCTTGAGGGTGCACCCGTGGCTGTCTCAGGGGATGCTGTGCAGCAGTGGTCCTGGGGTGTTGCTGCTAGTCGGGCGTGCAGGGGGACGGGGGCGTGCAGGGGGATGGGGGTGTGACAGGCATTGCAGTGATGCTCCCGGGTTTGTTCGCTTTCCAGCACCCAGCCACCCTCCACGTCCACCCTCCTTGTTCCACCTCTCCCGTGTCTCCCTCTTTTGCAGGCGGATTGGTGCAGCACGGGGTCCCTCTAGTGAAACGCTTGCCGCTCCAGCCTGGGCTGCACCCGTGCCCCACAGCGCTGACCCCAAAAGCGTGCGGGGCTGAGCCGTTATCTCGGCCACCTCCATCCATCGGCCAAACCTCTTTCCTCTCAGCTGCCTCTGGCTGCCCTTCCCCGGCCGAATTCCAGCTGTAACTCCCTCTTTGACACAGGCAAAACCCCTGGGGCCCAAAACGCCGTTGCTGATTCTCCCTTCTCCTTGCAGGCGTGAAGCGGACCAACTCCCTGCAAGCCCCACGGCCGCCCCCGCCAGCTGCTGCTGGCCTCGCTCCTGGTCCCAGTCCAGCAGCACCCCCAGGTAGGATGCGATGGGGAGGCAGCCAGGATGTTCAGTTGCTGGGGGGAACACCCCGATGTCCTGCCATGGGCAGGGACCCCCCTGCTTGGGGGATAGTGCCAGCACTGGGGTGGGAGAGGGGATGGAAGGCATCGCTCAGGTGAATGCCCTAGTAATGCTGCATCTATCCCCAGCGCCACTGGCAGCGGGAAGACCGGGTCCCGGGGCAGCTGGCCGGTTCCCGGAGAGACAAGGTAAAATTTGGCTGCCTGCGAGGGGCTGGGGGGCAGAGCGCGGCGGGGGCTAACAAGGTCCCTTCCTCAGCGAGCCCACCACTGGGACCCCCGGAGCCGGCCCGCGCCGCCGCCAGGGAGGAGCGAGGAGGGGGCTACGCCATGCCCCCCGCCAGAGAGGAGAGGCCAGCCCGGCAGCCCCCCGCCTTCCCGCAGCCCCCCGCCGTCCCACCAGTGCCTGCCGCCCTGCTGCGGCAGCCGCCCCAGGAGGAAGAGGAGGAGGATGCTAATAGCTATGACTCTGATGAAGGCAGTAAGTACCCAGGGCTCCTGGCCAGAGGGGAGGGAGTGGTTTCTTTGGGAAACCCGGAATTTTGAGGAGGTGGTTGCTGCAGGACTGTGACACACGGCATAAGGTCATGGGTCTCTGACAGGGAGAGTCCTTGGGGAACGCTGCTTCCCCATGCGGCTCGGAGCCGGGGCAGGGTCTCGCAGGCTCTCCCTGCTCAGTCAGTTCAGCGCAGCTTGTAGGATCTTCAGTCAGTTTTGCACCAAATTACTGAGCTCTGACGTGTGACGGTTTAGGCTCTGTGTTCACACAACCTTCCCATTTCCAAATTTGAGTCCTGAAGGCGGCTGCCTCTTTCCATCAGAGCATCCTTTGCTGCAAGCAACGCACCTGGACCTGTCCGTAGGAAAGTCTTGGTGGCTTCAGTACCTTTACACCATGAGATCTTGGGGTTTAGTCATTTGCTCCCCTAACGAGGCAGTTTGCTGCGTGAGGGTGAGCATCTGTGGCAGGGCATTGCTTTGCCTGTCCAGCCCATTCCCACCCAGGATGGGAAGAGCTGCTCCAGGCCAGGGGCGGGTGCAGAAATCGTGCATGGGTAGGAGCAGATGGACCCAGCTGAGGTTCTGTGATCTTTTCCTGGTGAGCATGTGAAGATAAGCGTGAGCTGATTTCCAACAAGTCAAAATGAGGGCAAAACATTGAGCCCCAGACCTTGGGAGGAGATGCTGGCCACCCGAGCTGAAACACCTTCTCAAGGTGGTCCTGGGGTGGCATCGCCTCCCCAAGCTGTGCCCACAGAAGGGTTTGTACCGTTACATCCTTTGCCTGGTGAATACTAAGATCAGCTCAAGACCCCCAAGCTGCCCTCCCTGTACCCTGGGCAGTTCCAGCTTTGTAAAGCTTTGATGAGCAGAGCTCGTGAATCTGGCTGGCTTTGTGTGTGGCAGTTTGGCCGATCCTGGTGCAGACCCATGTGCTTTAAATGGCTTTACATTTGAACCTCAAATCTTTCTAATTATTACTAATCAGGGCTGATTAAACAGTTACTGGCTGGGGTTTTAATGAGGTCCTATTTCCAACTCTGCCCCCTCTGCTGTCAGCTACGCTGGGAGCACTGGAGTTCAGCCTGCTCTACGACCAGGAGAACAGCTCCCTGCACTGCACCCTCATCAAGGCCAAAGTAAGTGGTCCCCTTTTTCCCTTTCTTTCACTGATTTAAGTCCATCTGGCTCCCAGCTCCCCCGGTGCAATGGGCTGGGAGCAGTGTGGCTGCTGGCAGAGGCTGCTCCCCCAGGAGACCCAGCCCGGCCCCGCTGCTCCTGGCTGGGCAGGAGAGGTCTGTGGGGCTTTGCCTTGAGTGGGTCTGATGTTTCAGCACATCATGGCACCCACGCCTGCTCGGGGCAGAGGAAAAGGCTGTTGGCTTGCTGAATGCATTTTGTCTTTACCGAGTTGCTTCATGGGTAGCTTTTTCTCTTCCCTGGCTCTGCTTAAGGAGGATTCATGTACTGTGTTTTCTCTGTTATCTTTTAGGGCTTAAAACCAATGGACTCAAATGGTCTGGCGGATCCCTATGTCAAACTGCACCTCTTGCCTGGAGCCAGCAAGGTGAGGCTCTGCCTGGTTTGGGTGTGTTTTGGGCTGGGGATGCATCAGAGGTTTCTCAAAGCCACCTGAGGTCCCTACCCTGCATCAGGCTTTCTCCCCTTGGTTTCCCTGTGCAGTTGCTCACCACTGCTATTTTACCCAGGAGGTATCTCTGAAAAGTGATGATGCTTGCAGATGTTCTCCCATACCCGAGGAACAGCTCATCGTGCAGACAGGGATCTGCTTAGGGATGGAGGGGAGCTCCAGAGGAGGTGACGCTGTTAATGCATCACAAAATATCTGACAAAAAATATAGTTATTACCCAAGTTTGAACGATCCATTTGCTTTGAAGCTGCAGCGTGTTCTTGTTAGACCTGTGAGGAAATAACCTTTGAGTAAACTCTGACTCCCCCCCATCGAAGAAAGCCCTGGAAATCTCACTCCCTAGCCCAGCTAAGCTGATCTCGGTGGGGCAACCTTTGATGCAGGGATGACCACTGCTGGCCCAGTGTCCAAGGGCTGCTGACTCCTTGCTGAGGAGCTGCAAAGCTCTTTCCTGCAGTAGAGTTTTGCTCAGAGGAACTAAGTGTAAAACAAAGGGAAAACTTGATAATAAAACCATTGGATTGATATTTACAGGTTTACTTTATGTACGGGAACTTTCTGGTCTTGCATAGAGTAAATCAAGGTGGTGTGATCTTGGGAATTGCTTTGATTTCTGTTGCTCTCTTGTTGGCTGCTTTTTCTTTTAGTTTCTTATTTTGCATGTGTGTTTGTGAAAGACATGCGAACAATTGACAGAGCTCCTCGTTTCCCAAGCTGTCATCTCCTTTAAACCACAAGAGTCGTTACCCAGGCCCCACACAGCCTGTCCTGTGCAACTTTTTCTTGTACAAGTGTCCTTGAGTGAGTAGACCGTAGACCTCAGATAGTGTAAAAAAAAAAAAAAAAAAAAAAAAATAAAAAAAAAAAAAATAAATTAAAAGCTAGGTGGTGAAAGGGTGCCCTGGCCACTGCAGGTGACAGAGTCCCCAGTGCTTGCATAAAGGTCCACCTTGTCAGGTCGGTGATGCTCACTTGGAGTTGATGGCTTGCCGGCGCGACAGCCTCTCCAGGCAGCGGTGATGTCCTGCAGAGTCCTCCGTGCCCCAGTCAAACCACCTCTTGTGAGCCAGAGGTGATGGAGCATCTAATTTACACTCCTCTGCCAGGAGCCAAAATTTAAGTTGGGAGGAGTTCAGGGATGTAATGATGCCGTGTTTCGTTTTGATGCCATAGTCAAATAAGCTGAGGACGAAGACGCTGCGCAACACCCGTAACCCTGTGTGGAATGAGACCCTGGTGTACCATGGCATCACAGATGAGGACATGCAAAGAAAAACCCTCAGGCAAGCAGAGGAGCTGGGGTATCCCATCGGGGGGTGGGATGGGGACCTTGGGGCTCCTCGCACGGGGCATAGCAAGCCAGCCTTCCTCAGGAGGGCACGGGCAGCCAAGTGCAGGTGTTGATAGAGCACCTTGGAAATGCAGAGTTTTTGGTCAAAATCAACATGCTTCACATGAACATGCTGATTTTGATGGTCCTTTTTAAAAAGAGAAAGAAAGGCATTTTGACCCTGTCATTTAATATTAAATTATTGGCATTACTATTATCCTTATCAGCATAGAGATTTGCATATTGCATATCTGTGCATGATTTGACAGTGTCCCAGCAAAACGTTTAGATGTCTCTCAAAATCTTTGACATTTCCTTCCTACAAGAAATTTCTACCTTTTGATTTCTTGCCCCATCACAGAGCACATATTAAAAATGTTGATTTTTCTGGCAAAACAGGAGTTGTGTTTTCTGACTGCTTTTTGTCAAAGGAGAGCCAGATGGGTGGAGGCTTCAGCCACCCCTGAGTAGTGCCCTTGCAGGAGTGGTTTCGTGCTCCAGAGTCAGGTACTGCTCCAGCCTCGTTGATGTTCAACTTTCCTGTTCCCTTCAGGATCTCCGTGTGTGATGAAGACAAATTTGGCCACAACGAGTTTATTGGAGAAACTAGAGTTTCCTTGAAAAAACTCAAAGCCAATCAGAAAAAGAACTTCAACATCTGCTTGGAGAGAGTAATACCAGTGAGTTTCTGTGACATTTCTTTGTGCTACCATTAATGTTGAGGTTGCTGACAAGCTGCATGTGAGGGAGTTAGTGGTGAGCTTGGAGCTGGAACCAGCCAAGAGCTGTAGGTGCCTGACTTCACTGGCATCTTTAGGAGTTGGATTCCCACCCATGCCCGGGCTGATGTGACATGTCAAGGCCAGGAGATAAAAGCGTGGTGGGAATCCAGGGGAAGTGACTCCAGGGATCTCCCGGGTGGCTGCAGATCTGCTGGCGTTGCCAGCCTATGCTGATGTATGTCACCGTGGAGAGAGAGAGCAGGTTGCTCCTTCCCTGAGCTCTGCTCCCCAGTGCTCTGGTTGAGGTGCTGAGTCTGCTGAGGTGGAGGTTGATGGAGCAGAGGAATGTACCTGAGCCCCTTTCCACTCCTGAGGCCAGCAAAAGAGCTGGGCTGGGCTCCCGGCGGTGTGTCTGCCATAAGATGATGCCTCTCCCAGCTGCGGTCACTCATGGCAGTCTCTCTTTTTCCCTTCCCCATCCAAGATGAAACGTGCTGGAACAACGGGCTCATCCCGTGGGATGGCACTATACGAAGAGGAGGTAAGAGTCCTTGGAGGACGACATGCTCCATGTGCGATTCACCCATCATCTCTCATGCACGAGCCCCCTTTTCCCCCCCTCCATGGGGACACAAGGTTCCCTTGTATCCATCTTGTCTCATCTGTTCTGCGGTTGACAGTCTTCCTCACTCAGCCTCTGTGTCCCCATGTCTGGTCATTTCCTCTTGCAGGTAGATCGTGGCGGGGATGTGGAAGAGCGTGGGAAGATCCTCGTGTCCCTCATGTACAGCACCCAGCAGGGCGGCCTGATTGTTGGCATTGTACGCTGTGTGCATTTAGCAGCCATGGATGCCAACGGATACTCAGACCCTTTTGTTAAACTGTAAGTGGGAGCTGGGGATGGCTTAGTGTGGTAACGTGGTCATGGAGCCACCCGCTGTCCTTGGACAGTAGCTGATGCTCTGAGACCTCCTTCCAAAACCACTGGAGAGAGGAGAATGTTTGCCAAGCACCTAGAGACCTCATGCAAGACTGAGCTACCCATCAGTGATGCCTGTGCAAGGTGGTAATGCTCTGCTTGAGTGCCCCTGCCATGGCTGAAGCTAGGTGAGACTGACCCAGCCCTTAGGTCCATCCATTCCCTGTAGGTTCCCAAACGCACAGACACAACAGCCACCCCGTAGGTGCAGAGCTGGAGGACAAGAGAGGCCATTCTCCCTGGCTTTGACCCACCATGCCTGCAGGGTGGAGAGGGCTTGATGTCTCTCCATGCGTGACCAGGTGGTCAAGAGGGCCAATGGCATCCTGGCTTGTATCAGGAATAGTGTGGCCAGCAGGACCAGGGAGGTGATCGTGCCCCTGTACTCGGCACTGGTGAGGCCGCACCTCGAGTACTGTGTTCAGTTTTGGGCCCCTCACTCCAAGAAGGACATCGAGGTGCTGGAGCGTGGCCAGAGAAGGGCAACGAGGCTGGTGAAGGGTCTGGAGCACAAGTCTGGGTGAGGAGCAGCTGAGGGAGCTGGGGTTGTTTAGGCTGGAGAAGAGGAGGCTGAGGGGAGACCTTATTGCTCTCTACAACTGCCTGAAAGGAGGTTATAGCAAGGTGGGGGTCGGTCTCTTCTGCCTAGTAACAAGCAATAGGACGAGAGGAAACAGCCTCAAGCTGCACCAGGGGGAGTTTAGGTTGGATATTAGGAAAAACTTCTTCACCGAAAGGGCAGTCAGGCCCTTCCACAGGCTGCCCAGGGAAGTGGTTGAATCCCCATCCCTGGAGGTATTTAAAAGACGGGTAGATGTGGTGCTTGAGGACATGGTTTATTGGTGGACTTGGCAGTGATAGGTTAACGGTTAGACTCAATGATCTTAAGGGTCTTTTCTAACCTAAACAATTCTGTGATTCTAGAGCACGTGCCCCACTTGCTGCCCTGTAAGCCCATGTGCTTGTAGCTGGGAGCCCAGGGATTGCCCTGCCATGCCTGTCCCTGTCCCGTGCCGTGTCTCCCCTGCAAACAAATCAGCTTAATTAACGCAGACAGTGGTGTTTGCTGTGATTCATGCCAGCGATACCTTGCCGCAATGGGAGTGGGTCTTCTTGAGCAGCAGCACACCCGTCGGTGCTCTCAGCTGCGGAGGCAGGTGACGGGGGAGCGGTGCTTGTCGAGTGGCTCCTGCAAACACGGGGAATAAGATCATTTTAACTTGAACTTCATAAACTGCAACACAGAGAGGACCCTGCAGTCATTCCTGGTTGTGGTTGTGGCTGCAGATGGGTTTTCGTTGCTGTTTTCTCTTTGCCTTCAGGAAAAAACCTCTATTCTCCCCAAAAGTCATTCAATAACTCTTGTGTTGAACATTTTGCATGTCTTTTTGTAGCTGAGTGGAACTGAGTAGTTTTCCTTCTCAGTCTCTCTCTTATTTTTTATATTTTCCATCCCTACAAACAGAAGATGGTAGCTTTCCATTTTTAAATCAACTTCCAACACAGATCTAGTTAATGCCAACTCTACAATTTAGTTCTGGGTCTGCAGCCAGGCTGCAAAGGCCAAGCCCTAATTTTTCTTACATTCTGTAGGTGAACCTGCCTTGGCTGAGTATAGTAGTCTGCATGGTATTAAACACTAACGGGCTATTTTTAATCACCATCCCCCCCCCATTTCTCCCTATCTCTGTATGTGTTCACATGTTCTTGGCTGGGTATTCCAGCAGCCAGGCTCGGTGACTGGCTGTGCAATTGCCCTCATCGGCTGGTGACCAGCCAGGCTGCTCATTTTCCGTATTCCCTAACCATTTTATCTGCTCCCCACTGTCAGCCTCGGCAGGTTCCTCCCCAGCGAAACGCAGAGTTCACCTGCTTTTGCTCCGTAAAACGCCTACAACCATTTCATTTAGCACAGCTTGGGGAAAAAAGACTTGGGATGAATGCATGGTTTGGAAGGACATCAAGAGTGCACGTGCAGGCTCGCTGCCTTCTGGTGTCTGAATGTTACCCAGCTCCTCTGAGCAAGAGATGCTCCCGCAGAAAGGCTACTGCTCAGCTCAGCGCTCTGTGCAAAGCGGGTGTTTATGGATTTCTGTGTCTTGTCTGGCAATCCAGGGGAAAAAAAAAAGAAAAAAGAGTATTCAGTACTGATTTTACATTTATTTTAGATAATTTTAGAAGGTGGGAAAGGAGACTGGCTAACCCATTTCTTTGCCTTAAGTATCTTTAGTTGCTTTTTTTTCTAGCCCAAAACCATACTTTTTTTAGCTTATAAACTCACACTGTTGTTGTACTTGAGTTTTGAGCTGTTTTCTGTTGCCCCCAGTTGGCTGAAACCTGACATGGGAAAAAAGGCCAAGCACAAGACACAGATTAAGAAGAAAACATTGAATCCTGAGTTTAATGAGGTAAGGACAGATCTAATTTTTATATTATTAAATCAACTCAGCCAATTACTATGTTGTGTGGAGGAGGTGGAAAACAAGCTTCCCAAGGTTCAGCTCCTCGCTCAGCGTCCTTTCCCCTTTCCGCATCCAGGAATATTTTAGGAATGATTTTGCCACAGGAGATCTCACCAGTTCGGTGCCAGGCAGCGCCGATACACAGCAAAACCTCCCTGCTGCCTGCGCTGCCGGCTCCGTGTCACCCCGGCCAGGGGGTATGGGTGGGATGAGCATCCCGGGGCGTCCCGTGGCTGGTGCTGCCTTGATGGGACACCTGCACAGTGCTCACTTAGATACAAGGGGTGAGCTCAGCTTATGGGTTTTTGCAGCATGCTGTGGTCCTGGGAGGAGAGGTGCCGCAGGGAAGGGGCATTTGCTCTTCATTAATGTATTTTAAATATCCTCTCATTGGATTTTGAATTCAGGTTGTACAGAGAGATCATTTGCAATTCCTTAACTGCAGTTTTCTGGGTGTATTTTCCTGGGATGCTTGGGGTGACGTGGGTGTTCTCCTTCTGCAGGAGTTCTTCTATGATATAAAACATAGCGATCTGGCCAAGAAGTCACTGGACATTTCTGTCTGGGATTACGACATTGGAAAATCGAATGATTACATCGGTGAGCTGCAAGTCTCTGTGCTCTGGGGTGCGGTTTTGATGCCTGATGTAGTGCCCACTGTACAGGAGGGATGCACAGGATGCCCTGTGAGGAACCCCAGGCTGAGCTTTGAGGTGGGACCATGCAGGTTGGCTGGTACTTGTATCAGGCCATAAAATACCATACACCCACTGTACTGCCCCATCTCCAGCATCCCGTGAGGTCTTCTGTGCAGGCAGAGCAGCTGTAGTGGTTTCCACTACACTTTAAATCTAGGAGATGGAGAGAATTGCCTCAAACGTGGGGTCTTTCCCCATGGAAGTGATTTACTGGAACATCACCATCATCTCTGAATATGATGTCTCCTCTTCTCCCTTTCTTCCAGGTGGCTGTCAGCTCGGCATTACGGCTAAGGGGGAGCGCTTGAAACACTGGTATGAATGTTTGAAGAACAAGGACAAGAAGATTGAACGCTGGCACACCCTCCAAAATGAGAACCACGTTGCCAGTGATTAAAGGGAGCTGCTGCCCGAACCTCCCCAAACAGCCCATCCTCTGCCAAGCCCCTGTAGATCTCTGATGTCCGTCTTCCAGCGCAGTCATGCCTTGCTACACGCCTCTGGTCCCAGGGCAGCAACGCTCTTCTGCCTCCTCCAAGCATCCTCTGTGCCCTGTCCTCGCCTCCACCTGAAAACTAACCCAGATCTTTTGTACTCACTTCCTTTGTTTTTTTTTGAGGGGGGTCATTGAATTATCCTGGTGTGTAATTTTGTCAAGCAATAGTTACCCTCTGACTGTTCCTCTTTCTCACTAGTCTCACGCACACCGTGATAGCCTTCCTGTCGTGTGTGTGATGCTCTGTGTTCCTCCAGCCTCCGCTCGTGTGGCTCGTCCCATCACCACCGGCTTGCAGCTCCTTTATCTCCCAGCGGGATGCGCGGCCACTGGACCGGCCGTGCACTCGTCCGGCGTGGGGGGGTGTTGAGCGCTGGTGTCGGAGCATCGGCCCGTTCTGCTTGTGTGATATCGATACCTCAGTTGCAATAACGAAAAAGCTGTTTGGCTTTGGTGTGGATCGTAACTGTAGCCTGGTATCTGTGTTGTCGTGATTAGGCTAAAGCCTGTGTCACTGATGTAATCCTGCGAGTCTTGCTTGAGCTTTAGTTCTGACTTGGTACATTTGAGCAATATTGTGGTACATTCTTTGCTGAGGAGATTCACCAATAATACAATAACAAGAAATAGGGAGCCACTCTGTGCTCACAGGGAAACAGAGATTTGGGTTGGTTCATGTTCGTTTCCAGCCACCATGTGCGGTTCCTTTCGCCCGAGGAACTCGCGCACTCCGTTGCTGTAGGAGCACACCCGTGTTTCAAGCTTGTGACTACCTCCTCTTCACATCCTAGCTGCGTAGTAGTGACTAGCTGAACCCCGAGGGCAGTCCCTGGGCCCTCCTCAGACTAACCTTTCCATTGCTGACCATTTGCCGTGCCACGTGCAGGAGGGAAGCCGAGGGACAAGATACTTCCCACCAACGAGCTGATGTGTGCAAGCATTATTGCTTTGAAATACCACAAATACTGAAATTAGCTGGAACAGTCTTCCAACTTTTTTTTTCTTCAAATCTGAACAAGAACCATTGTCTTCAACCAGCGCTTTAATGATCATCTGGAGGTGTTTGATTTGTTCTCGATAGCAGGAGAGTCACGACACTTTCAGACTGATGCTGATTGGGTTTGGTACCATTTGCTGTCTCTGGACAACCTCAAGCATAGCAATGGCGATAGCAGCACAATAAGCACTACTGGAATATATTGTTGGTCAGCTACACACTGCGCATGTTGTATGAAACCTGAACCTCAGCCCCTTCGCTTCCCGCTGTTGTCCCATGACTTCCCTTGCAACCCGCTGCTGTAGTCTGCTGGCGTGCTGTTGTGTGGCGTGCTCTCAATTCAGCTGTACCGCGGAGCTGTTTCTTTTGAATTGGATGACTTATTTTCTTATTCTTGATTATTCCCCCCCCCCCCCCCCTTCCCACAGCAGAATTTGCTCTGGGCGCTGACTTGCGGCAAGCAGGGCTGTGATTTCTGCAGCAGGTGGGGGCTGTGTGCTGAGCGATGCAAATGTCGCTGCGTGATGCGAACGTCACTGCGCGATGCTAACGTCTCTGCATGCCGAGCGATGCTGCTTCTGTAGAGCAGCCCTTCCCCAGCCCAGCTCAGGGCTTACAGTCCCATGGAGGTCTGCTTTCCCCCCCAGCCCTGGCTGGGTGCTGCCGGCACCCAGCTCTCCACCAGGAGCCACCCTTGGACCACGGATGGGGAAAGCAAACCTAAACCAGCGTGGGCATCCTCTGCTCCATTCAGCCAGAGCTGGGGCAGCTCTTCTATCACCCCCGCCTCTGTCCTGTGGCATGGCCACTGCCATGGGAGCAGCTTGGGGCATGATGCACGGAAGAGTGTAATGGGAGAGGACACTCCAAAAATGCCTTTCCCCTCCCTTTCACGCAGTTCTCGCCTCTGCACCAGTAAGTGCAATGTCCCAGAGACCCCGAGCCGTGCTGCCCTCAGCGTGGGCTGTGCAGAGGACCCAGACTGAAATGACCCGGTTCTTTTGGATTATTTCCCTCTGAGTCCAGTGCTGCCCTGTGCAGCCATGCCAGGGCACTTGCTGCTCCAGGCAAAGGCGGTTCAGCTGTAGGATGCTGTTCTCATCCCTTCCGGAGTCATGGACCTGCCCAAAACCTTTGCACAGCCCTTCCTTATACCTCTTGGAGCAGCAGTTGGGCACGGTGCACTTCCAAGCTGTGCTGGGGAAATGTGTGGCTGGGAATGAAATTACCTTTAAGAAAAAGAGAAAAAAAAAAAAATAATAAATTTGAGCAATTCCTTAATTTATTCCAGGCCTGCAGCAGCCCAGCCTCCTTTGTGTGTGCAGAACAATTAAATTAAGGTTGCCTTTACCCATGTCCTGTATTGACATTCTCTGCTCATCCTGCTTTCCCGTCACACAAATGATACTCAAATCATCTCTTTGCACCCATAAAAATAAAGTGCAACTTGCCAGTCCCCCTCTCGGTATTGTGCAAACCACAGTTGTCATCTCTGTTTGCCACCCTCTTCTCAGTTTTTCTGATGGTAATTTCTGCCCTGAATGACTTCTTTTTGTTGTAAATAAAGCATGCACATATGGATTGGGAATGGTGAAAAAAAAAAAAAAAAAGAAAAAAGCCTCTTCTACTGCTGTTTGCATTCAAACTTGCATGCAGTGATTTTACAGCAAAATATCAGTTTACAACTATTAAGAGAAAAAGAAAATGTTACACAGGAACTAGAAATACTCCAGTCTTCCGCTGCATGCAGCACAACATCCTCTCTTGATGTGGTATCTAATAAAGTGAGACTATTGGAAAAGAAAATAAAAAAAAACAAAACATGGTGGGTTTTGGCTTCTTTCATTCCCTGTGGGAATACGAACCCCAGCATGGGCTGGTAGGGGTGGGCAGTTGTCCTGGTTGCAGGAATTTGTGGTGGGCTTGGGAGTGCTGGGAAGTTACGTTGGGTTCAAGAGGCTGAGGAGGAGTTTGGGATGGCAGGGTGCAGCCCCTTGTCTGCAGGGAGAGGGCCCAGCCCTGCTCGGCTTGGCTCTCCTGCACCCCTGGGGGGGGAACGGGGATGACATGAGCATTGGGGAACAGCGTGGGATAAAATCCTGGGTGCACCATGCAAATTGATCCTTTGTACACAGCCAAGATATCTGCGGGCTCCTGCTCACTTCATGCCTTGTTGGGTGCAGATGTGATGGGTGCACGCTGCTGGGAAAGACCACATCGCACGTGGTGGTTGCTGCTTTGCTCTGGCGCTTCTGCGGGTCCCCTTGAAAAGCAAACCTCCCCTATGAGAAATGAACCTCCTGGTGCCCTTCTTCATGTCCCAACCCTTCTTCCCCGTTTCCCCATGTAGCTGCAGCTCCTGTTGCACCTCTGCAGGAAAACACACCCTCCAGCCACTGCACCACCCAAGTAAAATTTTTGTCCTTTTTATTTTATTTTTGTTTTGGCATTTTTAGGCTCAATTTCCAGCAGATCATCAGGTGCAGGCCCCAGGGAAGGGCACGTTGGGATGGTGGGAGCCCCTGGGACGGCAGCAGGCGGTGGTTCTACAGGGGCTGTGCCCCAGCCCTGGGCAGGGAGACATGGGTGGTGGCCTCGCCAGTCCGGGGACACCCCACCCTCCGTGTACCCAGAGAGGCTGGTGGGGACAGAGCCGAGCCGTGGAGGGCGGCTGCATGGCGGGTCCTGCGCCGATGCCCAGAGACAGCAGCAGATGTCACTGATGCTCCAGGTATGGCAAGGGAAGGACCGGGCAGGAGGTGCCAGAAGGATGCCCACGATCAAGGCTGGCGTCCCTTCAGCGCCCTCCATCCTGGTGGTGGGACGCCCTCAGTATCACCCATCTTGGTGGTGGGACCCCCCACCCCTTTAGTAGCACCCGTTGTGGTGCGGGTCCCCCAAATGCAGTCTTCATGCAAGCTGTTGCTGAGCCTCGATAGATGACAGCCTTGAGGGGGGCGGTGGAGCTGCCCCAGTCCCATGGCTGCTCCCACACACCACAGGTTTAACCCGGGGTTTCGCCGAGGCCAGGCCAGTGGCAGTTCTTCAAGAGAGGTCTGTGGGCAGCTAAAGCCTCCTGAGGTGTCTACGCTGATGAGATGCCATCACAGTGCATTGCAGTTGGCTTGAAAATAATTGCCTAGGAGAGACCTGCAGGCCAGGGTCCACCTTCCTCCCCTGAGCCACCAGTGGTCAGCTGGACTCATCTTGCAGCAAAAACGTCAAAATGGCAAGTCAGATACCACTTTGTGGTAATTAGGTTGTACGTATACAAGCAGCAGTAATGACTGGTATAGAAAATCACTGAGATATTTTAAATTGTCATATGGTGCTAACTGTATGTACTGCTCTTAATGAAGACCTTGAGCTCTCCAACCGGTCAGGAGAAGACCTCATGTTCTCACGCATGCTGGCAGGAAAACAACCAGAGGTTTAACATACACAGCAGTGACTGAGCTGTCTGAGGTGATCTCCTCTTTGGGGGCAAACTCCAAGGAAAAGGGGAAAAATGATGCTAGCTCCTGGTGAGCTGCAGGATGTGTTGGCATGTCTTCAGAGGACAAGGAGAGGGATGGCTTGTGAGGACAATGAGCACAAAGCTCTCTGGTTATGTCACGCTGGATGCTAAGAGGCTTGAGCAGAGAAAAATGGGTCATTTTCCAGAAGGGGTGAAGCTACATGTGTGCTTGCTCCCAGTGACTGCCAGGGGTGGTATTTTAGGTGAGGTGCGTGGAAGAAAGAGCAAACCTCCATCCCGTAATTACTGGCTGCACTGAGAACAGCGGGGCCAATTGCATCCCCCTTTTTCTGCCACTAAAGCTTCTTCTCCTCCAAACCTTTAGTGGCAGGAAATAGTTGGGTCTTTGTCCTCTGAAAAAATAGTTCCCAGAGATGTCTAGCAGCCTTAAAATTGAGCTTTAACTTCCTTTTATTAGTGTTTTTCAGCATGAGAGCTTCCCATTGATTCTTCCTCTCTGCTGCTGCCTGGCGTTGGTGCGGCGAGTGGCCAGCAGAGAGGTCCCAGCCAACACGTCCCAGCCAAGAGGTCCCAGCAAATTGGCCACCCAGCTCCGGCCAAGCACCAGAGAGAGCATCCCTCCTATCCCCTGCGATTGAGATGCTGCCTTGATTAATTGTGGGCGAGGCAGTGCCAGCTGTGGTTGGCTGTGAAGTCCTGAATGGAAAGTGCTTCAAAAGAGAGAAAGAGGCATTTTGAGTGAACCCATGGGGATAAGAGAGAGTCCTTTGTTCCCCCTGATTGATATTTCTGCTCCCATTTTCTTCTCAGCCTCTCTGAAAAGGAAGCCCTTGGGTTGCAAATTGCGCTTGATCAGGACCGTTATTTGCATGTTCTCCTTTTGTAGGTAGCTTTACAGTTTTAATTACATCTCAGAACATCTGAATCAGTCTGCTGTTCCAACCAGTTTCCTTGCGTGCTAATTAGATTTAGGCCTTCAGTGCAATCAATAGATTCTCATCTCGGTACTGGCCAAGCCAGTCATGACCAGTAATTTACAGCTCTAGTTGTTCTGAAATCAATACAGATTTGCTCTTCATTGAGAGGGCTGTAAAACACGGGTGACAGCAGGCACGCTAAGCAGTTGACATGGAAGCAGGTCCCTTGCTGGTCTTGGAGAGTGGCCAGTACAATCCAAGAAGAAAAGCTACAGGACCAGTGAGTGGAGCAGACCGCTCCGGCTGAACGAGCACCGGGTTGAAAACGTTGACAAAACATTGGGCTCTTGCTCCTCTCCTGGAGCGGGAGATGCAAAATACAGCATATGGCCAAACGGCTCCTCTCCAGGATGCACACTGCTCCAGAAGATCGTGGCAGCACCCAATGACCCAACCCATGGAGCATCCTATAGTGCTCTCTTCTAACCTCTCTCCTTGGGGTGTAATTCATAAAAAGAACATGTTATGGAACTCTGATAGCATGTGCTGCATGATCCCAGGGCGTCAGGAGGGCACTGAGGGTCTCCTGCTGCACTGAGCAGGAGAGAAACCTTCCACAGCTTTCCAACTTCTGGGGAAAAAAAAGAAAATAAATAAAAGCAAACTTTTACTATTTAACATTTCACTTAAAAAATAGTGAAGCTCAACTAAATAAATCCCTCTTCTATCGGCTTTCAAGCTCAGCTTTTCAAAAAGCCTGCAGCTAGAAATCTCTTTATCTCATAGGGCACAGATAACGATGTAATTATGAGCTCAGATCAATGGCTTTCATCCCGTCAGTGCTCAGCCTAAAAATAAACTGTTATTCTTTCACCCAGATGCACAGAGCTGGGGCTAGCATCTCCTCTGGGCTGCTGGCCCAATGCAGAACCATTTATGAGCAGCCGTGGGGCTGGAGACAGTCTGTGGTGGGGTCTGGAGAGCCCACAAAGCCTTTCCCTGGGGGAAACTGAGGTTTTGGGTTGTCCTGTTTCTGCAGGGTAACATTGGGTCTGGAGCAGGAAAGACCAGCGAAGATGCCCGGGCGATGCTCTCTGCTTCCCAACCACCTCATGGAGCCACCGCCACATCCCCGCCGTGCCGGTGGCTGCAGTGACATCGCCTGTGAAATACGGAGCCACGTTTTAGTCGTTGTGTGAGTTTTGGCAACTTTCTTAGGAAAGAAAAATCCAAAGAATAAATATCAGCCTTTTTTTACTGCATGCTGCATAATAGAAATATAACTTATTGCTGTTGGAGAGTGGAGTAGCTGGCAGCTACCATAAATCCCCGATTCCAATAAACTCTGCTTGCACTTCAACAAAAGTAAAGGATGAACAGGCAAACAGTGAGCATAATTGGAACAGGGAGTGGAGTATTTTGATTAATCACAGCTTGAATATTAACAGGGCATAATGCTGATTTTCTTGTATAGGCAGAGGCCCCAGAAGGTGTACTTGCCTCCATCTGACAGCGTCAGAATAATGAATGCACTAAATGTTGTGGTATTGCTGCTAGTCTGGGATGGGTAGCCTGGCACGGCACCCACAATCCTGGCATGTGGGAACAGGATCAATGCCAGGCTCAACCATAATAAAATTGTGTACCTGCTAATCGCACACCCAGCCTGCCTGTCCATGCTGGCCAACATCACCCAACTGGGAGAGGAAAGTGGCATTTAATTAGAAACATGCATGCAGGTCTGATCTTAGAATCATAGAATCGTTAAGGTTGGAAAAGACCCTTAAGATCATCAAGTCCAACCGTTAACCTATCACTGCCAAGTCCACCAATAAACCATGTCCTCAAGCACCACATCTACCCGTCTTTTAAATACCTCCAGGGATGGGGATTCAACCACTTCCCTGGGCAGCCTGTGGAAGGGCCTGACTGCCCTTTCGGTGAAGAAGTTTTTCCTAATATCCAACCTAAACTCCCCCTGGTGCAGCTTGAGGCTGTTTCCTCTCATCCTATTGCTTGTTACTGGGGAGAAGAGACCGACCCCCACCTTGCTATAACCTCCTTTCAGGCAGTTGTAGAGAGCAATAAGGTCTCCCCTCAGCCTCCTCTTCTCCAGCCTAAACAACCCCAGCTCCCTCAGCTGCTCCTCACCCAGACTTGTGCTCCAGACCCTTCATCAGCTTCGTTGCCCTTCTCTGGCCACGCTCCAGCACCTCGATGTCCTTCTTGGAGTGAGGGACCATCACTTCCCTGGTCCTGCTGGCCACACTATTCCTGATACAAGCCAGGATGCCATTGGCCCTCTTGGCCACCTGAGCACACTGCTGGCTCATGTTCAGGCGGCTGTCAACCAACACCCCCAGGTCCTTTTCTGCCAGGCAGCTCTCCAGCCACTCCTCCCCAAGCCTGCAGCGTTGCATGGGGTTGTTGTGACCGAAGTGCATATCTCATACAGTTCATACATCTTCACTGCACTCCCACCGTCCCATGGCTTCAGGTACATGGTTTTGCTGCTTTCCAACCAATACTATTCGATCAAAGCTTAGTTGTCACACTGAGCTCATCTCAGCTACTAGGAGCCACAGCTTTTCCCTGGGGACTGCATTTCCAATGAGCAGCATTTTCTGTGCGCTCATATGGGTGTTTTAATGGATCCCTTCCGAGTGGGATGCAGCCCAGTGGGACAGCTGGGCGTTGGAGGTAGGGTGCTGGGTGCCAGTACTGGGCTGTGACAGCCCCTGTGGTGGTGCTGGAAATGAGGCCACGGCTTTCAGTTCGTCTTTCCTAAAAGCATTTGTCTGCAAAGGTTGAGGTGGGCCGTCTTTACTTGGTCTTTGCCTTGCTGGCACTTCTATTAAGGTAATTGGTCCAGATATTAATTATACTACAGCTCATCTTAAAGACTCTCAAAACTGTGAAGAGATTTGGGTTAAAACACATGCTTGCAAGTGGGCCTGGCTTGGCAGAAAGCAAGCGAACAAATAAGGGAAAATTCTGAATGAGAACCCTTTGCAAGACTAAAATTGATGCTGTGGCACCGGAGCAGCCCATGGTCCCTGCGGGAGTGGGAAGGGGCTCCCCTGCACCTGCCGGTCCCTTCCATGCTGATCCAGCCCCTTGCATCATGCTGCTGCACTGAGTCAGAGGTGGAAAACTGTGTTTTACTGTAATCTAGGTGGAGTTAATATTAGCTGGGAACAGTTTATTGCAGAACGTGGGCCTGGCAGGAAGCATGGGAGCTGAGAAGCAGCGGGACGTCGTGGAGGCTTTGCCAGCGTGTCACTGCTAGGGAAGGAAATGCAAACCCATTTTTGCATCCTCACTCCATTACGTAGGCAGCATGCAGAGAGCATCTTTTGGGTACATTTTGGGGATGCTAGGCAATAAATCAAAGCCCCTCTCTGAAGGTCACGGGCAGAGCCAGCTGCCCGTGGTGCTGCCCTCTCCTCCGGCCGTGGCTGGGCAGGGAGCAGGAGAGCTGCCGTGATGCCCTGGGCAGATCGGGCAGCGGGAGCCTGGCTCCTGCCTTCAGAGCTGAATTAAGTAGCTGGAGTCAAGATGGAAACTGCAGTTACCGGCTTTTAGAGAGCTGAGCAGGTTCTCTGAATCCATTAGGGTTGCAGAGATAACTGATTTCTCAGGTTTTCTGGCAGAGCTGTGAAAAAAAAAAAATCCCAACAAACTAGCTCCTTCCAAAAACTGTCAAAGCAAAAAAGAGTCGTCTTGATCAGGTCAAAACTGGAAAAGAAAAGCTCTGGGCAATCAAAAGCCAAATAAAAGAAAAAGAATAGCTGTTGGGTCAAAGGGAATTATCATTGAGGAGAAGCATTCAGGGTATTTGTAAACAGGATGGGCTGAATTCAAGAGAAGGAGCCTAAGAAATTCATGGGTGTCTCTATCACTCCTCTTTGTTCCCGGGATGAGGGTCAGCATTATTAATTAAGGGGCAGATAGGCAGAGCTGAATTGCTGATCGTTATCTACCTGATAAGAGCCCTGCCATGGAAACCCTGAGTGGTACAGCCAAGATCTCAAGCGCCTCAGCAAATCAGGGTTTTATTCAGCCTGCTAACAAAGCGTATTTTCCTTTTAAAATCCAAATTATTCAGATATGCATGACTCCTACTCAGCTGTGAAAGGTAGGTGGGAACTCCGGGGGCTGAATTCAGCAAGTCCCAGCGATGTGCCTTATCTCCAAAGCTCTGCCGCTCCCCAAAGACAGGGTGTTAATGAACACCCAGCTCTGCCCTCACCTCGCTGGAGTTCATGCGCAGGCATCACTTTCATCCCCAGCTGTTTGCTGCTCTCGGTGCGTATTTAATGGCCCGGCCTTGCGAACTTGCTGTGATCGAGTAGCTGGAAAGTTTTCAGAGAAGCAAGCCTTTTGAGACAGCTAGGCAGGAAAACTAGGCAGGAAAACCAGGCAGGAAAACCTGCCTAAGTGAAAGCTATTCTGCCAGTCCAGAGGAAGGTAGATCAAAACATGCTATATGTACTGAATATATAGTATTTATACCTGAGGCCCCTGAATCCAGCCTGCTCCACGCAGCAGTTTCTAGCAAGTCCTGAACCACCAGTCTTTTTTCGACCCATTTCCATATGTTTTAATGTACGAGTTGCTGCATTCCAGGCAGGGGGTTCAGGGTGACCCCGAAGTAATCCTTTCATAGAATCAAAGAATCACAGAATCATAGAATCATAGTTTTCCTCACAAGCTGCTCAGAAATGTCTTGCCACCCTGCTGCAGAGGCTCTGCTGCCCAAATAAACCACTTCTTGGTGGAGATGCTGTGCTGAGTGATGCAGGGGAGGGGGGATGCTCAGCAAAGCACGGGCAGCGGAGGGAGCAGGGGCTCGTCTCAGGAGGGGGGAGGTCTTCTCCTCTCGCCTTGGGGAGAAGCTGGGACCCCCTGGGTTGCATCTCCCCTTGCCAGGAAACCTCCCCATAGCTGGAATCATGGCCTTGCTGTCTTCCCAAAGACCAGGATTTCTCTCCAGCCTTGGCCTGTAGATAGGCTCGAAATGATTCCAGGATTTGCAACCTTATTCCTGCCCCCTGCCCCGTTTTGCATGACAAGACCTGGGTTCACCCTCATTTTAAGGCTGGCCTGGAGGGCAGGTTTTGCAAGGCTGAGCCTGCAGGGCGATGCTCTTACCCACTGGACCTGCGGTGTTGGTCAGTGCCATGGGGTCCTGGCGTACCCCGAGCTGGTCCTCACCTCCCTGCTACGCCAACCAGGAGAGAAGACATGTTGGTCAGGAGAAAGACAAGAGATGGAGGCGGCGGTGGCACAGGACACCCTTCCCATGCAGCAGACCTGTGCTGTCCATCATGTGTATGTGCCCTGCATGCACAAGGAGAAAGAGCTCGCAATGCTCTGGGCCCCCTTCCTTGGCCCTCCTCTTCCTCTCCCCCTCCCTTTGAGCTGCTTGGACACAGGGAACAGAAATACCAAGCCCCAGCTTGCTCTTCGGTGGAGGGCTTGAGCAGAAACCTCTGGAACAATGTCTGAAAAAAAAAGGAACAACATTTCCCACCACAGCAGCTCTTTAATATTAGTGAAAACAGAGCCAAGCGTGAATAATTCAGAGTGAGACGTGAGCACAGTTTTTATATGCAACCGGCAAACAGTTCGTTTTTTATGGCTGTGTTTGCTCAAAGCAGCAAGAGGGTGCGACGGGGGCTTGCATGGGTCCCGAGCGCCCAGCATGGGCTTGCCTCTGCTTGCTGTTGGCTGGGTGAACCAAATGATGGCTTCTCCTCCCTGCCTGGGGAAATACCTTTCCTCCTGGCCACAGAAACACGTGTTAACTTCTAAACACCTAGTGGTCTCCCCATCATTAATCATCTTGGCCCACGGACTGCTCTGGGCTGCAGCCACGCTCAGTGCAGCTCTCATTAGAAAGCAGAAGCACGAAGCAAATTGTGTTAACCTTCTGCTGAATTAAAAGCCCAGAAAAAGGGAAAAGAAAGCCCAGAAGGTCCCTGGTGCAGGGGTGCACAGCAGAGCTCCGGTGCTGAGCTGGCGGGTGCAGGTAACACGTCTCGGTGCCTGTGAAGCTAATCCTGTGCCAGAGCGGCTCTCCCGGAGATATAACATTATCGATTGCTTTTGTTTTACAAGCAATGTCAACGTGATAATATTTGGCAGCAACATTAACACTGAAATATGAGCTGCACTTGGGCCTTTTTAATCGTTTGAAAAATGACACGGGGATGGCATTTGTGCCCTGGCAATCTGCATACCCGTCAGATGGTGCTGCCAGCGGCGCGGGGAGATGCTGATCAACAGGCTGGGGACCTGCCAGCTGCCGGGGGGACGCTGCTGGCACCGCAGAGCCTGTGTGCCACGGGGGACGGTGTCAGCCACCCCACACCTTCCCGGTCCCTGGCATCTCTTGGTCCTGCAGCAGCCACAGGGCGACCAAGAGTGTTGCAAAGTTTCCTGTGCTCATGGAAGCAGCTGCTGGCAGATGGGGCTTTGGCTGCCTTCCCTGGGGCAAAGCATGACGGGGACAGTGCGGGGAGGTGGGGGCAACAGCTGCATCGGGGCCACCCATCCACAGGAACAGCCGCCGGTGGTGGTGGTGCAATGTTTATTTGTCGCAGTTTATCTCCTGTGTCCTCTTTTCCTAATCAACTTGAAACACTTGTCAACATCGTACGTGGGGAGCTCGGGAGAAAGGCAGCATGGAGAAGGAGGTGGAGTGCACTGACATTTAATTCAGACAAGGAATTATGCTGAAATAGAGTTAAAAATTACTGCTCTGGCACCAACCAGCCACAGTCAAGAGTGTGGGAAAGCCACGGTCGGGGGGATGCCGGTCTGTCTCTGGGGTGTGGGGCACATTCGGCCCGGGAGTATCGTACACCCATCCTTCCTTCCCCTGCCCAAACCGAAACGGTCCATCTTGCACCCTCTCTGCTTCCCCCGCTGCTCTCCTCCACCTTTGCCCCAGCAGCGCAGCGAGGATCGCACCACCACCCCTACTTACACCCCCCACCTGACAGCTCTCTTTAGCCTCAGCTGCCATCAGTGCTTGAAGAGCAGCTCCCTTCTTCCACTTCATCTTTTTTTTTTTTGCCCCTGAGACGTCCAATTCACGGTGGTTTTATTATGCTTGTTCAAAAAAGCCTTGCGGCGTAAATCAGAAACCACCGGTTTCTTTACTGGTCTGCACTGACCTCCCTGCATTTGCTCAGCGCTGTCTGGACAGCAGGAGGTCTGCAAAGGTGGGGACTAAAACCAGCAGGAGCACTTGGTGCCCCCCGAGTTTTGGCAGATATTTGGAGGTGCAGTTTCCCTGCTCCGCCTGTGGTTTGGGGAGCAGCCCTGGCAGGGTGTGCCCATCTGCACGCTGTTCCCAGGGGAGGGGACGGCATCCCCAGGGTGACAGCAGAGGTGACAACACCTGAGTCACAAATTTGGATACTCCACAAGCTCAAACCCAGGAGCATTCAACCCACTTTCCGAAGAGTAAAGCAAGGTGAGCCAGGAGCATTGCCATGGGCTTCTCCGGGGGACAACGGGAAAGGCTTGGCGACGTGTCCTTGCACGGGGGAACTGTCTTCAGCTGCAAGCCAGGGCTCGCCAGCCACCTCCAGGGCCTCGGGAACAACCAGGGTGCCAGGGATACATGTGCCCCAATGGAGACCGCTGGTGGATGGAGCCAGGCTTGGCCGCTGCCGTCCCTTTCCTTCCTGGGCACTTTAATAGCATTAGGCTGACAAAATTGGTTTTAAAAGCCACTCTTCCCAGCTGCAGCATTTCCAGCTCCATTGGGCTGGAGTGACGTTCGCCCGGCACTTAAGCAATTGGGTGAATTAGCAGCTCAGGCCAGACGCTGGCAGATGCCTGGATTGACTTTCAGTCCTTTCGTGCCATCCATCATAGGCACATCCCAATAAATCCTGGGGGATGGCTGAGAGCGTTTCGAGCAGCGCTGGGGCTTGACGACCCAGTTTGTGCCAAGATGCCACCAAGGCCACCTTGAACTTCATGGTTGCCACTAGAAATGTCACAATGGTGGCAGGGAGCCAGACCTGGGGGGACAGGACCTACGACAGGGTGAAAAGCCATCGCTCTGCTTTAGCTCATGGAAAGGTCAGTCCTTGCCTGATTGGGAATGTGGTGACCTAAAACTGCGCCTCCTTAAATGCTGATGAATTTGTGGAAGGGAGGAAGGCACACATCTGCACCGGGGGGCTTTTTAGCATTAGCGTGGAAAGGAACATTTTTAAACGTGGCAACTTATTTTTGTCTTTTTTCCTCAGCGTGGAAAGGGACATTTTTAAACATAGCAATTTATTTATGTCTTTTTCCCAGCTTTTTATTTATTTTTTTTAGACAGATATTTACCAGGGCAAGGTGCAAGTGTTGCCCTGGATCTATTGCTGCTGAGATCATGACAGCAGCATCCAGCCAGCAGATCTGGGGTTTCTTCCCACGTCGTGCCGGTGCCACAGACCAGCCGGGAAGCCAGGGACCGGGATGTGTGCCAGCCCCGTGCAGCACGGGGAGGGAGGGAGGCAGGGCACTGCCGCAGGAGCTCGCCCAAGGAACAGCTTCCCAACACGGCCGAGCACTCAGTCCTGCTCACGAGTCCTCGCTTGCTCCATCAGCAAATGGGCCCTGCTTGAGCTGAATAATTCAGGCTCTGCAGCGGCTGCTGGTCCCACCGGGCGTGCAGCACCGCCGGAGAATGCCAACGAGGCCAGTGCTGCAGAGCAGCAACAGCAGCCGCCGTTTGGGCCCAGAAAGCTGAAAACTGAATCCTTCCCCCACCCCAACTGATGCCACCCCAACCCCTGGGGCATGTCCCCTTCCCAGGAGAACCAAACTGCATTTTGAAGCCATGGGAGCCAAGTTGCACGGTCCAGGATGTGGTGCTGGCACAGCAAATCTCCTCCTGGCTGCCTACTATGCGATGCAATTGATGTCGTGGCCTTGGGGACATGAGTGATTACACAAGGTGGTTTCAGGACAAGAAGCATCCAGGGGGCTGGTGGGCAAATAGACCTTGTCCCCAGGTCCTGGTCACTGCGGTCCAAGGGGTGCCCCTGATACCGGAGGAGAGCAGAGCCACCCTGGGTTGTCCTTGCAGCTTTGCCTCCTCCTGCTCTCCCAGGGCTCCTCCCAGGCCGGGGCTTTGCCAGGGGAATGCACCCGGCATCGCGTGATGCAGATGCAGGTGTCACATCCCTGTGGAGAGGCGGCGGCCGTGGGAGAGCCGGTGGGTTGGCCCCCAGCCTGGGAAGCAGGAGCACAGAGGCTGCAGCTGAAGCAAAGCTACTTCTTGGCCCCATTTTGTGGTGCCCCCCCCACGTTGCAATGCTCCTATGAAGCTGCAGGGGTGGCGGGTTCATGACCCCCCTTCTGTCCGCTCCAGCCATCCTTGCAGGGTCAAACAGAGCCGGACGCTTCCAAGTCTGATGAATAAGTTGTGTGCCAGAATAAAATGCCTGGTGCCAGGCTGGGATGGAGGGAGACAGAAACCATCCCTGCTCCTCGCTGGGTCTGCTTCTGTGGGGCAAAGATGTGCTGATGGAGCCAGGATTGGTGTCCTGAGCAGCACCAGGCCTGTTGCACATCGTGAGGTATCAAACAGGGGTGTAACGGTGCCGAGCACCCCGCGGCTCAAGCATCCGTCCCTCCTGCAGCTGATCGAGATGTCAACATTACTGCTCCATTTTCTGGATGAACCGGGCTGTGTATGAAATAATTTGCTGAGAATCATTAACCTAATGATGGAGGCTTTCGATAAACAGCTTAGCCTGACTGTGGGGAAAATGGGCTTAATAACAGCTCTGGAGAGAGAGACAAAAAAAGAAAGTGGCAGGAGCGGTGGTGGGCTTGCGGGGGCACCAAGGGCAGAGCTGGGGG
Organism: Platalea leucorodia; assembly: GCF_965183815.1. NCBI lineage: Eukaryota > Metazoa > Chordata > Aves > Pelecaniformes > Threskiornithidae > Platalea > Platalea leucorodia. Next base: position 8,448,918 of record NC_138834.1, read on the forward strand.
TCTGCTACCAGCCCTCCAAGCTCAGCCTCTCAGCCCCATCCCACCCCTCTCATCCATCCCAGAGACAGGAGAGGGGGAGGAATGGGGTGTGAGCACTGGGAATCCTGCCCAGCTGAGGGATTCATGGATAAAACCCCAGGGCCAAGTCCCAGCGCTGCTCCGGGGCCAAAGGGGAAACTGAAAAGCAGCTTCGGGACCCCAAATATTGGAATTTAGGGAAAACTTTGTGCCATAGAAAATGCAGAAGGTGTTTTTGGCAGAGCTGAGCCATTTTCCCTGGCAGGTTTCACCTTGCCCTGAGAGCAAGGCTTGTGTGTGCCCGGGACAGGGCAGCCCAGAAAGACTGAATTGGCCCAAAATTGTGAGTGGCGTTTTGCTGGGAAATGGTGACATTTCAGAAATTTGCTTCCTTTCAGATTTGCAGTGAAAACCCATAAAAACCTTCCTGTGGAAGAGCAGTGGTGGAAATGGTTTGCTTGAAGCCATCCCACCTCCCCAGGAGCATGTCCCAAAGCACAGTGGGTGCCACCAGGTGCCACCTCCCTGGCCCCGGAGCGACAGCAGTGATGCTGTATGGGGTGTGAAATCACGTCCACAGCCCCTGTGTTCCTCTGCCCCCCTTCAAAGGAGAGCTTTGATAAATGTCACGGCAGCCCCGCTCCCATTTGGGGACCAGAACCGAGCCCTCCATCCTCCCTGGGATGTGCAGCACTGCAGCTTTGCACGGTCAGGAATATTGTGGGGATGTGGCTCCCTGGGGCAGGGGGACCCTTGGGGATGTGGGTGCCCTGGGGCATGGGGGGCACTGAGGGTCCTGCTGCCAGCACCCGAACTGAGACCCAGGCAAAGGCAGGCCCTCGGCAGGCAGCTGCCTGCAGCTCCAGCGCTGACCCTGCGCCATCTGCTTTCCATCCCCGCTGGCACTAATGGCTCCATGTTGAATCACTGTCAGGGCTGGTTCGGGGAGGGTGCAGCAAATGCCGGTGGCTCCCGTCTCATCTCACCGGTGCACATGGGGAGCTGGGGGGGGACTGGGTGGCCCCCCTCTGCCGAAAGCGGAGCTGGACCCCTGGGATGCTCGGTGATGGGAGCCTGCTGCCTCAGCAGGGTCTTGCAAGGCTGCGGGAAGCACAAGCAATGCTGCAAGGAATTCAAATCACTTCTTCACAGTGGGAATCAGCACTGGGCAGAAGGAAGTTTGGGGAGAAATATTCCCATTTATGTACAGAAATTGTGCCAGACAAGCAGGTTTTGACAAGAAGCTATGAACAGGCAGAGGAAAGAGAAATGCCACTGGCTTTCATCTTTATGTCTTTTTGCAATTTTTATGTCTGAATTGGAATTAACTTTTGAGCTGGAAAAGCACTAACTGCTGATAATTAAGCCCAAAATGCATCGGTCTCAACGTTAGGTGTCACCCACACCCCCCCATTCAGTCCCCGGCCCTACTATTTTAAATTGATGCAATTATTCATCTTGCAGAGTAATATATTTTTTGTTCTCTGGTGCCCAGTAGACCTTAAAGCAGAACAAATGCTTTAATAAAATCGAGATGGTGCTTCCTGGAAGCCAGAGCACCAGGTTATTAAGAAGAGGAGCAGGTTTGGGAATCTTTAATAAATTATTGCCTAATATTTCTTTCTTGCAACATATCTATATGATTAGTAAATGTTTTCTGTTCACTGATTAACTTTGTTTATTTCTTAATTAGGTTTAGCGTCATCAGTCTCATGGTTATGAAATAATTGTTTGATTAATGTGCCTCAATTTACATTTTCATTAAGCCCCCAAATCAGTTCTGTACCAATTAGCCTTGCCGTAACATGCAGATCTGGGACATTAGAATGACAATTTTAGCCCATTAAGTAGCAACTGTTATATTGATTGGTGATAATGGAGCAGAGGCAGTAAATCCACATTCGGCTGAGTTACAGCATCCCAGTGGGGTGATGCTGGGGGGATGATGGCTGCACCCCAGCAGCACCCGCCGCTCCCTGCTGGTCCGGCTCCCTTTTGCCACCAGTCAGTGATTGGGTGGCTTTAATTGATTCTTTCAATTTGGGTGTCCGGGTGAGGATGTTAGATTTAGCTGCCATGTACATTTTTGGTTGATGCTTCCAGCTGGAGCGGGCGGTGGGTGAGATGTGCCAAAAGGAGAGCGCAGCCCGCCTGCGCCTTCCCGGGAGCCTCTGCTCCAAGTGAGTTTGGGACTCTCAATTAGTAATTAGTAACGATGGCGGAATTAACACTTCCCTTTCAAGGCCAATGAGCTGTGCCTTATGGGATGGGGAAGGGATGGGATGGGGATGGGAACAGGGGTGGGATGGGGATGGGGATGGGGATGGAGATGGGGATGGAGGTAGGATGGGATGAGGATGGGGAAGGGGAATGGGAATGGGATGGGGACAAAGACACAAATGGGAACAGGGATGAGGACAGGAACAGGCACAGGGACAGAGATGGGGACGCTGCCAGGTGCATCTCCCAAGGGCCAGGGGATGGCTTGGCTGCTGACCCCGAAGGAGGTGAAACGAATGCCTGGTCATGTCAGACACAACCAGAAATGTGTCTGGGGACGCTTTTCCACCGGGGAGGAGGAGAAGGTGTGGGACAAACAAACGGTTTTCCATTTTCCTAGGGGACATGCCAGCCTGCGAGGATGTGACCCTAGTATGGCTTTACAGCTAGTAACACTCCAAAAGAGCCGGTGTGAGAGCCAGTTACTATATTTACTCTCACCACAACTGTGGCTTTTTTTTTTTTAATGCTGAATTCTGCTCTCAAAAACTAGGACACAGCCATTACACGTGTCTGCTCCAAAGCTACAGTAATCTCCTGCCATCGGTCATGGCCGGGGAGGCTGTGTGCCAGCAGCCCTCTGGCCAGGGAGCAGTGGGCACGGGTTTGCCGAGTGCCCGAGTGCTCCATGGGCTCCGGATCCGGCACTGCCGGCAGCTCAGCTGTAGCGAGGGGAGGCTGGAGGGGGCAGCCACCCCTGGGGAGCCCCTCGGACCTCATCCCTTTTGTAGAGCTGGGGCTTTGCGGGACCCCGCAGCAATGCCACCCGTGCCTGGGGACCACCAGGCAGCGATGGCCACGTGTCCCTTCCTGCCTCCCACCCGCGATGCCACGGCTCTGGCCAAGGCCAGCCAGCTCAGCAGAGGGGCAGGCAGCTCAAAAACAGTTTTTTTCCTGAAAATAGGTGTGTAGGTAGGAAAGCAAGGCTGTGGCGTGAGTCCAGCCCTTATTAGACATTGGGATGGCACTGGGTGCCATCACTATGGAGCTTCTGGTCCTCACACATCTCTCTATATACATATATATAGAATCTATAGATACTTACATCTAAGTGTTTCTTTCCCTTACAAGCCCTGTTTCCACTGGTTGGTGGGCACTGCTTTGCCTGGGAAGTCCTTTCTCTTTTTCTTCCTTTCTTTTTTAAACCAGCAATTAATTCTCTCTTACCGGAGGGGAGAAGCGCACCCAGACAACAGCGTGTGCTTGGCTCATCTGTAACACACCAACGAGGAAACGCCAACAGCAGAAAGCAATAATCACGGCAGATGATACGGGGGCAAGCTCGGGCTGTGATGGGCACTGAAGGATGGTTGGTGTAAAAACCGGGCAGTGAGCACCTCCAAGCTGTACCATGCATCGGTCGAAAAAAACTTTCCAGCCCCAAAACCACAGCGTTTTAGCTGTCCTCGGTGTCCCCGTTCCAGGGCTGCAGGTCTCTCATGGGGGTAAGGTTTCTTCCATAGCTCCAATGGGAATTTCCTGCTGCAATGCCTAGAGCTACTTCCCATGTGGGCTCCAGGGTGGGAGACCTGTGGGACTGGGACCAGGACCAGAAACAGGACTAGGACTGGGACCAGGACCAGCAAGAAGCAAGCCCAAGCAGGCCTGGACTTTAGGGGCTTTCTTCTCCCTTCAGTGCATTAACATTGACAGGAATTATCTGCAGGAGTCTCCCAGGCATCATTTGGAGAAGGGCAGCCCTTGCTGAGCTCTGTTCCCGGCCAGGTGCAGAATAATAATAGTAATAATAATAATAATCATAATAATAATACAATGGCCACCTTTGAAATAAGGGGAATGGCTCTGAATGGCACAGGCAAAGCTTGTTTCTTTTGCAAGAAAGGAGAGGAGAGCTGCGCTTCTGCCAAGCAGCCGCTCCATCCCTGTGCCAGCCCGAATCCCCAACCAGGGCTGGGCGAAGCCCCGCGGGAGCCATCCCCCTGCCCTCACCCCAGCCCTTGGATGCTCCTCGCCAGCAAGGAACAGGTCAGAGCAAAACCCTCTGCTAGTGGCAATTGCCGACCATTGCCACGTGGGAGCTGCTGGGGGAGGATGGTGAAAAATGGGGATTTTTTGGAAGGTTTTCACAAGTTCCCCTATTCCAAGCAGGAATAAGGCCGGACTTGCCTCACCATGCCCCATCTTTTCCCCATCCAGCGGCATCTCGAGTGCAAACCAGGCCCAGGGAGGGAAAGGAGCATCTCCAGCTTCTGCTGCTCTGCCACATCAGCGCTCGGCACCGCCTGGCACAGCACGGGGGAGCAGCCAGCTCATTTATCAGCCAGCACTAAATGAAGATGCTGAAATCCCACAGCAAAGCCACTCGAAGCAATTTCGCCTCCGGATCCTCTCCTCCATTGAAGCATCAGGACGAATCTGCGCGCGCAGATGGTTTCTCCCTTCCTCCCCCGGCAAACCACCTGCGCTGCCTCCCCTGCAGCAGCCCCCGCGCCACCTCGCCTGCCGGCGGGGAAGCCGATGCCACAAGAATATGGGGACCCATTCAGGTTGGGAATGACCTGACCCACCGGCCACCCTGGGGACGGACCAAAACCACCCCCAGGGCCATGGCCAGGAGCAGCCCTGGCCGCAGGCAGAGTCCCAGCGCTTCTGGAGGGGGGGACAAACTGGTCGCCAGCAAATTTACAGCCCTGCTGTACGCCCTCTCTATCTGTGATTGAAGATCTGCAAAGCTGCCCTCTGCTCGGGCCAGGGCCGGCCACTGCCACGGGGTGGAGGGCAAAGCATCTCCTGTGCCCCTGCCCCAGCCCTTCCCACATCCATCACTGTCCCCCGGGGCGTTTAATCGTGCATGACCTGTGCTCGAGACCCGCGCTGCCTCAGGACTTGCTGCAAGCATGGTTCAGCCCCAATGATTTATTTCCCCACATCCCAGCAGCTTGAGTCCTGGGTGCACTGCCGCCGTCCCCTCTGTGCAGAGCGGGTCCCCTGGGGTGGGTGCTGCTGGGGGACCACAGGCAGGTCCATGCAGACCCTCCATTGGGCATGAAAATTCCCTCTCTCAAACACTTTTGCCCCAAAAGTCAGAAGTTTGTGGGGCAGGAAGAAATTCTCACCCTGGAGAAGCTGCTTGCCGGGGGTTGCGAGAAAGGGTTTGGTGATGGCGGCTATCGTGGCACCACCGTGGCACAGCCACAGCCTGGCACCCATGGCTGGTGCCCACTGCGCTCCAATGGGCAGTTTGCAAGATACGAAACACATGAAAGACAAAACCAGATCCATCAACTGATGGAAAGAAATTAAAATTAAACCTCTCTTTGAACTTTAACAGGTGATGCTGTGCTGGGCTGTGCCATCACGTAGGCTGCGGGGACATGGACTGCAGTGCTGCTCTCAGGATGGCTCTCTGATACTCATTAAGCCTCAGGACACCCCGGGAGGTATATTCATCTGCATTTTAGACTGCACTAGCCCAGAAAAATTAAGTGCTGGGCCCAAGGTTGCCCGGTGGCAGCCCCATCAATTGCAAAATGCCCCATCGATTCCAAAATGCCCCATCCTGGTGAATTTTTGCACCACTTCTTGCTTTGTATTTAGGGGGCAAATGGCCCTCACTGAGGGTGCTTTGGGGTTGGACTGCATGAGGACGGTGCTGTCCCATGGGAGCCTTGTCCGGGGTGCCTTGCACCGTGGGGTGCGATAGCTGAGCCTGTCCCTGAATGCAGCCGGGGGGGCCGGTGGCAGCTCCCGTCTCGCCGTGCACAGCTGGAGAGCCCAGATGCCCACGTTTCCTCTCCTCCCTGGCGGCAGAGCTCCCCGGGGACCACCAAAGCCGGCTCCCATCTGCCCAGCACCTGCGTGGGCAGGACAGGGCCGGTGCCCTGCGGCTTCCCCTGCTCTGCCCCTGCACTGGGGGGCACCGGCCACCCCCACCCCCACAGCCGTACCAGCGCTCAGAGCAGCATCTCCCACCCCATGCATCCCCCCACCACCTCCCACCCGCGCCACCCCGTTAAGCCCTCCTGGGGCTGTGGGGCTGTCAACCCCCTTCCAGTTTGCACGGTGGGGGCACGGCCAGATCTGGCCAGAAATGCGTCGCCCGCAGAGCCCCGCAATGCAGAGCTGCTGCCCACCCCCTTGCATGTGCCCCGAGTTGTCCCCTCCTGCCCTGAACCATCCTCTCCTGCCCCAAAATGTCCCCTCCTGCCCCAGGCCAGCACGGCAGCACAGTCGCAGAGTGTTGGCTTTTTATAATTTATTAGTAGGGCAATCTGATTTGTGCCCTTCTCCCCCGGGACCTGCTGACAAATGAGATGTTGTATTTCAGGAGTTTATCCTGGGGAACAAATAAATAAACAGAGAAATGGAAACCTCATGAATTTTTTAAAGAGCTTATCAAAATCTTTTTTTTCCCCCTTTTTCCGAAGGCAGAATGGCTGAAAGGGGAAATCTCCCCTCCATCTGCATTCTCTGCACTTCTTTTCCCTTCAATCTCTTAATCCTCTTCCTTCCAGCTTTAATCTACACGGTTGCCTCTTTCTTGTTTGGTTTTTTTTTTTAATTAATTCCCACCCACTCCAAATAATCACAAAAACAATGCCAAGATGCCAGAGGCCCATGTCCATCCTCCCGGCTCCGCGGCTCCGGCGAGTGTCCGCAGAAGCCTGTCTCAGCATTACAACATCCCTTTTTTCCTTCTCTTACCCTAAATTGACCCCCTTCATTTGCAGCCGCGGGGCATTTCTTGAGCTTGCAGGCAGCAGGGCTTGGGCAGCCATCCCTGCCTGCACTGGGAGAGCAGGTTCCTCCTGGGAGACTCGCATCACCTTTGCTGGCATCCTAATGAGTTAATTAAGAAAAATCAGGGCAAAAGAGGTGCAAGCCCTCAGGGGATGGTTACTGGGAGATGCAGTCTCTGGGAGATGTGCACGGTGGTCCCAGGGGACCGTGGCCACGCAGCTGCTTCCCAGGGGGCTGGGGAGATGCCAGCATTGGGAAGGACCCTCGAGCATCTCGTGGCTGCTGGAGGGGGACCATGGTGCATGGCTCCCCATGTGAAAAAGGCAGCAGAGCCGCTTCACAATATTCCTCCCCAGCTGCCAAGGGCTGGCCCGTCCTTTCCAGTGCCTGGGATGGTGCCAGGGACGTGAGCTATGCTTGGGGTGTTGCAGCTCACACACACCTCCTGCCTCCGACCCCCTGCAGACCCCAAACCTCACCCCTGCATGCAATTAAAAACCACTGGGGCAACCCCGACTTGCCCCCATTTCAGTTCCTTTGGCTTGCTCCTGCCAAAGTTGTAACAATGCAAAATGTAAATGACAAAGGAGGAAAGGCATCCGCATTGCCAGCAGAAGCTCATTAATTTGCAGCATTCGTTATTTCTGGGCTCGGTCTCTCTTTTCTGCCCTGCATTGCTCAGGTTGGCCAAAGAGGAGGCAAGTACCGCGAGCATGAGATTTGCTGAATATTGACTTCTAATCAGCTGCTCCCTGATAACCCGGCCCAGCTCCCCCAGGCATTGAAACCTTCAGGAAAGATGGGATTTCAGGCACATTTTCCACCCCCTGGGAGGTGGGAGCCCCTGGATGAGCACACTGGGGGCTCAGTGAGGTTCTAAATAAGTAAATGACTCAAATGAGGGTCCTTATTCTGCCATTCCCTGCCACCACCTTAGTAATCCAGTGCCTGGCAATGTCTGCAAGCACCAGCCTCATCCTCAGGAGGAAGGCAGAGCCTCATGCCATGGCCCCGGCACCGGCAGTCAGAGATCCCCGGGGCTGGGATGCTGCTGCAGCATCACCCACCTGCAAAGGCCTTGGGCTCCAGCATCCCTGTCTCCGTTGGTCCCCCCCTGCTGCTGCCCTGGGGATGCCAGGGACCAGGGGGAGAGAAAACCCTTTCAGCTGCACCCCTGCACCCCCTGGGTAAAAAATTTGCTGCTAAAAAGTTGACATTTCGAATCACAAAAGGACCAATATGTGGCTTCAAAACCAAACTTGTTTTCCTGCATCCCGGCTCATTAGTGGCATAGAGCAAGAAAGCAACAAGCGACCCATTTAAATTGTAGATTCTGACCTTTATGCTTAAGATCTTTTCAGACATCCTGTTTACAGTTTTTTTGTGCTGGCACTTCATACTCCTCAAAATGAGATTTTATGCAGCCTTTTTTACTCTTATAATGCACCGCATCCTGCTGACGAGCCCTCCTGAGACAGCCTGGGTAATTAGAAGTTTGTGAAAAGACCCATAAATGAGGGCTGCAGCCTGCTGCCTTGGCGGGGAGGAGGGGACGGCTGCTCCAGTGTCCCCACCACTGCGGGGACCTGGTGTTTGCCCTGAGCCCTTATGCAATGAAAGTCACACCGGTGCCAGGAGTGCCAGGAGTGCCAGGAGTGCCGGGGCACAGAGCGCTGGGGGCTCCACTCCCCTGGATAAGGCTGGCTGCAGAAACCTCAGCAGTCACTTTTGGCTCAAAACCCAACGCCCCTGATGTGGGGAGTTGTTTGGTGACATTAGTACTTCAGGACACTTAAGGCCATGTCAAAAGTCCCCTGGCAATAACCTTGAGGCCTTTGGGGTGAAAAGCACCCTTAAAGCCCTGCAGAACTGGGTCTCTCTGGTGCAGCATTGCTGGGAGCAGCTCAGGCTGCCGAGTGCCATTTGGAGTCGCTTCGTTTACATCACGGTCAAGAAGGGAAACCTAACTGATGTTTCAGAAGGATCCCTGATCGCTCTTGGGGCAAACCTAGTCCAGAAAAAGCAAAATAAAAGAGCCTTTGAAAGTTATTTTTGCGAGTGCGATTTTAAACTGACGACTCTAAATTTTCCCTCGCACCCATCAAAATGGCTGTTGAGCAGCTAATCTGCCAGAGCCGGCCAAATTCTTGTTTCTCTGGCCTGTGCATGCTGCAAAAACCCACAGGTTGGCATTGCTCAGCTGCTTCCCTCGCGCTGCCCCTTGCCTGCCTGCGGCACCCTCCATGCATATATATATGTATATATATGCCCTCCATGCATATTCCAGCCCCGAGCTCCCCAAGGCGCAAGACAGGGTTTAAAGAGAAACCAGTGAGGTATTTGCAGGAAGCAAACTTTGTTCCCAGGGATGCTTGTCCGAGGGAAGGCACCGTGCATCCCATTAGGAGACCTGGAATTGCAAACACCTTGCTGGGGAGCTGCCGAGAAGATATCCCTGATTTTACAAAATGCAAGACAGAATTGCTGGTTTTGTGGGGCAAATGGGACCTTTTGGAAGCAGGGAAAGCTGTCGGGTGGTGGAACCCACCGACCCAGCGTGGGGCTCTGCGGGCAGGGCACTGCCTGGCTGCTGCTGCTGTCCCCTGCAGGTCTCATCTCCCCCCAGTCCCCCCCAGTCTCCCACAGCACTGGCCAGAGGGAGGGAGTGCTGCCGGGGCGTTTCCATGGCCAAACCCAAGAAACCTAGTACCGGGAGGATAAAAATAGTACAAACAGCTCTTCAGCCCCCAGCCTGGAGCTGAGGCAGCGCTCACCAGCCTGGTTTCCTATGGAAACGAGCCCCTGTGGTCCGTGCGCCTGCCTGCGCCTGCCTGCGCCTGCCTGCGCCTGCCTGGGGCAGTTTCGGATGGTTCCCTTGCACATGGATGCTCCCGCGTCCACCATAAACCGAGCTGAGGCTGCAGTTTCCCTCGGCGGGGACAGTAGCAGGATCCATCCCTCCCCTCAGCCACTGCTTTCCTGAAACTCCCGGCCTCCCCACCATTGGCTCCGGGAGCGGGAGCTGCCGGCGGGATGCTGGGATGCACAAACCCCAGCAAATCGCAGCCACAAGCGGCCCCCATTGCGGGCACATTGCTCGGGGTCCCCCCCGCTCCCCCGGGGGCCAGCGGGTGTGGCACCCGGAAAAACACTGCCCTCCGAGCCCGTATCCCTCTCTGCAGCAAAGATGCTTGTGCGAGAAGGGTCCGTGGCCACTGGAGGTTGCTGCCTTAATCATGTTAAGGGAGGGGTATTTTCTCTAGATCCCTTTTTAATTATCTCCTGACCTGGAGGGACTCGGTGTGTGCCGCGGCCCGGCGTGCCGGGGGAGCAAGAGGCAGCTCAGCACGCTGCCGCCACGGCGGAGGCAGCACCGGGCAGGCGACGGGGCTTTCAGCTGCCACCAACACACCCTAAAAATCCCCCCCCAATGTTTAAAGTTGCCAATAAAGGGGAGAGGGAAAAATCCCTTTACAACAGTAATTTTTCCTATTCTCAGAGTCGGGAAGTTTTCAAATTAATTTTTCATTGATCTGACACAATTATCATAGAATCACAGAATTGTTTAGGTTGGAAACAACCCTTAAGATCATCAAGTCCAACTGTTAACCCAGCGCTGCCAAGTTCACCGCTCAACCATGTCCCTAAGCACCACGTCTACCTGTCTTTTAAATACCTCCAGGGATGGGGACTCAACCACTGCCCTGGGCAGCCTGGGCCAGGGCCTGACAGCCCTTTTGGTGAGGAAATTTTTCCCAATAACCAATCTAAACCTCCTCTGGTGCAACTTGAGGCCATTTCCTCTTGTCCTATCCCTTGTTACTTTATATATATATATTTGTATTTATATATATATTTATATATGTCTGTGCATATATATATATTTTTTTTTTTTTTTTTTCCCCCTGGCTAGCCCCATTCAACAAATCTCTGGCTGGCCCCGAGTGCGGGGGCTGGGAGCAGCGCTGGGGCCAGGGCTGGGTCCCGGGGGGGACCAGAATCACCCTCCGCACCCTCAGCACCCCTTGCCCTTGAGCGCACCGGTGGGGCCGGGGCTGGCCGGGAGCCGCTTCCCGTCCCCATCCTCATTCCCAAACAAGAAAAAAATAAGGAAAAAAATAATATATATATATAAGCGGAGGGGGGAAGGGGGGAGCTGGGAGGCGGGAGGGAAGGGGTTAAGCGCAGGCAGCGCTGCAGGCCGGCGGAGGGAGCGGAGCCGCAGCGGAGCTGGATGGAGACGTTAAGTAACGGCGGGCGGGAGCGGCCCCGGGCAGAGCGGAGCGGCAGCCGCCGGGCCGGGCCCCCCCCGCGGCCGGCATGAGCGGGGCCCCGGCGGCGGGGCAGGGCCGGCGGTGCGGGGGCCCGGCGGGGGGGGCCGAGCCGCAGTGAGCGCCCGGCGGCCACCCCCGGCCCCGCCGCTCCCGGGGGCGGCCGGTGGATGGAGCGGCGGCGGCGGCGGCGGCCGGGCCGGCCTGGGAGAGCGCCCGGTGCGGGTAGGAGGCGGCGGGGATGGAGGGGGGGGGCTCCGCCGCGAAGTTGCGCTGCGGGGAAGGGGCAGCGGGGGGGGAACGGGTTAAAAACGGGGGGATAAAGGAAAAAAAAAAAGGCAAAAAAAAAAAGCGAAAAGCTCAACATACGAAGCGGCGGGGGTGGGGGGCGGCGGGACCCCGGCGGCCGGCACCGAGCGAGGGGCAGGGGGGGGTCGGCTCGGTGGGGATGTGCATGGGAAGGTGCGGGCTGGCTGTGCGGGGAAGTTAGGGAGGAGGCGGGAGAGCTTGCCGGCTCGCCAGGGGTTAAGGATGCTTTGCAGGAGTTGTTAGTAATTCTCGCCCTGGCGGAGATTTTTTCGCTCTGAATTCTGCTGCTTTCGGAAGGGTTTCTTGCTTCGGAGAGGAGCGGGAGGCAGGCAGGGAGAGAGCTCTCCTCCTCCTCCCGAGACTTTGTGCAGGAACATCTCGGCCAGGGAAATGGGGAGAGATGATAATCCTCCCAAATACACCTCCCCTATCTGTTTTCTTCTTTTGATATCCATGCTGACAACTTATTGGAATATTTTAATATAAAGTTTAAAAAAATGTGTGCGGGAAAAGCAGAGGCAGTTGGAGAACTGCGTGAAGGTTACCTTGAGCTGAGCGTTACAAACCGTTTCTTGCGTGAAGGCAGGATCAAATAAAGTTTCTCGGCAATCCGGAGCCGGGAAGCACAGTCCGGCAGCAGGGACCAAGCCCCTGGCCCCGGGGTGCCCCCACCCAGCCTGGCCCTGGCCCACCTGCACCTTCCCACCCTGCGAGTGCCGTAACCTTCCCCTCTCCGGGGACTTGTGCCGAGTTATCCTTTATCACCGGCTGCCCCTTCCCTGGGCTTGGAAAACTGCTCGCCTGGCAGGGTGGTGAGTGCCGGCTGGCCCTTGCTCCTCCAAGCCAGGGTTCATTAGCAGTTATTATTATTTATTGTATGCGGTGCTTGTGCACAGGCCTGGCGGGGAGCGGTGTGCGGCCAGGGAAAATTCCCCATGGGGTTTTGTTCAGCTTTTGGATGGCTTTCCCAGAGCCCTGTGCCCAAGGAGGGGAGCCCAGCCTGTGGCGGCAGGGCTGCAGGCGCTTGGGTCCGGCACGGCTCACCCCTGCCCAAATCCCCCCCCTGGCTTTAGGGTCCCTGATGCACGGGGTCCCGGCGCTGCCCCTTTGCAGCCCGGCTGGGTGGACGGGGAAGCCCCCATGGTGCCCTCGTCCTCTCGCAGCCCAGCCAGGGCGTGCGGCTGTTTTTCCTCTCCCAGAGATAAAAGCCTCATCCTTCCTGGGGGATCTTTTCCCCAGCCCTGGCAGCAGACCGGGGTGCCCACCAGCCCCACAGCGCCATGGCAAGCTGCCCTCGCTCTCACCCTTGCAGCTGCTCTCACCCTGGCCACCAGCCCACGGGCTCTGGCCAGCCTGGGAGGGGGTTACCCCATCGCGGGCTTCCAGCCGCACCGTGCTCTGAGGTTTCCTTCACCACTATTTCCTTTTTGTGCTCACTGCAGCCTCACGCTGGAGCCGAGCCTCTGCCCGCCACCATGTTCCCACGTAGCCCCACGCAAGGCTGGGCTGGGTCCCCAGGGCCACCCCTCAGCACCCCCAGCCCTCCAGCCTCCCACCCAAGGTCACACTTTCCAGGGCTGAGGCAGGATCCCCTTCTCCCACCTTCACCCCCACAGGGGATACAGCCTCCCTGGGGGTTTAGCATCTTTCCCAGCTCGGTCCCTGCTGGCCAGCAGACCCCAGGAAAATCTTTGCTTCTTCTAACCTCCTGTCTCCCTTGGGACTACCAAGTCCTCAATCGCCTCGAGCCGTGCAGGGAGCTGGCTCTGCTCTGGGGTAGAAATCTCTGTGCTTCGATACCTCTTTCGTGATGTGCCGGTCCCTGGGACAGGGGGGCGAGCATGGGGCAGGGGGACCTGCTGTTCAGCGCTGCTCAGCGAGGAGTGAGACGTCCACCCCGCTGCGGGGGACATCCATTGCCCCAGGTGGGATGGGGACCTCTGGGACCTGGGGGGAGCAGGGACTGGCTCTCGTTAGCACGATCGGCCACGTTAGGCAATGTGGGGGGACCCAGGGGAATACGTCAGAAGGCTGGGATGTGATCTGCAGAGCCGATTGCTCTCTCTGTGGATTTGCAGTGATCTCTGGGCTCACCCTTGGCTGGGCAATGCCCACCGCTGCCCCCGGGCTGTGCGGGATGCTGCCCCTGGAGCGGGTCTGGGGGTTTCCATCTCAGCTGGGTCATTTTGGGAAGCACTCCAGTGTGACGCTCCAAGAAAGAGCCTGTGGTGTGCTGGACTTTCCGCGGTGAGCTGCGATGTGCACGGTCCGGCAGCACTGCTGTGGGAGCTGGGGGGAGATGGCCGCTGTGCAACGCCTCCGTCCCATGGGGACAAGCAGGGGCAGTCACTGTCCCCTGCCCAGGCCACCCGCTCCCAGCCCAGTCTGTCCCCTGTGCCGGGCTGGGCTCAGGGTAACCCCGGTCCCTCCTGGAGCCTGCAGTCTTCATGGGAAAGGCAGATCTCTTCCCAAACTGGGCCTCCATCTCCCACGTGCAGCAGGATGCAATGCTGCTGGGTGTGCAGGAAAAGAAAGAAATCAGCCCCCCTGGGAAAGGAGGCTTTATACCAAGGGCTGCAAGAAATAATCTTTCTCACTATATTAATTTAAATAGGCTGCAGAAGGCATTGTCTGCTGCTTGAAAAGCTGTTTTTCTTAATTGCCCCAGCGCTGCGTATAATCCCAGATTACCAAGGGCTGAGTGAAGTCTCCGTGGCAGAGACGTGCAGGAGCTGAGCGTGGGCTTTACAGGCAAATTAGTTCTGGCTCTTCCCCGTCTGGGAGGCCCATGGGGATTAATTGTGGACCGAACGTGCCAGGCCCTCCTGTAGCACCCATGGAAGATGTTTTGGTGGTGCTGAGCCACCCCCCCGGGGAGGGTCACACCTCCCAGCTCCCTGGGATGGCCCCCATGGACCCCATCATGGTCTCTATGGGATTTAGGCTGCTATGTGTACCACGAGGGGCTGGTCCTGTGGGAGCTGCTGGTAGGGTGCATCTGGGTTTCCCCTGGGGGATCTCCCTTTTGCTGTGGCAGCTGGGTCTTGTCACCTCTTGTGAATTCAGGAGCCAGGACTGGCTCCGGTGCTCAAAACCTCGGGATAAAACTGTGCCACTTGGCCACTCCGATTTGGCTGCGGGGTTTGTTCCTCATCTTCAAGCACAAGAGAGAAAAACAGCAGCGTTGTGGCTTTCTCTGAGGTAAAGAGCCCACAGGCTCTGGATGTGTCGGTGGCTGCGATTCAGGGTTGCTTTGCCACCGCGGCAGGGCTGGTGCAGGTGTCCGTGCACGCCGAGGCAGCCGTGCCCTGCCATGCTGTCCCCTCTGCCTGTGCCAGGATAGGGCCCAGCCAGCTGCAGGAGTGGCTGAAAGCTTTGGGGACGATGAGCAGTGCCTCCTCCAGAGCCGCAGCCCGCATGGACGGACACGGGGGGCCGTGCGCCCACCGGGGGCTGGCTGCTGGGCTGGCTGCCCGCTGTCTTCCCCGCCGCAGGACAGCGGCTGGCCCTGCCTGCTGCAGCGCAGCTGGCGGTGCTTTCCCTGGCTTGGCCAGCCCCGGCACTGCATCTGAAAGAGGCCAGCCCTTATATCTTAAACCTCATCCTTCTGGGCTGCTGGAGGTGGCTGCAGGCAGCGCTTGGTCTGGGGGGGGCTTTGCTGAGCCAGCAGCTGGCTGGGATCCAGCTGTGTCTCCCTGGGGGACAGCCCCTGCCTTCCTCCTGCCCTCCTCCTCCTCCTCGCCCAGTTTGAAGCAGCCCCGTGTGAGCACGCATCCCCTCTGGTGCATGTCTCAGCTTGCTAAGTCTTATTGAAAACCGTAACTGGATTTTGCAGACTGGGCATAAAATAGCTCAAACATAATATGTATTAAAACTCATTAGGTTAAGCCCATTTACAGATACACAGTGTCATCTGAATGACGTTAAATCAACTTTTTCACAGGGCTTAAGTGCCGAAAGGGTGCCATGGGCAAGGATGGCAAGAAGGGGGAGAGGGAGCACAGACCCCGCGGCGGTCCGGGGAGCATCCCTTAGTGTCATCGAGACCTCTCTGGGGTGACCTCTCCCAAATACCACTGTATGTCACCACCGACACAGGCCTGACACTGTTCACATCCAAATGGAGCTCCCGTTCTGGCCTTGCAAGGAAAAACGTGGAAATAACAGGGAAAGAAAAGTTTCTCGGCGTTGCATGTGGGGCTGGGGTTGATGCCGGCAGCAGGGATGCTGGGGGAGGGATGCCGGGGGCCGGTGGGGATGCAGCAGGCGAGGGTTGTGCTGGGTTACACGTTTCTATTGCTGAAAGCAAAGACGGATCCTGCCCGCTCCCCAGCGCCTGCCCTGTGCGTGGCTCTCCAAACGCAATTAGCCACGGTAGCAAACGAGGGAGCTCCCCGCTCCTTCCACAAACACGCTCCCGCCCTGCCAAAGGAAACCCAGGTACTGGCAGATGGGATAATGCTGATGGAGGGAGATAACACCCGTGCTTAGGGCTGTTGCAGATTAATTAAAATAATAATAGTGGTGTAGTAGGGTGTATTTCAGCAGCCGGGATTCGGATACCAGGTACAAGGGGATTCAGATACCAGGTACAACGGCTGCAGCATCTCTCCTGTGCCGGCTCATTTAAATCATCCCACTGATTCCCCAGTATCCTCTGCCTGCCTGAATCTCCAGAATACACGGCTATTTCCTTCTCTGCCTTCGGCATTGTGGCGTGTGCTTTTTAAATGATTCATGGCTTAAAACAGTTTTCTTTATGAGCCACTTTCACACTTGCAAGGGGAATTCATCTGACAAGAGCCCTGCAATGAGTTTTAATGTAATTGCATGTGGAGGAACAGAGTGCCAGGCAAAAAAAAAAACCTTTTCAGCTCTGCTTGGGCTGTTGTAAAGCAAAATACATGGGGAAGCGAGCGGAAGCAAGCGGAGCCCGGTAAGCTTTTGCATGCTGCAGAGGTGGGATTACCTGGAAATCAGTGGCCTGAAGGCAACTGCATTTCTTTGCTTTCAGGGGCTGGACAACCCTCCTGCACCCCGGCTTGGATTTGTTTTGCGAGCCCCTCATCTGCCCCGTCGTAAATCCCTGCCCCATGCCATCTGATGGCTGTGGGGTCTGGGTGGGGACCAGCATCCCTTGGGTGGGGGTCTGGGGCATTTGTGGGAATTTGTGATCCTGGGTGGCTCGACAGCAAATGTAATATTGAAAAATGGGACTAAGTTTGCTTAAAGCAGGTTGGTTAAATAAAATAGCCCTTCTGGGACGTGCTGGGCTTCTCTGCGTAGCACTGGCCGGTCATTCTCGGTGCGCTGAAATAACCTGGGGCAGGATCCAGCCCATCGCCCCGGGGTTTATTTATAACTCAGCCCTTGCAGAAACGGGGCTGCTGCACGGCAGGTTTCATCCTCTGGGGAGTGGAGGGAGCGCTAATAGGAGGCTGTGCAATTAGCATGGCCCCGTTTCTGCAGATCTTGAGGCCTTTTACAGACATTAATCAATTAGTCCAGGGCATACTCATCCCTCCGGATGAAAGGATCTGTGATACATCCCAAGCTCGGTGCCTTGTGCCCAGCTGGGCTTGTGGCTGCAGCTTCCCCTTGCCCTGGGCAAGTGCTGAGACCATCAATAAATCTTCTCCAGAATATTTAAAAATCAGTTTTTGCCCATAAGCGAGAAAGTCAGCTGCCTAATTTCAGTCTAAACCCCTCCATCGATTCCCAGCGAGGAGGAAGATTTACAAACCCTCCACCATGCTTAGAAATCCTGCACAGAAATCTATCAGCAGATGAGCAAGTCCCGCTCTGGATTTACAAATCAGGGCAATAAATCGCAAAAAAAGAGTTTTTTTCCTTTGCATATCTGGGTGGCTTGGCCTACAGAAGGGATTTAAAAGCTCTCCAGGGAAGAACATGCCTGGGGAGCATCTGCCCTTGGCGCAGGTCCCTGGGGCGAGCTGCTTCCCTGGGCAGGGATGGAGCAGCCACCGCTCACTTCAGCACCTGAAAGCTGCCGACTCAGCTGTTTTTAAGCACACCTGAACCTTTCCTGTGCACCCCTCCCAGCGGAGGGGATGCACAAACATGTTTCTCAGTGAAATTAAGGCAGGGAGCAGCTGAATAAATAAACTTTGCTTCGATTTAAAGGCAGCTGACTGCTCGGCGCGCTCAGCTTGCCCCTGGAAGAGGCAGCCGACGGGTGCTGGGTGCTCGAGGGGACCATCAGATGGTCCAGACGTGCCCTGCTGTGACAGAAACCTCGATTTTCAGTGTCCCAGTTTAGCTCAGTTTCATTCCCAGCAGTAATGGTATTTAAATTCTGCCCGATGTGTCTCGTTTGCTGCTTCTGTTTTAAAGAGTGCGAAAGGGTGTTTTCACCCTTTTCCATTTTTCCTTTTTCCATTTTCACGGGGCTGAAGAAGATGGCAGGTTTACCTGGGAGCTCGAGTTGCCCAACTTCTGCCCAGGCAGCAATGCCAAGCTCCCACCTAGGGATGGAGGCTGAAAGGCTCGAGGGATGCCAGCACCAAGGGTGGCCAGTGCCCCTGGGTGTTCGTGCTGGTGTCACTGGTTGGTGCCATCACCCGCTGCCTGCGCCGGGGAGGCACGAGGGTGTGAGGCTGCAGGAGCTGCTCTGTGGTGGCAGCAGTCACCCGTTGCTGGCACCCTGTGGAGCCGAGGGTGGGGATGGAGGCACACGGGGCTTTCTGAGAAGGCATGTGGTCCCCACACCAAAGTGGGTGGCTTTTGGGTGACAGCAGGTCCAAGCAGCATGCCGTGCACTGTGTCCTTGGCCGCCATGCACTGGGTCCTGCACACCGCCGCATTTCCAGGTCTCAGCAGAAGCATTTCAGGGAGAAGTTGTGCTGTGCACCCAAGGGTGCTCAGCAGGGTGCAGGACCATGCTTCCCCCCATGCCGGGGCTGCCCTGAGGTGCGAGACCGAGGTTAGCGCCGGTGCCGCAGCCCTCCGGCAGGACAAGGGCCCCTGGGCACGTCGCCCTGGTGTGGTCATTAGACTCCATCCCATCACTCTGTATTTTAAAGCCCTATTCTTTCCCTGTCCCTCTGATAAGCAATGCTAATGATGTGATGAAATTGGATAGTTCGGTCGCCTTTTCCTCCTAATGGAACTCTTGTGTTCGTTAATTTGCTGTTTTTAATGGGCTGATTGTTCTCCTGTGCTGAGGGAACCACGTGAGCCCTTCAGTGTGTTTTGCCGTGGTCAGATGTGAGGTGGTGCTTGAAGGCAACTGAACCTTGGTGCTCAATAATTGCAGAGTAATTTGGAGACAAGACCCAAATGTATAATTTATCGGCGCTTCATTCATCCTGGTCACGAGCGGTCTCAGAGATGCTCACGCCACTTGGCGGAGCCCCCTCGGGACCTGTGCCCACTTTCCCGCACGCTGGCTCTGTTTGGCAGGGGGGAAGATAAACCTTGCAAATTAATGAGGATTTCCTCGGCCCTGCAGCAAGTAATTGCAGAGCCCCAAACCCGCGGGACAGAGCTCGCCTGCTTTCTGCTGGCCTCGGTACTGCTGCCACTGCAGAGGGAGGTGGGCCAGGTGCGGAGCGATGCTCAATCGGGCATCCCGCTGCTGGGACGAGGATTTCGGCTCTTGGCAGGAGTGTGGTGATGGAGGTAGGCGAGAAGCCAGTCCCCGCCCCGTCCCCTCCATCCCGGCTGGACCCGCTGCCTGCTTGTAACAGTGCAAAGTGCCTGGAAAATGTCCCCACTGGGCTCTGCTGTGCTTTGGCTCCAGGTGCCGGGGGGTCCGGAGCAACAGGGAGGGATGCTCCAGCCCCGGCGCTGCTGGCAGGGGGGAACTTCCCAGCCACACAACTCCCTGGGACTGGAGCCGTTCCCTGGGACCCGAGCAGAGCCCCGCTGACAGTCGCAGCTGGGAGCAGCTGGGCACAGTGGGTAATAACTAAGTGAGAACTGGGCAATAAATCTCCTCTGCACCCTGGCTGTCCCAGCGCCAAGGCGACAGACGTGGCTCCCGGCCTGCAGTGGTTTTCCTGACAGCCTTTGTACCTGGCTGCCCGCAGCCGCTGACGAAAGCCCAGTCTTACAACGCTGCCTGCTGCACTGCACTGGCTGGTTAATGTCCCTTGCACTGGCTGGTTAATGTCCCTGTTAGCTTCGTTAGTTTGGCTGGTAAAGTGTGTTACTACTGTCCTCTAGCCACGCCGCAGGCTGGGCTGGCACCAGCAAACCCCTGGCAAGAGCTGCCCCGCTGCCCACGGGAGGCAGAGCCTGGACAGGCAGTGCGGGGCGCAGGCAGCGGAGGGGTGGGATACAACCCCTGGGGGATACTCGCCGTTGCAGTGTGGGACGGAGACCCATGGAGTCCAGCCGAGGTGGCTGGTCCTTCCATCCCAACGCTGCTGCACTGGCGGCGTGGATCCATCCTGGCAACATGGGGAGGGCTGCTGGGGTGCAAGGAGCAGCGTCGTGAGGTGCTGCCAGCATCCCCCATCCCGGATGGCCACCAGCAGGGTGGGGCCCCCCCAATCAGCTCCCCGATGTCCCAAGCCTCTGCCAACATGGAGAGCATCAGTGCCAGCTCTATTTGCCGCACTCGCTGTTTGTAAACCGTAGCCAGCAAGGGAGCCATAAGCCGAGCACATTATCTCCTCCAGACAATTAGCAGAAGTATTAATGGAATATATGCAAATGTGCAGTAATTGACCTGCGACTCCACAGTTCATGATGGAGAAGGATGAGCTCCAGATGGCTTAATGATAGTAATTTAAGCCCCTTCTTTATATGCCGTGCTTCCTTGCCGTAGCCCGGTAGGACCAAGCCCGGGGGGGAGGAGGGTGGGCGGCAGCGGGGATGCTGGGGACTGAGAACAGCCCCGGGGCCATCCCGTTTGCACCCCAGCAGTGTCCCGAACCGCCCCATATTCAGCGCCCATATAAAGCCCCGGGAAGGTGGGTTGAAGCACAAAGCAGCAGCTCACGTGGGAAGGGAAGATGTGGGTTCCCACGAAGCAGCCCTTCCCCACTGGCCGCTGGCCAGGGAGCGTGGGAGAGCGGCCAAGCACCGATGGGTCCATGGGACTGCTGGGCTGGGGGATCCTCACGCACCACGGCAGGGGCCAGACCACCCGCCCTGGCTGCGCCAGGGTGCTGCCTGCGCCTTCCTCCCGCCACAGAGGTGCCTGCAGATGCAAAAGCCTGAATAGCAAGCAATCTCCTTGCTTGGCTGCTACTCCGAGTTTACTCAGCCTTTGCTCAGGCCACGTTGGCCCCGAGCATGGCTGGGGAGGGGATGGTTTGGGGGAGCCTGAGGGACTCGCACCCCACCACCAATCCACCCCGCGCAGCCTGCCCAGTCCTGAGCGCCACAAAAGTTCACCCGGCAGAGCCAGAGGTATTTGAATAACCACTCTGGGAACCCAAATTAAAATATTTATGTATAATTCATGCCATATGTTCCACCAATATTTTTTATTTAATCAACTGAAGACAGATGGCAGGAACATAGAGGCCATTAAACTAATGGCACTTTGTCTTTCCATTTATTTTCGTCTCCTTTCCTAAAATAAGACAGGTCCATGACAGGCAGCACACCCCGGGCACGAGGCCGTCCCTGCCACTGCCAATGTGCTGGCAGGGTGCGGTGGCAGTGGCATTTCCCACCGTGAAGGTGGATCTACTGTGCAACGTGGCGTGGCTTTGTCCCGGGCAGGGCTGGAGCGAATCCTCCATAGCTCAGGGGTTTGGAGGAGAGAGATCCCCCCGAGGGAAAAGCCCCTGGCGGGGCTGGAGAGGACTGTACCTTCCCCAGGCTCGGCTGCCCTCCCCGTGCTGAGAGCTGCCAGGGATGGTCCCAGGTAGCCCCGGCCATGGCATTCCCAGGGCAGCACCATGTCGATCCCGGCTGGCAGGGTGCAAACGGGGATGGTCAGCCCTTCGATCCTGGCTGGAGAATAGACGATGCCCTGGGCTCGATGTTTGCAAAAGCCTCACTGGGAGTACGATGGGCTGAAACGCAGCCATGGGGGTACGTGGGAGAGCCACGCTGGGGATGACGTGGGGACATCATGCTGCCGTGGGGCCTCCCAGCCCTGTGGGGTGCCCGGGTGCCGGAGCAGCCGCTTGCAGCAGCCTCCTGCCCCGCTGCCCAGCCGGCTCCCGGGGCAGGTGCTCGCTTGCCGGGGGCTTTGCTTGGGGCTGGCCACTGCGTAGAGGCGTTCAGATGGAGGGGTGAAATCCATGTGGACGAGTGTGTGTGCATGAGCGTGCATGCACGAATGCGTGGATGCGTGCGTGCATGTGTGCATGCACAGCTCATCCTCTTGGGGGTGAAATCAGAAATCCTCCGCATGTCCCAGAGCCATCCTGTAGCACCTCTGCTGCACGACAAGGCAGAGCCGTGTGGGCTCTGGAGTTGGGACTCATCCCCGCATCCCTGTTCCTAACCCCGGGCTGCTGGCAGCCAGCATTGCTCCCACTGCACAGACTCCTGCCTGTCCCACATCCTTGTGCTGGGAGGGAGGTTGAACTGCCCCTCTGCGGGGCTGAAAGGCGAAGGAGAGCCCGGGCATCCTTCCTCACCCCGCGGGGGGACGGGGACTGCGGTCCTTCCCACGTCCTGGGATGCTTTCCTAAGTGTGCCTTTCTCTTTGACTTGCAGGTGGAGATTTCTTGCCCTGGGAGTGAGACGAATGGGGCTTCATTAGACAAAGGGTCCCAGTCAGCATTTCAGGCCCCAAGAGGCGTCCAGGGACTTTTCATTCTTTGTCTGAAAGGGCGATGGTGCCATTTCCATTAGAGAGATGCTTGCGAGAGCCAGTGCCACCGAGCGGAAAGGCGAGCAAGAAGAGCTGTGTCAGCTGATCGGCTTTCAAATCACCTTCAAACCCTCGATTTCCTTAACATGATCCCTCCATCAGCCGAGTCTCCGGGGCACGGCCAGGGGGCTTTGCCGGGAGGAAAATAAACTGGGGACGGCGGTGACAGCCAGCGCTGGAGAAACCCCCTGTGCACGGTGGGGGAGCCTCAGAATCCACCCCCGCTGCCTTCCCCAGCCCTCCCGGACTTTTTAGGGTCAGGCAATTGCTTTGCACGGCTTCACCCTGCAGCCCCCGCTGCGATATCGGGGCACCCGTCTGCTCCCCTGGTACACCCCGGGAGCCACCTCCAGCCCGGGTGGGGCAGAACCCCCTTGGAGCACCCCTGGAGCCAGAGAGCAGCTCCCCCGCGGCGCCTGCTGCCGGGGAAGGGATGAAGACGCTATGGCCAAATTATTGGTAAAATTCCAGCGGTATTTTCGGCGAAAACCCGTGCGTTTCTTCACGCTGCTGGCTCTCTACCTGGCAGCTGGCAGCCTGGTTTTCCTGCACTCGGGCTTCTCTGGGGAGCCCACGGTGACGGGGAGCCAGCGCAGCCCCGGGGCCGGCGAGGGACCGGGGCTGCCCTACCTGGGGGTGATGCAGCTGAGCCGCGGCTTTAAGGCGGCGGTGACAATGCCGGAGGGGGGACGGCGGCACGGACCCTGGTTCAAAAGCACCTCCAAGGAACTAGCGGAGAGGGGCAAAGCTGGAGACTATGGCAGCGCCCGGAGCCGGGCACCCAGGGGCAGGAGCGGCCGTGAGAAGGAGGAGGACAGAGGTAAGGGCTGGGGACACACGTGTTGGGGTGGGGGTCCCTCCTCTTCGCCTCTCCCGGGGAAAGCCTCATGCGCCTCGTGTGTGGTCTCTGAGCTGGTTTGGTCGTGCACCCCTACCAGGAACAAATTTCTGACCACGCACCCCCAGTAAACCTGCATTTATTTGTTTATAAACCATATGCATGTGCTACTCGAGCAGTAAGGTTTTCTTCCTGCACCCCAACGGACTGCCGTGCACATCCCCTGGGGCGCAGCACCCCGCTTTGGAGACCACTGGTCCAGAGGATCCTCCCAGAAAGATTTTCTGCTCCCTCCTTCCCCAAGTGCCAATAATCCACTTTCACTTTTCCATTTGCACTCTTTCCCACTTGTGCATCATCAAGCTCCGAGTCACACCTTGCTGGGACAGGCGCTTTTGGGGGTGCCAGCTGGGGAGAAGCTGCACCCCATCTTCATCCCATCCTTTGGCTGTGCCATGGGCCAAATTCAGTTTTAATTCTGTTGGCCCTAATGAACACTAAAACCAGATTTGTGGCCTGTTGTTTGCATTGCTGGGGTGTTCAGGCAGGGCTGACTGCAGTTGCCTTGCAGACACTGAAGTGCAGGCAGGCACAGGTGCAGGCAGGGCTGGGGGTTTGGCCTTTCAGGCCAGGAGATCCCTGCCTGGCTGCTGCCTGGGGCGCGTGGGGTATTGTCGAGTGGGACTGTTATTAATGAACAAGGATAAGCGAATGTAGTAGTTCTCATTGATTTTTAAAATGTCATCTATTTATCCTGAAGGCAGCTGTACGCAGACAGAGTTGCACGCTCGCTCTGAATTTGGGTGGCTGAGAGCTGCCCATCAGGGCTTTTGCATCCCAGTGGTTATTCAGCTCATCACCTCCCTCACTGGCACCCACAAGCACCCAGTGCCAGCAAACCTCACCCAAACCCACCCCGCGTCCCCTCTCTGCCGGCTCTGCAGCCCCCCTGGCGAAGGAGCATCTCGCACCTTCAGCTGCTGTGAAAGCCATTATGATTTCTTGTCGTTAATAAAGTGGGCTGGCGAGAAGGAGCAATCCAGCTTATTGCGCGAGCACTGCACAGCTGTGGCAGCGGCGTGCTGGATGCCTCAGCATTCAGGGCAGGAGCTGCAGCATTGGCCGGTCGAGGAAACTCAGAAGGGGATTGGGAGCGGGAACTGCTGGAGAGGTATTGGGATGCTGCTGGGCTCTTCTCTGCCTGTTGCTGCTCACTCACCTCTCCTGAGCCCCAGGGTGGGCGAAATCTCTGGTGGGGGACTGCAACTGGGGAGCCCTGGTGCCCGTGGAGGCTGCTTTGTGTGAGCAAGCCTGTGCCCCAAAGCCGGGCTTGCTCAGGAGCTGTCCCGTGGGCCTTGACACATGCAATTCCCCGGGCATCCTGGGCTGGGAGCCGCAGCTCCCCGGACTCTTGATGGAGCAGGGGATGTGAGGCTCGGAGGGAAGCAGGAACCCCCAACCCTGTGGCAAATTGGGGATTTCACAGGGGTCACCATGCTGAGCCAGGCTTGGTCCCCCCGACCCAGGCTGCTCCCGGGGCACAGGGGCTCCTCCTTGGCCACCAGCCCCACAGCAGGTCTGTGCTCATGTTCGCTCCGGGCAAGATGCGTGGTCCAGGCTTGGAAGCAGGAGGAAAAATGGCTTGTGGTGCTTAAGGGACTTTCTCATGCTAAAATGAGATGAAAGGGGGTTTCCCTGTCGTGCCCCCGTGCAGAGGGGTCTCCGGGAGTGTTTCTGAGGCGCGTGTGGCCGCGTTGCTCCATTAATGTGAATTGACATTTAGCAAATCCTCACCAGATTGTTCGCGAGCCCAAGCTGTCAGTCACCGTAAAAACCCCAAGCAGCGCTCCTGTCCCCGGCCATATGCAACGCGTCCACCGTGATTAACCTCTGCTGGCGCTGCCGCCTCCCCGTGCCGGGCCACGGCGGGGGCTGCGAGGGATGGGGAAGGGATGCTGGGCTCGGGCATCACTGGCTTTAGCTGCTCGTAGGTGGTCTAGGAATATCATCTTTCCACTTTTTAATCTCGTGTGGGAAGGCTTGGTGTGGGCAGCGGTTAATGGGAGCCAGCGCAGACCTGGCAGCTGGAGGGGATGCGGTGCCACCGCACGAGCATCTTGGCAGCTCCCGAGCAGGATGGTGCGGAGAAATTCTCCAGCTTGAGAAATCCCCCGAGCCCGGCTGACGGGGCTGACGGAGCCTCAGGGGATGGGTGCTGAGCACCCGCCTTGCTCCCCTGCTCCTCTCCAAAGTGCCCGCTGCTTCCCCAGGCCGTCTGGCAGGAGCAGGCAGATTTTAACAGCAGTAATTAAGCAGGGGACAGCTTAACAAGGCGGCTGTGGAGGCTCTGCAACGTGAAATCGTTCCAGAGGGAATACTGCTCCTAAAATCAGCTCTAGTTTAGCGAGCACGATGTGTGGCTCTGGCTTGCCAGGGCGATGTGCCTCCCTCCTCTTCCTCCTCTTCCTCCTCCTCCCTCTCCCGGCTGCGGTGGTGGAGTCCCAGGGTCAGGCCAAGGCGCGGGTCAAGGGCAGCCCTGACTGCAAGGGAACAGCTTCAGCTTGTCTGCATCCCCATGCGAAGGCGCATCTCATGCCTCAAATCTGGGGACATTTTTGGACGGTGAAGCGGGGGGAGGAAGCACTGGCCCCAGCCTGGCAATGCCTGGCATCACTTCTTCTCTGCCACATCCATCTCTGGTCCTTTGCTGGATGTCTCCAGCCATTCCCAGCTGGGGCTGGGCTTCCCCATGACACACGAGCAAGCAATGCCATGAGGAAGGGGGACCAGCCGCCCCAGGCACGCAGCCGAAGACATCCCTATATCTTCCGATGGCGGCGCAGTTGTCCCAGGGGTGGTCAGCATGGGCCACCCTTCCTGAAGCTGCTGCCACCAATATCCACCTGCTCTTTCCTATGCTCACATGGAGCATTTCCCTTCTCACATGCCAGGCTTGTACTGATACAGCCGGGGTGAGCCCCCGGCCCATTGCCGGCGAGCCGTCGGTGCTCTGCGGGGCAGACGGCTGCAGAGGGAGCGTCGTGGGGCTCGGAGGGCTCAGTGCCCCACAAGAGGCTTTTGATCAACCAGCTGGAAAATCAAGGGCAGATCTTTGTTTCAAGCATCACCCTGCAGCACAGCCCTGTGAAAACACTTCTGTGTTTTCTGCCTTTAGCTTGCTAAATGGTGGCGGTGGGTGCCGGGAGAGTCCGGCAAGGGGCTGGGGCTGCTCGAGCAGAGAGAGAGGATGGACAGAGGTGTTGCCCCCAGACAGACAGGAGGTGGGTCCCAATGGCACCGCTCTGGAGAGCATGGCTGGGGGATTTGCTGGGATGCTCCCCAGAGGGGGTCATTAGTGACCCGAAGTGACTGCTGCCAGGGCAGGGAGCAGCCCTGAGCGCAGCCCGTGGGTCGGGGCGGCGTTGCGGGGGCACGACTCGCTTCCTCGCACAAGCGAGGTCACCAGCTGGCCCCGAGGACGGGCGCATCGCCCAGGGAGTCCCTGCCTGCACCCTGTGCCCACACCCGACGGGGACCTTTACTAAAGTCCAGGTAGACAACATCCACGGCCTTTCCCTCGTCCACTAAGCGGGGCCACCTTGTCATAGAGGGAGATCAGGTTAGCCAAGCAGGACCTGCCTTTCATAAACCCACGCTGACTGGACCCTCTCACCTGGTTGTCCTGTACATGCTGCATGATGGCACTCAGGATGATCTGCTCCATAACCTTCCCCGGCACCAAGGTCAGGCTGACAGGCCTGTAGTCCTCCGGATCCTCCTTATGGCCCTTCTTGTAGATGGGAGTCACATTTGCTAACCTCCAGTCAAGTGGGACCTCCCCGGTTGGCCAGGACTGCTGATAGATGATGGAAAGTGGCTTGGTGAGCACCTCCGCCAGCTCCCTCGGTATCCTTGGGTGTATCCCATCTGGCTCCATGGACTTGTGTGTGTCTACGTGGTGTAGCAGGTCGCTGACCATTTCCCCTTGGATTATGGGGGCTTCATTCTGCTCCCCATCCCTGTCCTCCAGCTCAGGGGGCTGGGTACCCGGAGAACAACTGGTCTGACTATTAAAGACTGAGGCAAAGAAGGCATGAAGTACCTCAGCCTTTTCGTTGTCCTCTGTCACTATATTTCCCCCCGCATCCATAAAGGACAGAGATTCTCCTTAGCCCTCCTTTTGTTGCTAATGTATTTATAGAAACATTTTTTATTGTCTTTTACAGCAGTAGCCAGATTAAGTTCCAGTTGGGCTTTGGCCCTTCTAATTTTCTCCCTGCATAAACTCATGACATCCTTGTACTCCTCCTGAGTTGCCTGCCCCTTCTTCCACAGGTTGTAAACTCTTTTTTTTCCCCTGAGTTCCAGCCAAAGCTCTCCATTCAGCCAGGCTGGTCTTCTCCACCGGCTCGTCTTTTCGCACACGGGGAATACCTGCTCCTGCACCTGTAAGATTTCCTTCTTGAAAAATGTCCAGCCTTCCTGGGCTCCTTTGCCCTTCAGGACTGCCTCCCAAGGGACTCTGTCAACCAGGCTCCTGAATAGGCCAAAGTCTGCCCTCCAGGAGTCCAAGGTAGCAGTTCTGCTGACCCCCCTCCTTACTTCTCCAAGAATCAAAAACTCTATCATTTCATGATCGCTATGCCCAAGACGGCCTCCGACCGTCACATCACCCACCAGGCCTTCTCTGTTCACAAACAAGAGGTCCAGCGGGCGCCTTCCCCAGCCGGCTCCCTCACCAGCTGTGTCAGGCAGTTATCTTCCACACACTCCAGGAACCTCCTGGACTGTTTCCTCTCCGCTGTATTGCATTTCCAGCAGACATCTGGTAAGTTGAAGTCCCCCCATGAGAACAAGGGCTAGCGATCATGAGACTTCTCCCAGCTGCTTATAGAATACTTGTCTGCCTCTTCACGCTGGTTGGGTGGTCTATAACAGACTCCCACCATGATATCTGCCTTGTTGGCCTTCCCCCTGATTCTTACCCGTAAACACTCAAGCCTATCATCACCATCGTTAAACTCTAGGCAATCAAAACACTCCCTAACGTACAGGGCTACCCCACCGACTCTCCTTCCTTGCCCATCCCTTCTGAAGAGTTTATAGCCGTCCATTGCAGCACTCCAGTTGTGCGCGTCATCCCACCATGTTTCCGTGATGGCAACCATGTCATAGTTCTCCTGCTGCACAGTGGCTTCCAGCCCCTCCTGTTTGTTGCCCATTGCCCGTGCATGGGTGTAGATGCACTTCAGTTCGGCTGTTGATCCCACCGCCTTTTAGTGGGCAGAAACCCTAATTCTTATGTGACCATTCTCAGGCGCTTCTGTGGTTTCTAACGCATCCGTAACCCTTGCGTCTTTGCTGCTGCAAAGTTTCCGACGTGCTCCGAAATTCCTCCCGGCCCCGTGAGAGCTGCGTGCTGGGGCAGGTCCCCCTCTTGCTGCTCAGCACCCTCCTGCAGGCTGTGCCTAACCCGACCACGTGCCTTTCAGCATCTCTCGCTGCTCACTCCTTCACTTATTGTCCTCATATCTCCCTAATTATTCCAGTTGCCTTCCTAATAAGTTGCAGCACGCATATGTCAAGAGCAATGGATTGAAGGTAATGCACATCAGTCACCGGCTCTGTGCAAATGACTGGAGTAATCCTGCACCGGTTAGATCTGTCACGATCAAAATGAGCTGACCTGCCGAAACCTGCTCAGTGCTGCGGAAATGCCACGTTATGCTGAGAGTAATTGGGAGCAATGAGTTATGACTCTTTGGTGGTTAAAGTTATCAGGCACATTTCTCTCAATCTTTCTCCTCCACCTTCCTCCAGGCTGGCTTGGGGAAGCTGGTTTCCAGCACTGGTGGGGTCTGCGCCATGCGGGGTGGTGGGGAGAGTGGGGATCGGTGTGTGGGGCACACCATTGATGGGGTGTACATGTGGCGTTGGTTCAAGGACCCCCCCAACAGATGCAAAATGCAAGCGGGAGGTGAGAAGTATTATCCCATAGTGTGCTTTGGTATTGGAGTGGCACATGTGGAGATGCTCTGCTATTAGAAGGATAATTTGGTTTGTGATGGAGACATGGAGATGGAAGGAGAGACACAGGGTGGTAATCATGTACAGGAAGATGCACCTTGCTTGCCTAGAGCTGTGGCTTCACTCTTGACCAGAGCAGGGGAGCCCTCACCTCTGCTCCTGCCCAGTCCTGTGCTGCTGGGTATCCCGGTGCTTTCCCAAAGTCCCTCGGCCAGGGTTCTGGGGCCAGAGCCCTGGGCGGCACAGCTGGTGGGGGGGTTTGGTGCTGTGAAAAACAACTCCTTGGCTTGGGATCCAGTGGCCCTGAAGGGACAGGAGCCTCTCCTTTTATGTCCCCACGTTGGGACTCTGCAGCAGCGCTCAAAGCCAGAGGCCAGTGGCCACCTCATGGGCTCCAGGATTTCTCCAGAACAGGGTTGCCCCGTGTCAATGTCCTGCAGAAGATGCCCTGAGAGCGGAGCAGATACTTCAGGATAATGAAAAGTGTAAGATTGCCATTATATTCATCAAGGATGCGTACCTGAAACAGGGAGCGAGGTGACCCAGACTGGTTTAGGATTCCAAGCCAGCTCTGCCATTGCCCCTGGGCCGGTAAGACCTGGCCAGTGGTGCCCAGGGCTGCCCTCCCCTCTCCCTGGGGCACCCACACTGGGTGGCCGGCCTGCACATCCTCTGCCAGAACACATTAATGGACACCTCGTTAGCTGATTACTGGATGGTTAATCCCACCGGCTCCCCAAATCCCCATCCTCCTCAGGTAGCAGTGGCAGCATGGATGCTGAGCATCCCTGCACCAGTGCCGCATCCCTGTGTCGGCAGCAATACATCTTCCCCACAGCAAATGCTCAGGTGGGAGCAGGAGTGGGGCACTAACGAGGGCACTAATGAGGGCACCTAACGAGGAGACTGAGTGGGGACACGGCGGGCGCTGGCGGCGCAGGGCTGCCCGGGGATGGCTCGTGGTCCAGCTCGCCCCTAATGAGAGCCCACAGCCGACACAGAGCATTGCAACAGGCACGCAGGCAGGGAGATGGCTGTTTGTTTTCAGATTATTGGGAAAGGCTACATTTGCCAAATAAATGATTTCATCGTAACTATTTATTCAGTTCTATTCCCTGTCTACCAGCATCTTCATTTGCTCTCAGCACAGGCATCAGACTTTACTTTGCCAAGTGTTAGCACTGGGCAAATATCCTTCGCATCAATGTCTGGGGCTGGGGAAAATGAGCTGCTGGCTGAAGAAAATTTGTTTTAAACCGTATTTCTCCATTCTGCCCACCCCTGTGTTGCTGGCAGGGGAGAATGAAGGGGATGGGTTATTTTACCACATAGCTCATCTCTTTTTGGAGTCGCCTTGCTCCGTTTTGAGGCCGGTGGGAAGGAAGAGGACGGAGAGGAGAAGCCTTGGTGCAGAGCCACAGCATCCTTTCTATCCATAGTGGGTGTTTCTGGGCTTTACCTGCCTTTCCTTGCAGGGTTTGCAGGGGCATGTTGTACCCAGAGCACGTGTTTCTCAAGTACACGAACAGGGCACGTTGCTGCCCATCCTTATTTAGGGGAAAATCAAAAGAGGAGGGTGGGAATTGGGGGGCTCAGCCCTGGCTGGTTCTTACCCCCCTCTCCTCTACCCTTCCCCCAGCAAGATACATCGGCTGCTACGTGGACAACACTCGCCGGCGAACGCTGCGCGGCGTGTCCTTCTTTGACTACAAGAAGATGACAGTCTTCCGTTGCCAGGACAACTGTGCCGAACGGTAGGGTGGGAGACGGGCACCGCGTCTTCATCAATTCCCACACACCGCCAGTGTTTCTCTGCTGTCACAGTTCCCTGCCCTGGCTGCTCCTCTCCCCTTCCTCCCGCCTTCCTTCTTTTTTCTTTAGATTTATGTCTCTGATTTTTTTTTAAATTCTCTGGTGTTTTCCAGGACCCCAGTTTCCTCCCCTGGAAAAAGGTCGGGGGGGATGATGGGCTCCATCCTCGTACGAGGCAGGGGGGTGTAAGGACTCCAGTTGGGATGGCCTTGAGCACTTCCATCCACCCAGGGGTGGCCCCACCAAAACGCTGTCCCCCACCAAAACGCTGTCCCCCACCAAAACACCCTCCCCAGACCTTCCCAGCTGTCAAAGCGTGTCCGTGAGCAGCGGGGGAGACACATGGATCCCTCGCTGCAGAAGTTTTCTCCTTTCCCCAGCGTTACACAAAGGATGTGCACTAAACATGGCCTGTGCTGGTGGGGCAGCTGGCATTGCAGGCAGTTTGCTGCCTTCAAACTCCGCAGAGTTGAAGCCCATCTGTGCAGCATCGTGCGGCACCTGGGGACATCGCTGCAAAGGGCCGTTGCCGATCCCTGGGGCAGTGGCACATCCCCTGCATCGGCTTCATCCACCTCAGCAGGATGCTCGCTGTGACGGATGCGTGTCGTGAGCCGAGCTGACTGCTGCGGTGCATCCTCGGTGGTGCTGACGCAAGGCTGCTCCACGCCAGAGCCCCCTGCAGCACTGGCAGCCCCACGGTGGGACTTGCCAGTCCAGCACTGCCCCTCTCCAGCGGGTTTCCAGCTCTGCTGGCACTTGGCAAGCGCTCGTCTGTGCTGCAGTCCTCCCCCTTTCGAATCCAACCTGTATCGAGCAGCACAGCTCTCCCGCTTTAAAGCCCAGCAAAGTCCCCATCACTTATTCCTGCTCTGCCACCACCCGTTACATCCTCCCTGTCTGTAAGAAATGTCGCTGTCTCCTGCTTTATGATCTCTGTGGCCCATGGAACCCTTTCCCATAGAATAGAATAGAATAGAATAGAATAGAATAGAATAGAATTGAATTGAATTGAATTGAATTGAATTGAATTGAAGTTTCAGTTGTAGGGGACCCACAATGATCATCTAGTACAACGATGCATCCTTGGGATGCAGTGCTCCTTCCAGCGCTGGGTGTGAGCTGGCTGCAGCAGGGATGCTCCTGCAAAACCCCGTGGAGCCGGGGGGATGCCCGGGGACGTGCTGAGCCCCCCCGTCTCCCTCTCCCCAGGGGCTACCTCTACGCAGGGCTGGAATTCGGCGCCGAGTGCTACTGCGGGCACAAGGTCCAGGCATCGAACGCCAGCGAGTCCGAGTGCAATATGGAGTGCAAGGGAGAGAGGAGCAACACCTGCGGCGGGGTCAACCGCCTCTCCATCTACCGCCTGGAGCTGGCCCAGGAGTCTGCTAGGAGATGTAAGTCAGCGGCACTGATGCGGCTTCCGGCTTGGCCCCGAAATGGGGGAACCTCTCGTGGTGCCGGCGGGGGTGAGCCCCAGCGTCCCCATGCTGCGTAAGCTGGGTCACAGCTCGGGAGAGGTGGTTTGAAAGCGGTTCAGGCCTGCGGCTGGGGTAGTTTTGCTCCTGTGAACCGTAGGGATCCCCCTGCAGGGATGGCTGCTGGCCAGGAGAGCTGGGTAGAACAGGGAGCCCCAAGGATCTCACCAGGAATTCAGGACATTCTGGGGGACTTTGGTTGAAGACCTCTTTCCTGATGGCCAAACAGGACCATCATTGTATTCAACGTGTGCTGCCGGTGGAGCTGGCTGCGGGATGAAGGATGCGCGGGAGCTCCAGAGAGAGCCAAGGGTACTCCCCATCAGAAGTGCTTGTTTGGCTCCCAATTAGGCAGCACTATAATTACCCACGTTTGCTGCTTTTCTTTCATCATCCCCAAGCAATGGGAAAGAGGGTGGCAGCGTTCAGAGCTCCCATCACCAGGCACCTGGTGGAGTAGCAGCCCCAGAGAGGGCCGAGGGTGCCTGGGTATGTGCAGCGGTGGGCGGGGACCCGGGATGGGACCCCTCGGGGCACCGATGCTGGGAGGGGGGGAACCAGGCTAAAGCCAGCCCTGCTCTCCTTGCTGGCTCCATCCCTCCCACAGCCTGGGATCACCAAGCTGATAAAAATAGGGAGGAAAAAAATAAACCTGACTTTGCTGCCAGGGCTTTTGCTCTGATTTTGCATCATAAGCAGCCGGGCGAGCTTGTTAGCAAACTTAGCTTCACAGCTGGAGGGTGATGAGAGCTGGAGAAAAGCAGCCGCTGTGCCGATGGGTGGCTGGAGAGGAGCGGTGGGGGACA
Source organism: Platalea leucorodia (assembly GCF_965183815.1). NCBI lineage: Eukaryota > Metazoa > Chordata > Aves > Pelecaniformes > Threskiornithidae > Platalea > Platalea leucorodia. Next base: position 8,482,262 of record NC_138834.1, read on the forward strand.
GGGATGGGGCTGCTGGGTCACACAGAGGCTCTTGCTCCCAACCCTGGGGCATGCAGGGTGGCAGTGGCAATTGGTTTTGGGGTGCAGCCCCTACTCCTTGTGGCCAGGCCAGCATCGCTTTCAGTGCTGCTGTGGCCTCTCTCCCTCACAGACGGCAGCGCAATATTTCGGGGGTGCTTCCGCCAGCCGGACAACGTCTCCATCGCCCTGCCCATCAGCCAGCTCATGCTGAACATGTCGGTGGACAAGTGCGTGGACTTCTGCACCGAGAAGGTACTGAGGGGCCAGGAGGGGTGCAGGTCAAAAGCTTAATCATCTAAATCTTCATCATCAGTAAAGGTCACACTGGGTAAATTTTAATCCAATTTATTATAATAATTATGTGTATCCAAACTACAAATGATCATATTGATTGTCTGTGTCTCTGCCGTGGGGAGGGACTGGACCGCAGCTCCCTGCAGGGGCAGCACCCGCTGCCTGCCCTGCCTGCTCCCCGTGGCTTTGCCCCCTGCAGCAGGCAGCAGCCGCCCCGGGGGGGTCTGGGCAGGAGCATCGCGGGGTCCTGCTCTGGTCCAGGGATGCTGCGGTGTAGTTTGCTCCTGGGGCACGATGCCTATAGGCAGGCAGGGGAAAGGCTGGCGGTGGGCATTGCTGGAATATTTATTAATTAAAATTAGGTAAATTATCAGGCAGAGGAAGAGAAAGGCCTGCAGGTGGGGACAGTCCTGTCCTCCCTTTGCGGCCTCCCCGGCAGAGGACAGTGAGGAATAAACCATCACACCACAAGCGGCTGCTCCGTTGCTGGCTCCACTTTTTCATCACTGCCCAGAGAGCTGGGGCCAGGAGGTGTGAATAACCGGAGCCCCTCAATTAACCCGGTGCCACCACAGCCTGGCACTAAATTACCTGTCAGCCACTGAATGGGCCTCGTAACTCTGGGCTTGCAAACGCCGGCGAGGCTGCCGCAGGGCCATCCGTGGGCTCTTAGTAACCTCGGTGCGGGTGGCAAACTCACAAATGACGTGCCATGGCTCTGCCGGGAGCACCAGCACCCAGTGCATTGCTGCCTGTGCCAGCAGGCAGCTCGGCTGTGCCATGGGAAAGTCGGGGCTTGGGTGTTTTTGGGTGTCTGCAATGAGGTGCTTGTGTGACTCGCTCGAGGGGTGCTGCAGCCAGCTGGAAGGATGCTGCAAACCGCCCCGTGCTGCACAGGGGGACCGGGGTGGCGAGGATGGGTGCGGGGGGCAGAGGAACGGTCTGCTGTGGGGGACGGGGACGGTGCTGCTGGCTGCCCTCCCTCCACCTGTCCCTGCAGGAGTACCCACTGTCAGCCCTGGCTGGGACCACCTGCCGCTGCGGCTTCCCCACCACGCTCTTCACCCTGCACGAGCGCGAGGACGAGCAGCTCTGCGCCCAGAAATGCGCCGGCGAGGAGTTCGAGAGCTGCGGCACCACCGAATACCTCCTCGTCTACCAGACCCAAGTGCAAGGTGAGCTGGCACCAGGCTCGCCCTGCCTGCTGCCAGGCAGGGGGACAGGCAGGGACCACTCCAGCAGAGGTGCCATCACCGGTTTCCCAACCCCTTCCCGGGGATGCCGGCAGAAAGTGAGCGTGAGCTTTCAGCATCTATTTGGCTTTCATTAAAAATTACCATTTATTTTAATTTCCTGGGAAATCAATCCTCCCCTGAACAAACAGCTTTAATTACTGCCTGACTCAGCTGCAGGGGAGAGCAGTTTGCCATCTGCCTCCAGCAGGATCCCTCCTTGCCAGCGCTTGTCCCTCCTTGTCACCAGCAGTGCCAGCGAGCTGGAGTTTTGCTAGCCGGGGGGGACAGACTCCCGGGAAAAATATGGGGGAAAAAAGCTGTGACCAGGGAGACAGTCCCTGGGAGGCTGCACAGAGAGGGCTCCTGTCCCCCACCGCCCTGCAGGTCCCAGTGGTGGGGCCGATGGGGACAGGGGAGCACAGGGTGAGGGGAAACCTGTTACTGGCAGAGCAGGGTGGGGAATGGGCTGAATGGAGCAAGTGATGTCTCAAATTCAGGTGGTTTTGCTTCAGAGCAGCTCAGTCTCGACATGACCCCTGCTTCGGTGTTTGAGGCCGTGCTGGAAATGCTTGTGCATTCGTTGGTACAAAAAGCAGGAGGATTGCTTGGCAAATGCACCCTTGTTACTCACTCTTCCCTAATCACGCAGGCAGCAAGCAGCCGGGGATGGCAGAGCACCTCCTGCCCTCTTCTTAGGACTTTTTGGGGTGTTTTGGACTCTTTGGAGTGTTCAGGACTCTTTGGGGTGTCCCTACGTGCTTTAGGCAGGGCACCTTTCCCTATAGCAGCCACCTCCTCACGCCCTGCCCCAGCATCTTCCCGGGAGGCAGCAGCGTGCCGTAAGGAAGCGGGATATCTGTAGGAAAAGCACGTTACCGTGCCGCAGCCCTGACGTGCCTTGGCCGGTTCTCGCTGCAGACAACCGCTGCATGGACAGGAGGTTTCTCCCCACCCATGCCAAGCAGCTGGTGGCCCTGGCCAGCTTCCCCGGCGCCGGCAACACCTGGGCACGCCACCTGATTGAGCTGGCCACCGGCTTCTACACTGGCAGCTACTACTTCGACGGGTCTCTCTACAACAAAGGTGAGGGGGAGGGTCACTGCTGAGGGTGCACCGGTCCCGCCTGAGCTGGGAGAAGCTCCTGGTGCCATCCCTTGGGTCTGCAGGAAGGGGAGGGCTGAGCTGGGTACCACCGATGCTGCTCCGTGGGATGCTTTGTGCTGGATGTGTCCTGGTTCAAAGGGTATCAGAGGGACCTGACGTCACATGTGCCCTGCCCGTAACCTCGCCGTGCTGCCCACTAACCTTGGCCAGGACTGATTTGGGGCAGAACTGGGGTTTGTCCATCACGCTGGTGGTTTTTAACCTGCCATAGGGGTTGAAACTTTCTAGAGGAGGAATTGGAGCAGCTCTGACCCTGGCAAACAAGGCAATTCCTGCATTTTTTGCCCCAAGAAAAGGCTTATGTGGTTTTGTGATCAGATTTCCCCAGGAGCTGGTGTTTGCAGGCTTGGCACTCTTGTCCTGGGATGCATGAAGTGAGAAGCAAACAAAAGTCACGGCTGCACAGTGAGAGGGGCTCATGCAGCCTTCCAGCTTCAGGATCTGGGAGCGGGTGATGCTGGTGGCACCAGTATCCTGGAGGAGAAATGTCCCCACGTGGCTCCCGAGTAGCTGCAGATAAAAATAGCGACATGTCAGGGCACCCAGGGAACACCGACACCCAAATTAATGAATATTCACAGTGTAAAAAAGCACCGATGAGCTCATGGCAGGGGGATGGAGGAGGGAGCTGATCTCATTTGCCTGTTCTCCTCAGGCTGAAGGATTTGGTGGAGATTCATCTTCCCGTCCTGGGTGACACAGATATTTGCCCAGTAAATATTTAAGGGAGGAGGGATGCTGTCATTCCCAGGGCAAAGCAGCAGCGCTGTGCCCACCGTATCAGTGCCAGGGCCGATTGCATGTGGGCTTTGAGGACCCCAAACTAAGCAGCGAGGATAAGTTTCAAGCCGAAAAAAGCTTGAGGCAGGCATGAAGCTTTTTCAGGCAGAGGTCAGCTCCTCCCAATAACCCACTATATTGCAAGGGGGAGAGAAAAGACCAGTTCCCCCATTCATTTTATAGCCATTTACAGTAGTTTTATTTGTAGACCTTGAAGTTTTCTCATGCTTTTCCTTCTCCTTTTGTGGCTCTGAGAGGAAATCCTTCTTCCTTCCTTGGCTGTGGTGGAGCTGGGATCTGTAGCTGGGGTACCCACGTAGCTGATGGGGTCTGTACCCCGGGTACCCGTACAGCTGGCCAAGGTCTGCACCCACAGTACCCCCTAAAGCCCCGCTTGCCCAACACTGCAGGCAGGAATGCACATTTCTTCAAGATTTGCCAAATTCAGCCTTTCAGAGATGGAGATGCTCTGCACTGAGTGAGGGAGCCTGGACTATACCAGCCCCCAGTGCTGGCACCCACCCGGGGTGCAGCCGGCATCGCGCATCCCACGGACAGGAGCATCACCACGCAAAAGCCTTGGCGAGGTTTTGCTCATCCGACCTAGTGCAGGTTTCATCTTTATTCTAGGCTGAGTGCGTCGGAGGGCCTGGAGGTATCCAGGCAACTGGCAGATTAGCCATCACGTCCCTGCGTTGCATGGCATGGCTGCTGAAAGCAAATTACACATCTATAATTGATGTAATACAGCTACTTACAGCTTATCTCCCCCCTCAGCTCTGCTCCGCCACCAACACACTGTTCCCGGGTAGTTAGGGTTGTGCTTTGCAGGGGCCAGGGGTGCAAAGGGGCTGGGAGCGATGCCAGGCTCAGCTCCGATACTCCGTGCAGGGGACATGGGGGATGGTGGTCCCCTCTCTGGACTCCCCATGGCATCACTGCAGCCCCTGGCCTCATCTGCAGCCCCATGAGCATGGGGTTTTTTACCCTTCTTAATTTATTGGGAGGGTTTAAATGCTGTGACCAGGGAGATTATAGCTATAAAAATATGGTTTTGAGCCCGCCAATATGAGCACAAGGTACATTAATGCAGTATGCAGTTATTTAATGCCAATGTGTTTGCCCTGGAGGAAAGCTGCGCTGTGCAATATCAGGCTGTTGCAGACCATCTTACTGAGAAGAGCTGAGCACGGCTGGGGAGGAGGCAGCCCTGCTCAGTCCCCGTGCCCGCTACCCACCCTCTTGTACATGAATTTTACATCATGGCTTGACTCATAACTCAGGCAAATAAATTATTTCCGTCTGGGAGAGGGATGCAAATTCTACTTCAAGCCTCAACTGCTTTTATCCAACTGTCTTTTGCAACCTGATATCCCCCTGTCGTTCCCTTTCCCCAGCTCACTTTTATTATTTTATTAATATCGTCACCGGCTGCTTCTCAGGCGCCCGCTTGCTCTGTCCCGGCAGGGTTCAAGGGCGAGAGGGACCACTGGCGAAGCGGGAGGACGATTTGCATCAAAACCCACGAGAGCGGCCAGAAGGAGATTGAATCCTTCGATTCGGCCATCCTGCTCATCCGAAACCCCTACAAGGCTCTGATGGCGGAGTTCAACCGCAAATATGGGGGGCACATCGGCTTCGCGGCTCACGCCCACTGGAAGGGCAAAGGTAGGCTGGTGGGCTTGGCTGCCTCTGCTCCGCTCCCACGGGACCCAGGTGGGCGAGCTCCAGCCCGACTGCTGGAGCTATAAAACTGTTGGTAAAGCCCAGCAGAGCCCGAGTCTGGTCCCCATGGGGGAAGCCAGGGCTGTGCCACCCCTTTGGGGTCGCCATGTCCATCTCCTGGCATGACTTGCAGCATCGCCTAGCATGGCTGAGGGCTCCCGCGTGGGTGGGATGGGATGGGACGGGATGGGGAAGCGGAGATGCTCAGCTGTTCGATGCTGCATTGGGTCACAAGGGCAGCAGCAGAGAGGTGGCAGTGCCCGGGGACACGAGTCCGACAGCAGCCTGGTGCCAGCGGGGAGGGAATGGGTCGGGTGGGCAGGAGCCCAAGGACCCAAACTCTGCCCCTTCTTCAGAGAAGCTCTTTGAGGCCAAAGGCAGCTGGCCTGAACACTTGGCTGGGCAGGTGGAGGGCAAGGAGAGGTTAAAAAAAATCACAGGATCCATCAGACATCTCCATCCATCACCTGGTGGGCGCATGCGTTGGTATGGGGCTGCAGCATCTCCATGCTGCCACCGATGCCGGGTCCCAGCAGGACCACCCTGCCCAGGGCGGCTGTCAGGAGGGGATGAGCCAGCCCTGGCATGGGCAGCTCCATGGGGCAGCGCCACTCCGGCTCTGCCTTCCCAGTGCGATCTCACACGTGCCTGAGTTTCTAATTAGCAGGAGGAAGGAGGGCTCCTCCAAGCCCTGGTTATCTGTCCTTCCCCAAGGCAGAGGCACAGGGGAGCGGACCCAGCTGATGCACAGGGCAGTGCCTGCAAAATCCCCGGCTGGGGGAAGCCCCCTGCCCCTTTGCCGCGCTCTCCCTCTCGCTGGTGGCAGCCGCCAGCCCGTCCCTATGGACAAGGCGGTGGCAGGGTGTTATTTCTGTGCGCCCAGCTGCTCCGGAGACACTACCTTTCCCGTGCACAGGCATATTGTGGAGGCTTGTTAATTATAGCAATTTACAAATTGCTGTTGTGGAATTGACTTCATTGGAAAGAGTTAAAATATTTAGCTTGATTGAACATCTGCTACCCTTAATTCAGAGTTTATTTAAGGGGAGCTTTTGCTGTTGTTGCTGTTATGTGCCTGGATTTCGTTATCGCCATGTGCTTGCAGCGCCGGAGACGGCCCATCCCCACTCTCCCCACTGCCCTGTCCCATATAACCAGGGGAGAGAAATGTCCCACTGCTTCCTTGGTGGCTTTTCTCCCTGGGCAGGTCCCTGGGCTGGCATCGCCCCTGCCGTGCTGGGGTCTGAGCCTCTTGCTAGATTTTATTCCCATCTGCTGCATCCCAAAGGACAACTGCAAATTGCAGATACAGCCGGGAGGGGGAATGCAGGACGATCCCCTCACTGGAGCCCCAGCACCATGGGAACCTTCCTGAGTTTTTCCAGTCCCAGCCCCCCCCCCGATGGCTGTCCCATGCCTCGTGCCCCCGAAGGGAGGGGGGGCCAGGCAGAGGGGACCCTTCCCTCTACCCCAGCACAGTCCGATTTGGATGCGCATCAAAATACAGCACCAAATTCTTGCCAGAGGATGTATGGTGTAATTAGCTGATGGGTTAATTATCAGGTTAATTAACCATTGGAACGACTTGTCTGGAAAGATGGAGATTTTCCATTGCTTGAGGACTTTAATTGGGCCGGGAGCATTGCTGAGAGCTGTGGTGCGGCACCAGGGAGGGGCTGGAGACCCCCGTTTCGCTGGCCCCGTGTGGGGGCTCAGCCCGTGGAGGGCCCTGGCCATGGAGCCCGGGGGTCCCTGCGGGACCATCAGCACCCACCCTGCCCTCCCACCAGTGCGAGAAGCGAGTGCTCGACGAGGATAGTTCGTTTGTGCCAGGTTTGCAATTAGCGCTCGGGTGTGTGGTTAAATAAATCATCCAGAGGACCAAAAAAGAAGTGATTAAATGTGAGTAATTAAGACGGGGCGTGGGGCTCCCATCCCCAGCCCTCCCTGCAGAAACCCCCTTGCTCCCTGCAGCCCGGCTTTTCAAACTGTTTCATTCTCCTAGGAACTAATTTTGGGGCAATTTTGGAAAAAAGCTGTGCCCTCTCCCCAGCCTCGCCCACGGCTGCCGGTGCTGGGGGAGGATTTTCCTTCCCTCACCCCATTCTGAGCCCTGCCTGGAGGCCGCGGGCGCTGTGAAACCCCCCTTTGGTTCCGTGACATTAATTTTACGATATCCCTGGAGCAGTTCCAAAGCAAAGTTTTATGTGATATGATTACACAAGGTGAATTGTCCTGTATCTGTTTAATGAAACAGATACTGTGTTTAATGATTCTTTGGGGAATTAAATACAGTTAAGCTATTAATCAGGCATTGGTTTCTGGGGGAGGACAAGAGGAAGAGGCAGATACCCAGAGCTTTTATGCATCATGAGGCAGATGTATACAGCACTGCCAGGAGAGTTGTGGCTTATTATTGATGTTTCATTATCCCTTTTATCACCTGATTTTTATGGGAGGATCAATTAGCGAGAAGGATAATTGAAAGATTTCATCAGGGAGCGCAGGTGGTGGCCCTGGGATGGGGGATGCAGGGGACATGGGGGACAGGGGGGACACCCACTAACCGTGTCCTCTGCTCCTTCCAGAGTGGCCGGAGTTCGTGGCAAACTACGCACCGTGGTGGGCGACCCACACCCTCGACTGGCTGCGTTACGGCAAGAAGGTGCTGGTGGTGCACTTTGAGGACCTGAAGCGGGACCTTTTTGTCCAGCTGCAGCGGATGGTGGGGCTGCTGGGCATCACCGCCTGCGAGGACAGGCTGCTCTGCGTCGAGGGACAGAAGGACGGCAACTTTAAGCGATCTGGCTTGAGAAAATTGGAGTATGACCCATACACCCCCGAGATGAGGAAGATGATCAGCGGCTACATCAAAACAGTGGACACGGCTCTGAAACTCCGAAATCTGTCGGGAGTCCCGGATGACTACTACCCGAGATGATGGTGACGGTGGCAGGGGGACCTGACCCTGTGTGGCGAGGAAAGGCTCGGTCTCCCTGGCCTCTGCCTACTTCCACCCAGTGGGTGGCTTTTCTTTTAATTCTCCATCTGCTGCTATTAGCTGTTAATCAACTCCCTGCATGAGCAACGAACGGTCCCCAGCCATTGCTGAGCTTGCTGGCCGATGCGGACCCAGGCATGGTGGCACTGCCGAGGGGACGCACGGTGCCTTCCCTGCCGCAGGGTTCCTGCTCTGTCCTGCTCCCATTTCGGCTGCCGCTGCCCTCCTTGGCAATACAGCGGGATATTTGTGCCTGTCCCTCTGGGCTGGCTGGCGGGGATGCTGTGTTGCTTGTGCCGTGCCTGATGCACCTCCCGGCACCAGCACGCTGCCGCGGTGCCACAGGAGATGAGCTCCCCTGGGGCGGGTATCCCCAAACTCCCCTTGCTCCTGGGCCAACCCTGGAAGGCTGCTGCCCATCCCTGGATGGAGCCCATCGGCCTTCCCAAAGGAGGAAAGACCAGGGGGGTTGGCACCGCATGGGCGATGCTCCCGTGGATCCCGGATGGAGGTTATGGAGAGCGGGAGGGCTGCGCCGGGGAGAGCAGTGCCACCGAACGAGGTGGCCACATCCCCCCAGCACACCCTCCCTTGGCTCTGCAGGGACCCTCCCTGAGACTGGAGGCAGGGGGGTCCCTGGGGCAAGGCTGGCGTCCCCAGCTGCATCAGCGGGCAACGTTGCCGCTCCATCCATGCAGTCACTGCTCCAGCCCCGGCCCCAGGGGGGCCCATGATCCCCACCCAGGGGGCCGCAGCGGCCCCACCCATGGGCTGCGGGTGGGCAGGCGTGTGGGTGATGCTCGAGAGGGGGATGTTGGCCCCAGACAGAAGAGCTTGCAGGACCCACGAGCACATCCGTGCCTCATTTTGAAAGCTCACGTACCAGAAGAGCCCCTCAGAAGCAGTTTAGGGGGCCGCAAACAGGAGCCGTGCTGCAGCCACACTGCATCAAGCCCACACAGCAGCGGTGAGCAAAACCTGGGGCTGAGCTTTTTGGTGTCCCTCTGGCCGAATCCTGCCCACGTCCCTGCTACGGGACCCTTGCCCTGCCCGCACCCTCGCCCGCTGCCTGCTGACGAGCAAGCGAAACCAAAGGATCTCTGTGCGCATCAGGAAGATGCCATTCGCCAGCCTGGCTTTGTGCAGAGCTGCATGCGGTCCCCGGCCGTCCCCCACCCTGCGCCGCCCTCCCAGCCCGTCCCCAGCCTGGCTTTGCCACAAACGAGCTCCCTCCCCCCCTTCCAACCTGCAAGTCCCCTTTGGATGTAGGTGCAAAAGCCATATATTGTACGCAGCCTTTTCTAGAGTTAGGTATTTAACGATTGGCTTTTAACTCTTGATCTTGATAGAAATACATGCACAGGTCGAAATCTAGAGACACCGTTCAATCTATATTCAAAGAGAGAGAAGAAAATTCCATGGAGAAAAAGGAGAATTTAAATAAAATATATTTTTCTAACATGCGTACGGAGCAGACAGGGGCAGTGATGCCAGGGCTGGGAGGTTCCCAGTCCCCATTTCTTTGCACGCAGAGTCTCTGTGGGGCTGCTGGGAGCCAGCGGTGGGCGAATGTGTTTATAGGGAGCAGCTGCCCTGTTTTTAACTCTTCCCTTGACAAATGGCTGGAGGTTTACCAGGAGAGTGGGTGAGCCCCATCCCAGCAGCGGGAATTGAGCTGACCCCACGCTCCTTCGCTCGTGGCGGCCCCAGGGCTGCCTACCTCGGTCAGAACAAATCCTCAGGTCAATCCAGCTATTAAAGGAGAGTTTTTGTTGCTATTCTGCCTTCCCGTGTGTTTGTGGGGCCACCTGAGCACCCCGGCACCCCCCACTCATCCCAGACCAGGGGCTGGATGTCCCCCAGGACGTGGGAATGACTGGCAGACGGCTCCTCTCCCCCCGCCTTTAATTACATTAACGTTATTCCTGCATCTAAACCACTGACAATGCAACCAAAGTGGCTCCTTCTTGGAAGTTTTATTAGCTTTGTAGTGTCCTTAAAGACAGGTTTATTCGGGTGCGTGGTGGGAGCTGGGAGATTTACTGCAGGCTTTATTCCCGTTGCCTCCCGTCCTTCCTCGGCTCCGGAGCAAGAGCAGGCTCGGTGCAATTTATTCCTTTTCTGTTGGCAGATCGCCCTCTTATCTAGAGTTGGTGAAATCCCTTTTTTTTATAGCGTTGGGTTTGCAGCGATCGAGACGCATGCTGGGTGTGATTTGTTCTGACAGACATCCTCTGCAGAAGGGACAGCATTCCCTTCCGCCCCTCGGAAGTAAATTAAACCCCAAAAGCCAATTAATCTCCAAGATAAAACAATTAAGAGACAACATTGCATGCAGCCGCCGTGCTCTGGGTCCCGGGCTGCAGCTTGCAAGGTGGAAGGGGAGGCGTGGGGAGGGGGGCTGCCCCCAGCACCGGGACCCCCAGCGTGGGGGGACCCCCATCCACACAGCTCGGGGGGCATCGCCGCCTCCACCAAACCCCTTCAGAGCTGGTAGCAAAAGGACGGAGGAGGCTCCCTGAGCACCAGCAGTATCAGCTTACCTTTTCTTTTTTTTCCCCTGTGGCTTTAAGGATCACTGAAGCTTAATGCCTTTATTTCACGGCAAATACTTTTTTTTTTTTTTTTTTTTGCAATGAAGTGGAGCAATTGGAAGTCATTACCTCCCCGTAAGCGTGTGCGGCACATCTGGCTGCACACACACACACACATACACACACACAAGCAGCCCTGGCTTACGAGGGTCCGTGCCTTCGCCTCCGTCCCGGCTAATGCAGGAGCAGCATTCACCTTCCTGCCAGTGGCTGCTCACCCCACACACACAGCTGAGCTGCGAGCAGAAGCTGGAATTTTATGTTTTATTTTATTTTATTTTTATTTATTTATTAAATGCCAGGCTATTTTTTTACCACATGGGACTGGCATGCAATAATAAAATTTATATTACCCCAGGAAAGAGAAGCCAGTCATCCTTTCTGCATCATTTTCATGTGCAAAGCTCTTGACATGTAATAGCCGCCCTGCTCGGCTGCCTCCGTAATGCCATTAGCCTGGCTCGTTGGAGAGCACTGAAATGTGCAGGCAGGGTAGGCAACGCTCAGCATTTCCACGATGATTTTTAAAACCAGTGAATCTTTCCGCTTGACTCAGCCTCAGCGAGGCCCGAGGATCCCTGGGTGGGAGCAGCCGCCTCGCATGGTGCTGGTGTGGGGCTGGGGGCTGCCAGGGGGGTGACCCTGACCACCCTTCCCAGCTTCCTGCATTAAAAATCATCTTTTTTCACCAGTATCTCACCCCCAGGAGTGTTTTCCTGCCTCCCCGGTCCTGCGCTGGCAGAGGCTGCAGCATCCTCGCTCCCGGGCTGGATGGGTTTCTCAGCTGTTGCCCTAGCAACGGCGTCTGCACCAAAATTCCCTGCATTTCCCCCAGTTCCATATGGGCTTTGCACCCAGCAGGCCAGTCCCTGCAATGGAGGAGATGATGCTGGAGGAGATGATGCCCGAGAGCGGATCAGGATGGAGCTCCCTTCCCCAGCCAAGGCAGCGGATGCCCCTTTGGGGTGAATTCAGGGGGTTCTGGGCAATGACCCCAGCGATGCAAATGATGCTGGGGGCCTCAGAGCAGGGCGGAGGGAAGGGGCTCCCCTTCCTCCCTAATTAAATCACACACAAAATTCATTCTGCTGTTTAAATGAGAGGGAAATAACCCGCCTCACAGCATAATACAGAAGCTACGACAGCACTTTGACAAAAGCTCTATAATGTAGGGGAAATGCGAGTTATAAATCTGAGCAGCAGTAATATTCATCCCTGACAAAAGAAGCATGTTTATTTATCGGCTTAACTATTTTCCGTAAAATTTACAGTTGACAATCTGCCCGAATGCAGTGGAGATAATTTAAACATGGCTTCAACCCGCCTGGCATCGAGGAAAGGGAAAGGGTAACATGTTTATTCTTTTTTTTTTTCTTAATTCCAATTCCAAATAAAGGGAGTGATTTATCGGAGAAGGAAAGCACAGCTTTATTTCAGGGCCGTGACAGCTAATTGAAAAAGAACAGTCATTAAGGACGGTAATGTGTTCCACAGAAATGATTTCAGTATATTGTGGAGTAATTTCCCAACTGCTCGTGTGAAATGAGACTCAGCCCCAAGTTTCGGGGCCCTGCGAGCGATGGGTAATTACGGGGAGGCAGCAGTGGGGAGGGGGCATGGAGAGGCACGAGGCAGCTTTGGCACATGGCGAGGATGTGCCGGGCAAGGACCGGTCCTGCCACGGGCTCCCGGCGTGCTGCAGCACCAGCACCAAGGTCTGGGGGTCCTCAGCCCTGCAGCATGTGGGGCGCGTGGGACCCCGATGGGCTCGTGGGGTAGGGAGAGATGGGATGGCTGCAGCTGGGGAACAGGGTCCCTGGGTGGTGGATTGGGGTCCTGGGCTGGGGCTGGGGGTCCTTGGCTGGGGGTCGGGGTCCCAGGGCTTGACATGGGGGTCCTGGCCTGGGGTCAGGGTCCTCGGGATGGGGGTCAGGGTCCTAGTGATGGGCATGTGGGTCCTGGGCGGGGGGTCGGGGTCCCAGGGCTGGGTATGGGGGTCTTGGGCTGGGGGTCACTGTCCCAGCTCCAAAACCTGCTGTTTTTCTTTCCCGGCCAGCTCCGACCTACCCTAAAATCATGATCCCCATGACAGCCTTAATTGCAAGTCTCATGGGGATGGTGGTAGCTGTGGATCCCATTCACCCCTTGACTCTTAGATGCTAAACCCAGGTGTACCCCCAGTTACCAATTTCACCGACTCCTGCCCCAAAAGGGGCTGCAGACCCCAGCCAGGCGGCTGTCACCGCGCCGGCACAGAGCGGGGCTGGCTGTGCCACCCGGCCCCGGAGCTGCGGCTCCCACCGAGCCCCTTCCCTGGAAGCTAATTACAGATTTTGCACGTCACTCGAGTTGGCCACGGTGTCATTAGCCTCCTGCCGGCATTAATCAAGAGGATGGTGTTAATTCATAGCTAAGAACGTCTCCCAGCTGAGCGGCGAGTTTATCAGTCCCTGCAGGAGCGGGGTGAACCGGGGTCAGTGGGATGCCTCCAAGGGCCCACAGTTTAATATACTGGACCTTCCTATCGCTGTAGGGGACTGCAGCCAACACAGCAGGGCGAGCTTCCCTCCCCTGGACGAACAAAATCGCTGGCACTGCAAAAAAAAAGGAGGACTGAAAGGATGCATCTTCGCCTGCTCTGCGAGATGCCGGGGTATGCCTGTAGCGTTTAGGCGATATCAGAGGAATTGAGGCAATATTGAGCTGCATTTCTTTGCCACGCTGCCGATAGGGAAAGAAAAATCTGGAGAAGAGGCTCGTGCGCGCTGAGCAGTTCTGCTGCTGAAGTTTTATGATGAATATTTCTGCCCTGTTTCTGTTTTGTATATATGCATTTTTAATGCTCTCTGTTTGATCTGTTTACTGCTTGCCTTGACGGCCGACACGGGAACAGAAATCACCGATATCCCGGGGAGGCTCGCTCAATGCCTGGCGGGTTACAGGGTCCAGCGGGCGAAACTCAGGGGATTTTTCCCTTCTCTTCCTCATCCTCATCCCAAACTCTGCTGGGATGGGGGGAACCAGCAGCGGGAGGGGATGGAGCAGCAACGCGCTCCTTGTCCCGGGGTGTCTGGATGGATGTCGGGGTGTCTGGATGGCTGTTGGGGGGGCAGAGCACCAGGAGCCCGCTGGGGTGCAGGGGTCGAGCCCCTCCCCGCTGCCCTGTCCCCTCAAACAGCCCCAGGGACAGGGTGGGTCTGCGGGGGGCTCGTGGGGTGCAGGAGGCGATGGGGGAACCAGCCTCCGCCGGGCAAGATGCAGACAGCTCCCAGGCAGAGACCGATCTCAGCACTGGTATTAATAATTCCTCTTTCAAATCAGTGCAACAGAGCGTTTGCCAGATCTTATCTGACTGAGAACACGTCGGGCTGACACGAAGCCGGGGGAGAGGCTGGCGGCGGCTCAGTGCGCAGATCAACAAAGCAGGCGGGGGGAGCGGACACCGGCCCCCACTGCCGGGCTCAGCACCGCATGCAGGCACAGGGGAAACAATGCTCTTTCAGCTGCTGTTTTTTGCACAGAGACTTTTTTTTTCCCCTAAAGAGCCATTTGGTCTCCTCAGGGACAAATTAAAGGGGGAAACCCACAGAGAGCATCTTTGGAAGATCTCCCATACGAGAGGCTTGGAGCACCACGCTCCTGTCTCAGTCCCTGGCTCCTGGCCATAAAGCCCCAGCCCCACATCCCCGTGCCCCTCTGCTCCTGACTGCTTTCCTGCAATCCCAAATTCAACACCAGGAATCGGGAATGCACACTAGAAAGCGACTGCTTACTAAAAAGCCCTGGATCTTTCCTGCTCCACGTGACGAGCTTGAGCACGTACCGGGGGTATTTGTATGTAAAACAGGTTTTTTATTAAATAGGCAAACAGCTACAAAGACGAACTCAAATATTAGGTTTCCCAAGCTGTCATTATAATGATGATTTAACCCAAGGTTATGTACGAAGTCATCACTTTTTTTTTGGAAAGCTATTTGCAGTAATAATAGATGGGCTTGCAAAATCCAGCCACGAAAATTAGTGAGGAGCAGCCCCGCTCCAGCACAGCCTGGGAGCATCACGGCGCCGGACCAAGGAGCAATGGTACGGCACTGGGTCCTCGAGGGACATGGGCTGCCCGGCTCCCCCCATCCCTCACTGCCCTGAACCCGTCCCACGGCAGGGAAAGGCGAGCCCAGGCGCACCGGCCATTCTGCCCCAGCTCCTCAGTTGCCCCAAACCCTGAGCCCAAAAAGCATCGGTGGCTGCTGGCTCCGGGGTGCACCCCATCCCCCAAATGGGTCCTGGGCTCCTGCTCTGCCTCTGCTATTTCTGTGTGTCCCCCTCGCCTCCCTGAGCATCTGTCTATCTGTCTGCCCTGTCCATCCCATCTGTCCTGTCTGACTGCTAATAGGGACCCTGCGACCTTTCAGCAGGTAATTAAATACTGTGTGTAATATGAGTGAGAGGAGCCTCTTCCCACTGCCAAAGCCTTCCTCCCTGCAGCCTCCTCAGTCATGGCTTCTTCCAAGGCTATGGAGCACACAGGTTTCATGGGAGAAAGCAGTGCGGATGGTCCTCGCAGGCGGTTCGGCACCGGGAGTAGCCCCAGGCTCGGCCATGGCACACGGCATGGCCCAGGGATGGGGCATTGGTCCCTGGGGAAGCAGCCAGCACTGCTCAGCCTGCCAGTTCCCAGCACCCAGGAGACGGGGAGATGCCTGTGGCTGGGGGCTGGGTGCCCTGCAGCCACCCTGTGTTATTGAGAGCAGCACCCAACAGGTGGCACTCACCAATCTGCCATTAATGTCCCTTATAATCCCCATCACCCCGCTGCGTTCCCCTTCTGGGCTCAGGATGGACACCCTTTATTTTCAGGATAAATCCCCCACCCCTCTGCACCCCACTTTTAGCAGACTGGATCTGCAGCATCCCTCACAACACTGGCGAGGACGGGCACCTCCCTGCCCCGCTGTGGGGGCCAAAGGTGCCCCAGCACACACCAGCCGGCAGCGCCAAAACTGCAACCAAACGCACCGGATCCATCGGCATCCCTGTCCCAGGGGCAGTGCAGGCAGCGCCAGGGTCTGGCAGCGCTGGGCAGGGATGCTGCAGGCACTGCCTCGTCCCGCTGCTCCCGTGTAATGGGAGAGGAGCGTACCGAGAGCTTCGTGGGGTGCAGGCGCTCCCCTCTCTCCCCATCACGCCGATGCTAACGAGGTTATGCAGATCAAGGTAGATCAGCAAGGCTGTGTTGGGGGCGAAGGGGACGCCTGATAATCCGTCTGAAATCCAGCTCCCACCGCAGCATCTGCTATTATCAGCGGCGTTCCCGCAGCTCGGCACTGCAGCTCAATTACTGGGGCTTTGTGATTCAGTTTCTATCTGTGTCTGGCATGATCTGCTGCTGACGGGAGCCTGTAAATAGCTCTGTGTCTTTTCCTGGGAGCTGCCTCTTCACTTTTTTTTCCATTTTTTGTTTTTTAAAGAACGCTATAATTAAATATCTTAGCCATTGCGGGCACCTGTGAGCAGTCTCTCAATTGCCGGTGTACCGGCCCCTGTGAAAGGCTTTGCATGAAAGCTCCCCCAGGCATTGCATGGGCTGGGACCCCCAGGGACCCCCCAAAATGTCCCCGATGCCACTGGGGACTGCCTGAACCCAGCGCCAGGGATTGGCTCTGCTCTGGCACTCGGCGCAGGTGGAGGGCTTGGTTGTTCCTTGCTTTCCTGGGAATGAGAGGCTGTGGGTGACACGGAGAAACCAACGCATAAATAAGCGTGACACCGGTGTCCGCTCACTTGTCACAGTCAAGAAGCCCAAATGGTCAAGGATCTCCCAAATTAACTGTGCATGAAATTGGATAGAGGCAGTGGCTCGGCCCATCCTTCACCACGGAGATTTGTGTGCGGCGGCAGTGTCTCCCACCAGCGACGGGCAGGTTACTTGCTGCCTGGTGGGGAAGAGCCAAAATCTTCCCTGACTGACGGATCACACCAGGGAGCAGCCATCAATGGAGCCAGTCCCCAGGTCCACCTGGATCCGGGAGGGAACGGCAGGTCCTCCCCCAGGACCGTACAGCCCAGCCCATGGACCTGCTCCCTGGTGCCGCCCAGGCACTTGGCAAGGAGCTGCTGGGAGTCACGGCCCCAAGCATCAAACTGCTCTGCAAAATGTACCATGTAAAACACGCCCATCAAAGTGGGGTTTGTTCAAAAGACACTTCAAATGAATCTTTCCCTCTTTTTTCTCCCAGTTTTCCATGTCGGTGACCCTAGGCATGGGCCCAATCCCCCACCCTGGCAGGTGGCCCTGGATCTGGATCACTTAGAAGACGTGAGATTTCCCAGTTTTCAAGGCTGGGATACTCAAACCCTTCTTATAAAGACACTTTCCAGGGTCTTGCTGGGTACAAAGTGCTCACAACACGGTTAAAAACATATTGTGCTAGTACCAATATACTTTAGGACTTTAACATGAGTCACTGTATGCATACATAGGACATAGAAAGAGTGTCACCAGTTTTGCCGTAGCAGGTAGCATCCACGATGGGTGCCCACCCAGCCGCACATCTCGGGAGCGTGGTAGCGGAGATGCCTTCCCAGACACATCCTCTGCCCAATCTCCCCATAACAATGTCTCTGGAAACCACAGGAATGCCCTGGCCAGGCCAGGAAATGCATAGATTAGACAGGAATGCCCTGAAATGTTTTCTTAAATAGTTTGGTGCAATCATCTTTGCAATCACAAAGAAAGACTAAGGGCAGTTGTGTCTTCTCCACGTGCACAGAGCAGTGGTCTCCAACACCTGCCAGCCCCCAGGCAGCAAGCCCAGTCAAAGAATACACTATAGGACAGCATTGGACCATGCTCATCCCACACCAGGGGTCACTGCAAGGGTGGCCACCATCATAGTGGTGAGCATGGGCAACACCGGAGGACTATGGCCGTCCTGCAGGCACCCAGGTTGAGTTTAGACGACTGTCGTCTCCTTCTCGGTCATTGAAGACATCTTGGAGAAGCTCCTGTGAACGATGCTGGAGTGGCCCGTCTCCTCACTGAGGGCGTTCACCAGCCTGGAGAGGATGGTGACCTTAAACTTCTTAAAGTCTTGGCCCATGAAGACATAGAGGACGGGGTTCATGCAGCTGTTGGAGGCAGCGAGTGCTGTGGTTATGGGGATGCCGATCTCAAACACAGAGTGCGGGATCATGTTGGGCTCTGTTTCCAGGAGGTTCAACAGGTGGTAGGGACTCCAGCAAAGGAAGAAGGTGACTATAATGGTGACGATGATCTTGAAGGGCTTTTTGGACTTGGCAAGGCGGTTTCGACGCAAGTTGAAGACAATGGCGATGTAGCAGAAGGTGATGATGGTTATAGGAAGGATGTACCCGGCGAGGAACCTGGTGATGTTCACTGTTCGATGCCTCATTAGTGCCAGGGTTTGGTAAGACTTATTCCTGGAGAGGGAAAAGTTGCTAAAACAAATCACGGAGTTGCGGGCTTGTGCCGTGTCTCGGAAGACAAGAGATGGGCAGCTCATAATGATGCCTACGGTCCAGATAATCAAGCAAACTAAATACGCTAGGTTGGTCGATCGATGATTTTGAGACCAGACGGGAAAAACCACCGACACATAGCGATCGAAGCTGATGGTGGTGAGCAGCAGGACGCTGGTGTACATGTTGAGGATGAGGAGGAAGGAGTTTAACTTGCACATGACTGTCCCAAAAATCCAGTTGTACCGCATGGCCGTGTAGGCAATGTTTATGGGCAGGAAGATGTTGAAGAGGAAGTCAGCAACGGCCAGGTTGAGGAACCAGATGGCATTGACTGACTTCTTCATCTTCAGAGTTATGATTGCGATGACAAGGCCATTCCCCAGGATGCCCAACACACAGGACACGCTGTAGATGACGACGGAGAGGATCCTCGCAACGTCTTTTGGGTCATGGGTTGGGTCTGTCCACACACTGCCGGGCTCCTCATAGGTGTAATCTGGGTAGTCACTGTAGTTATCGACATCATCCAAGTAATTGGACAAATTGGAAAGCGCCATTATCTGTAAATAAATGACAGTCTGGTCAGTCCTGGGCTCTCTGGCGGGCAATGCTTCTCTGCGCGTTCCTGCTGAGCAAACACGTGGTGTTAATCACAGCAAGCACAGCCCATGGGAGGGATGCCAACCCCGCAATGCGCATGGGCACGAGAGGCCGTGGAGAGAGGGGATGGAGCACACAGGTATGGGGCATCCCATGGGGACCCTGCTGCTGGCTTCGGAGGAAGATGCTCCTGCAGCTCTTCACTGGGTTTCCACCCCCCACCCAAGAGAGACATCAGCTCCCTGAGCCACAGGACATGATTCAGTCCCTTGTCTCCACCAGGATGTGGCTGTAGCCTCATCCTACAAAAAACGTCTATTACCCGCCTACTTCCAGGGGAAAAACTAGGATGATGCTCATTAACAGCTCATTAACAGCTTTGAGATCTTCCAATCTGCAAAATATTACAGCTCTTCTCTTTTTCTCCCAAGCACCCAGCAAATTGGACTGAAAATCCAGCATGCGGCAGACCACACACCCTGCTGATGCCAGGCACCCGGCCTGGTGAAACCGGTGTTGCACCCTCTCACCTTCCCTCTCCGGTGAGCACGGCTCCACGGCTGGACGCCTGTCAGGATGTAGGGAGAGGCGGCGGTTCAGCGCCCCAGGGCACAAAGGCAGCTGCCTCCGTGCAGGTCTAGGGACGGAGCTGCAATATTAAAGCCGAGGTCAAACAAAGGCCTTTCACCCTCGGATGTGGGGTTATGGAGGAAACAGAGACTCAGCCACCGCCACAATTATTTAACCCTGTGCAGCCTCCCCCGCAGGGCTGTGCTGGCCTGGGGACCCCCCACCACAGAGCTGGTGAAATCGGGGACCTGCCGCGATCCTGGTAGCTTTTGGGATAACCCAGTACAGCTATCCTGTACTGTATGCTCGGTACAAGCATCCAACACAAGCCAGCATCAGTAGGTATATGCAAAGAACTCTACAATCAAGCCCACGGTAATGTTGTTATAAATAATTAAAGCTATAAATACGCGTGAGGTGCCTGGACTCTCATACGGTTATTTCTCTGATTAAATCGGTGCCCTGCGTGTTTTAAAATGTTAATTGTGGTAACTAACAGCGCTGTTTGCCATCATCAGAAGACAGTCTCCACCAGCCACTTAGAGCCCTGTGTTAAATGGGTTCAACCACTCCCCTGTGAACAGTCACGGTGGGTTAAAGCCAAGAGCCACCAAAGGCAATTAGCAAAGCCTGAGCATGCCGGCGTAAACCACGGCAAGAAAGGCGAGCTCTGTGAAATCCCTAGCTCAGGGCATCGCACCTGACCTTGTCCCTGCAGGAAAGACGTGGCTCTGCCCATCCACGCTGGACCCTCCTGTTTACAGGGAGTTTTAGCTCAAAGGTCCCCCTGGCCATCACCCTCCCTGCCAGTTCTGCTTTGAAATCCCCATAGTGTTTGTGTTGTAACCTATTGTTTCTCCCTGGGCTCCCTTTTCCTCCTGTTCCTTCCTGCAATTGCTGCTGCTCCCATTGCTGCAAAGTCCCTGGCCATGGGCTTAAATCACAGCCCCATCGCCTCCCGCCTTGCTGCGCTCCAGGAGGCGATAAGCAGCCAAAATAAATAAGGTTTTAGCACAAGGTTGGTGAATTAGTTTGAGCTGGAAGGAGGCCTTGCCCTGGCAAAACCTTGATCGTCAAAAGGATGAATTAAAGTTGATGATCCGGTGGAAGTAACAGTATCAGCAGAACTGGCTGTTACAGCGCTGACTATTAATGTTCCGGGGTAATGAGCCATCCTGACCGCTGCCTTTATGGACCAGCGGTTTTCATGTCATCACCTTTCCAAAGGCAAAGCTGCAGAAAGGTGGGGGAGCCCAGAGCCCCACATCCATCCCATCCCATCCCATCCCATCCCATCCCATCCCATCCCACCGCCCTTGGCTGGAGAGCCCCGACAATCCCAGGGCTCGCTCTGCCACCGGGGAGAAACCCCCACAAAATGCCACCCGCCTGCCGTTCCCACCCTGATGTCACCGTGGGGTGAGTGAGGGACCCCTGGGGCAGACCGCTGCCCCTCACCGCCACGAGGTCAGCCATACCCCACGTTCACTGCAGCACCCATCACTCCCCTGCCCGGGGCAGGCGGGAGGGATTCCTGCAGCATTACAGGCTCCTCTTCCCATTGTGCCTACTCATATTTTTAATGTAAAATCTCCTCTTTATTATTATTTTTTAATCACTGAGCCCAGTGAGCGCGATGACATTCAGCTTGACATTTCAAAGCTGTATTTAATAGATTATTTATTTGAATTTTCTGTTTATTTTGCTGTTTCCCCCCACCTGCTTTCTCTTTATTGGGTTTTAACATTTGCCCTTCTGAAGATGGGCAAGGCAGACGATGTAAAAGAAACCTGTCCCAGACCTCTGCCAGGACGGGCAGCGGGGTGGCCCTGGTCCCTGCTCAGGACGAGGGGGTGACGATGCCGGGAGAGCGACGGGAGCAGCAGGGCTCCGTTTCTGGCAGATGAGGGGTTTGTTTCCAGGGCTCGTGCTGAGCTATTGCAAACCCCAAGGCTGCAGACAGGCAGCTGCCAAACTCACCATAAACCTCCTGGGATGGCTCTGGGCACCGGGGGTGGGATAGGGACCGGGGCTGGAGCCCAGACCCACCAGCAAATCGTCCAGCAAATTTCCACCTGCCTCCCCAAAATCCTCCCAAAAATGGAGAGCCTGAGGGGTGGCCACTCACTCCTCCTTCTCATTGCAACCTCCCCACTTCTCATTGCAAAACCCCCAAAGTTTGGAAAAAAAAAAAAGCCACATAACTGTGAGCATGTTTCAATGCTCCTTTCTGGGTTGAAAATACCCTGCTCAAGCCAAAACCACTTCACTCCCCATTCGGTCTATTCATCTCTGTCCTCCTACCTCAACAAAAATGAGCACAGGATCTACCCAAAATAGCCTTTTAGCCCAGCCAGCTGCTGACGGCCCCGTCATTCCTGCAGCTGTATTTGTCTTGGTACCTGAGGAAGGCTGAGTCCGGCCTGCGGGCGCCGGGGTGGGATTCCCGACGGGCGGCTCGCACATCGGCAGCATCCCGGTGCGCACCGGGGGAGGATGAGGTCAGGGATGTTGTTCTTGGGAAGGCCACAGGAAATGGAGAGAACAGCAGAAAATGTTCAAATCC
The DNA here is from genome assembly GCF_965183815.1 of Platalea leucorodia. Classification (NCBI taxonomy): domain Eukaryota; kingdom Metazoa; phylum Chordata; class Aves; order Pelecaniformes; family Threskiornithidae; genus Platalea; species Platalea leucorodia. The sequence goes on from NC_138834.1 coordinate 8,504,294, forward strand.
AGCCTTTCTGGGCGAAAAGCTCTTCCGCGGCCAGACCAGACGGGCGGGGGACGGATGTGACCGGGGCTACGGGGAAACGGGGGGAGCTCGGCCGGATCTGCACGCAGGGGATGCAGCCATGCCCAGGGAGGGCAGGGGATGCTCAGCCCCCAGCAGCGGGTACCACCCGGGCACGGGTGCTGCCTGAGCTCTCAGCTGCCTGCATCAGGCATTTATAGAGACAGGCAGGCTGCCAGTGCTGCCTTCTGCCTCCCCCAACGCCTGCGGGCAATGCTTTTACTGGAGGTACTGATACAGGTTGGGGGAAAAAAAATAAAATAAAATCAAATAAAAATCAAATAAAATAAGCAGACCAGCTTTTGAGCACACAAGATCCTGCCTGAACTGTCGAAGTGCATCATGCTTTTACCTGCATGGTGCTATGAAATGGGGCTGGGACCAGCGTGCGCCTCGGCGGGTGTCCCCACAAGCACTCTCCCAGCATTGGGGAAACCGGTGGTGTCCTTGGGTTAGTGCTTGTCCCCCCACAGCACGCGTGGGGTGCTAAGGGTGCAAGGGACACCCAGGGACAGGACAGACAATTCCCCTGGGAAGCAGGCGGATGACCAGACTGGGCTCTGCTTGCCACTGCCAGCCCTGGTGCACTGTGTCCCTGCCTGTGTCCCTGCCTGCACCCCTGCCTGCACAGCTGCTGCCGCCCCCAGGCAGCTGCTCTGCCTTTTTCTCATTTGAGCATTTCCCCTCCTTCCCAGCAGCGGTTTCCGAGGTCCCAGCGCACCCCAAACCCGCTTCCTCCGGCACGCGTGGGAGAAGGGCCTCACTCTGTGAGATGGGAATTGCAGGCAGATGTTTGGGGGAAACACACGGTCGCTCATCTGAAGAGCTTTGGGAAGGGCATGGGGTGAAGCAGCATCTCGATGTCCCCCTGGACCTGCCCACACCTATCCCCTCTGAGCCCTGCTGCAGCCCTGGATTCCTCCCCATGGCAGATGCTGGTCCCAGTCCCGTGGAGGCTTATTGCTCTGGTGGAGCTCAAGTCCCACCCTGCGGGCTGGATCCTGAGCACAGCGAGCTCCCATCGCTGTCAGCGGGAGCATGCCCCTAGGGAAGATGGATGCACGAGCCATCCCAAGCTGGCATCTGAGGCCACCCCATCCATCCCTCCAGAACCCACATTTTTCCAGCCTGGGGTTACACAGGAGGGATGTCCCCGCCGGGATCCAGCATCCAGCCCCGCGGCAGCAGCTCCCAGTCCTGCGCTGGGGATTGCCAGAGCTTGGGGGGAGCAAGAAAACAAAAGGAATGGGAAAGCAGCTCCGGGTACCGAGCTCCAGTTCACCCTTATTTTAGCCAGCAATTGCCATGGCAACAGCTGCTGCAGGGAGAGATGCTGCGCAGCAACCCAGTCCCTACAAGGATGCCCGGGATGGAGCCCCAGCCCTTGGTGTAAATCGGACACCAGCCACACGCCCATCAAAAGGGAGCCTAGGCCACACCACTGCAAAACCCTGAGCTCTGGCCTGCCCAAAAGCTGCTCCCTGGCTGCGGTCCCAGCCCTGCCACCCATCCCTGAACCCTCTGTCCAGCTCCAGCCGGCTGAGAAGGGGCCTGGGAGGGGACAGGGATGCAGGATGCCACAGGAGAGGCAGCAGCATGCTGAGCATCCACAACAGCCTGACGCCAAGCACACGGGCTCCTGCCAGCGAGGATTCAGGCTGGCGGCTCCCCCAAGTCACCGGCGGCAGGGGACCCCCAAAGCAGAGGGAGGGGGCAAAGGCAGTCCCCACAGGGGAAACTGAGGCGCTGAGCTCTGCCCCAAGGCTGGCTGCAGGACTGTGGGGAAGCCTGAGCCCTACCTGCACCCATGGCACTCAGGCACATCCCCACTTCACGGCCATGGAGCAGCCCTCACCTCCTCGCTCCGCCGGGAACCCCGTGCCTGGCAGCCTCCGGCACGCCCAGCTGCTCCCCGCATACCGGCTAAGGCTTTGTCCCCCGCCCGTGTGAACAGGGAAAAAAAAAAGGAATAGCTGGAAAAAGCAGCCTTAAAAAAGCTGGCTGTGCCCAGGGTGGGACAGAATAACAGCATGAGTCAGTGTTTATCTGGGCAGAGCCAGCCAGGCTGTGCGGGTCAGGTAGGGTCGGGATGGGATGGGTGTCCACGAGCTGCCCCCAGCCACGGTGTGGGGTCCCCCTGATGGAGAGTGCACCCCAATCCGGCCAGAAACTGGTGTTTAACCTCAAAACAAAAGGTCGTGCAGGGCGAATCTCCTGCAGGAGCCCTGCAAGGGAACCTGTCCTTCCCTGGCACAAAGTGCCCGGGTTGTTAAGAGCCACCCCATTAGTAAAAGTCCAGCCCCAGCCCTTTGCTCCCCGTCCTTCCTGTGCTTGTGAAGGGTTGAGAATTAAAGGGGAAAGAAAATCTTGGGCGTTTGTACCTACACAGGCAAAGATTTTCTTTAAAAAGGGCAGTTTGTGTTTCTGTGCTGCTTAAAATGACTCGAGCTGCTTCTGAGATAATAAAATTCTTTCATCTCCTCTTCTCTCTATTTTTTTTTTTTTATATATATATAGGTTGCTATTAATTCTAGGCTCTCCTGGCACTTTGCAGGCAATAAAAAGGCCAATAAAAGTCCCTTTTCCTGAGCATCCTTCCCACTGCATCGCGCCAGCCCCGGCAGGTGGGATAGGGCATGAAACACTGCATCCCTTTCAGGGCTCCAGGACCTGCCTCAGCCCAGCGAGGGTGTCCCTAACCACGGCCTGGGCTTTATCCCGGCTGCTCGGGGACAAAGCCAGCACACACCTTGGGGACACTGTGTAGAGGCGAAGGGCAGCAGCTTGTGTGCCACCTGCGGGGCTGCTCCAGCTGCTCTCAACTGCTCGGGATTTCGAGGGTACAAAGAGGAAGGAAACCAAGAAAAGGAAACTGGTCTGTCCCTCTTGCTGCCGGAGGGAGGGACGTGACAGTGCCGGGGATGAGGGAAGGTTGGGGCTGGCAGAGCTCAGCCCCCGCAAGTGAGAAATTCACCCCAGATCCGCAGGAGCATCCTCCAGCCCCCGGCTCGCAGCTGCGTGCCGCGCTCCCAGCTGCATGCTGATCAGCACGGCAATGAAAAGTCCCCTGTTCTCCCTGTCCCCTCCGAAGTGACACTGCCACGCTATAAGGACAGCCCCCCTCTAAATTCACACTCAGTTCCTCTCCCCTCTGTGCCGCTTTCCCATATGCAAAGCCACCGTGGGGGCTCCCACCACCGCAGGCTGCAAAACCCATCTCCAAAGAACTGGGGATTTTATGGAGAATTAGAAAAAATAGGGGGTTTGAGTGGAGGACGGCAGGCGGCGGTGACCTCCGGGGTCCCAACGCGTGCTGCATGTTGGGACCCCGGAGGTCACTGCCGCCTGCTGTCCTCCGCCGTGCCAAACCCCAAACTCACTTTATAATAACAGGGGAGCAAAAAACCTCAACCAGTTGCAAATCCCTTGAGCAAAGCAATGATTTCCAGCTGGCTGCAGCAAAACCCATCCCTCCCAAATACATATAAAAAAATACATATATATTCATATAGATATATATAAACCCAGAGGTATTTACCTGAGCTTGATATATCCCCGTGGGTTTTGAGCGCATGGAGGCTGGATTACACATCTCTGCTTTTTCTATAACCTCGTTAGGGCTTGCACGCAAATGACCCCAGGGTTACGTCGCTTTGGCATCCGAGTGGAGGGTGCCGTGGATATTGCTGAGCTTTCTCATCCTGAGAGGGACACGCACGTATTGCCGATGAGAGGACGAGAAAAAAAAACACAGCTGGTGGCATAGACCAGCTGCTGGGCTGAGTGTGTAGATGGGCAGCGCCTGGGAAGGGGAAGCAGTGCTCAGCAGCAGGATGTGGGGACTCAGGACCTTGGGTAGAGGCACTTTTCTGCATGGTTCGGCTGGACACGGAGAGGGGACGGGGCAGCTGGCTGCCCTCGGTGCTGTGTCCCATCCACCACGGCCCCTGCGCTGCCTGCACATGGGACTCCTCAGGCAGGGTTTGGGCATCCCTCGCCAGTGCAAAAAAGATGTGGTCTTGTTGATCCCAGCGAGGGGTGAGCACAGCCAAAGGACCCATGCGATCGGGGATGGGGCATCTCCACCCCAGGCTGCCCAACGTCCATGCTCCCCAGGACCCCCATGTCCCTGCCCCACCGCCTGGGATGCCCCCAGCCTCGCGCACGCAGGAGAGGGGTAACCCAAACCGTCCCTGGGGTGCATGGCAGAAGGGGAGCATGGGCCCCCCTCGCCGTGCCACCGCCTCCTCTGGCACGCTCGCCAGGTCCTGCCTGTTCCCAGCTGTTTGTCCAGCTGAGCCCCATGCACTGAGGTGGGTCTGGATCCGGCAGCGAGTTCCCAGCAATGAATCAGCCTGTTTGCACCAGGACCCCAAGCAGAGGGGCAGCAGCTGAGCGCCAGCCTGGCCTCAGCCTTGTGCCTGCGAGTAGGTGGCGATTGCCTGCGGTGTGCACCGTGCACCCAGCAATTGGGCACAGGCTGAACCTGGACAGCCACTAACCTCCACCCCGAGCCAGCAAAGCCCATCCAGAGGGAGATGCACACTAAAAATACATGCACACGCAGTGGCTGGACCAAAATCCTGCGCCTGGCACCTGCGCCAGGAGCACAACTTTCGCCTGGGGCCAGCAGTGAGCCCAGGGCAGAGCCCCCACCTGCTCGCCATCACCGATATCGATGTGTTTTCCAGCTCTCATCTTCAGCCATGCACAAGGGAGAAATCCTGATTTCCCCAGAGCCAGCAGCACTGCAACGGGGGAATTGCCACCCAGCTGTGATCCAGGGGACAGCGGGCGATGCCCCGAGAGAAGTGATACCTCTGGGGAGCTTGCGGCCACCACCATGCCCCACACAGGTGGGGACATTAACCCCTGTTGCACGTGGCTGGGGACAGGCTCCCACAACCAGGGGCTGAAAAAGAGGAATTGGAGCCCGGGCCGATGCCTGCCTTTGCACAATGCTGCGTTGCAACATCCCCCGTGGCTGAATCAGGAGGAAACTTGCTGATGCGCCCGGATCGGCGAGTTCGGCCCGGAGAAAGGAGAAGAGACCCAAAAAGCCCAGACGTCTGCACCAGGCGGGGATGTGCCAATCCAGGCGGCTCATGACCGGCACGCTGCTGTCCCGCTCCCAGGGGCTTGCGGGACCCCCGGGATGGGGCAGCAGCTCCATGGGGTGCTGGGTGCCAGCAGCGATGCAGTGTATGCCATGTTTGTGGCATTTGTGGCATGTGCCAGGTCCCCAGCAGGGCACAAACCCTTTGCACCCCAAAGCACCCAGGTGAAGCAGTCCCCCCACGGCAGCAGTAAATGCAGTTCACTCCCAAAAGCAATAAAAAATAAATGAGAAACATGGTCCTGGCTGGGGTGGGTTGCACAGACTGGCTCTGCCGGCAGGACCCGTCCTGTCCTCTCCCACAGTAACATACCCCAGTCCCCCTAGTATCCCCATCTCAAGCCTTCCAGAGAGTTTTCCAAATACCTCATGCAATGCCATGCTCTCCCGCTGCTCCATGCTGGGGAGGACCAAGTCGGGGTGCCAGGGCCACCCTGTGCCCGGTGAGGAAGAGGAGCCGCTCACCCCGGCACTGAAGGCTCACTGGGAGCGAGCAGGCTCATCCCCGTGCGGACCCCGGTGCTGCGGGGCCAGGCGCAGGCACAGTGCCACTCCCCGCTGGTTTTAAGGGCAAGGGGAGGGGGAAGGAGTCGCGGCAGCATCCATCGCCGGGGTTTTCTTGGCAGCACGATGCTCCGCGAGCAACAGCTGGGAGAGGGTGTGACGCCAGGAGCTGGGAACTACTGCGACCTAGCGCGAGGAAGCAACAAACCACATCCCAAGGGGCCTCCTTTCCTGTCCCGTCCCCCTGGCCGGGAACACACCACCCTAACAAGGGCTAACGAAGCACAGAGGGCTCTGGAGCGATGCTGGCCCTGACCAGGGAGCCTGAGGGGAGGCAGGTGGCTGCCAGCCACCCCGCCATGCTGTCCCCACCCCAGGTCACCCGCTGTCCTCCACCACCCCACCCCCCCACCCCCCTACCGCCCCCAACTCCTTCCAAGACGTTGAGTCACTTCCCTTCGTCAAATCTGGCTCCCAAACGCCGCTGCGGCTGCTCGGGGGCTGGTTTCCCTGATGGCTTTCATTACCACCAGGATGCAGCAGCTGCTTCCAGGCAGCACCCCCAGCCCCAGCTCACCAGCCCACGGCAGGGCCCTGCCGTAGCAGCTCCATCACCCCCCCAGCCCCATTAACACATGCAAAGAAAGCCTTTTGGGGAGCACGGAGGGGCTGTGAGAGGCACCCGGTTCCCCTTGGCAGGAGGAGTGGGCAAGGCTGGATGCAGGGATGGGGTTCAGGGTGACCCTGGCCCCCAGCCCCAAATGGGGAGGAGACCGGGAGATTTTCCGGGGCAGCCCCCGTTTTGGGAGCACTGAGCACCGCAGCCCCCACCCACGCGGAGCAGGAGGTTTGGATAACTCTGCGCTTGATGTGGCACCGAGAAAATCCCTTCCCACGCAGCCCCTGCACTCCTCAGCTGCAGCTGCCCCACCTCCGGCATTTAACTCAGCTGGGATAAGAGCCAGCGCAGCTTTTGGGTCCCCGTGGTTTGGGTGCGAAGGCATTGCATCAGAAACACAAGGAGGTTTGGGGGCGATGCCCCATTTTAGCCGCCTCCTGCCAGCAGGACAAGCCCGGGGAAGGAGCAGGACTTGCCCCATCAGGACACACCAGCGCCGGCTCAAGCAGCACCAGAGCTGCCCTGGGTTTGCCACCAGCCAGTTCACCTGTCTCCCTAGCAGAAAGAATGCTCATACATTAAGGGTAATTAATTAAGGTCAGTTAATTATCCTTGGTTGTAAAGAGAGCCTGCAAAGCATCCTGCAGACCAAGCCAGCAATGGGGGAAAAATAACCGCAAACTAATGTTATCTCCTTCACTGTGCTTGGAGTCAAACGGTGCAGCTACAGACCAGCTCCTGGATGAGGCCCAAAAAGATGCACAGCCCAGGCAGCGCCGGGTGGCACGCAGCCCGTACATGAGACAGGCAGTGCGGTGGGAGCTGGGGACTCCCAAAAACCGCTGCAGGGCCTGGTGGAGCCAGGGATACTCGGCCACGGGTGCTCCTGCACGTGGCCTTGCCAAGGGCTGACCTCGGGGTACAGCGCTGCCGTGATGCCGTGCTGCGACGACAGACAGCCCGGCGGCACCAAGGGGTCCTGAGCCAAGACCTGTCACAGCCTCAGTTTCCCCAGCAAGGCTGAGCTTTGCAGACCCCACAGCACTGGGGTGGGAGCTGAGCAACATGCCTGGGCAGGATCAGCTCATCCCCTTCCCAGGCACCTGCCACTTCCACTGGGCAAGGCAGGATCCTGCTCACAGGCACTTATTCCTGTGCTTAGCAAGACGGTGAAGTTAAAAAACACGCTGACTTGGGATAAAGTGTCATATCCCGAGGTTTGCCCTGCGCTGCGGTTTGGGGTTTTCCTCCGAGGTGCTCAGCATCGCCTGCTCAGCAAACCACCGCAAACAGCAGTGGGCTGCAGAAGGACAAACACCCTGTTCCCAGGGACGGTGACCATGCAGAAATGTCATGGCATTGCAAGAGCACCCGTGGGGGACAGCTCGGGGCACGGGCACGGGGCTGGCAGCTCCCACGGCGATGCCGGGAACCAAAGCCAGCAGAGTCTTTGGCATCCATCATGTCCCTGGCAAGCACACCAAGTGCCACCCACACCGAGCAAAGCAATTAGAGCTCTAAATTCAGTAGTATCGGGAACTGGTTGATTTAGGCTGATTATAATCCCACAAACACCTCCCTGCAGAGCCAGGGCGAAAGGACCGAGCCCAGCAGGTCCGGTCCAGCCCAGCGGGTATGGGTGCCCACCCTCCTCTCCTGTGCGGGCGGTGGGAACCTGCCCGAGTCATCCCGAAGCAGATATCACACTTAACGTGGAAGAAATTGCGTGAAGATTTTCCCTCTCCGGGGGAGCTTTCTCCATCACTCAGCAGCACTTTCCCTCACCCTGGGCAGGGCCGCGGGGAAAAAAACCCACACGAAATGGCTGGAAAAGGAGCTGGGTTCAGCTGCAAGGACACAACACGGGGCTCCCACTGCATTTCCCAGCCCCAAACCCTGCCCCATTTCAGGGCTGGGTTTATCCCCACGGATAACGGTTGGCCTGCCTTTCCCACGAGCAGGCCGTGGGCAGCTCATCCCTCCTGTTCTTGGCTTCACAACTCACTGCGGTAAGGAGCTACATATCCCGTTACTGCCTCACAATCCAAGTGGAAATGAGAACTCATTGCACAAATAAAAAGCCCACAGACAGGATGTCAAATAGACTGCTCGCTTTCCCCGTTTCACTGATTTGATACGATCACGGAAAAAACAGTCCCAACCTTGTGCAACTCAGGGCTTATAAATAGCAACGCAGCCCGGGAACCCAGCAGGACTCTGCACAGCCACGTCTGTGCTGGGACGACGCTGCCGAAACCCGCTGTAGTCCCAAGGCTGGAAACAGCACTGCTGGAGGCACCATGGCCCATGGCACACCACCGCCAGGATGGGACAGGCAGGACAGGGCCAGCCCAGCCAGGACATCCCTGCACCAGTGGCAGGTGGCAAGGCTTGCACAGAGCTGCCGTTTCAGCCCCAAACTGCCCTCCTGCTGTGACTCCCAGCACCTTCCCCACCTTTGTCTTCAATTTTGCAGCATTTGTCCCCAGGCTGTGCCTCCTTCCTGGGACAGCTCTTGGATGCCTCCTCCAGGGAAGGATGCTTGTCCCTCCAGCTGCATTAGCCGTACCACCCCGGCCACCACCATGCACCGCTCTTACAGCGGATGGGCAATTCAGTCCTCCGCTGCCTTCGTGCCCATAGTCGGGCTTCGCAGGGGCAGGGCATGCTCCCATTAAGCAGGGGAGACGCAGTCGTAAACACTCCTTCAACTCATACTGGGCCTATCCTGCCATGCAAAGGAGGGTGCTTTAAAGCCAACATATCAGCCGTGGGTTATACAGCACCTTTTTCAGGCAAAGCATCCCCGAGGGCTCTGCAGAGCAGTTAGGTACTCAAGCCGTGTTCAGAAACACGAGTGGCACACGTAGGAGAGCGATGCACACCCACGGGCTGGGGTACGGCTCCAGCACTGCCCCTTCTCACCCCCCGGCACCTGAGAAACATCCTTTGCAAAGCAGGGCTGATGCAACAGGTTGCAAATACTCCTGGTGCACAGCTCTGCTGCCAGCAGGACCCTGCCCCATCAACAGCCCCATGCAGCAGCTGCCACCCACCTGCTTCCATCCCAAAAACGGGCCGAGAAGCTGCCGTGGGGGCAGGACGGCAGCTCACCCCCGGGGAGAGCGGCCGAGCCGGGGGAGTGATGGACGCGCCCGTGCTGGGCGATTTATTGGCAGTTTCTGATTTGTGTGGGAGCTGTCAAGGGCCACCGACAGCTCCAGGTACAGGGATGAGGGATTGCTGGGCACGGGCACTTTGTTTTACTTTTAAACACCAGCGCAGGACATCCTTCCAGCATTACCAAGTCACTTGTTCCTTGCCTTCGAGCCCCCCAGCAGGTGACAGACAGGACATCGCCCAGCCAGGGATTTAGAAGCAGATGTGGCTCTTGGCATCAAATCCCAGCTGAGGTCTCAGGTGGTTCCCACAGAGGCACAGGGAGCACCGGTGCTTGGGGTGGTGGGATCCAGCAGCACTCCGGGGTCTGTCTCTCCTCACCAGGAACTGCTGTCGGTCCCCAAGAGAGCGAGGAAAGTTTAGGATGAGCAGATGCTGATTGCTCAGCAGGAACCACCGGCCTCAGCCCTTTCCCACAGGAGGCCCTGCCTCTGCCCAGAGCCACATGGGAGGGGGTGAGAGGAAAAGTTTCCTACAGCTTTCCACCGAAAAAAAAAATATATTTGGAGCCATAAAACCCAAGGGGGAATAGCAATTCCCTTTGCAAAAGGAGAGAGACAAGGAGCAGCACCAGGCTCCTACACACAGTGCTTCATCCCCCGGGGCTCCTTAGGGGCTCAAGGCACGCCATAAGCTTCAGTGGGAATTAGAGGACATTGCAGCTGAGATGAAAAGCAGGAATTCAAACATCCCAAGCATCACAGGGCACCCTGCCCTGGGCTCCCTGCCTGCAGCCACAGGCAGCGTTTCCCCTGCCCAGGGGTGGGGGTGACCCAGCCCTGCTCACACCCTCCGACATCTGCCAAGGAAGCAATTAGTCTGGTAAGGAGCACGTCATCCAAATGCAAGCCAGGCTCACCTCATCTGTCCCCCGGGACGGAGCTAAGGGCTTTGGCGTGTCCACACTGGGCACCTGCACAGCTTTATTCTGCATTTCTCTCTCCTGCAGCTTGATTCATTATAAAACCATGGGACTGGTTTGAGTTTTGCTTTTTCCTCCCCATACATATCGCGGCTGCCCTGCAGGCAAGCGATGACAGGGGCACGCGCTGGTGGCCCAGCTGATATGTCCCCAGAGGCAGCACAGGCTCTTGCCCCATCGCCTCCTGCAGAGCCCTGCTCAGGGGCACATCTCCCACGTGCCAGAGATGCGCTTCATCTGTCACGTAACGAAGCCTTCCTTTGGCATCCACCCCGACCTGCTTTCGCCCCATCTCTGCGGGCACCGCTCTGCCAGCACTCAGAAATCAGCCCCCACCACAAAGTGACACGTCCAATAGCCCTTTGGTGAGGAGCTACCAAAACAAACCAAGGTCCTGGGGCTGATATTTGGGGTCTATCCCACTATTCCCAGGCTCAAACATGCAACAGGTTTCCCTAGGAGCCTCCTGGTCCTCTCCTGGTACAGGGATCCCACAGAGGTTCACACCTGAGTTCACAGGAATCACCAGCAGCATCTGCCCCAGCAGTGCTCCTTGGGTCACAGCCTCAAGGATGCTCAGGGTGGCCACCACAGCCCCCAGGCTCACAGCCCAGCTCTGGCCATTAGCTCAGGGCCTTTATGCAGAGCCAAAAACTTCAACCCAGCTGCATTTCACCTTTGCTCCACAGGGGACATTCAGGAAGGGTCTCTCCTACCTGGTTTCCAAATCAGCATCTCCAAGCTGCCTCCAGGCCCCCAGCTTAGGGGGAACCACAGTGGTCACAGCCCCTGTCCCCAGCAAAGCCGGTGCGAGCCCCCACCACCGCAGGGGATTGTCCCAGGAGGGCAGCAGCTCCCCCCAGCTGAGCACCAACCTCCAGACCAACTTCATCACAGGGCACAGCCAGTGGTAGAAAGAGCCTGCCCCCTTTTTATTGAGGTTGCAGGGTTAATTAGCACATGCTGAGGCTTTCCAGGGAGATCAGTTCCCGAGGGTGCAAGAGGGTGAATTACTCCCTGGGCTGCAGCTGAGCTTCCAGGGGATTTGCCTTCAACCAGCCCAGCCCGGGGAGAATAAACCTATATCATCTAGTGCATTTCAAATTTCACACCTCAGCCCCTGGATTTTTAAGGCTGATCTCACTGAAAAGATGCAGGCCCTTCGGGTGTATCCAAAAATCATTGCCCCAACCGCAGGTTTCCCCGCATTTCTCTGGGGGCTGTTCTGATATCTCATACCAGGGTTGAACCTGCATTGCATGGGGTGGGATAAGTGAGAGCCTTTCTCCCCCCTCGCCAGCGCTGCCTCTGAGACCTCTCTTGGTCAATACGGAACAAGTTAAACTGAAAAAAGACTGATGAGTTGGTGCAGGAGGAAAGCAAGATGGACAGGCGCACATGCATAGTGCTCATCTCTTTAGGATATCTGGCTAAAAAGCACCTGAGCACCGAGCAGTGCCCATTCCCACGGGAGGATGCTGAGGATGAGCCTAGAGAGACACGTTTTGTCCCCATGGTGGGGGTACATTGGATATGGCCACGCCTGAGCATGGAGCAGCACAGGGAGAATTTGGGTGACGCACGTAGATGTTACACATTATTGCTGAGCAGAGGCAACCACAGGGACGAGGCAGCAAGGCCGGGTGGTCCCACAATCTGCTCCCAGGGAGGTGCCTCCACGTCGGCATCATCCCAGCACAGCAGCTTCATCCACCCCAGGGTCCTGAAGCCACCTCGCAGCCCAAAACCCTGCGGCGAGAGTGGGGTGTTTCTGTTTGCTCAGAGTGGCTGGAGAAATAAAATTCCTTTTATTTGTCTTCTCAAAATTATTTTTATTTCTCTTCTCTGGACGGCATTTCCCTGGAGGCTCTCTAGTTCACTTGCCGTAAACCTGGCACCTCTCAGTGATGCTGAGACACCTCCGAGCTCTGAAATACTCTGCTCCCCCCCAGGAGATGGCCTCACCGCCGGATGGCTCATTCGAGCCCGTTTTTGTCATTTAAGTTCTCTCTCATGCTTCTAATCTCTGGAAATGCAATGGCACGGCCATAAGCTGTCATACGGACACAGCTGATCCACCCTTAATAAACCCCGAGCTGCGGGAGATGCTCCAGGACAAACCTTCAGCCGAGAGACGCGTGAGCTGCTGGGTTTTGGTGTGCTCCTGGGTGGGCGTGTGGCCGGGCATCAGGATAGGAGATCTCCATCGTGCCCATCCACAGGACAAGGTTTTAGGTTAAAAACACGAACAACTTAATGTGACACTTTTTTTTAAAGAAGTTCCTTTAATTCCCTCCCTCTGGGTTCCCATTTTTTTACAGCATGAGTGAAATTAAGAAACTCTGTGTTTAAAACTTCTCACAGCAGACAGAAAATCCCTGTGCCAGGGAACGGGTCTGGTTCTGGCTGGATTTCATTAATTAAGGGGAAAATGAGGTTATTTTCTTTCCCACCAAGGAAAGAGAGGCGGCAGGCGCCGGCGGGTCCGGCGAGTCCTTCATCCCGGCTTCGGCCATATGGATGCGGCAGGGACCACGAAACAAGGCCACTGAGTAAGGGATTAAAACGACAATGATTTCGGCTTCTTTCTGTGGGTTACGTAGCAGTTCCTACCGCCTCCATCAATTAATCTGAATTCCCCGCAGGATCCTCTCCATGTGTTTTGTTGTACAAGATCAATGCTGACCATAAAATTACATTTTTCACCTTGGGACATCACTATAAATCTGGAAAAAGCCTCAATGAGCACTTTCCCATAAATATTCGGAGACTGAGCATACGGCCCAATCCTTTGGGGTCCACATTCACGAACAGATTTCCCTGGGGCCTTTTGCACGCCGGTGCGGCGCAGCAAACTCCTCTGTGCTCTTCCCCTCCTGGAAGGTGGTTTGGAAACACGAGGCCCAGAAAGTTGAATTCCCAAGCGCAGTGCTGCACCTTCGTTTCACAGTCTTTATCTAATTTTAAGGATTTTTATCCCCCAGCTGTTCGGCAGAGGTGGGAGGGAATGGCTCCACGGCTCACTATGGGCAGAGCAAGCTGGCACACAGGGGATGCTCTGCGTGTGTGTGTGCTTGTATTATCCTTAAAACAGGTTCGTGGTCAGGCAGCTTCTGATATCAGCACAGGTATTCCCCGCTCTGCACCTCCAATTTACTCACAAATTGTTAATTTTGCCAGAACTGAGTGTTTTCTCTGGGTGCCGCATCGCCCCGAAGCCCTTTCCTGTGGAAAAATGTGGCATTTGTCTCTTTTTCTCTGACTCAGAGTGGATTTTTTTTTAACGTGACATCTTTTGTGGGAAACCACTTCAGGCCAGGTCTGCTTGCATCTGCATCTCAGGAGAAAAAAACTCTGGGTTTGGAAAACGGGAAGACTGGGGCATTTGTGATTGTGCAAAGCTCGGCTGGACTTTGATGGGTGCGAGGGTGCAGCTCGGTGTCAGCATCCCTGCCCTCTCCTGAGGTCCCTGCTCTCTTCATTTGGTGGCACAGTGGCCACCAGCCCCTGGCCCTGGGGGAATTTAGGATGGAGGGGGGTTAAACGCAGCCCTGCCAGGGTTCTGGGTTTGGATGCCAAGCACCCCACTGGGGAGAAGGACGATGCCGACAGCGCTTTAATGGCTTGCGTTGGCTATGAAACTGCCGAAGCTTAACGCGGGCTCATCTTCCGTGCTACATTTCAGCATCGCCCTAAAAACCCGCAGGTTGTGCTTCTCCCACAGCCAGCGTCCCCTGTGCAGGGACTGCAGCGGCCAGATACAAAGTACAGATAGAGGCGAGTATTCCTGTAATCTCACGGCAAAAATAGAACCATCGATGTGAGACGGCTGATAAACCCCTCAGGAAATACCCAATTATTTAAGCCACCAGCTGGATTTGTCTTAATAACAGTAAAGGGTTTCAACTGCACAAACCCCGATAATAAAACCTTCTTTCTTTTTTATGATTTTTTTTTTTTTATCTATAAATCCAGTTTTCCTTGCAATCGATTTCTGGGCAATCACTGCTCCATGGAGCAAGGCTTTGCAGAAACAGGTGATCAGCTGGCGCTCTCCAACTTTGCTGATGGCCTCATCCCGCTTCCCATCGCCGGCAGCCGGTGGGGGTGGGTGCGGGGGCTGCTGGGCACCGAGCTGGGAAGCAGCACGGCCGCTGCCTCATTGCAGGAAGGCTCAGCATCTCTGCCAGGTCCTGGCCGCTCCAGCTGCCGGCTCTGAGCAAATGATGCCATTTTCGGTCTCATTTTGGCCGGGGGGGTGGCCTTGGTGCAGGTCCCTGGGGCTGCACTCCCGCCGCCCTGGTAAAAATAACAGCAAAATATGTTTTATTCCTAAGCCCATGCCAGCGGTGGGACTATTTCTGGAGTGATGAGAGAGTGGCTCGGTGGTGCTGGGGGAGCTGCGGGGACACCTGCGCCCCATCGGCCGCCCCCTCACTGGGGTCCCCCCGCAGCTTCTTCCCACGGCCAGACACGGCTCGAGCATCCTGATGTCCAAAGCTCAGCCCCGCGCTGGATGCAATCCTCCTCCGGGACTGGCACGACAGAGAGAAGCTTGTTCCCGAAATGCACACGTTATCTGAAAATTATTAAAAAAAATAAATAAATGTTGGGACTTATTGAAAGGGATTAATTAGTGCTGTTGATGGAAGCCAGATCCAGAATTTGCCTTGGAAAGAAAACAAGTCAGAGCCCAAAAGGGAGCACGGGGAGGGAAAGCCGTGCCGCAGAGCTGCACACAAATGTTCCATGTCACATTATACAGAATTAATGCTTCGGCTTGTCTGTGCAGATGAAAAGGCTTTAACCTAAAGAATCAATTACGTTTCCTCACAGGCAGCCTAAGCTAACCCGGGGGTGATGTTGGGGGGAGTGGACCCCCTCGCCTCTCCCCATGGCAGCCCTAAATCCCTGCCTCGTTACGGCTCTCGTGGTCAAAGCCCCGGGAGCCGTTTGCTGCAGCTCCAGCCAGGTGCGGAGTCGACTCCATCCAGGCGGGAACCACAGCCTAGAAATAAAATCATCTATTGCTAAGGAGATTTAGGGTGAGGAAGAGGAAACATGTGGCCACCGTCACCTTTGCTGGCTCTGGCGGTCAGTGTCCTTTTCTGGCTGGAGCACTCTGGCATCGCCCACCCGTCTGTCCATCTGTCCAGACTGCTCCAACATTGTCCATCCCTCTGGACCGCTCTGAACCCACTCAGACTCACCCTCCTGGCCGTGCACCCAACACTGCCTTTCTGTCCATCTGTCTGTCCATCCATCCATCCATCCTGACAATTCCAAGCCTCATCCAACACCACCTACCCATCCGTCTGTCTGGAGCAGACAGGGCAGGGCAACGCAAGCAGTACCGGAGCCCCCTTCCCTGCGTCCCGGAGGCTCGCGTGTCCATTTACAGCCCGGCTGGAAAACACGGCTCTTCCCCCTCTGACTCAGGGTGATGGTTTGAAGCATTTCTTATGATCTCAGAGGGCTGCATCCTGCACTGAAAAAGCATCTTCAGGATTGCCTGGAACCGGCGGATACCACGGCGCCTGTAAATCTGGCACAGTACTAGGAGGCAAGAGCATCCCCGCAGATGAGGGATTTGGGGAAACCCAGGGAGTGGGACAGGACAGCCGCAAGCAGCAGGACGCCCTGGCACTCACAGCACATGCTCGCAGAGCAGCAGCACAAATCATGTATTTTTGATTACAGGAAAAAAAATAATTTCAGCTTTGTTCCCAGACGCGCAGCTTGTCCGGAGCGTGGCATCACGCCGGGAGCCAGGCAGGTGCCTGGGATGCACCAGGGCTAGGTCAAGACCGACCGCAGGGCTGAGCGGGGGCCTGGAGGGGCGGGAGGGTGGGGAGCAGGGCTGGCAGCCCCCCGGGAGCGGGATCGAAACGAGTCACCTCTGCCGCTCGCAGTAATTTAACACCCACCAGCTGGCAATCACCGCCGGGTAGGATGCGCTGCACGGCAATTTCTGGGGCACGGGCATGGGTCACCCAGCTCGCAGCAGCTCCCGGGGGATGTGGAGGGGATGGCTGCGGCCTGGCTGGCTCTGCACACACATGTGATGAGCTGAGGAGGGCTCAGCTCGGACCCACAAGTCTTGCACCCTTACGGGTCTTGCAGAGGGTGGCAGCAAGATGGGGACATCCCCGCATCCCAACAGTGACGCTCCTTCAAGGTGGGTTTCCCTACCCGGTGCCGGCCTCCCGGGACGTGGTGGGGCTGCGTGACCTGGGGGTGAGCAAATGTGAATTTTCGAGGGTTAAAGAGGGTGTAAAGCAGGCGGCTGGCACAACTACCCTGCCCATCCACTGCCATGGACGATGTCAGCTCTCACCAGCAACAGCCAGCCTAACTACGCATCAAGCCCGTGCAGTGATGACAAGGGGATGTCACACAAAACATTCATAAATTAACAACTTGCTCAGATATTGGCGAGTTTATCGATGAGCTAATGGACATACCAGTTCATAACCGCACTGGTGACACACTGGTGACACTCTGGGCTCGCTGTCCCTCGCTGGAAGGAACTCAGCATCATTTCATCCAACCCCGTGAGGGATTTCTCCATGTAAGAGACCAATATGAAGGCAAAAGAACCCAGGTTTGACTATAATAGAAGCAAAAAACTCCTCTGCTAATTTTATCTGTGAGGCAGGCTATCATTAACATGTCATTATTCTTCAGAAAATTTTGATCTTGCCTGGCCCAAGACACATAAAGTCTCTATAAACTCCAGGGCGTGATTTACGGCTTGGCATCAGGGAACCAGACTGAAGTAATTCAGCCCTGTCACTTTTTCTTCCCATTTAAAGGCGTGCTGCAATTAATGTTTACCCGCCATGAGACCTGCAGTCGAAGTGGCATCTGCCAGGTGGGAAAATCTCCATTTTCATTTGACAGAGATCAATTCATCGTAAACACATCCCCCAGCAAAGCGGGAAAGCCCCCCAGCATGGGCAAGGACCGAGTCCGGGAGCCCCCGGCAGCGATGCAGGCAGGGACGGGCAGCTCCGGCAGCGTCTCCCACAGCCCCCCCTTATGGGGAAATGACATTTTCAGGGCTTTTCTCCCCAGTTTCTTCCTGTGTGGGGCCCCAGCAGCTGAGCAGCAACACCAAAGTGCAGGCGTGGGGCGGGCAATGTCGGGATTGCTGCTGCCTTCTCGCTGTCACCTGCAAATTAAATTGGCCACCGGGATAATTGCTGGGGCTTGGGCTCCCTTCATCCTCCCCCCGTCTCTTTTTGCAACACGAGGCCGGGGAGGTGGCGGGGAGGCTGTTGGCAGTGCCGCTGAGTTAATTGGGAGCAAGAGGGACAGCGTCATTAAAGCACAGTTTTAATCAGGCTACGAGCATCTCCTGCCAGGGAATTAACGCGGTCGCACGCCGCAGCCCCCGACTGCAAACGGTGTCTCGGCTCCTCTCCTGCCTGCCCTTGGCCAAGTGGACAGCATGGGGACGCACGGGGACCCTCACCACCACCCGTACGGGCTCCACGAGGAGGATGGAGGAAGGGCACCGGAGCCGTCCTCACTGCGGCAGCCCGGCGGGCAGGGGATGAGCCCCGTCCCCAGGCTGGGTCCGAGAGGCACGGGGAGCAGCGCCTCCGGAGGATGCAGAGGCTGGGCTTTGGTTGCTCTGGTTTTCCTCATCTTTAGATCAAACCTACATCCCAGCTGGGGCCTGAAATGCCCCCGATGAGGTTTTGAAGTCCCCAGCTCCTGCACACCCGCTTTGGTGTCTAAAGCCCAAGACCCCAGTGCTGGAGCCAGAGGCTTGGAGGCTCAGAGTGGCTTCTCTCGGTCCCAGCCGGCAAACCAACAGCTCCAGGCTCCCCATGCCAAGCGAAACCCATCCTTCCTCCCAGGCGATTGCTCCTGAACACCCAGACGGCTGGCGGGAGGCCGGGTCCGCCCCGCTGCCCTGGGATCCTGCTAACGCCCTGGCACCGGCACTGCCCTGCTCCTGCCCTGCTCCCCCGGTGTAAATCCAGAGCGGCTCTGCTGGGCTCCCAGCACACCAGGACCGCTCCTGCCATGGGCTTTTACTCTCAAATCTGTGTGCATTAAAGGAGGAGCAAGGGAAAAAGCAGGGCTACCCAGGGAGCAGCAGGACAATCATTGCTCATGTTTTATCCCCTGCAGAAGGGATATTTTACATATTTGGTTTTTTTATTCCCAAGCAGAAGCTATTTCCCATCCTGCCAACCCCCTGGCCCAGCCGGGAGAGCCCCCCTCATCCACCCGCTGTCAAATCCTCACTTTAATTACATGCCCAGCCAGAGGCCTTCTGCAATTATCCAGCTTTAATTTCCTGCAGCCATGTGTCCTCTGGAGCCTGGGAATCTCCCGGCCAGCAGCCCAGCGCTGGGCAAAGGGCCGCTCGCCGTGTCCTGCTCACACCTTCGCAGCTGGGCAGAAAATTAGCAAAGAGATGATGTTGGGAGCTGGGCTCTTGGGACGTTTCCCCCATCCCTTGTTAGAGCCAGCAGAGGTTTCTACCCATGGCTGCAAGGTTGGAAGCATGAGGTTTGCACCGTGCAACCTGCTCGCTCTTAATTAACCTGCAGGTGCATCTGCATCACGTCTTTTATCCAGGATGCAAGGGATGAGGCGTAATTCCCCGCTGCGTGCTGGTAGGAGCCCGTGTAAAACAAACTGCTCTGCCCATGTCGGGGACTGGGAGAGAAACTGCCGAGCACCAGTGCCGGCCCCGGCTTTTTATGGGATTTTTCCTCTCCTCCTCTGCAGTGAGAGACCTCCAGCTTCCCACCGCCTCGCTTGCACCCCACAGCAGAGGCAGAGGTCATCCAACGAGCCTGAGTCCCCCTAAATATTATAGCTTGGAAAATGCAATGCCAACTCCTGGGTTTGCCTGCAAAGAGACCAGAGCAGGGAAAAGCAGGAGAGAAAAATGGGGGATCAGGGGAGATGCCAGGCTGACAGGAGCAGAGCCCCAGAGCCCCCCGCTCGCTCCAGCCCCAGCGTGGCAGTGGGGCCAGGCAGCCCGGCACTTAGATAATTTATAAGGGTCTTGGAAGCATGCCAGGAGAGCCAATCAAGTGGTGCAGATTTGCATATTAATGAAATCTCATAAATAATACATACCACACCTAACAGAGCTGGTGATAGCTGCTGGAACACCAACAGCATAAACTGTCTATTTAAATTACTTCCATTGTGCTTTTTTTTTTACCTTGGAAGAAAGGGCTCTAACCTGAGCCCTCTGAGTAATAGGTATTAAACCACAGCGGCGAATAACACATGAACTACATTTACTGTCTCCATTATCAACTGGGGCAGAAAACGGGAACCCCATACATTATTGCTCAGGTTCACAATTGCCTAAAAACACGGTTTATGGGGCATGTATGGTCAACGAAAGGGCACCTCCTGCCACACTTGGCACCGGCACAGCCTCTCCCGGGGCTGGGGCACCTCTCTGGGCAGGATCGGCCCCCTCGGGGTGCCCAAAGAGCATGTGGAGCCCCGATGGATGGGTGGCGGTGGGGTGTCCCTGCACCCATCATCCCAGCCTGTACACATTGGGTGCTGAGCGCGGCAACCCTGCAACCCTGCTGCAGATATATTGAGCTGATATAAAATATGTTTTATATCTATATATAAAAATATGCATACAAAAAATGTCTGGAAATTTAGTTTTAAAATGTCATTACAGGTAAGACAGAGGACAGCACGGCTCCCTCCGACACTGCCGCTTAGCGAAAAGGCATTTCATAAACCAAACACCCACCTGAGACGCAGCAGAGACACACCGGGTGCCCTCGGGGACTGACTCTGGCCACGCAGCATCACCGCACTGGTGCTGGCCCCAGCGGATGCAGTGGCCTTGGGCACCTCGCCGAGACACCGCTCCTTGGGGACCACAGGGCTTATCAGCCACTCGCCCCATGTGATACCGCACTCGAGAGCCCTCGTCCTCATCACAAGTTGTAATTATCTCCCAAGTGCTTTTCCTTGCAGAGCTGATGTTTATTCACTACAGCTGGTAGTCCCCAGTGGGCTGAAATATTATTCCCCAGCCCAAAAGTACCGAGTGAAGAAGCACCTGAAATTTCAGCTGGAGCAGGTGACTTTGGAGTGGCTCCATCCTAATCTCCCACCATCGGAGCAGTGGGGTGGACCATGGTTAGGGGCAAGGGTACCAGCCCCATGCACCAGTGCCAGCCCCATGGCATCATGACCAGCCCCACAGCATCGCTACCAGCTCCACGTCACCAGTACCAGCCCCACGTCACCAGTACCAGCCCCACAGCATTGCTACCAGCCCCATGGTATGAATGCATGGAGAAACAAGGGATGTGGGGGTGAGACATCATCTTATCTGAACCCCTACAGCCCCGCTTGCAGCACCTCCAGAGACCGTCTCTCAGAGCAGCCCAGGCCTAATTTTCATCTCGCAGGGCACAACCTGTCAGCAGATTAAAGACCCTGCTCCTCGCTCCTGTTGAAGGGCTGCGGCACACCCAGCCCCTGCAGAGCCTTCAGGAGGGGGAGTTTCAGGAGCAGCTGAAAGCACCAGCATCGCATCCACGCGGCGGGGCTGGTGCTGAGATTCCTGCGGATCTGCTGGTGGAGGTCAGGTCACGGACCTGCTCTGGGGCAGCTGAAAAGCTGCTTTCTGCCAGCCGTAACAGTGAGGCCTTTCTCCAGAGATGAGGAACAGCATCAATACCAGAGCTACCTGCCTTTGAAAGGGAAAACCAAACATCCCTGCTCCCCCAGGAGACCAAACAGCCCCAGCGAGGCTCCTCCAGGCTGAACCACGTAGCCCGAAGGGTCCATGCCCGGTACCCCTGGTACCCTCGGCGGGGTTTGAGGGTTCAAACTCCACCCCAGAGCATGTGGGATGGGGTCAGCGGAGCTGGACCGACCTGGGCTGTGGGTCCCGTGTGTCACCGCTGCACTCCATCACCCCGGGACTGCGGGGACGAGCCACCGGCTGTGCTAATGAACCTGAGGCCAGCGAAAGGCGGCAGCCCAGCGATGTCTGTTCTGGCTCTCAAATGCATGGGCAAGGAGGAGGCTGGGCAGGAAGGTCTGACCCTGCGTCCCCCTGCAACAGAGAACGTCCCCTGTCACAGGGAGCACACCTTGCTATTTATAAGCAGATTTATTTTAATCACCTCTCCTCTCACCGGGCAGCCCTGGCATCTCTGACAGAGATGGATACAGTGCTCTCCCGACAGATGCGGTGTGATGTGCCATCGCCGTGGTGCCATTCCCATCTCCTGCAACTGACGGTGCTCCCAACGCTGCTGAAGCGGCTGCCCTGGCACCGCGCAGGCGGGCAATGGTGGCTCGGCAAAGGGGTCTGGAAAGGCACCGGCCACATTGCTCCAGCTAGCCCCGGCATTCATGCTGCTGGGTGCAGGCAGAGCCGGGCAGCACGGCTGCGCTTGGCCCCCTCTGCTCCTGGCCTCTCCCAAAATGCAGGAAATCCTCAGCAAATTGCTGCTGGAGTTTTAGAAATAGCCCACATCAAAGGCCCGCAAAGGTATTTTGCAATAACCAGCCCCGGGACGGGGGGAAGCCGAGTCAGCAGCAGCGATGCTGCAGGGCGGGAGCCGGGCTGGGGACCGTCCCCCCGCACGAGCCCCCCGGCCGCATCCACGCTGACGGAGGAACCCAGCTCTGCTGAGCTTGCAGGAACTTCAGTGTTTGCAGCCTGGTGCCTCTTTAGATTTTCCTTTAAATAGCAACAAAACCACCCCGCCTTCTCCCTGTCCTCATGGAGGCAACGGCTTCCCTCTCCCGCGGATGTCTTCACTATTAATTATGGACCTTAATAAATAAATCTGCCAGGAGCATCACTTCCCTCCCACCCCAGCTTCCCCACTGCCGGTGCAGGGGCTGAGCCGGGCTCATTCCCTATGGCTCTGGGCAGCTTGGCTCCGGCTTTGGTGGGAGGAGAGCTGAGCCGAGTAATTTGGATCCCTTGCAAAGCTGGAGGGATCAACTGCCTCCCCCCAGGCTTTGCTGGAGGGGCCGGCAATTTAATTCTCAGTAATTTAATTAGGTTTGCCTCTGCTTTATGTCCCGTGACATAGAGACATAATGAAATTTTTAAAATGCAGTAATTTTACACCAAAAGGTTATTAATACTCCAGCACTCACTAGGAAGAGAAAGTGAAACGATCAGGCGTGGGCTGCTCTGGTTTTGGGTGGATTTCAGAGCTTTTTGGGCTCCTGACCCCTCGTGTCTTCCCCAGCCGGCAGCTCCCATCCAAGAGCCACGACGCAGCGGGGATGGCCCGAGCACAGCAGCGAGGGAAGGTCACTTCTTGTCCGCGTATTTTTTTAATCTCCAGCTCCCTCGGAAATCGCCCAACCATGCCCACACAATAAAAAAAAAAAGAAGAAAATTTAATAAGATTTCACATTGCCTTCTCCTGAATTCAAATTGCTTCATATATTATGTTCATGATAACTCCTGCACTTCCCATTTTCCTCCAGTCTTTTCTTCATATAAGACAAGTTCTTGTGCTAATGAATTCCTGATTTTTATTTACTAAATGTTGCAGAGGAAATCCTCATTATTTGTGCCTCAGTTGGCCTGGAGCAGATGCAGAAGGTCCCCGCCACAGCGCCTGGCCCGATGGAGTATGAAGCTCACGTACAGCTGCTCCGCACGCTGCCGCCAAGAAGGATTCAGTAATTGAAAAGACCTTATAAATCAATGGAGCTAAATTGAAAACTCGGGCAGGACTCCACATAATTCACCCACTCTCCTGTTAAGACTTCTCTTTACTTTTTTGGGAAAAAAAAGGGTTGGTAAAGGAGAACCTGGGGTACCCCAGCTTGATGCTGCTTCCCCGGCACATCTGGCCGGGGAGATTTGTGCGGGCAATTAATCCCACGCGGAGATCATCTGAATGTCAGGCGACCTCCAATTCATCCCCCTGACCTTCAAGTGGATAAGAAACTCCGGCCGCGAGGCCGAGTGACCGCGGTGAGCTGCTTTATCGCTAGCAGGGAGCATGAACCGGCGCGGGTCTTTTGAAGCTGCCTTCGAGGAGGAACGACAGGGCTGTAATTCCCGAGGGAGAGGCAAAGCATTTCCCTGGGCACCCCCGGCCCCGAGTGCTTTTCCCGTGTGCCGCGGTGTCCGTCACCCCCAGCCCAGCATCTCCCCGACCCTGGGGAACCCCAGGGACCGCTGGCCAGCAGTCGGTGTGGAGTTCCTGCTAAATAATTTGCCAGCCATGGAAAACAGCAAGCTAAGGGGGTTTAGGGGAAGAGGAACGAGGGGTTGGATGTAATCAGACCCAATTAGCGGATGGGTCAATTAAGCACTAGCAGAGCCCAGCTCTCGAGAGGAGGGCAGGCTGGCAGGAGGAGGAGAGGCCGTGGGATCAGCAGCAGGGACACGCGGTGGTCCCCAAGCCCCGGTGACGCGGGGCGCACAGCACAGCGTGGGGGCAAAGCTGGCGGCTCGCGCCCCGGGCACGGGCGCTGCTCGCTCGGAGGAGCCCGGCGCTGACACCTCGCTCATCCCCCATCGCTTCTCCTGGAAACTTTCACCAAGAACGGTTTAAATGAGTCATTTATCAATTAAATGTGCCATTTTGCCAGGCAAATTAAAATCTGTCCTCTTGTTTAATTAATAGGGCAGCTTTATATTCGACAAATTAGGGAGACTCTTGATGAGCTAATTTGTTAATTAATGGAAGCCTGGAGGCTCTTGTTTCATTAGACGTTGGCAAATCCTTTAATCTGAAGCGTTGCTCCTCCTTCAGGACCCTCCTCTCCCTCGCACCCAGGCTCAGACCCCAAAACAGCCCTGGCAGCGACGCGGGCTGTGGGAGAGCTCCCGGCATGGTCCTGCCTTCCCTGCACCGGGATTTACGGCAGCGGCTCAGCATCAGCATATTTCTCCTTCCCCTGCCTTCGGGAGGATTTATGTCCACTGCCGAGGAAAAGCGTGAGATCCCCGCAGCCGAGCCTCCGGCTGCCGCTGCCAAACAAAGTCCAAACCTGTCCCCAGGAAGGAAAGAGTGGAGGAAAAAAAAATTAAAAAAGGAAAGAAAAGCTTTTGACCCAGTTCAGAGTGAAAATATCACTTTCTGTATTTTTTAAGATACAGCTCCCTCCGTGCAGAGTTAATGAGTTAATTGACTTCAATAAGCGGGTTATGGTCCAGGGGGACAGCGGGGTGTAAATTAGCAAGCTGGCAGGTGGAGGATCCCACACTCGTCCCGGCAGACCCGGCCACCGAGGGTCCCCACGCGCCCCAGGGGACTCGGCTCCTGCCAGCGCGGGGCCAGCCCGTGCCACGCAGCGCCCACCTTGCCGATGGCCACGGCCCACAGCTGGCAGCTGGGAGCAGAGTCCAGCCATCGACGCCCAGATCGCTGCCACAGGAGCCTTCAGGGCAAATAAATCCTCCCGGTATATCCAAGCTCCTCGGGTCAGCCCTTTCCCCCATCCAGGGTGGCAACAGGCACAGCCACCCTCAGCAACCCCGTCCCACTGCTTCCAGTACAAACCAGTAGGACGGTGGTGAGGCTGGGTGGGCACCGCTGACAGGCTCCAAGCGATGCCACAGCAAGAGGGATCGCACCAACCCTGGGCCAGGGAGCCCCAAACAAGCGTGTTGGAACCAAAGCCTCACCGAGAGCAGGACCAGTAACACCAGTAAGAGCAGCGTGGTGGGACACACACCTGCACTGACCCATAGGGAAAAACACACCACATGCCTTGTGATAAATATCTCCTTACGGCTGCTCTTCATTTATACAGCACGGTACTGCAAATCCTACTTTACGTTAAAAAACCAGTAGTGTGATTTCCCGAGCTTGCGCTATGGACCATTTTCCCCCAAACCAGATTAACGCAGAGCCCAAAGGAACAGCTCCCTCGTTTATTTTTAGATATCGGTGCCTGCTGCGCTAGCCATCACGTTATCAAGCAAATATGGGAAGCCAGACGACTGCCAGCAGAGAGACACCCAGAGACTCTGTTATCTTTGTTTTTAATGGACTGTCAGTTCCTGGGATGTATTTGCTTTTAGCCTTTAAAAAGAAACACCAGCTTCACTTTATACCGCAGAAGTTTGCCAAGTTTCCAGCTTTCACTGAAACTCATTTCACTGTTGCAGGCCCACAATAGGCAGAGAGCACCTCGAGAGAGGGCACAGCTTGCTCAGACCAAGAAAGCAGCAATAAAAATCACACTGAATGGCAAATGCCTGTTACAGTTTCCACAAATATTTGGAAAAAAAAAAAAAAAGTTGCTGTTCAAGCCAACCCTGTTTGGGTGCCTTTTGCACAAGGGCACAGATGGTTTGCACTCTGGTACTCCACCACTTGCTCCTGTGTGCTGGCTAGCTGCCGTGGTCAACAAGGACGGGCAAGCTGGAGCCCAAGCTGGGTAAAAGCACGCTTGTATCTGGAGCTATTTTCATTAACCACAGGTTAATTGAGGTTGGAAGGGACCTTGGAGATCATCTGGCCTGAGTGCCGGCTGAAAGCAGAGCCAGCCTCCCAGTACATCAGGCAGCTCACGACCTTCTCCAGGTGAGCTCTGAGCATCTCCAAGGATGGAGATCCCACCACCGCTCCGGCCCCTGTCCCAGAGATGATTCCCGCCACCGCAAAGGGTTTTTTCCTTATGCCCAGTGGAGCATCCCCTCCTACCATCGGCCTTTTGCCTTTCGCTCTGCGTCTCCAAGAAGAGCCTGGCTCCATCTTCTCTACCACCCAACAACAGCATCTTCAGGAGGGAGATTTATTGCTGGGCGTCATGGAGCAAGGCACAGCATCCCACAGCGTGCCGCTCTTCCCCTGGGCCATCACAGGCTGCCAAAGCCAGGGAAGTCCCTCGGGCTTTTCCACCTGCCCCAATGGATCCGTGGTAGCCCCAAGCCCAGCAGCTCTGCCCCTCCATGCAGCTCGATGAGCTCCTCAAATCGAAAGGGTTGGCAGAAAACTGCAGCTCAACCCCCTTGTTTATTCAGTAAAGAACCACGTGTGTTTGGGGATAAAGTGCCGTCAGTTATTTTTCCCCTCTAGTTTCTAACACTCCAGCCTCAGATCAATAAATTAATTCAAAATCATCTAACGAGCACTCAGCCTGTAATTTATTTTTCATAAGTGTTAATCCAATTCCTTCCGAATGTTATGCCTTTGGGACCCTCGCAAATTAGGAAGCTATTCAAGACACTTCCCCGACACTACTTAGGCAGAAAACAACATTAGACTGAAAATAATAATAATGCCAAGCTCTTTCTAAAGATGGTTTTCAGGGACCCAAAACATGCTTTGTTTTATTTGATCCTCTGCTTTCTCTGTTTACTGATGCACCCTGGGGCCCATCCCCAGGCAGTTCACTTCAGCCTGTAACAACCACTAGAAAATGAGTCTGGCCGAAAGCCTTGATCTGATGTGGCTTTCACAGCGATCCAAAATAATGCTTATCGGGGAACAGCTCCTGCGTTAGCTGTTGCGGGCCCGTAAAATACACATGGACTTCAGTCCGGGGCTTGCAATGGCTTTTAATTCCTGCTTGCATCGTGGTGACTCTTGCTGAAGTTTGGAAAGCGAAGTAGACTCCAGGAAACATGGAGAGCCGATTCCAGGCTATTTTAAGCTTAAAAACAAGAAATACCACAGCTTCTCCGACGACTTCAGAAGCCAAGAGCTGCCCAAACTCAGGGCTTTGTCGGGAAAATCAAAACTGAAATGGGAAAGGGGCAGGAGGGCGGGAGGGTGGGAGGCCAGTGCAAGGCCAAGGCCAAGCTCCGTCCCCGCCTGCCCCCCGCACCGCCAGCCCCACGGATGGCGTGCTGCCAGCTCTGGCTCTGCCAACGCCCCTCTCAACCCCGTGAAGTCATTTTAATCAGAAGCTACGGTGCTAAATTGCATTTCTCCAGCCTCAGTCTCCACGCTCAGCCCCAGCCCTGCCGAGCTTTACCCTGCTGAGCACATTTTAAGCAGCTCCCCAATGAAAACCACGCGCAGGGGCAGCAGCAAGGGATGCTCTGCGCGGGCAGACGGCACCCAGGGGACCCCAGCTCTGTTTTCCAGGACTGTCAGGCGCAGGTAACTCAGCTGACACACGGACATCTCCCTGATTCCTGCTGGAGTGCGACCGTCAAACACTTTTACTAAGGCTGATGCATCTTCTGGGGGATTTCACCCTGGTCCTGCCCTGTGCACCCCGCGAGCACCCCCCCTGCTAACATGGAGGGTGCGTTTCCCACCCTCTGCCGTGGTTCCCAACACATTTTCTGCCCCAGCTGCATGGTCCTTCAGAGAAACTTCAATACCTACATCTTAAAGTCTCTCTCTCTCTCCCCCAACAAGAAGAGGTACTTTTCAGAGCTGTGTCTTTGTTCCATTTAAGCAGCAGGTTGTGCTGGGAGCAGGAGAGAGGGAAACAGATCCTTTTCCCTCATGGTTTGCATAATGCATTTCTCCTTACACTTACTAACGCGGTGTGCTTGGCCTAAAAAGAGAAAAAATCTTGCAGTAATATTTACAAGCTAATTAGGCAGAGGACTGACCTGAACATCACTGGAATACCAGAAAAGAGCCAGTTGGGTTGGGGGGGCTTTTTCTGATTTTCCTTGGAAATTAAAACTGCAACAGGCTGCTGCTGGCTACAGCAGGGAGCTGGAGCCGTCCTCTGGGACCTCAGAGCACAGCGCTGCTCCCAACCCAACCCCCTGCCCACCCTTAGCAACCTCACTGGAACCACTCGGTTTGTCTCCAATTTATAAAATGCCTGCTGCGAGAGGCAGGGGAAATAGCATCTTCTTTCCCCACAAAAGATCAGGATCTGAATTTCTGTGCCATGAGATTAGAGAAAAATTAAAGTTATGCTTGAAAGAAGTAACAATTGCCTTGTATTTATATTTAGCAGCACTCCCTTGTACAAACCCCAGCCAAAATGCCATTTCCAATAACACAACAAATTTTACAGTACATAAAACTGTGCACCAAGGGGGGGAAAAACACAACATGGAATCGCTTGCTCCTTCCACACATCGCTTCATAGCATCGCTATTTTCCGCCTAGCCAGACCTCAGCCCCGCAAGCCACGAGGGTCCCAGGAGCGAGGGATGGAGGCATCTCCCCAGCCCTGAGGAGGTCTCTCCCTGCCGCGCTGATTTACCGCGGGGCAGGCGGTGGGAGCGCTCTGTGCCAGCAGATCATCATCCCCGCCGTCGCCGAGGTTATCCATCAGCCAGCAGCTCGCTTTCGGAGCGCTGGTCCCCTGTCACTCAGGAATTATAGATCTACCCAGCAAAGTCGCAGAGAAATAATTGTTTGTTTGCTGCTCAGCCCTCTGAAATTCAAGGAGAAAATGAGATTTCACTTGCTCGCTTTAGATCATGGGGTTTTCTTCCCTGCTGTGCTTATTTCAAAATCCCCACTCCTCCCATTCAGCTGCCAAACAAGCGCAGGGAGCTACCAGCGGCATTACAACCGGCACCCCCGGGTCTGGGGGATCGGCCCGGCGGCTGGCTGCCGGCACGGCTCAGCACCGGAGAAGGCTTTGATGAGCCCAAGGGGGAAATTTCAACCCCACTTCGAACCAAAACTTAGAGATGGTGCCCACAGAGAGGCGGATTTGCAAAGGCTCACAACTTCAAACACAGATTTAAATAGCGCCTGGACAAGAAGCACACTCCAAATAGAGATGTTCCACTGGATACATTTAATCTCATTAACCCACGAGCTGTTTGTGTGTTTTTGTTCAGTCGTTGCGGAGCAGGGAACCCAGCCGCAGCAGCAGTTATGCACAGAAGCCGGCAGGGAACCTGCATTCAAACACAGCTGAGATCAACCTGTCTGCTTTTACTGCCCCCCGAGCAGCAAACCTGCTGCAAAATAAATTACCCCTAGCAAATTAGTGTTTCTTTGGAATGAGGCAAGGAGCCCTCAGAAGTGCCGACTCCTCGGGCAGGCGGCCGCTTCTGCGGAGCCTCGCGCACAGCGCTCGCTGCCCGCGGTGGGAGCACGCAGCCCTTGTGGCTTCGTGCAAAATACAGCACTGATTGATCGGCTCTCCTGCTCTGCAGTTCTTGCCCTGCCAACCTCCTCTCCTCCTGCAGAAGCAAGGACAAGGAAAGGAGCTGGAAA
The DNA here is from genome assembly GCF_965183815.1 of Platalea leucorodia. Lineage (NCBI taxonomy): Eukaryota > Metazoa > Chordata > Aves > Pelecaniformes > Threskiornithidae > Platalea > Platalea leucorodia. The sequence continues at coordinate 8,533,801 of NC_138834.1, forward strand.
ATGGGTTTGATTTCGGAGAAAGGGGGAAGACGGAAAGAGCAGGGACAGCTCTAGCGCTGCAGAAAGCAGGATTTACAGCCCTCTGCCACAGCCTTTCGCACCCATATTGCACCTCCACCCAGTCCAATTTAATTGAATTGATTTCTTCAAATGAGCAGCTGCCTGAGCCAAGAACCTTATTTACGCCAGGATCTTTCAAGAGACAGCGCTAATAAACGCCAGCAAAGAGGAGGTGTGCATGACCCCACCGCAGCTCGGGTGAGACAAAGGCACAACCCATCTCTGCTAGAACTTGCTCTCCCTCCACGAACAAGATTGCCCATCCTCGGACTCCCCTGGGCCTTTGCCGATGCCAACGTCCAGCTCCCTCACCACGGCCCTTTGGCCCTACCCCGGCGCTACGGAGGTGCCAGGGCTCAGACCCCAAGTCGCTTGGGAGCACTGAGCGATGGAGACTCTTCAAACACAGGTCTGGTTCCTCAGTCGGCAAAGGGCAAACCTGGGTGCTGGTGGCACCCTGCAAGGGCCAAGCGTGGCAGGGACAGGACAGAGCTGCCTCCAGACCCTGCTGACGCTGAAGAGCAGGCAGGAGCCCTTCGGCTCCTCTCTTGGCCATGCTGGGGAGGCTAGAGAAAGAGGCTGTTCAGCAGAATCACAGCCTTTGCAAATGGCTTCTGTGCAAGGGCTGCAGGCCTCCTGCTTTTCCCGCCCCTGCCTGATTCCTTATCCAGTCTCTAGATGTCTTGTCTGCTAAATAAAAGACACTTTAAAGCAAAAAAAAAAAAAAACCAACCAACCAACCCCCAAACCAACCCCAAACTTCATTCCAGATGGTCTGGAGGAAAAACTCATATCATTTGCCAAAAAGCTAGGATTTTGCTTTCTCAGTCCTGGATTTCAAGCTCAGAAAGGTCAGACCTCCCATAGAGACAACTGCAGTGCACTCTCCTCTTTTCTCATCGCTAGATTCACAAGGTTTGCAATGCCAGCTCATCATTACACAAACCCAAGACCACTGTGCTCTTGTCAAATCCACTCCCTGCTTCTGCTTTCTGCCTCTTTTTAAGCAGAGACCACATACCCGGGGCACGCGGGGAGGCCGGGGCTGCGGCAGGGCGCTCCGCAGTAGCGGAATTCTGACCCAGCTTCACGGCTGTATGATCAGAGTCTGTCCTCTCACCGTCCCAGGCTCCACCTGCCCCACCTGAAAAGGCAGGTGAAGGAGAAGGGAGACACATCCCGAGGAGTTGGTTAGCTGATGTCGGAATGACGCCGAGAACTTTGGTGCAGAACATGAGAAAGGAGCAAGTCAAGCGCTCTCTTGAACTTCAGCGTTATTGAATCATGGTCATGCTGGAGGGAGCCCGCTGGGACACATCTTGGCCAGCCCAGCCCAGTCCAGTCCACTCCCACCCCTCTGTCTCCAGCAACTCTGCCCCAGCATCACCCTTCTCTGCGGTCTGGATCTGAACTCGCCTTCAGCGCATGAACAAACCTGAGCCATTTTGGTCTGTGTAAGAGTAACTGCTTGCAAGAGCTCTGCTCCAGGGCCACAGCTGGCTGGACGCCTTCTCAGCACTCACTGCTTGAGATTCAGAGTATTTTTCACTTCTCTCCCAACTGGAAACATTCAAGAACCTCCTTTCAGGTGATCCATCTGCGTTCCCAGATCCTCCAAACGCTACTGGGGTGGAGATCTGAATCAGAAACGACATCTCACAGACATCAAACACTCCTGCCAGATGCTTTTGTCATTTTCTCCCAAAGCCAGGCACCACGAGCACAGCGTATGGGAAGGCCACTCCACCAGCTCATTTACATTGAAGGAAACAGCTCCTACAAAACATTTACAACATCCATCCAGCATTTTCTCTGCACTTAGAATACCAGTAAACAGCCCTGTTAGATGCGAGACAAGTCACTGGTTCGGCTTTAGTAGCTGCTGTGTTATTTTGACCCCTCGTACATCACTCCAACCTGCTGCCTCATCCCTGAGCCCCAAAACAGCCCTGACGGGGCATGCTCTGATCTCAGGGACAGAGAGGTGGGAATGCTACGAGCTGCAGGACCTGCTGCTCCAGGGCTCCCCGCACCTGAGAAATTGTGTCTGTATTCCCTGAGCGTAGATGAGGTCTAAGAGCGATTTCCCTGCCATGCCCCACGCTGGGCACAGCTGGTTTCCCTCTCAACACTTCACACAAGAGGTGAACGAGAAAAGACCGAAGAGAAACCAAAAGAAATGGTGCAGCCCAGTTCTGAAGCCAGCTTCACGCTTTGAGGACAAGCAAAGGCTTAGAAGTAACTTTTGCACACTCGAGGGAAGCTGATCTAAGAGGCGCTGGCTGGAAGGAGCTCGTTTACGGCTTGCGTTGTGTAATCCCAGTGTATGCTGCTGAACATGCCATGGCAGCAAGGGCTAGGGGAGCTTCTCAGGGCAGATTGCTGCTGGGAAGTGCTGGAAACGCAAGGGACGTTCCTCAGCGGCCAGGCAGAACGCTTGCTGCACGCCCCGGAGGATCCCGAGTTCTGGTATTAAAGCATTTACAGAAGGTTGCAAAGATCTGCTCTAATTGTTCGTCCTGGTGAAATATAGGGAAAATAAACTTTTAGAAATCAAAGGCTAATGCATGAAGCAGATGTGCCAGCAATGATAAGGCAAAGCAAGGCTTTTAGAAACCAAATTTCAGCTTTGCACAGATTAGACATTAAAATGAACTCACTTAATTTCATGCCATATGCAAATCTTTACCAGCTGTCAGCTCTGTAGTCACTAGAGACTAAATGTAATAACTAAACAAGAACAAAAATGCAGCAAAGATTGGGGTCTGCTGAAGCCCGGCTATTAGCAGGTTCATGCTCTGGGAAGCCAGGGAGCCAGCCCAGCCTGCTGCGCACGGCTGGCGAGGCACATAACCCAAATGTCAGCAGGAGCCTCGATTAAATGCCTGCAAATAAAGTAATATAAAAGATGAGGCTACTACTTACTCCTGACATTCAACGGTTCCCAGGCGAGCTGCTGTTTTCTGCACGATCTGGCACTAATTTGGTAGCCGGACTAACGAGTAACCCAGCCCTCCCGGGGCAGAGGCCAGGTAATCACCAGGCATCTTCCCTGACCACAGTTCAACGGGACAGCACAGGGCCACCTCCATCCTCAGGCTTTTCTCTTCCTTGGAAGCCCTGGGTATATGACACAGATGTGCCATCAGCCAGGAGTCCATGAATGCAGAACAAGGAGAAACATTCCTGTTTCCCTCTAGAGTAAAAAGCCCTTGAACGCTGATCCCCACCAACGTAGAGAGCATTGCCCTGGCTTGCACTCATACTGAGCACACAGCTACACCGTGCAGCACCACTGCCCAGACCACAGCTCCGTCCCCGGAGGAGCTGCACTGAATTATGACCCAGCATTGGCCATTTACCGAAACATTCAGCAAGCATCAGCTCCACTGAAGTAATTCCACAGAGCTCTTAGCTCTTGCCTGAAGCCATTTGCCAGGTCTGGGAGAAACGGCAATCTTATAATTGCTTCCAAAATGGACAGACCTCTGAGAAAAGGGAGGCACCTCGCCGCTTTGTGCGAAGGCACGGTGCTGACCCAGCCAGCAAAAGCAACAGATGTGCCACCGCTTTCAGGACCTGAACTGCATCCAGCTGTCAACACCGTGGGCTGGGGTTTAGGCTCACCTGGCAGTAGCTGCTCATTGGCTACAAAGAGCACAGATGTAAGCTGCAGCTTCTGGAGATGAGCGAGAAGCCAGAGCGAGGGAGGGCAGAGAGCCGGAGCCTGCGAGGGGCTGACGCTCACTCACGGCTGGGGAGCTGCAGGTAGGGGACGGCACGCAGAGGGGCGCAGGCGTGAGATTCAAGTCCCAGAGAGCAGGTAACAAGTTGGCTATGAGGCAAGAAACGATAACAACAGTGCTTCATCAGAAAGGCTTCCTCACCGCTAAGACGACATGCGGGTTTAGAGAAATCACCTGAGCTGACAGACAGGGCACAAGCCCGTGTGTGCGTGCCCCAGCTGCGCTGTATTTATTTCCACAGCATCTGCGTTGCGTTCCTGGGGAAAGGCTCAGCTCGGTCCTGGCCCACCAGCACGCTGCGCCCACATCCTGCAGGACAAGGCCGGGATGGAGCTGGCACAGCAGCATCGGCACACCGCACTCAGCTTTTCCCATCTCTTCACCCAGCCCAAACAGGAGCCTGCCGCAGCCCACCCCGGCATCACCCCTTTTGGGAACAGGCAGAGAGCAGCGAGGGCTCAGGAACAGACGGGGCGAGCCCAGCGTGGTGCCGGGGCTCTGCTGGCATCAGCAGAGAAGAGCCGCGTGCGTACGGAGCTTCCATGCGATGCCGAGAGCTTGCAAAAGCAGCTCGCGGTGTTTGCCCTACATACTAGCACAGAGAGAGATGTACACACAACTCCTGTTCCAGCTCAGCCTCTTCCTGTTGAAAGCCATAAAGCCCAACACAGGAGATTTCACATTCCATCTCCAAAGTAATTAAATCCAGCCGTATAAAGTGAAACGTTTAACAACTCTTGAGTTTTGCAGAGTGCTGGAGGAACCTGATAAAGATGGAGTTCCACTGCTGGTAATAAGCAGGGGCTGTTCTCTGCACTGTTACTGGCGGGGGGAGAGGGGACCCTGAGTTTTAATTTGGAGGAATTTCAGAAGACACGTTTTATTTAGCAGCATGCAGGAAAATTAACAGAGAGCCATGGAAAGCTGTGAACTACGCATGCTCTTTCTCCGTATTTGCAAGAGGGCTCGCGAATCAGCGTCTGAGCTCTGCTGAGAACAGCGCAGATTGCTTTGCAAATCCATTTCTTCCAGCTCTTGCCTTGCTTGTTTCTGAGCGTAGGTGCTGAGAAAACAGTCGAGCAGAGTTCCCGAGATCAGATCTCCACGTCAATGTTACTAACCACAGAGATGCTTTGTGATTTATAAAGGATTGTCCACCTGCTTTGGTTTGTATTTTTAACAATCATCACATATAAAGAGGCATTTGAATATCCCAGGCTCCGGGAGCCTTTGGAAACTTAGATTCATGGAGAAGCAAAGCCAGCGCGGCTGGCAATTACCGAGGCCTCTGCTCCACAGCCCCTGCTTTGCTTCCTGGGATTTAGGAACTTAAATAGCTCTGACTATCTAAGACTGCATTGTCGGAGCACCTTGTTCTCAAACACGGCTCGGGGCAGTCCTGGCTGAGCAGGGACCCTCGCAGGCAGCCCGCACTGATCAAAAGACTGAAATGTTGGAAATCAGCCCAGGACCAGGACACGCTGGCCTCCAGCACCCAGCCCAGCCTGGGCTCACTTGCGGGCCCCCGAGCATCCCCCGGCGCCTCTGCCAGGACACACCGCGGCCTCCCCAGCATCCCTGCACTGGCTGCGGTTGCCATGGTGACTGAGCATCGTCCCCTCTCCTGGCACCTTTAAGGAAAAATGTCCCCCTGTTCAGCAGCCACCCGTGGCCCTCCATAGCACACGGCTGTCCCAAGACCACTCTCAGATTCTGCCTCTCCCTGGGCCACATCCTGCACCCGGGGCTCTGGCAGGCAGCAGAAGGACATTCTGGTCCCCCACACCAAAGCAGGCAGGATGGGGGCAGCTGCCTGTGAGGAAGCACCTCCAGCTGGACAACACCGCTGGCTCCGTTCTCAGCTGCCAAAAGCCCCCTGCAGCTGAACATCACCAAGAAAAAAAAAAAAGGAAAGAGTAATGAGGAGTAATCAAGAGTAATCAAGTCCTTCCCAGATCTAAACCAGGTGGGTTTTTTAAGTCCAAGAAGGGAAGAGCTTGAGGGTATCCAAGACTAGAAGATGATCCCTGAGCACAGAGAGCCCAAGCGTGGTGCCTGTGGCCACCAGGGCCACCACCGCCTCCAGCCCCGCTACAGCCGATGGCATAGGCATCTCCCCGAGCACACGCAAAGGTCCCCGGAGACCCCAACGGTGCCAGCCTCAGGCTCCCCACCTGCGGGAAGGACCACCTTCAGCCAAGTCTGTCCCACTGTTGCATTAGCAAGGAGAAGTGCCACCTCCAAGTCTGACAAGCTGTTGCATTGCCCTCCCAAATCTCTGCGGGACACCTGCTAAGCTCTGAGAGCTGTCACTGCCTTAGCAGGGGGCGTGCTGACAATCTTACAAGGTAAAATAGCTCCTTTTGTAATCTGCTCCTACAAAACACCTACCCTCTTGCCTGTTTTAGCCCTCCTCGTCCTAGATTACAAGCCCTGGAGACAGCAAGTGTGCAGAGTTTTAACTATTAAATGATGTATTTTGCAAACGCGTCCCCAGTAAGCGTGCCTGCTGGAAGAGAGGTCTCTGCTGTGGCACAGACAGCTCTCCACCCTTCTCTGCCAGGCTGCACTGTGAGTGCTGCCCTGATCTGACTGCTCCTCTGGCACCTGGAAAGGATCAGGAGGTTGTTTTCACCCCTGTGTGGCTATCGCAAAGCTGCTCATCCTTGTGCCAGGTCCTAAGCAGGTTTCTGTGCTCCCTGATATTCAGAGACCGATGAAGCTCTGTGCAGCGTGCTAGAGGATGGACAGTGGGAACATGTGCCTACATAGACTTTGACACTAAATCCCTCTTAACAAGCATCGCTTTTGTGTGTTTTCAGCCGAACACCCCCCGCCCCACTCAGCCAGAGGAGCAGGGAGGTAAAAGGAAGAGACTAGCGAAGCATCTTACCCCAGAAGCCTTTATTATCCCAGGAGGTCTCCACTGCCTCCTAGAATCAATTAAATGGACTGGAGTTGGGGATACCTGGCACTTCACAGGATCAAAACCCAGAGAGGAGACTGTGGGAGGCAATTTCCCTTCTCTTATTGACATGCAAATCATCACTGCAGTGGCTCATGGGTTTAATATATTTCCAGACTGCCTGGCATGGAGTCACATTAGTCAAGTATATGTGGCAGTGAGTCCAAAATGACTCTTATTATAGTCAGCATTTCCACCTCAGCTTCAAGGACAGGCTGGAGAAGAGTATGCAGCGACTTGCCTTACCCCTCTCCCAAGTCCCCTCTGGGGCAGGACTCCCACGGAGTTTGGGGACTACGAGTAAATGGCCGAGAAGTCCCTAATGAGGCTCGGTGGTAGAAACAGACCAAGGTCCCCAAGAAACGTCCTCTTCAACCTTGGGATCATGTATGCCTGCAGCTTTCTACAGCCCTCAACTTCCATAAAGCTGACCTTTCTTACTCCAAGGCAGGACAGCCAGCAAGAACATGAGAAACAATGTTCTCTCCCACAAACTATGTTGTTTTTTTTCAAGAGTTTTCAGGTTTGCTCCCCGTTTTCCACAGCTCCCAGCACCATGCCTGAAAACTCTTCACCAATACTAGGACAGGGAGGCATCCCAAGCGCTGCCATTTCCACCTCTGCCCCTGCCTGGAGACAGTACCAGCTCAGCAGCATTCGCCGCTCACTTGGGATGGTTATTTCTGTGCCCTGCAGCCTTCCAGACCTCCAAACCAGCAGCAATGCGCAGCTGATTGATTGAAAAAACTGTGCTGACCACAAGTGCAATAATGAAAGAGCTTTTCTTCCGCACTGATGGGACTCCTTATTCCCTTCTTCCCTCTAAATTGCATTCCTCATTATACCCAGACATTGCAGAGTGGCTTTGCTTGGGACCTGCTGGTTGAAACAAGCTTACTGGTCTGATGTTAGAACAGCTCTGTCCCAGCTTAGCTGAAATACATTGCGCTCAGCTGCAGTATTGCTTTGAAAGTTTTCCTTTTGTCCATTTATTCCCAGTGCCGCAAACCAATCTGTCTGAGAAGCTCATTCCTCATTATTTGTTAAGAGAGCCAACAAAGCCCTCTGTTCCTGCACCCTCTCAGAGCTTTGTTTTCAGCTATCTATTCAGTCTTCTGTTTGTGCTTCTCAGTGTTTGCACTAAGAGCTTTAAATCATTCACTTAGCCTTGAACCCCCTCACTCGGTGTCTTTGGTTTCCAGCTAGAAGAAGTAATCACCACAGTGCAATCTGGCTCTTGCTTTTTGCTTACCCTTCTATTTTCTCTTTAATTAAAAATCCCTTTGGTCTTTGCACCGCTCACTAGCGCTTGGATCCAGGATGTGGTTTCCGTTTGCCTTGCAAACAGCGCAGCAGAGAATGTCAAAACCGTTTTTCACAACAACCTTGCTTTGACCTGGGTGACAGCTTTACCACCAGGCATGTGATCTCTTACTTGCCCATCTGTTCATTGATTAAAATCCCACACTTCAATATACAGTTCTGTCTCTGCATCCAGTAGCTTCCCCTGACAAGACGACCCTCAAACAGACAAGGAGCCTTTCCCAAGTGATGCTCCTCAAGCAGCTCACTGCCTCCTCGTTGCCTTGGTTCAACCCAACAACTCAAGGGCAACCAGTCGCCAGCAAGCCCCAACGACACTGCCCAAGAGCGCAGGAAATAAAAGAGATGAAACCTGGGCTGGAGGCAGACAAAAAGAGACCACGAGCACCCCCAGCATGGCAAGGCCTGCAGGGGATGCTGGGCCTGCAGCACGGCCGGACTTGAGGCTGGAAGGGGAAGGCAGACAAGTCCTCCCTTTTGCAAAGATTTCTTTTTTCTTTTAACATGTGGCCCAGGAAAGCCAGAAAGAAACAACACTAACGTTTCTGCCTTATCACATCTTCCAAATTTATGTCAGGTAAGATTATCACAAGGATCAGCCTAACAGCCACCACCAGACACAGCACTGTGCAAGCTTCAGAGAAACGCAAGGTCTGTGCCGCCACCGTTACACCTCAGCAGCAGTAGATCCCAAAAACCTCCTTAGCACACAGAAAGGCAGTTTTTATCCCACTACAAACAGTTCCAAAAGGAAACCAGAGTCTTACTCAACCTTAAAATATGTTTTTCATGATCACTACCTCCAAAAGCAGAAGGCATAAAGGTCCAGGAGAGAAACTGCAGCAAACAGGGAGGTTTCTATGGAGCGGCGAAATGAGTCAGTGCCATCTACCGGCTGCAGGGACCCCTCCACTTCCACATTCACCAAATTCACCCTCAAATATTAAGTAATAAGAACCAGCGTCTTACACGTCGTCTCCCCCGACACAACCGTAATGCTTCCAGTGTCCCTCTGCACCACCGTAACCAAAGGCACCATTTCAAATGCAAATTCCCCCTAGAGGTTAAGGGTCCAGATCGGAGCCCTTCAGCACGACCGTGGCTCCAGACACGTCCACGTCCAACCACGCCGAGAGCTCCCAGGGAGCCCCAGCAGGCCAAACCAGGGCTACAGCTCCAGCGTTTCACAGCCCTACTCTTTCCTACCATCTACATCGGGACGTCCCCTCGCTATTCCTGACAAAACTGTAAATAATTGCGATGTACGGTGTACTGGCAATGGCAACCCTTGAGCTAGCCTGGATCCGTGCTGAGGAAGAGCTGTAGAAATGCCAAGTATCAGCAGTACTGCTGGCACTGCCAAGGGACGGCATGGCGTTGTTGGCTTCTACCACAGTAGTCATGAAGAAGTACCGCTCCAAGGCTACCGAGAGGTGTCAAAGCCGGGATGAGATGCCAGGCATTCCTGGCTATCAATGTTGTTCTCCTCTGTTGGATCAGATTTAATTGGTGAACAGATTCTAAATGTGCTTCTCACCATTTTTAAAAGGAAAATACATCATCACTCTGTAATTATTGCATAATTAGGCTTGGGTGTGATATCACTGGCACTGAGGAAAATACACATTTCTGTCGAAGCTTCCTCTTGAAGGGCAGATAGATTTGCTCATCCTTCAAATGCTAATTATCCCCCAAACTTATCTTTCAGCATTAAAGGGCTCTGGCAGGCTCCAAATGGCTGGAGGACATGGTAATTTTGTGCTGCAGGAATCGCCTTGGGCTCCATTTGCTGCTGAGTGGTCTCAGAGCTGAGGTGCTGTCAGTCTCTTTTTAGGGACACTGGTTGAACTGAGTTCATCAAGATGCTTTTGTCAATCCTGGTAAAATCAATAAACACCTGAGAGAGCCCCAGCACTGACAGAGTGGTTACTACCTTTCCTACTGAAAACAAGCAAGAAAAGGAAGACTGTCACTGGAAACCTCCATGTAACGAAACATCATTTGCAGAGGAAGCAGAACAAAGCTAACCTGGATCAGGATCCAGACAACATCCATACTATGGGACAGCATGCCCCATACTATGCTCTTACTTAAGTGCTGGCAGCGTGTTCCTTGATCATTCGGGCACAAAGGTGGCTTGTCCTCGTCCTTGGAAGTCCCCCACGCAAAGAGACCACTGAAGCAGCAGTTCCTCTGAAAGGTTTGGTTTCAAGACACTGCTCAGGAAAGGGATCCTTGGTGCATTCCCAACAGGCGTGAGGGAAACACAAGGCTGTGAGGAACAGTATCGAAGAAGGAAAGAATACTGCATTTGTGCTCAAAACATCGGGAGGGATCTCAGAGCTGGCTCCTCTCTGAGGCTTCGCAATGGGCAGCCTGCGCAGAGGCTGACACGCGGGCAGGCATTAGGGCGTATTGTGGGGCAGGCACGTTTTGGGCCTGACTTCCTCTTTCTGACTGCAGTACTCGCCTTTCTTGAACTTCATGTTTCAGAACACTTCTTCATTTTACTAAAATAACTTAAGTTTGCTCTTTTTTCTTCTTAAGTTCTTGCCAACAAACCCAATCCGGTATCACAAGCAAGTTTTAGACACATTCTTTATTCCTCCACCCCAGCCAGTGCTATAACAGAAAGCAAAAGCAGAAGGGACAGTTGCTGGTAAAACCTCCCCCTGAAATACCCTCCAGGGAGAGGAGCCATCACAGCTGAAGGCGGGTGTTAAAACGTGTGCTGCACAGAAGCACAGTGTGCACCATCTGCAAGGAAGCGATCCAGGCCCATCTTCTTTAGCATTCCTCTGGGCATGTTGTGCGGGAGGGCTCCAAGCCCTCACAACGCAAGAGCTGTATTTACCATACCTGCTTTTTCACTGTTGTCAGCTACAAAGCAGAAAAATAGTTTAAATTGCCACAATTTATTTCTGACAAACCAGGTTATTTTTCCCTGCCAGTGATGATTTGCTGCATAAGCATCTGATAGAAAAATGTCTTATCGTCTTGCTAGGTACTGAAATCTGAGGGAGGTACCTGCAATTCCCTAAAACATTCTCTTTTCCTTGAGCTTTGGTCAAATCTCTCCCCATTCCTGGTCTCCAGCCGAGGGAGGGGAGAGGCACAGCCCCGCTGCGGAGCACCAAGGTACGTTGCTTACTGGCACACTCTGCTGCCTTAAGGCGAAAAAAAAAAAAAGTATTTTTCCAGAAAGGGCAGGGATCGGTGACAAGAACACTTCTATGAAACAGAAAAGGTTTTTTACCACGCAAACAAACAAGCCGTGAGCGCTGAGGACGGTTGGCTGCGCTCCCCACACCACCTCGCCTCAACAGAGCCCGGCTGGTGGAAGCCCGGGGCCATCCCCAGCCTCTCCACAGAGCAGGCCGCGCCAGCCAGGCAGGCAGCTCCCCTCTCCCGGCCCTGCACCCTCAAGCGGCCCAGCCGGGCTGGGCCTCCCCGGAGCCCTGCTCCGAGCCTGAGGGGAGCGACGGCGGCGGCGGGCCCGGGCCTGAGGAGAGCGATGGCGGCCGGCTCCCCGCTAGGCCGCCGCCGTCGCATGGCAACAGGGGGCGTGCCCACCTGCTATTTAACGCCTAGGAGTCCGCCCCTCCTCCACCTTCCCTTCTCATTGGCTATTTCTCCTATGATTGGCGTGAGTGCCCGCCAGTTCTCACCCTCCACGAGCCTCTCCCCCGTCGGGGGCGTGGCGCTACCCGGAAGACGCCACAGGAAGCCGAGGGCAGGAAGGGGGGCGGAACATAGGAGAGAAGGGTCCGCTGTGAGCGCCAATAGAAAAGGGGAAGAGGGGCGGCTCAGCCAATGGCAGGGCGCGGAGGGCGGGGTCCCAGAGGGCGGGGCTACTGTAGCCGGTAGCCGGCGGCTCAGGGAGGCGGCAAAGGTGATGGGGGGACCCGGGCCGGGGGGGGACCCCGGGGTGAGGGGGGCACCTGGGGCAGGGGGGGCCCCGAGGCGCTGGTGGGGTCAGGGGGACCCCGGCCTGAGGGGAGGCTGGGGGGAGCCGGGCCCGGTGGCGGGGAGGTGCCGGCCTGAGGGGGGACCGAGGCCGGGGGGGGGCTGCGGGCCGGGGCGGGGGCGGGGGCGAGGAGCTGGGGTGAGGGGGGCCAGGCCGCGGGAAGGAGACCTGGGGAGGGAGCGGTGCCGGAGGAGCAGCGGCGGCTGAAGGGGAAGCGGGGCCGGGGGCGTCTGGGGAGGGATTTCCACAGCGGGAGGACGCGCAGGAGGCCGGAGCCTCTGGCTTCGGGGGTCGCAGGCCTGGAGGGGGCTGGGAGCTGGGTGGCTGTGCCATAGGCGTGCGGGACAGAGCTCCTTCATCCCTGCAGAGCCGGCTGGCAGAGCCCGGTGCCCACGCTGCCCATGGGCATCAATGTCTCCTTGTGCTGCTGCTGTCGCATTAATGTATAGCGGATCCCATAAGGATCTTTTACGCTGAACGCTGCAGGCGCCCTGCCCTGATGTGCTTAGAGGTGGCAGGGAAAGGCGGGTGCCTGGGATAACCCCTAACAGCTGTGACTGAAACCCAGAGCACATACGCTCAAGTCCACTCAGATGCCACGTCCCCAGCACCACGCCTGCCCCGTGGCACAGAGCTCTGGCTAAAGCTGTTTCTGTTCCCAGGTGGGAGCAGCGGGAAAGGAGATGTTCCTTGTGTCTGCGCTGGAAGCAGGATGAATCTCGTGTCTATGGCGACAGATCCCGAGTTGAAATGGATAACCCTGTGGGTCCGCGTCAGGTGGGCGGCCGTGCTCGCGCTCCTGCTGGGCTCGCTCGTGATGCTGCTGCTCCCGCTGGCTGCTGTGGAAGACCAGTGCCGCGCAGTGCTGAAAGGACTCTCCTTCCTGAAAAGTAAACTGGGCGCGGGCTCCTCGGGGGTCACCAGATACACAGGGCAAACAACCGGACTGAGCGTGACCTCCAACGGGCTGGAGCTGCTGGTGCTGAAAGGCAAAGCCTCCCCAGGTAAGAGCATCCCTGGGTGGGCAGCTGCATTGCTGTATAACAACTCACATCTGGAGATCCATACTCTACCTGATGATCTCCTGTACCCCATAACGATAACCAACTCTCACTGCTCAACTGCTAATTAACGTCAGCTGTAGATGACTCAGAGGTCAGACACGCCATCGCCAGCCTGGCTGCCAGCAGCAGCCCGACTGCATTCCATTGCCCTGCGCTGCAGAAGGGCGATGCGCTGGCGTTCTCTCGCTGCTTTGTCTCTCGAAACTTTTTTCTCATGCTTTTGGTACTAGTAAATTCTGTTAAGGTAAAAGGAATACGGAGTGGTGTTTTAATACACAGTAACCTGGGATACACGGCGTTAATCCTGAAATCCTGGCTGCCACAGAGCAGCCTTTCTGGCAGTGACAGGCTGCGGTTGTTGCCTTTATCGGCCAGGACGTTAATTTGGAAAACATTCAAAGGCATCATTACAATTCCAGCACTGTATCTTTGTTAGCATTAAAGCTATTATTGCTGGGAAGATGTTTGAGAGTTCAGTGAAAAAAGGGATAGAAGTGCTGTTAGTAGCTGTGGGCTGTGCTTCTAGCAAGAGAACTGCCGTTATTGCCAAGAGTATGCTATTTAAGGCTCTGTGTCCTCCAACAAAAAGCAGCCTGGTGGCCAAAGCAGGTTTTGCCGGGCTGGCTACATGCCTGTGGCCAGCTTGAGCCGTGCTGCTCACAGATCCTGCCTCACCACGCTTCCTGCTGGGAACAGCTCTGCTGCTGCGTACTCGGCCTGTAAACGTGGCGTAAGCCTCCGCGCTTGTAGCCTGGCAAAGGCTGGAATAAAGTTCTCGTAGGCTGGCTTTATTTAATTTCTGTATCGGTGGACAGTGACGGTGTCCAGAGGTTTTCAGTAAAACTCACTGCCCTGTTATCTAACTGTTATTGTTGCGTTTCAGAAGTGAAGTTAGAAGCCAAAGCGGCTCTGAACCAAGCCCTGGAAATGAAGCGCCAAGGAAAGCGGGAGAAAGCCCACAAACTCTTTGTGTACGCCCTCAAAATGGACCCCGATTATGTGGATGCCCTGAATGAATTTGGTATCTTTTCCGAAGAGGAAAAAGACATTCTTCAAGCCGACTATTTGTACTCCAAAGCTCTAACCATTTCTCCCTGCAACGAGAAGGCTTTGATCAATCGGGACCGGACGCTACCTTTAGTTGAAGAGATAGATCAGAGGTATTTTAGCATTATTGACAGCAAGGTTAAAAAAGTGATGGCGATCCCCAAAGGCAACTCTGCCCTGCGCCGAGTGATGGAGGAGTCCTATTATCACCACATCTACCACACGGTTGCTATTGAAGGAAACACTCTGACGCTGTCAGAAATACGACACATCATCGAGACCAGATACGCTGTTCCTGGAAAAAGCTTAGTGGAGCAAAATGAGGTGATTGGCATGCACGCAGCTTTGAAATACGTCAATACCACGCTGGTATCGCGGATAGGCTCCGTAACCATCAGTGACATCTTGGAGATCCACCGGAGAGTGCTGGGCTACGCCGACCCGGTAGAGGCCGGGCGGTTCAGGACTACTCAGGTGTTTGTGGGACATCACATACCACCGCATCCCCAGGACGTTGAGAAACAGATGCAGGAGTTCGTGCAGTGGATTAATTCGGAAGACGCCATGAGCTTGCACCCTGTGGAATTTGCTGCCTTAGCCCACTACAAGTTGGTTTACATCCATCCATTTGTAGACGGCAACGGAAGGACCTCGCGCCTGTTAATGAACCTCATACTGATGCAGGCAGGCTACCCGCCCATCACGATCCGCAAGGAGCAGCGGGCCGAGTATTATCACGTCTTAGAAGTAGCCAACGAGGGCGACGTGAGGCCTTTCATACGCTTTATTGCCAAGTGTGCTGAGACGACTCTGGACATGTTGCTCATTGCCACCACAGAATACTCTGTGGGCTTACCTGAAGCAGACGGCAGCACTGCTGGCTGCAAACAAACTATCCCCGTCAAGACTTGAGGGCTGGGGACGTTCAGGAGCCAGCGTACGCGTGGGAGAACAGCACGCCAAGCCGCTCAGTATTCCTGCTGGGAAATAACTCGACAGGAGGTGTCGCTCTTTTAGCATTTCATTTATTTAAAGTGTCTTACATTTGATTAAATTAATATAATTTATTTATATACATTATGCCAAGCTGAAATGTGAACTGTTGATGTTGACTGTGCACTATAACTTGCTTGTGCTACTGGAAGGAGGTGGGGAGAGTTGTCAGAGGGGCTCAATAAGCTGAAGTAGAACTTAATTTCTCCTTAAAATTAAGCTTTGAGAAGCCGCTTCAATCACAACCCTTCACCTAGTGGGTCAGCTGCACGGTCTCACCTTGTCAAGGAGCTGCTAGGCAAGACAAAGTCTTAACTCAGTTGTAGCTTTTGTGTTACCTCTTCCCTGTTGTTCAAAAAACCCCCAAAGCACAACCCTTGCAGTAACAGCACTCCCCCGGATCAGTTCATCAGGCTCTTTCCCGTCAGTCGTACAAGTGCTGATCAGGAAGGAGGCCGAACGCCAGTTCGGCAAAGGCATCTCTCCCCTCCCCTCCCTGTTTGCAGTAGCACTTTGCACATTTACTTTCAGTTGCTTTTCCCAGACTGAGTTTTGTACAAGTGGGAAGTATTTGGTGTAAGATTACAGATGACGTGACTGGAACAAGAGAAGAAACGCTCTCTGACTTATTTCACTGAACTGCGAGGTGCTTTTGCTGTACTTCAGACAGAAGGACTACCGCAGTGCCCCGAGGCCTTGCCTCAGACCCCGCTCATCGAGCGGGGTCCCCGGGAAGCTGCAGCTGTCCTACCTTTCAGTTCAGGGTTTGAGAAGAGCTTGCTTCTGCAAAGGTTGTTATACTTAATCATAAGACAACCTTCATCAGTTGTGCTGCTTGTGTGTAGCACAACTTAAGTTCCTTCAATCTACACAAGAGAACTTTTCACAATTAATTACTAGGTCACATTATTACTGTGATAAATGTGTTAAGAATCACACGAGGCCTTTTTGTGCTGCAGCGGCAGTTAGCGTAGAACCTGGGAGCTGCCGTGCAATTCAAAGCAGCAAACCTTCTCTCTGCTTTTAAGGTAAAAGCACCTGTAGCCTAACATAGAAGAGCAGCTTGCCTACACCCCTCCCTGCCAGCTGTGTAACAGCATAATTGATCCCAACACCTCTAAGTTCAGAAAAACTTCGATTCAATCCAGTTTAGAGTGCTATTAAACTTAAACCCTTTGCAAAACAGCATAAGCTGTTAGACTGTCGCAGGCCAGTGTTAAGTTTCTTCCCTTCTAACTCTCTCTTACCTACCAGGTAGTTAGGACAAGTTTTATACAAGCAGACAATAGGACAAGACTGGGGGTTACGTATATCCTACAGCACTGCTCCATGCTTATGTACCGATTACTGCTGACAGGGAAAGCAAACAATAAATGAGGAAGGTTGTTCTGTCCTTACAAAGCGTGCTTGTTTTTCCAGGGCAAGGGGAATATAAATAAAATCTGCACTTTAGAGCTCTGAGAAAGAAAAAAAAAAAAATTGTTATTTTAGTAACAGATGAATAAACTATTTTAATATTAAAGTCTTTGTTTGGAATAGGCTGTTCTCAAAACACTTTTCCGCTGTAATGAACTAAGCAGCGGTCACAGCTCAGTTCGTGGAGCAGCAGGTGACACGGTACGCATCCTGGCTGCCTCAGCTGCGTACGACTGCGCTGCGGCGGGGGGCGTTGTGGAGGGCTCGGAAGCGGCAAGTCCAACCCCAGCAGCCACAGGAACGCTGCCGATGTTACGTGGGTCAAAGCTACGAAGCGGACTCATCCTATCGAAGTAAAGCCAAGTCAAATCAGCACAGAATGTAAGCGCTGAAAACAGGGTTTATTTGCAGCAGTGCTCGTGTTGTACAAGTGAAGTTGGTGCTGGGTCCCCCCTCACATTCAGCCCCTGCGTGTGTTGACTTCCAGAGTTAGCAGCAGTTTTAGTTGACAAGCAGTAATATTTCTATCCAAGATCACGTACCAGATTATTTTAAAGTCTGAGGCGATTACTGAAGTGGTTTCAGGATATTCATACCAGATGGAATGAGCTACTTAAAGGTATGTTAGTGACACCGTGTATCCCAGTGCACCTGAGAGGTGAGGTACAGCAGTATTACCCAGCTGCCATAGGATAAGTGCAATTCCAACACCCACATTTAAACAAAAGCAACAGTATTTATAGAAAACCTTTGAGAACTTGAGTTTAATAAACCAAGAAACATCAGCTTGCACTTCACATTTGTACAAAACCATACAGAAACCACCTGCAAAAGACGTTATGAGCTAGCTACCAAAAACAACCAAATAAAAATGGTCCTCAGCAACAGCATGTACAGCTTTCATGGGAAACAAAAATTACCAGATCCAATTATTATCTCATGACACTTAAAAATAATAATTTGAATGTCTTTTACAAATACACAATATAAAAAACAGGTCAACTCGAACAGAACGTTAACTGAATACATATATATGTATATTTGTGTATATACATATACACACATATGTATAGAAACTCTCCCAATACTAAAATAGGCCATTGTGGTGAAGTTACTAGCATCTGCCATTTAACTCTTAATGGAAGGAGATGAATGTCCCTGTGTGTGTGTGTGTTTGGGTGTAAAATGGGTTTGTTGTCAGAGAGAATGACTGCAATCACAATCTGAACTGACCAGTGGAGCTTGACCAAGTTATCCCTAGGCTTTCACATTGCATCTCATTCGTTAATGAACAAGAAGTATTTGTAAAGTATTCGTAAAACTTGATGTGGCATCCAACCTGTACAGGAAAGATTTCCTCCCTCGTTACCCTCAATATGAGGGATCATATAACGCCATTTTACCAGAACACAGTATAACTCATTGCTCTTAGAAACAGAGGAAGAAACTGGATTTGTACCATCCTACACTGATCTCGATGAATGCAGTAGTCCAGAACAGTATTTACACATGATTGTGACTGGCGTTCTCTCCTTGCTAGCATAAGGACACAACATGGCTTCCATAAAGGCATTTCACATTTTACCAGACCCGCTGATTGCAGACTTTTTGCTCACTTTTTCAGTAGCATCTTGGCAAAATCAGCATTGGACATCTTTTTAGGCTCCTCAGGGGGTTCGGATGAAGTTGCTGGTGAGTTCTGGACCATCCCATTCTCAGCCTTAGCCACAGGATTACTCTGGCGCTGCAACGCACGAGGCATCATTGAAAGCTGTGTCCTTCCCTTCCCTCGCCTGGAGAACAAAAAGTGACATTTAAAAATATCCCAGTGCTCTTTGAACATATTGTTTTAGCTTGGGGAAACAAGAAGGACTTTGTTCACTATGAGGAACGCTCATTTAAATGTTATTCCTGTCATTTGTTTAGTAATAAGTAGTGCAAAGCTTTCAATGGGTGCCCTTTGAAACAGTATACCTAAGTCCTCGCAGAAAACAACTGCCCGACAGTCCCCAGAAATCGAAGCTCCGTGTTTATCTACAGGGCACATACAATACGGCGCCAACGCAACGCTAAGCAGCAGGAGCACTCTGAAAGATGAAAGAGCAACCTTAACGCTCACTGTGAACAACAGCTGGTTCTCCAGAAGGAGAGGACATGGAAGTTATTAGTGCTCAGGTGCTAACGTCAGATCCAACGGGATGTCTAACACCTGATACTCTCGGTCACTACAGACCTGTTTCTATTGGTAATGTACAGAAGAAAAAAAACCCCTGCTTTTCCTCATCAATCCAGCAACCCAAATTTTTATGGTTCAGCACCTTTTAAACATTCTCTCGTATTCTAGACAAGACTCCTACACTGTAGCATATAAAGAAACCCAGCGTTTTCTTTTTAAGCGTTGCCAAGCGGTCTCCCTCGCCAATACTTACGCTCCATAAACCTGCCGTGGTACTGCAAATTGCGAGGCTCTGCCGGCCTCGGGCTTGTCTGGCAGCTTTCGGAGAGGCGGGTTACTGATCGCCACCTTGATGACGTGTTCCTTAACGGTCAGGCCATCCATTTTCAGCACAGCCTGCGAGGCCTGAGCTTCATTTTCATATTCCACATAGGCCAGGCCCTAAGTAAGGAAAAGGGGTAACCTACATTAGTTTTAGTGCTTCCTTCTCTGCATGACAGCTTTTGCTAATAATTTGGCCAACTGACAACAAAACCATACAGAAAGCAGACCTAAACATGGCTAAGAGGCCCAGTATTCTTTAGCTAAAAGAATTCTTAACACCACAAATCTACAACCTGCATTTCTTGACTCTCATTCATGATGCCCTAATTCGTGGAAGAGATATTAAAAAAAAAAAAAGAAAACCAAGATCCCAATAAAGTAAATATCATGAAGTACTGCATCAGTGGCAAGTCTTCACTTCTGAACGTATATTATGCATATATCCAGGCTGAATCTGGTATTGGACAGATTTGGATTCATAATGGAAGAAAAGATAAATCAATCTATGGAGCTAGAACAGAAAGATCCACACACTCTCTCCTGTGATTCTTCACTAAGCTACAACTCGTACCTAAGGAATCAAGTCCGCTAGCACAGGGCCATCGCGGCCACCTTGGTTTCAAGAGCAGCAATACCCATCTTAAGCAGCTCTAACAGAACTGCCCCGCAGTGTCTCTTTAGAGACGGGCATTGCTGCCCTGAGGACAGGGACTGGTGACAAAAGCATTCTTTGCAGGAAATGAATCCGCATTGACTTCGCTAAGTAACAGCTGCGAACCGTGCTGGCAACCAGCTGCTAACTGCTGCTGGTGCACCGTCAGTAATGGGGTCTTATTTCCAGCAAATGCACAAAAGGGCACCCCCGGCATCTGCTACAGCAGGCTCCTACAGCGAGTACACGAGTTAGGAGGCATTACCTCCCAGTTCTATTATTGTTATTCTCTTAAATGCCATTCAAACCCTTAAGCTGTATTTTTGGATTATCCAGTTTCACAGGAAACACATCAGATTTTCTATAACATTCAAAGTACATTTATTTGTGGTTTAGACAGAATCCCAGCTCAAACTAAGCTGACAACATGGCTTGCAAGACTTGAGGTACAGATGGAGAGCACTTGTTACAAGGTATGCATGCAACAGGAACTGTACCTGAGATATTGCCAAGAGCTAGAAAATACATTTTAAAAATACATGCACCTCATCACCAGAATGGCACCTGTTAGAAGTGCCCAACATGCAGACATGGCCGAGGTGTCAGGTAGAATTTCGGCAGAGCAGCAGCTAGTTTAGAGTCTTTTATTTAACAAGGAGTCATTTATTCCAGGACGGAAATAATGAGCCCTGTCAGAGAGAGGTGGCTCATTTCTCACTGGCAAATCTATTATTGCAGCAGGTGTTATGAACAATAGCCTCGAGAAACTATAGAAAGGGAGGAGGGGACTCAGTTATACCAGGTGAACCCTATCTAGTCAGTTACTTTAAAAACAAATTTTCTTTGCAGACTTACTAATGCCTGTTTTTACTATACTGAAAGTGTTGCTTCCCCTCCATCCTGTTTATATCACACATTCTTCTTGTGCAATTTAAGAAGTATTTTGGAAAAATTCCTCTTCCCCTCCTACTTCTTATTTGTTGGCAAAAAGGCACACTGGGCTGTATAAATCCAAGTATTCCTACAGGTTTTAAAAGTTGCCAGCCTGGCTTTGCATTAAAATACAAAGCTTACTTTTTGTATCCAAACCTCATGAAGAGCTGCTTTCTGAAGGATTTCTTAAAATTAAGAGTGCATTAAGGATGCCTACCTTGGGTTTCCCAGCTCGGTTGGTGACCAGCCGAATGTCTTTCACATTCCCATGTGCTTTACACACATCTTCCAGCTCTTCCTTAGTGCAGGAAAATGGTAAACCAGATATAAATAATTTATGTTTCTCCAGGGTAGTGCTATACCTGAACACCTGAAGAAATGAAAAAAAGGCCGTTAGATACCAAACCAGTCAGAGACTCCAAGGATTTCAATCTATTACACCTCCAAAAGCTTATCAGAGTACTTCATATTTGTGTGATACAAAAACACCTTCAAGGCATGAGCAGCATCTTGAAAGAGATTTGCATAGAAACATGCAGGCATACACTAAGGACTTGCAAGTAGTTCTAAGAACTGAGACGCTTCTAAACACCTATGTCTCCTTCACAACGAGAAGGGCCATTGATAATGTCTTCTTGCTCAGTTGTCATTATCTGAACCATTAAGTTTTTCTGTACAGTAACTCCGTAATGCAGAAAACGGCTGATTATACAAGCGATATCTAGTACAGACCATTAACGAGGAGTGGGTTGTGTAATAAATGCCCAAAGCTGTATGACTCAACCAAAAAAGTACTTTACAGATTGAGATGCTCAAGTAGGAACCTGGGTACTTCACACCATTAACAAGCTGCTCTGATCAGCTTACCCAAGGTTTGCAGAAATCTCCTAATGTCGATCCTGGTTTATGGCAAAGTACCATAAGATGCAAGAGCTCCCAGAACACAGTTTTACTGCTAAGACATAACATTACCATTCCAAACTAGCACAACAAGAATTCATTAGATGCAAGCCCTCTGGAAGCAACATATTGTGCCAGCTTTCCTACACAGTCCCACTGTTCAACCAGTTACTTGAAAGAATAAAAGTTTACCTTAAAGTCTGGATTCTTGTTCTTGTCAACACATGGAGAAACAAACATTGGTCTTCCCTCCACAACTTTACGATCCAAGCCAAGAGCTTGGAGAGCAGATTTTTCTTCCTTGAATTCTACGTAGCAGTAGCCCCGGAAAGTCCCCTTGTTGCTGAACACTGGACGGATTTGCACTACCTCCCCACAGCTCTCAAAGAGCTCTTTCAGTTTCACTTCAGGATCTGCCATGTTGTAGGAAAGGTTGCTGACAAAGACTGTGACATTATCTTTACTGCTGTCATGTAAAACTTTGGGGATGTCTTTTCGACTGGTAGATGCCTTTTCCTTTTGGTTTGCTGGGTGATCTGGCTTTTCAGGTCCACTTCTTCCAAACAGCCCGGTTTCTACCTCCATGTCTTCTTCAGGAAGTACGCCATCACCATCTCCCTTGTGTCTCTTGCTGGGCTGCTCTGCTAAATAACGAAATTGAAAGCCTTACTAGAAAAAAATTATACTATTTCACCCACCATTGAAATTAAGCTGTCCTCCATTATGACTATGGAGTTTGGAAATAGCATGTGAAACCACAAATACAATGACAGGTCTTAAAGACACAAAATAAACGTCTCCCTCAGGTTTTTAAGAATGAGTAACAACAGATTATTTGACTAAGACAGCAAGTATTTAGATGAAAGCAACAGGGCTATTTTTCCCCTTTTTCTGTCAGTTACAACTACTGATTCATGTTCATTCTCTTTGTCTAATGGGATTTTTTTTTTTTTTTAAAGTAAGAAACACAAAAATGTAAAAGCTCCCAAAACTCCCAGGGCAGCAATCTATTAAAATCTTCTGCTACCACCTTCCAAGAGACTGCTACAATACTGAACAACCCAATTTAGACACATGCTTCAGTGTCATTGGATGAGTCAGGAAAATGACATTTTTATTTTAAACAAAGAAGAAAAATAAAATCACTACTTCTCTGAAATAAGAAAAACCTAAAAAAATTACAGAAGTTCTTACAAACATATACTTCTGTTGATCAGAACCATTTAGTCTTGCTTTCATTTCACTACCACAAAGATCTCCTAAGAGAGACCATGAACAGACAGCAGGTCTGAAGACACCAGTGATGGCACTTCGTCATCTGCCTCCAACTGAATGGAGGCAACTGATAACCCTGTTGCCAGAGGTCCGAAGTTTCAGGGGGTTTTTGGGTTTTTTTTACCTTCTTCTTCTTGTCCCCATTCACCCTCATCATCATCATCTGCTTTGCGCTTGTCTCCAATCCGGGCTTTTTTAGCCTTTTTGGAAGCTTTCTTTTCTGCCCGAGCCTGCTTTCGTTGTTCAGCTTTCTCCTCCTCTTGCTTTGCCAGAGCAGCTTCTTTCTCAGCAGCCTACAAATAGGGAAGGTTTTTTTTTTTTCTAGTGACTGTAGATCACAGAGCATTCTTATACGCTTATTTTCTAGAGTGCTGAACCTGGAGAGTTTTCTCCTATGCTCCATGAAACACAGCACTAATGAGACCATCATTTAAAGCCCATCTCAATTTTTTTTGCTCTTATAGCTTTCCTGGAGTGCATGTTACTCTTGTATCCATCCAAGGGTCAAAAGGTAAAAGATTAAAAGCATCAGAAGAAATTAACCACAGTTTTAAACTAAAATCAATAGTTCTGAGGCTTTAAAACAATTCAGGCTTGTCTATGGGAACCAACAGTAGAAATCTGACATTCAGACAAGCATGACCTTAATATAGGTATCTCCTATAAACTGCTCAGGTAGTTCACAGAAGTTCTGACCTTTGCTCTTTGTTCATTAACTCGAGCTAATCTGTTTTCTGTCTTTTGAACAGCTGCATCCCAGTCTTCCAACGTTCCTAAAGGATAAAAAAAGAAAGCCTCGTATTTAGTTTTCTCATAATTTGAAAATACAATTCCAGAAGAGTAAGAGTCAATGAGTTCATGGAACTTGCTCTTAATATTAACCATTACACATGAAAATGCTAAATATAGCGAGTAGCCTTCAAAGAAAAAGAAAACAAAAACCAAGCAGAGCAGAAACCTGTCATTTATAATACGACACTCCAAAAAGGCATGGAAAAACCCAGTAATTTCAGCAGGTGCCAAGTCAGGCCAGAAAAGAAGTAAGAAGAACTGCTTGTGTATTATACAGTAGTGCAAAGAAAATACACCTTCACCAGAACACAAAACACTAAATCAAAATTCACTCTGTATCATTGTACATTAACTAGACTGGGTAAAACGAGACGACGTGCAGTTAGTTACCTTCTATTCTCTCCAGCGTGAGCAGCACCTCACAGACGTGCTCTGGATAGTCACTTGTGCACTGCACAGCCCGATGCAAGGCCTTCCTGCAGTGCTGAGTATCACCATGGGCTCTGCAGTAGGGAAACCGTGGCAGTAAGGAGCCAATCCTCCACATCCAGATTACAAGACAGGACGGTTAACTACAGTCTACGCATATGTTTTCCCTCCTTCCCCATCGAGCTCGCACTACACATTGTTCTGTAATACTTCTGAAATATACTGCAGAGCTGCTGTAAGAACCTCAAAAGCGTATTATAAACCCATATGAAGTACATCCATGCTAAGCATCTAAGTCTTGTCTCACTCCGATGAGGGAACTAAAAAGTTAATTAACTCTTCCCACCAGCCAAGCGCTTACCTTTCTAGGTTATAATACTCCAGCCACATGTTAGCATATTTGGCATTTCCTTTAGTCATAATGTTGTCCCAGAGTTCTCTGGCTTTCTGCATGTTGTTACATAAGCGGGCCTGAAACAGAGCACCCAAAGCACTCAGTATAATTTAGGATCATTTGCTCAACACCATTACCCCCCCTGCCTCCCCTCACCCCCCAAACCACAAAAACACCACAGATGATGCACACAGACCAGGCAGATACATCTGCTCCTTAGAGCGATCAAAGTGAACACCTAATGCAATCCTACTACTGAATACTTCTTCCCTGCCTACCTGTTACATCAGCCTTGGTTTCTGGCTCCCGCATACATTTCATTTTGGTCATTATAAAAAAATTAGATAGTTGCTTCTGAATTTTTCCTTTTGTCATTATTCATGAGTGTACCTAATAGAGCATTTAAACACAAACCCAGTTCTCAGTCTAAAAGAAGTGCTTAGGAAAGGGAGCAGGCAAAGAGGGGAAATGAATTAAGACACCCAGGTGGGATTCCCCTGATCTAACTGTAGAGGTACCCGAGTACACTAGACAGCCGACTTACTACAACTGCTTTAGCATAAGCTGAATCACACCTGGATGTACCTACTTTCTCCCTCCACTAAGTGGACAGAAAGCGAAAGTAATTAATTCAGATTCAGGCCCACATTGTTCAGGATTACAATGCCCGAGACTTCGGCAAGCCATCCCATGCATTACGCCCAGAGAAATTATAGCACAGAAGTAACATGACTTATCCTGATTTGTATGAGCCTGTGGCAAAGGAAGGAAAATAAAACATCTGCTCGCAGGCAGTGATTGCACCAGCACATTGATACCTGTACTGGTTTGAAACTAGTTAGTGTAGGCAGCACTAAATTAGGCAGGATTCAAGGCAGTTTACCGACTTAGTGTTCAATTCCAAGCCACTGTGGCTAGCCTGCTAACCAAGCTGCTCACAGATCTCTGTACCGCACTGCAGTCACAGCAGTATAAACATGCTAGCAGTCCTGACAACTTTCTCAAAGAGAATGCTGTTTCTTTCCTGGGATGTCACGCTTCAAGCCTGAAGTGACACTATGTGCTTGACCAGTCCAGACACAGGAGTGGAAGAAGAAAGATTTACTCATTGAAGTTACCCAGACAAAATGCCAAAGTACAAGAGGATTGCATTCTGTGCTTGGAATGTTAAAACAATCAACTTCCTCTAGTCTAGCAATTTAAATACAACAGGCAGAAACATCACCTCAACTCTTGCCCAGTTCTGCATGATGGTGCAGGATGGATCTCCACTTTCACTGAATCCTGGGAATAAAAATACATACTGTTTGTGAATGGCTCTTGGAAATAAAGTGTTTATTAAACAAGTTCTACATTGTAGATAAAATGTTTATCTGTAGCTTTCTTAAAACATTCAAGCCACTTGAAGACAAGTTAAACACTGTGTGGAGAACTAGTCTTATAAAATTACTTTGAACAACAATATATTGGATGATTTAACTTACGCTCTTCTACTTCTTGTTTCAAATATTCCACAGCACGTGCAAATGCAGACCGCAGCTCTTCTAGTTCTTTACTTGAGTCTTTAGAAAAAGAAGAATTGCCTTAAAATAATAATTTAGTTTTCATCTCCCATCCACTAAAACCTCTTCCTTAACACCCACAATTTTATTGGGGGGGAGGGGGGAGCCAAAGTTTATTACTTTAGTAAAACTCACTACATGCATAATAAAAAACCATCAAGTACCTAAAATATAAGGCAGGGCGTTTTCGCAACAGCACAATCTATTCTGTCAGCAAGGAGCTGCTTTAAACCAACCAAGTTCATATATTTTATAGACACTAACTGGCCAGAAAGTAATTTTGGTGAAAGATATGAAACTACTGTTAAATTTTTTAAAAAGTAATACCACTGTTTCAGAGAGGTACATAGAAAACAGTTTAAATATTTATTCACACATATATCATATATACCTTGTGTAAAATCCACCCTTCTTCTCAGGTAATCAAGATATGCCTGCCAGATTTCTACGTAGTCTGTTGCCTGAATAAAACC
Organism: Platalea leucorodia; assembly: GCF_965183815.1. Lineage (NCBI taxonomy): Eukaryota > Metazoa > Chordata > Aves > Pelecaniformes > Threskiornithidae > Platalea > Platalea leucorodia. The sequence continues at coordinate 8,560,292 of NC_138834.1, forward strand.
TGCATTCAGAGCTTTTTCAAACATTTCTGAAAGAAACAGGGAAAACACACTCACACAAACAAATATTTTCAAATATTGACAAAATTAGCAAGCTACAGCATATAGCACAAAGTATATATAACTTACATTTCTAGGAAGACAGGAAAATATAAGAAATCCTACATATGCTAAATTGGTTTAGGAAACAAATGTAAAAGCCAGTTTAATTCAGTAACGTTCATGCAAAGTTGAAGTAAATTGCTCGCTCAGAATTGAAGCTGCTCAACAAAAGCAGCTTTGCCCTAGAAGCACGCGACTGTACATTTCCTCAGCTTTAAGACTGTTGCGGCAGGATGAAAACAAATCCTACAGCGTCCTACAGGTCGCCGTTTGTCACACATTATTCAGAACGCAGAGAGCAGTTCTGTAGCGTAAGGAAGTCTTGCTGAGATGGACTTTCTTTACCAGAAATAATGCCGTGATCAACTCTGTGCCTCTCCATTGCCAAAAGGTATCGAATCCACAGGCCAACTGTCCAGGGACAGTTCCTAACAGCACGGTCGTGAGCGGACAAGACCAACTCCTTCACTTTCAGCTGCCGGTCCTGAAATAATCATAAAACAAAGTTTTCAGTTCCTATTAGCCAGAGAGTCCATCTCAGACATACCAGCTTATAAAGAGCCAACACCTTAAAACAGTACTTCCATTTTATATTTGAAAAACTAAGAAAAGACAGGTATTTTAAATTCTCTAGTCCTAAAAACCCAGTGAACACCTTCAAAACAGAAAGGATATGCTCAGGAGCAACACAAACAAGAACTCCATGCCATATTCAGTCTGCAATACCTAACTGTCTGCTTCTAAACAAGCCAGTTCGGTATTTTCTGCCAATGAGCGAAATATAATTAAGACACCGAGTAAACTCCCAGCTGTTCTTAGCATGTTTAGAAAAAGGGAGGAAAGGATACAAGAAAGAGGGTGCACACACAGCCTACTCAAGGGAGCAAGGCACTGTTCCACCTGCAACCTGCTGTCTCAAGCTGATAAGATCAAGACATGACGGAGCAACTCAGCCTAGATCACAGAATCACAGAATGGTTGGGGTTGGAAGGGACCTCTGGAGATCATCTAGTCCAACCCCCCGCTAAAGCAGGTTCACCTAGAGCAGGCTGTACAGGATCACGTCCAGGCAGGTTTTGAGTACCTCCAGAGAAGGAGACTCCACCTCCTCTCTGGGCAGCCTGGTCCAGTGCATTGTCACCCTCAAAGTAAAGAGATTTTTCCTCATATTCAGATGGAACTTCCTGTGTTTTGGTTTGTGCTCGTTGCCCCTTATCCTGTTGCTGGGCACCACTGAAAAGAGCCTTGGCCCCATCCTCCTGACACCCGCCCTTAAGATACGTGTAAGCGTTGATAAGATCCCCCTCAGTCTCCTCTTCTCCAGGCTAAACAGACCCAGCTCTCAGCCTTTCCTCATAAGAGAGACACTCCAGTCCCCTAACCATCTTTGTAGCCCTCCGCTGGACTCTCCCCAGTAGTTCCTTGTCTGTCTTGAACTGGGGAGCCCAGAATGGGACACAGTACTCCAGACGGGGCCTCACCAGGGCAAAGTAGAGGGGGAGGAGAACCTCCCTCGACCTGCTGGCCACGCTCTTCCTACTGCACCCCAGGATACCGTTGGCCTTCTTGGCCGCAAGGGCACGTTGCTGGCTCATGGCTAGCTTGATGTCCACCAGGACTCCCAAGTCCTTCTCCGCAGAGCTGCCTTCCAGCAGGTCAGCCCCTAACCTGTACCGGTGCGTGGGGTTATTCCTCCCTAGGTGCAGGACCCTACGCTTGCCTTTGTTGAACTCCATTAGGTTCCTCTCCGCCCAGCTCTCCGGCCTGTCCAGGTCTCACTGAATGGCAGCACAGCCTTCTGGCAGATCAGCCACTCCTCCCAGTTTTGTATCATCAGCAAACTTGCTGAGGGTACACTCTGTCCCTTCATCCAGGTCATCAATGAGTAAGCTGAACAAGACTGGACCCGGAACTGACCCCTGAGGAACCCCGCTAGCTACAGGCCTCCCACTAGACTGTGCGCCACTGATCACAGCCCTCTGAGCTCTGCCATTCAGCCAGTTCTCAATCCATCCCTCACCTAGCCCAGATCATAGATAAGCCTCCTGTAGTGAGTTACACTGATCTCTTAATAGACCAACCTTCTATCCACATGAAAACCCCGCCTCTCAAGTTCGATACAATTTTCGAAGTGCACTAACTAGCCCACATGGAAATACAGACTAAACATCTGGGTTTGCTTTGGCTTGTTGGTAAATTAATTCTTTGTTCTCCACTGTAAAATATTCAGGAGAGCACTGGCAGCCCTCAAACAAGCACTGTCATTAATTTATCTGTGTCTCCTGAAGGAGAGGCAGGCCCCCCAGTGATTCAGACAGCACTGAACTGTGTTGCCTACCAAAGCTAGAAGAAAAGGAGGGGCATCCTCAGAAGCAATGCCTCTAGGATGACTAGCTACCAGAGACAACGCCAGGCCTTACAGTACAGCTGGTTACACTAGTCAACTCTTTGCCAGACAGCGCAAGCCTCGATGCCCACGCTCAGTTTAATTCTGCAGAGAAAATACACAACTGGAGGAAAAAGTGAGCAAATGCTCACTTGATCAACAAACACACCACTGAAAACAGGAAGAAACCAAAAGGCGAGGTGAAAATCAGTTTCTGAAAAATTTAAAGATGAATGGACAGGACTGAGGTAGAACTTACTGGTCGTTCATCTATCAGCCACTAAGATCAAAAAAAACCAGGAAAATAGAACCGCAGACACCTGGGTTTTTTCCTTACCAAATACTGATTGTAACGTGCCCAAAGATCTGGCACGAGGCAGTTCTCAGCCAAAGCCCTCTCATAGATCAACTGAATGCGAGCTGGATCACCTGCTTTCATTTCAAAATCAATGTAAGCTTGATATTCTGCTAGTTTTGGTGTTTCAGCACCCAGCTATAAAACAGAGATACAAAAAAAATTAAAATCTTCTCAACAAAGCACAATTCAAACAGTTCAATTGTCATTCAGAGTAGGTCTCATGCAAAATTTCACACAAGAGCTTGGCCTCTAAATATCAACAGCTTTTGATTTTCACATATCTCAAAAACACCATCCTGGTTCTGAAGCCATTCAGATCCCTACTTTTTATTCCTTTTAGCCCAGCGTGCTTGTCAATGCTGGCATGAATGGCCAGAGCACTCATGTGCACCTTAGGGTGGCCTGACACAGTCAATAGATTCAATAGTTTCCAGTATACCCAGTTGTGAGGCTTCTTGTCTCACTTTGCTCGCAGCTGAAAGAGTCACCTACCAATACACAGCTGCTTTATCTTTGTGACTAGAAAAATAACAAAAATTTGGAAAAAAAAAAAAATCACCCCCAAGAAATTAACTTTTAGTTTTAAAGCAAGGTATAAGTAACAGCATTACCAGTGCCTCTTCATACGGTTTACACTTCTCCAATTGTTGTAGAGCTTTTTTGTAATTCTTTATTACTGGTTCTGGTATTGGATCTTCTGACCATTCCTCATATTCAGCATATGAAGCCTCCATATCTATTAAAATAGACATGAAACCCCATCAATAACTTATTGGGCTAAATAGTCAACATTCAACCTATATTTTATTCTAACATATTTGTATTTCTGTTTACACTTTTGTATCTTAACTGTCACACTACCGCATGCTTACAGGGTTCAGACATTTCATCTTATACAATGCACTACAACACAATCTCAGGACAAGTTATATTAAAGCTACTGATTTTGATTTAGAAAACCAAAGCGGCAAGATTTTCCCAAGGCTTTAAAGAAAAGAGACCAACCCAAATTCTTTCAACATGCAAACGAAGAAGTCAAAGAACTGTGCGTAACTTTCTCCTATAAGCAAAGCCACAAGAAAAGGGACTCAAGGCATTCAAAGAACGAAGCAGATACGGTAGAATTCTGACAGTCCAGCTGTCAGCGTGTACTGTTCCCTACCAAGCAAGGTTCTTATGTAGTGATCATCACAGCTGAATTCCTAGTCCCTAATGGTCATGTTTTGTGCTCATCACTTGTACTTTAAATAGCCTGAAATTATGCACTGAAGAAACAGAAAAACCAAGTTTTAATGAGTAAGAATATTTCTGAACAAAAGGGATCTGTGCATCATTCAAGAGGCCCTAAAGACAGGCAAATGTCATGGAACAAAGAATTCACAAATACTACAGCTGCAGTTTGTGTGGCTCTACCAAAAGAATAATCATGACTAATGCCTGGATCGCCGTAACACAGCTTATCTATGCCATCTCTCCCAGCGCACTGGTTCTTACCTAACAGTGGGATCCCCAGCTGGCGCCTGAACAGCGTGTGGATCTTCTCAAGCTGGCTGCAGAGCATCTGCTGCTGCTCAGGCGACGGAACGCTGCCAGGAGCTGGCTACAAACAAAAGGACTGAAATTTAATCAGTTCCCTCAAGCCTGAGCTGATGAACATGGTGGGGTATTGTTTATGGGTTGGGGGTCTGGGCTCCAAATGACTACATGATCCTCGAAGAATAGACACAGCCAACTTGTATTTCAGGTTGCTGCTGTGAAAGCTAAAACTTGGAAGCTGCTAGACTCAGAAGCTGGATGAATGTGAAAAGCATTCCTCACCAAAAGCTGACATATGCATAGGGAAGTGATAACCTGAAAAAAAGTAAGCCGCATGCTATCATGCCATTTCACAAACCCCACTGGGCTGCCAAATAGTTTTTTCAATAAATCCCTGGTGCATGCACAGATGATTTAAAACTTCCAGCTTGCTTTCTGTTTGTGGATGAAAGGGTGTTCTCCCATTACTCCTTTGTTAGGGCGTTTCATAGAATGGTTTGGGTTGGAAGGGACATTTAAAGATGATCTAGTTCCACCCCCTCCCCCACTATGGGCAGGGACATCTTTTAACTTCCATATCTTAGTGACAAAAAAAAAATAGAAATATTCACATTCTGGCCATCTTGCAAAGGTACTTTTGCAGATGTCAAACAGTATGTTCCAGGGATAACATACTATCATCCCAAAGTCACAAAAAGGTTGAAATAATGAATGAGTTAAAAGCTGAAGTAGAAAACAGTCTAGAAATACAAACATGATTGACTATGTGCAAAAATATTTGCTGGCAGGAACATTGTTTCATAATGAAGCTACTCAATTTAAAGCTATTCTTATCAGTTCAAGCTAAAGAAGCAGCGTGAAACTTTGCTCCTGGATATGAGATTTTATGATCTTATTTAAACACAAATCCATTACTACATCAACTAAATACACCGAATGTTTTTCCTAGACCAAAGGGTCAGTTTCTACAGCTGAAAAGAAGCAACTGAGTGCCATTACAACCTCTTTTCTCAGAACAGACTGATGAGGGGGCAGCACAAGATGACTTCAGAAACTACACGGCAACTTGTTTCTCGCAAGAGCCCAGGAGACCGGCCTTACCTGTGCCGTTTCCAGTATGGCATTCTCAAACTCGCGGTATGCTTCCCATAAAGCTGTTCCTTTTGTCACATGCAGTCCAACCGCAGTTAGCGCTCTCTCAAATATTGAGCGAACTTTCTCAATTCCTCCTTCCTGACCAATGCCACCAATTGAATACTGGGCATACTCCAACCAGATTTCAGGACCTAAACAAAGTTATGAGAAATAGATGACCTAATCCCCTCAAAGATAAAAAAGGCATCTCTCTGCTTCCCGAACACCCACAAATAGATGAACACACACCAATTTTCTTTACCATCCAGGGGAGCAAAGAAAAATTAAAATATTTTATTCTATGCTCTTGGTTCAGTACCAGCTACTACAATTGTCTTCTGAAAGAAGTCACTCTTGTGGCCATTCCTGACACAGACCGACTCCCGTATGCCACCTCTGGTACACAGGCTGCATCAGAGATGCATCAAGACCCCCCCTAACAGCAACTTGACTTTTCTTGAGCACATGGGCAGAGCTGGGACCACAAAGCTGTCGCGGTCCTACAGAACTCAGATTAAAGTAGGTCCTTCTTCTCTTTCCAGGCTCCTGTACTTGCCTGTTCAGCAACTACTTCAGCAGCGTAACTACGAAGGAGGAGGGTTTGCTAGAAGAGCGTTAGCTGCCTGGCACCTCTCCCACCAATAGCAGTATCTGAGCAAATTAGGTTCAGGGACCCCCAGCAGAGACTATCCAACCAACGGATGCCAGATTGCACATCTCAGGCTCCAGAACTTGTCTTTCCAAACCCCAATCCAGCAGATCCAGAGGATCTGCTCAGTTCCCTCTCAGTTCTCCACCTCTCCATTCCTTCTTCCTGAACAATCACCTCTGTGAGGCCAACTATGCCGGTGCTGTAACGTGACATTTTGTTTTGCCTCAATGCTACCAAGCCCTCTCTGCTCCTTCAGGCTTTGTGTTTTCAGCACTTCACCACAACACCCAAAATTACTCAGTGCTTTAAGCTAAAAGTTTTAAGCCATAATGGGTAACGGAGAAAGCATTCCGTAAGCGAGCGCAATGCCTGCTTCTTTTAGAAATTAGAGAAGTGCAAAACATGCATTTAAAACTTGTTTACAATATTTGTTTAGAAGATCTTAAAGACTGCAATAATACTTAAAGCATTGCCTTTGAATGGCCTTTAACTCCAATGCTTCAGAAAAACTGAGGATTGCTTCAGACTAATATTTTTGACCCAATTTCTGCATTATAACAGAAGGAAGAAACTTTCCTAGAAAAAGAAAGCCATAATCTGAATGCAACACAAAACATTTTACAGCATATATTAACAACTTACAGATGTAGTCTTTCACAGCTCTCTCAAAGAGCTCATAAACTTTCTCTCGCTCAGAGCTTTCAGAAGCCATTTTTATCTCATCCTTCAACCAGTCCAGCCAAATTTCTGAAAGGAAGAAGTTTGGAATACATCACCAATGTTCAGAAAAAGTAAGTTAAATCCACTTGTTGAATTTTTTATGAGAGTTTTTAGTAACGGACTTAAAAATGGGGAGAGAGCCAAGGAGGGAGAAGAGAGCAATTTTAGCCTCCACAACTACTCACAATTAAAAGAAAAGTTTGTTAGAGGCCTTTTCAAATTAGTAATAAACAAGCGCACTTCTATTTAACGAGAGAAGAAGTTGCAAGCAGCAATTTATCAGGACCGTGGACAGAGGACCAGTACACACCAGTAACCAAAGAGGCATCCAGAGGTACACCTTTCCTCACACTTTTACAACAAACAGTAAACGGCTTTAGAAGCTGCAAGTTTCCACATGCATAGAAGGAAACCTTCCCTTGCCAAGGCTAAAAAAGCACACTGGCCGAACAGCCTCTGCAATATTTACATTGCTTCTGTGTTATGAATAAAAAAGAAACACCCACTTTGAGGGCTACCTGCAATTTCCACCAACATCATATTTTTTGCTGCTTGCCTGCGAAATTTAACTTTTGGCAGGAGTTTGTCTGGGCTCTGAGTCACATTCACTGAGTAAGTGACTGAAGCCCTTTCAGTGCTGCCATCCCACAGCTGTATGTTATCAGCCCCGCAGCAAAAACAAACATATGCCTGTCCCCAGGCTACAGCAGGTTGCATCCTAGCAGTAACACCCCCAGCTAACAGACGGACAGACCAGTGACCGGAGTAGCTGGGCACACACAAACACCCCCCCCCATGCCAGTTCCACTCTACTGCAGCAGCCTCTGGCAGAGGACAGGGCAGGACAGCCCAGCTGCAAGGGGCAAGAACTCGAATTCCTGCAACAGGCTCGCTACGCTGCGCCTGCCAGAGGCCAAGCTCAATGCTGGCCATTAACAGCAGCAGCGTTCAGAGTTTAAAAAGTCCCAGATCTGTTCTTTTAGGTTTCTCTGGACTCAAACAATGTTGTTAAAGCCTGGCACAAACACATTATTTCACTACTGAAACAACGGTATTTTACATGGATAATGCTTAAGCAGTATTGGTTGCAACATGAGCAGAAGATGCTCTGTACCTTCAGTAAGTGGAAAGAGTTCACTCATCTTCTGACGAGCTCTTCTGAGCTTTACCAACTCTCCCTCCTGGCGCAGCAGCTTTATCAGATCCAAGTGACAGTTATAGTCAAAAGCATTGATGGAAAGCTTTAAAAAAAATAATTATTTTTAAGAAGCACTGTTGAGCAACAGACATGAAGAAATCAGAAAACATTCAGCAGAACAGGACATCATACTGTCTTTTGGGGCATACAAATCTCGTCATGTCTTCACATAGCCAAGACAACACCCACCTTCCTGCACAGAGTTGCACCAAACTTCACTACTGTTTGCAAGATGCTTTCGGGTCACAAGCAGACATTTATAAAAAATGCTTCCAAGTTTAACAGAGCTTTAAAGTTAAGCTTAGAGCTTAGCCTACAGCTCCAAGCTCTCAAGATTACTGCTCAGCCGTGTAAATACCAGCACCAGGAGTACAGCAGCTACCAGCTGCAGAAACAGACCCAGGAGTGCAAAATGAAGAAAGCCTTCTTCAACAGAACCAAACGTGTTTTAATTTCTTCATAGGCAACAAAAAAAACCCCAGAGAGCTAGCAAAGCTTTTTTCGATGAGTACAAACTGCCCACTAGGGCTCTCCTCTCTAATTTCCCTCTCAAAAAACCCCAAAACGCCTAGTTTCCACTTCAGACTCCAAACATTCACATCTTGACAGTTCCCAGCATCAAAATACACAAGCAGCCATGGATTTTTCTCCAATACTGTCGCGACCACTCAGCACGCAGTCTCAAAAAGGAAGACCCCACGAAGGCCGGGTCTCGCCCCACTCCGAGTTTTCCCGGAGGGGAGGCCTCGGTTCCCCGGGCCGAGCCCTCCCCACAGCCCCGGGGCCGCTCCCGCGGAGCGCCCGGGGCCGGCGCATCTCTCGTAGCACCACGGGCGGGCCACAGGCGCAGTGCCCGGCCTCCAACACCGCTTGCCCTGGGCCAGCGGCCGGGACTGGGCAGAGGCCGCGGTGCTGCCCCACCGCCCCCTCCCCACGCCGCCGCCGGCCCAGGCGGGCCCCACCTGCTCCTCCAGCCGCTGGATCTCGGCCTCATTCTCCTTCTCCTCATCTTCACCGTCACCAGACGAGTCCGAGTCACCCTCATCCTCTGAGTCGCCTCCCGATTCGGGGTCGCCCTCCGGCAGCCGCTTCTCCTTCTCCTTCTCCTCCTCCTCCGCCGCCACCGCAGCCGCCTCGGCTCCCGCCGCCGCCATCTTATGCAGCTCCCTTCGCAGCCAGCCGCGCTCCGCCGCCTGCCGGGGCTGTCCCCGCCGCGCCTGTCCCGTCGCCGCGCACTGCCGCCGGGCCACCGCTGCGAGGAGAGGGGCGAGCCGCCTTCCGCAGGACCCACCGCTCGGTCGCCCACCGGAGCCGCGCTGCGGTGAGCGCCGCCGGTGCCGGACTCTTTCTCTTCTCGGCTAAGACGCCGGCAGCACCGCGGGCACCTCGGGACCTGGCTGTCAGGGGGCCTCCGAGGAGGGCAGGGGCGTGCGCGGCGCCGCCCGCCCGCCATATTGAGTGTGGCCGCCGCGGCCGGCACATGCGCCGGGTGTCGCGATAAACACGGCGTCGTGATTGGAAGCAGCGTTTAGTGATCGTTTTAGCGACAGCGCGGGGTTTTTTTCCCCGCAGGCGGCCTTCAGCGCTCGCCCCCTTTGCACCGCGTCCCGCACCGCGCTCGGGGTAAAACCTGGGCGCGCGGCGGCGCCAGGCCTGAGGCAGCGCGGGGGCGTGGCCGTCCCGCGCGAGGTTATAAAAGGGCGGCGCGGGCGCGCCGCCCCCCCGCCAGGCTCAAGATGGCGGCGCTGAGGGCGGCGGGGGCGGCCCTGCTGCGGCCGGGGCGCGGGGGGGCGGCGGTGGCCAGGCTGGGCTACCACAAGAAGGTGAGGGGCGAGGGGCGGTGGGGTGGCGGTGGGGACGCAGACACGCGGTGGGTGTTGGTGACGCGGTGGCCCGGCAGGTGGTGGATCACTACGAGAACCCGCGCAACGTCGGCTCCCTCGACCGTAACGCCAAGAACGTGGGCACCGGCCTGGTGGGTGCTCCGGCCTGCGGCGACGTCATGAAGCTGCAGGTGACCTTGGGGACACGCTGGCAGCGGGGGAGGGGGTCGCCTGGGGCTGCTGCCAGGCCCAAACCTGCCCCCTTCCCCTCAGGGGTGCAGTGCGGCCTTCCCTCGCCCCCCCGCCGCCCTGAAGTGTCCCCCGGGGCCCGGGCAGGCCCTGTCCCACTCCCGAGTGGGAGCCAGGGCCCTGCCTGGGCCTGAGAGGGTGGCTCTGGGGCGCCCGGTGGATCCCAGACGGCCGCTGAGGTGCCACTGACGCTCTCGCAGGTGGAAGTGGACGAGAACGGGAAGATCGTCGACGCCCGTTTCAAAACCTTTGGCTGCGGGTCGGCGATCGCGTCGAGTTCGCTGGCGACAGAGTGGGTCAAAGGGAAAACGGTAAGGGCTCCCGCCGGAGTCAGAGGTGACACCGCGGAAAGCTTTCAGAGCTTCCGGCCTGCTTGCGTTCTCTGTTGGGACCGCGTAGGAAACAGTGTCCGGGGAATCCCAGCGCTGACTTCGTGCAGTGTGGTACAGTAGCTTAGCAAGCAGCGACTGCCAGCCCTGCTAGTGGTCTGACTTCTAGAGCAATAGTTAACTTTTCCAAGAATCTCCATTAATCTGCAGGGACGTACTTTGTGTCTTAGGCAGAAAGCAAAACCACACTGATCATGATTTCTGAGAGAAAGTTTAGTTACGGAGTGTCTTTATACTTTTTTTCTGCCGGATAAGAAATGCATTTCTAAGTCGTGGTAAAAGGTAAGCACAGAACAGTCCCCCCAGTGGCACTTAGTCTGTAACGCTGGTATGCCTTGGTTCATTCCTGCCGCTGCTCAGTCTGAAACGTTCCTTAATTCCGACATCCCTCACTGCCCCTGGCAGTCGAGATGTTCTTCCGTGTGGATTCTGTTGGCTCTGGAGCCTTAAAGCGCTCTGACAGCAAACGCCTTTGTAGCCTGTATTGTACCTCACGCAACCGGTCACTGGACACTAACTGCCTTTCAGGTTGACGAAGCGTTGAAAATCAAGAACACGGATATCGCTAAAGAACTCTGCCTTCCTCCAGTCAAACTGCACTGCTCTAGTAAGTAAAGGACCACACGGTGAAAGTTCAAACACAAACTTGTCTTTGAGAGGGAGACTTCTGGGAATAGCGCAGATGCTTCTGAACGTTGTTTTCTAAATAAAGTTTCTGCACAAGGAACAGCTAAGGTTGGCCCACAAGAGAAACTTGCTTACGTTCAGATTTCAGGGTTATTTTAAGAGTCTTCAGATCTCTCTCAGCTTTTGGACTCTCTAGCTCAGCAGACTGATAATAAGCGTTCAGTTTCTGACAGTCTGCTTCTGAGATGCCGACGGGCGCTACCTGCAGTGGTGCTCACTGCTGGCTGCTCTTGGTTTTTACGGCGTTTTTTGTTCTAAATGACTTTGTTGTCCTTGAAATACTTGTCTTGTTTTGTTTGTAGTGTTGGCTGAAGACGCAATCAAGGCTGCCTTGGCTGATTACAAGTTAAAGCAGGATCCAAACAAAGAAGAGTCAGAGAAGAAAGCAAACAATGCCTAAACGGACTGTAACGCTTGTTCTCATTCCACTTAAATTTGCAGTGCAATTATTCTAGCTATTAGTAGGATCCTGCGCACTACTAAATGAAGCTGTAAGATACGCACAACGTACGCACACCGTCTCACTGTTCGTGTGTGTACAGCCACTCTCACAGTGCTTGCACGACTGGGATGTGGGTATTTCAGCAGCCGGTGTCCCGTCACGACTGTATTTGAAATGTTAGAATGAAAACTGCTCAGCTGCAGAGAACTCAGTGGCTTCTCTCTGGAGAGAAAAATCCTGCTGTTCCGGTACTGGAAGGGCTGCACTTTTTTGGAAGATGTATAGTTTTGCCTAATATTTTACAGAATTTAGCGGGGAAACGTTGCCTTGGTCTTTATGTAAGAACTGCAGATGAGTCTGTGTATCGGTGCGGTATACAAACGTGGGGCGGCGCGTCTGCCCGCAAACTACAGCTGTGTCGGAGTTTCATTTGGCAATCCGTGTGCGAGTTCCTGCTCCCCGGGGAGGCGGGAGGCTCCGGCGGGCTCTAGGGGGCACTGGCCAGCTGGGTGCTGGGTGCCACCGCTCCGGGGAGCGCGGACCCAGATCCTGTCACGTCTAACGCTTGTGGGTTCTTGTTTTTGAAGCTCCCATTAGAGGAACAATCTTAATTTTGGCGTGTCTTGTGTAAGGAGTCAACCCTTGGCTCGGCCAAGTACGCCGTTAAAAGAGCGTAAGCGCACCATCGGGTTCGAGCCCCGGAGGGGAGGAGGGCAGCTGGGGCGCAGCGCTGAGGGGAGGCTGCCGGGGGAGCGGGGGTCGGGCCGTGCCCCCCGGGACGATGCCCCCGCGGGGCGCGGTTCAGCTGCGCTGTGCCCGAGGGGTGGGTCGCGGGGAGAGCGTGGGCGATCTCAGCCGCTCGAGGGTGCGCAGGCTGAGCGTGCGAGCCGGCTCCCCGGGAGCTGGGGGCACACCAGTGCTGGAAAATGAAATGTTCTGTGGTGATCTGGCACGGCTTAGCCTCTGCTCCGGGCCACCGTGCCCTCCTCTGCCTTCTGGTGGTTGCTCTTTTCCAGGGGAGCATTCCCATAGATTTCCAAAACAAACAGAAAACACATTTGAAAACTTTCCCTGCTCTTAAGATTTTAAACCACCCAAGAAACCTTACTTTCCTTTTTTCGTACCTAAGGTGTTTTTAAAAACATTAAAAACCACATTTAAAAATAAGTGGCTCGTTCTGATGTGTCTGTCCACAACGTTTTTATTTTTTTCTTAAATGCAGAGCAGGCCCCGTGTTGCCGCTGTGGTTTGTTCCTCACAAGACCGCTCTGGCGGTACCTCAGCTTGGCACCATCCCGCCTGCCGGACGCTGGCCCTCCGCACAGCCCCTGTCTGCTGCAGCGAGGAATGCGCCTCGCTCCCTGGGAACAGTCCTGCGGTTTCCCAGTTAAAAAAAAAAAAAATCAGGGAAACTTCAGACGCCCACTTTGGGGCAGAACGGGCTCGTTGGGCTCGCGAGAGCCCCTTGACAAAGTGCGAGAGGGGAAATAAAAGCCAGCGCGCCCTTCCGAGGGGAAAGGTGGTCACGGTGCAGGGACGTGGGGACGCATCCCTGCCTGCCCCGGGGCTGGGGTGAAATGCGGGGTTAGGGGGATGTGGGGCTGCAGGGATATGGGGACGTGCAGGTGCAGGGACATGGGAGTGCACGGATGCAAGGATATGGGATTGCAGGGATATGGGGATTTGCAGATGCAGGGACGTGGGAGTGCAGGGATGCAGGGATATGGGATTGCAGGGATATGGGGACGTGCAGATGCAGGGACGTGGGAATGCACGGATGCAGGGATATGGGGCTGCAGGGATATGGGGACATGCAGATGCAGGGACGTGGGAGTGCACGGATGCAGGGATATGGGATTGCAGGGATATGGGGACGTGCAGATGCAGGGACGTGGGAATGCACGGATGCAGGGATGTGGGAATGTGCAGGGACATGGGAGTGCATGGATGCAGGGATACGGGGATGTGTTGCCTCTTTTGCCTTCCAGGTTTGCCTGCCATCCCCGCCGGGCGCAGCTGCGTCCCGGTGCTGGTGTGCGGCAGCACCGCAGCCCCCCCGCCCTCGGCTGCGGGCCGCAAGATAAAAGTTTCCCAGAAACGGCGTGTTGACGCACAGATTTTTTGAGCGATAAGCGCGTTCCCCCAGCTCCCGGGGTTTCACCCACACAGATGATAGCCCTCACCCCGAAGCACGGCCAGGCCGGCTGCGCCTGCCGGGCACTGGGGGCACGTGTGGACCCTGCGGGGCTGAGGCCAAAACCAGCTGCGCCCCAACATAGCACGATGCTGCGAGGGCTCTGAAGGCCTGGGGAGCAAACAGATAGAGGGAGCAAACAGACAGAGGGAGCGGGCCTTGGCCGCCCCGCACGCTGCAGAGACACACAGGAGAGGAGGTCTGCGTAGGAAACGTCTTTATTACTAGCTGAAGGGGTTAAGAAAATAAGGCAAAAGTCCAGCTGGGCTCTGGGCTGCCCTTGGGTCAGGCTTTGGGGCAGAAAAATGAAAGAAAAATGAAAGGACAGGTCCTTGCCACTAAATCCTCTTCCTGCTCCCCTTAGCTGGGCAAGGATGGCCAAGGTTGTCCCGTTGTCATTTCCTCCATGGTCACAGCGCTCAGCGAAGCCAGCCCGCCGTGCCTCGGGTCACGTCGAGCCCCCGACCCGCTCCCCTCGGAGCGGGGTGGCTGCACAGACCCCCCCGGCCGCGGTGCCATGCCTCTGCCCGGAGGACGCAGCTCCCGGCCAGGCGCCCAGCAGGGACCAGGATGCTGCTAATGAGTAAAATTATATTTGGGAGAAAGCTGGCGGTGTGTGGCGGAGGGCGAGGGGCGGAGCTGGAGCTGGGAGGGGTGCACCCACACAGTGCCTGGGGATGGGAAAAGCCCCTTGGACAGCAGGAGGCATGGGGCTGGCGGCACTCCAGCACTGCCCAAAACCACCATCTGCCAAAAAAACCCATGGCTTTGCCACAGCGTCCCGCCGGTGAAAGGGTCGGTGGGCTCGGGGGGGAGCGGGGGGGACTTCATCGGGGCTTCCTCGAGCCGCCACGTACGTATGGAGCAACAAACCATCAGGTCCATCGCGTGTCCGCGGGGCGTCCCCCCGAGCCGGCGGCTCCTCGGGCTCACCCGGGACCGAGTCCCTGCCCTAGATGCTGGGGGGGGCCGGGGAGCCGTCCTGGGCTGCGCTGGGGGCCCCTTCGCCCCCTGCTCCTGTTACACCCGCCGCTTCGTCGGTGCCTGGATTTTGGGGAGGGGGCTCAGCGGGTTGCTCGTCACCTAACTTTTTGCTTCCTTCCTCCTCCTCCTCGGGGGGAGGTTTCTGCTCTCCCTGGGCCCCGTTGGCCAGTGGTGCCTTGTGGGGGGATTTGAGGTTCTGGGCAGCGGCGAGGATGTCTGCCTGCAGCTGCCGGTTGCTGTCGAGGGGCTCCTCGGCGCCGGGGTCGGGGGCTTTCTCGGGCACCTCACTGAAAGCCCGGGGTCCCCCTGCCTTGTCCCGCTGGTCCACGTACTTCTTCTTGGGGAAGGAGGAGGGGTAGTAGGCGGACGCCTTGTGCTTCTGCCGGACGATGACGGCGGCGCAGATGATGAAGAGGAAGACGAAGGCCAGCGAGCCCACCACCACCGCCAGCAGCATGTACTCCTTGAAGAAGTCCACCAGCCCGTCCAGCACGCTGCCCGGCGCCGAGCTGTTGGTGACTGTGGTCCCCGCCACGTCCCCCGCTGTCGGGCCGGTCCCCGGCGTCACGCGGCGGACGGGTGGCGTGGCCGAGACCTCCTCACCGTCCCCGCTACCCCCGCCGTCGGGCAGCACCGCGGTGTGCCGGGGCGCAGCTGAGCGTGCTGGGGCCACCGCCAGCAGCAGCAGCAGCAGCCACGCGCCCATCGCCAGCCGCACCGCCATCTCCCCTGGGGCTCGTGCACGACGGCCTGCAGGATGCAGAGGGGAGGGTGAAACATTAACACCCCGATGGAACGAGATCCCCGAGCCCTGCCCCAAGCGAAACCCCATGGTGCGCCCACCCCAAGCCCTGTGTGTGGCTCTGGCACGGAGGGACAAGTACAAGCGTCGACCCACCGATGGTTAGCTGGGGCGCTTGCTTATTCACCCAGATGAATTTCCTTAAGAAAAGCAAAACGCAGCTCTGGTTTCCTCGCCCCGACGCTGAGCAAGGGTCTGCGTTTGTTTTGCAACGGCACACTGTAAAAATAGATGGAAAACAGCTGAATCGAATTGCTCAAGCCTGGGGGATGCTGCGTGCACGGCGAGGGGACTGGGGCCGCTGCCAACAGCCAGCTTCAGACAACGGTCATTTGGCTGATTAGAAAATTCCTGAAAAATTGAGGTTTCCAGTGGAAACTTTGACACAGGCGACGCTGCAGATGGGCCAGCCCCCGGCGCGAGCGGCATTTCCCAACCGCTTGTCCCGGCACGGACCGTTGCAAACGATTCCCAGCTTGAGCGCAGCTAAAAATAGGTTGGCGGCAGGATTTCACCCCAGTGCCACTGCGGTGCTGGGACAGGGCGCGGGACCACCCAGAGCCTTTGCAAAGGAGCAGCCCTGGAGCTGGGGTGCAGTGAACAGGGGGTCCCAGCTGCCCGAGCATCCCCAGTGAAGGGTGGAGGCCAGCTCCGTCCCCTCGCCGTGCCGCACTCCTCTGTGCTGGATGGGGCTGGATCTGCCCCGTGCCGGCAGCCACAGCCCATGGTGTGTCGTAGGACATGGGACGAGTGTTTCCCATCCCCGCACGCAGCTCAGAGTGTTGAGCTGGGGCAAGCTCCCAGCCAGGCTCTGCACCCCTGTGGGGTTTGGGAGAGGGGTGCAACCATCCCCAGCACCTCGTGGCGTATCCCCGGGGGACAGCAGCGTGTTTCGGCTGCGCCGCACTGTGCAACACCATCGAGCCGTTCCCAGAGCTCTCCCCTCTGCACAGCCCCACGGGAAGGTCACGCAAACCAGCTCCCTGGGTCCGTTGGCGGGGACCACCCGGGACAATTCCCCCAACCTCAGGCGCCCCATATCCCAACCCACCTCCCATTTTCCCCCCAAACAAACCCAACCCGGCAAGCACTGCAAACCGGGAGGGACTCCAGCAGCGGGACTTGGCTTTCAGGCTCCTTCCTGGCTGCAAAATCTGGTTTGCATTAAACCAGAGCACACAAATGGCGGCAGAGGCGGGAGGCACCCCCGGACCCCTGAACCCCCAACCCAGTGGCGTCGCCACTGCCGTGGGCTCTGGGCTCGCTGCAGTAATGGTGGCGCTGCCAGGACAAGGGTTTTTGGGGGGCTGGGACAAGCCCCTCCATCGTCCCCCTCAGCTGCCTTCACTGCAGCGAGGGGCCCCTTGGCTGCAGCAGGGAGAAGGGTCCCTGGGAAGGTGAAGGCATTGATTCGCCATTAGCAAGCAGAGCTGACAAGCAGCCATGGCCACGGAGGGGCTGACCGAAGCCCAAATCAGTGCCAAGAGCAGGGCCTGTCGCTGCAGCCAACACCAGCCCTCCATCCCCATCCCTATCTTCATCTCATCCCCATCCTTTCCCACCCCCAGACCCATGGCGCGTCCCCAGCTCCAGCTTGGCTGAACGCAGGCAAACCCCTCTCCGCTCCGCTCCGCTCCCCAAACACACAGGAAAGTCACGATTTTGATGTTGTCCAGGCGCAGCATCCATGCCCAGGCGCACGGCCGCACGGCCAGCTCCATCTCTCATCCTGCCACAGGCACTGTGCCCAGCCCTCGCCGCGGCACCCCTGGCCATGGGGCAGCCCGAGCCCCGCTAAGGAGCCACCCCAAGACTGGGGGGCCAGGCTGGCATTGCCAGCGGGATCCTCACCTTGCCTGCAGCCGCTGCGTCGGTGGGAGGGAGCCGGGAGGACGGGGTCTGTCCCACACACCTCGCCTCCTTGTGCCTCTTTCTGCTGCCTGCTGGGATGGAGCCTCCTCCTTCTCCTTCTCCTCCTCCTCCTCCTCCTCCTCCTTCTCCTCCTCCTGCGCCGCAGCCTCGGACCAGCTTGTTCTCATTAGGGCCGGTTTGGGGAGGGAGTGCAGGAGGCCGGCGAGGGGCAGGCAGCCCCCAGCCCCCTCCCAGCTGAAACCCAGCTGGGGGCTGGGGGGGCTTCCCAGCCTCTTGCTCCGCCAGCAAAGGGGGGAGCCCGGGTGCCCACCATCATCCTCTCAGCACCGCTGGAAGGGAATGCTTTTTTGGGGTCCAAGTGGGGAAGGGGGTCACAAGGGAGGTCTGTTGCAAGGATGTTTTTGCCCATAAGAATGGAGGTAAAACTCCATCCTGTGGCCATGTGGCTGAGCCACCGGGGTGGAACGGGGGTGCTGGCACCCCCAAATGCCTTCCAGTGATGCCATGCTGGGAGTAGGCACAGCTCCTACCCAGCTGCCTTTCACTGTGTGCTTGGGCCCCAGCACCCCAGCCCAGGGCTGGATCCTGCCCCTGTGCCCAGCCCGGCAAGCCCAAACCCGGCCATCCCACCAGGGCACAGGCACGAGCCAGTGGGGCATGGCCACCAAGGCCACGCAGCGCCCGGGGGCCGAGGGGGGTGGGGAGGGTGTCGGGCTCGGTGCCCTGGCATTATTGGAGGTTGGCCTTGTGGCACGGGGGCAGACAGGGCTTGGGACCCCCCCACCTTCATTTCAGGAGACCGTTTCCTAAACACCCCAGCCTGGAAATGCTCCAGCACAGGCACTTCTGTCTCGGGGTGCAGACAGGGATGCAGAAAACTACCCCTGCGGTTCCCCAGGCCCACGCAGCAGCGGTGGCCACACAGCTCCCCAGGGCACGGTCTCTGGATCGGGGGTCCGGGGACATCGCCTGGGCCCCCCTGCCCGGCATCGCTCTGCCCACCCTGCTGCGGTCCCCTCCGCCTCGGCTGGAGTTGCTCAAGAGGCTGCAGCCGGTGGGTGACCTCATCCTCTTGCTATTTGCCTCCGCACGCCTCCCCGGGGACCTGGCCAGATCCCCCCAAAAAAGCCATTGCCAGCGCCTGGGGACTGCGACCACCATGGGGCTGGGGGTGAAGGTGCCCCTTCCCATCGCCACGGGCACCGGGAAGCCAGAGGGGAACCGGCGCCATTTGGGTTTCTCCCGGCGTCGCTGAACGTAATCGCGGCTCCCAGAAATAACAGGTCCGTCCGTCTGTCTGCAGCCAGTGGCTCCATGCAGCTGCTGGAACGGCTTTTCCCGGCCTTAAGTGATCAGCCCTGAAATCTTAGAGGGGAAGGGGGAAAGGCGAGGGGAGGCCGAGGGGTGCGAGGGCGGCCGCGCTGCTGAGCCGAGCTGGCCTGGAGCAGTGCCAGCGGCATCCGGACTCGCTCCTGCAGCCCAGACGGGGATGGGGCTGCAATTCCCCCCTCCGTGCACCCACTGATGCCAGCGTCGGGCTGAGCCTCCTTGTCCAGGGTTCCCATCCCACCCTGGCCAGGGTCCCCATCCCTCCTTGTCCCCACCCTTCCCAAGCTGTGGTCCCCACTGCCTTCATCCAGGGTCCCTGTCTCTGCTCTGGGCCCTTCCCCGGGGCGGCGGAGGTGTGGGGATGGGCAGCCCCGGTGCCAGCGCACACTGGCCATTACGATGCCATTTTTGCCTGCGGCTGGGGAGGGCTCGGCCCCTCGGCGCTGGGCAGGGCTGTGCCGCCCGGGCCCCGCTTTGTAATTTGGGGCAGCTGGAACGTGGGGACACACAGGGCTCGGCTCTGCGGCACAGCCAGCCTGAGGTAACCTGCAATTTGAGACATTTCAGCCCTGTTCTGCTTGTAATTTGCTCTGTGGGGCTGTGCTTTGCTGTGCCAGCGAAATACCCAGAGGGGACTGATCCTGCGGAGCTGCACCGCGGCGTGCAGATCACCATGCACAGCACAGCCCCGTGCCACACACAGCCACCCACTCCCACTGCACGGCACAGAGGCTTGCCGGGGCGGTGTGCCCCGAGGATCCTGCCGTGACACCGGCTGGAGCCCGGGCGGCACCGCGGCCACGCGCGCTGGCTTCCTGCAGATTCCTCTGCCGTGAGCTGGGAGATGGCAGCCCGACAGGACCTCCTGACTATGCCAAATAGGGCGATTCCCGGCTCCTGGCAGCCAGCTCATGCTTCGGCGGTGGAGGAAAGTTTATCCTCGCTGCTCATCAGGCTCCCAGAACAGAGGCAGGGCAGGCACAGGGCTGGGCGAGAGCAGGAGCAATCCCTCCGACCTGCACCCACCCACGTTCTCAGGACCCACCAGCATCATCCTCGCCTAGGCCAGGGGCAGAGGCTGGATGAGCCACTGTGGGATGAAGCCAGATGATGGAAGCATCCCTTCGCCTCAGAGAGGTGGCATCACCCAGGAGCCCGTGGCCAGGGTGACCCATCCGGGGACCGGCCACCGCCGCCAGCTGCGGATCCCCTCGCCTGCTCTGACTCACCCATAAACATTTACATTTGCAGGAGGGAGCGGGGCCAGCGAGGCTGCTCGGCCCCAGATGGAAAATATCCGAAGCACAGCGCGAATGTAAACAGACGGCAGGGCCAGGGCGGCCGGGGTGCAGGTGAGCCGCTGCGCTGCCAACCCGCCCACGGGATGGCCGCCCCTGAAAGCAGCTTTTGAGGCAGCTGCGCACCCAGGGCTCAGCTCGGGATGGGGCGGCGCAGCGGTGCCTCGAGCGCGTGCCGAAACGCTTTGCTGCCCAAGTGTGCGCTGCAAACATCGAGGGAGGCGTAAGCTGCCCGGTGGGATGGGGATGGGGACGTGGGAATGCTGAACCTGGCAGGGCAGCAGTGGGGATTGAGAGGTGGGGGCATTGAGCCTGGCCACAGCAGGGATGGGGACGCAGGGATGGGGACAGCAAGTCAAATTGGGGAAGAGATGGGGATATGGGGACAGGGATACTGAGCCTGGTGGGGCAGGGATGGGGATGGAGAGATGGGGATGCTGAGCTTGGCTGGGACAGAGATGGGAACATGGAAAACACCCAGCCTGGCAGGGCAGGGACAGTCCTGGGCCATTTCTGCTCCCTTGGGTGGCTCCCCCAGGGCCGGGCACAGGGAAGGGGTCAGGCTGGTGGCTCAAGGGGTGACCGACACCTGGACACCGGGGAGGGGTGGGACCTGGGAGCAAACCTGAGCCCTCTTCAGTCCCCGGGTACAGGCAAGATGGTGGGACCCTCAGTGGCCACTCATGGCTTTGCTCTCCCCATCCCTCCTGGCCCCAGTCACAACCAGGCAGGGACAGCCCAGGCCAACGCCGCCCTACGAGGCCGAGAGCCTGTGACCGCCATTTGCTCACCGGGGACGAGCCCTGGGCGCACCGTCAGCGCACAGGACCACCCTGACGGGCAGCGGCGGTCCCGGAGGCGTCCCTTTGCCTCGCTGCAGGTGACCACAGGGCAGGAACACGTTACGCCAGAAGTGCACCCGTCCCCGTCCCCCCGCCCCCGGTGTTTCCGCCCCGGCACTGCCACCGTTTCCGCTCCCACACCGTGGCACGAGGCCGAGCCCCACGCGGGGAGGGGGTCCCGGGGGCTGTGGCCCCCGAGCCCCTGGGGTTTGGCCCCCTGCCTGGCAAGGGGTGGCCACGTATTTTGTTTCTGCTCCCCCCGGGGGACTGGGGCTGCTGCTGGGGGAGGATGGAGAAGTGAAATTTCGGCAGAGGGATGTGGGCAGGCGGTGGAGCGGGGAGGGGGCTGGGGGGCTGGCAGGCACTGTCCCCACCAGGAAGAGACCACCATGTCCTGCTAACACTTTAATGGGGTCAACCCTGAGGGCTGAGCTCACCCTGGGGGAAAGCAGCTTCCCATCACGCCAGTGCAAGTTAAAACACAAACCCAAGGGAATGGGGGTCGCCTGCCCGTGGCTCCACACGCAGCAGCACAGGGGACTCGGCACCCTGCCCACGGCGCAGCCGCGGGCCCCTCGATGCTCTGGGATGCAGGACCCCTGTCCCCGCAGCTCAGGAGTGCTCTGGCAGGAAGCTGCTGAGCGTCAGGTTGTCACCGTCGGCCTCGGAGCCACCGTCGAGCAGCAGCTTCGGCCGCCGGGCCACGCCGGGCTTGGGGCCGTTGGCGGCCATCTCGCCGTCGGGCAGCAGGGAGGAGATGCAGACCATCTCGGTGTGGCTGAGCTGGCGGTGTGCCGTCCGCGCCCGCCGCCAGAGCAGGGCGCCCAGCACCCCTGTGCACACCATGAAGGTGGCGGCCACCAGCGCCAGCAGCAGGATGGCCAGCAGGCACTTGCCCATCACCCTGCTGGGGTCCCAGGGGACCGGCACTGCGGTCCCCCCAGGCTTCTTGTCCCAAGGGGCTGAACGAGTCGGGGCGGGGGAGGCTCCAGCTTTCTTGCCTTTCTTGTAACCTGTGGTCATGGGGCCAAGTTCTGGGGAGGTCGCCAAGTGTGGCCCCGTGGAGGAGCTGCTGTCCATGTCACTGGCCACTGTCCCCTCCTCGCTGGGCAACGTGAGCCGGCTGGGGATGGTGGTGATGTTTTTGGGTGCTGCCTGTCTGCTAGGCTCCACCGTCAGCTCAGAGCCCAGCAGCAAGTCGGGATCAGGGGAATCGGTCTCGTCCTGTGGATCGGCTGTGGTCGGCACCGCCAGTGCCCGGTGCAGGCTGGCACTGGTGCCGGGTGCTGCCGGCAGTGCAGAGCTCAGCAGCAGGTCGGGGTCAGGGGAATCGGTCTCATCCAGGGGACCGGCTGTGGTCGGCGCTGCCAGTGCCCGGTGCAGGCTGGTGTTGGTGCTGTGTGCTGGTGGTGGCGCAGAGCTCAGCAGCAGGTCAGGATCAGGGGAATCAGTCTCATCCAGGGGATCGGCTGTGGTTGGCACCGCCAGTGCCTGGTGCAGGCTGGTGTTGGCGCCGGGCGCTGGTGGTGGCACAGAGCCCAGCAGAGGGTCAGGCTTGGGGGAATCGGTCTTGCCCTGCAGATCGGCTGTGGTCAGCGCCACCAGTGCCCCGTGCAGGCTGGCGTTGGTGCCAGACTCTGCTGGCGGCACAGAGCCCAGCAGCAGGTCGGGCTCGGGGGAATCAGTTTCGTCGCTGCTGGGCGTCGCAGTGGCGGCGTGGCCATGCCCCGGTGTGGCGGCGGTGGCGCCGGGCTGCTGCCCGCCATCAGCCCTCTTCCTGCGGGAGAGCGGCAGGGGCTCAGCCTGCGCCTGCCCGGCCGCCCCCCAGACCCACTGCAGGCCGCGATGCTGCCCCGGCTCCGGCGGCGGCATGGCCCTGCACACCCGCAGGGTGCTCAGCACCAGCACCAGCATCACCAGCACAGTCCAGCCCGGTGCCATGGGACCTGCAGGGGGAACAGATGGGGCAGATGAAATCGGGGCCCCGCTCACTGCGAGAGGATGCTGAGCTCCATCGTTCAGGCTGGAAACAGCCCCAAGGAGGGATCGCACATGAGCAAAGCATCCTCCTCCTCTCCTGGAGAGGGGCTCTGTGTTTTGGGGGCCTGGAGGATGTGAACACCGACCTCCTCCAGCTGCGGCCGGCAGAGCCGAGCTGCCTCCACCTGCAGGAGCTCAGCCCCGCCGGCTCCGCTTGAGAAGAAAGTTTTGAAACAGAAGCTGAATGTCTGGAAATGGGAAACGAGCCGTGATGGAGACGGCTGCTGCGGGACAGGCAGTTGCAGGATGACTTCCCATGCAGAAATGAAACCGCAGGGATGTCATACACATTTGAACTGACCCCCCTGGGGTGCCCATCCTCCCCCTCTGCCGGCTGGGCTGGTGTGGGGCTCCCAGGCAGAGGCCACCATGTGCCTGTGCATCTGCGGTGTAGCAGGAGGAGAGGCAAACCCGCCCCGAACCCACTCCAAATCCCCCCTTGTTACACCAACCGCCCGCCAGCAGCGCCGGTGGGTGGAGGCCCCACACCCAACAGCATTCGAACACCGATCGATGCTCCCCCAGCACCCAGCATCCCCGAGAGGTTCCCACATCCCCAAAGCATCCACCTGCCTCCTAAAAACCCCAGGGACCAGCACTGCATGGAGGGTGGCACCCTGTGGGGACCCACGCACGCCCCAAGGGGGACCCCGAGCATCCCCTTTGCACCCACACCGTCCCCGGGGGCTGAGCCCCGATCCGGCACCCTCCCACCGAGGCTCACCTCTGCCAGGAGACGCCGCGGGACCCCGAGCTGCAGCGCCGGCAGTCATCACCAGCAAGGGCCCAGCTGCACTGGCGCGGGGGCACGAGGGCAGCCCCGGGGCCAGGCAACCACCAAAACTCGAGGGGCGTTGCAGGCCACCCTCCGCCTGTGCCTCCTGCCCTGGCAGGGAAGGAAAGGCGGGCGCGGAAGAGCGGCTGCGGTTTCGGAGAGCCCAGCGGGGGAAGAACGTCATGCCGGGAGCGGGGCCACCGAGGGCCGGGGGCTGCGTGCACCCCCAGCGAGGGCGGCCAGGATGTGGGGTGCCACCCCAAAAAGGAGCCTCCCACCCCTCCCCAGCGTGCTGGGTGCCCTGTGGGAGCCCCCTGGCCGGCTTGGCCCCACTGGCAGCTCTGCCGAGCTGCGTGCTGGGGCTCACGCCGCCCTGAAAGCAGAAGTGACGGCAAACCTGGTGCCAGGGCTACCAGCCGCCCTGGGCACAGTGTGGGCATGAACAGGATGGGGGGGGCAGGTCATGTTGCCCCGAAAGGGGACACGGAGGTACCCCAATACCGGGAAACAGCCATCGCACACAAGGAGGAGGAAGAGGAGGAGGAGGGTGAGGGCCTGGCTCAATGCATTTGCAGAGCCCTCGGGCCGGGGCCCTTATCTCAGCATCAACATCCCCAAGATGGCAACCTGCAGCCAAGGAGCTCTCGGGGGCTGCAGGGGCCGCCGGGCGTTGTCCCGGCTGCACGGCGCTGCACCGACTGGGAAATACCCCGCCCTAACCGCAAGCACCGGCGCGGCAGCAGGCCGGAGGTGCAGTCGCAGGAAGGGTGCTGCAAGAGCACATCCGCAGCAAACGCCCTGCGGCTGCTGCTCGGGGCCGTAAACAGCCCCACCGCCTCCGCCTGCCCCCCGGCAGGACCGTGAACTCCCCGTGCCGTGGGCCGGATTCACCCCATCCCTTCTCAAAGTCTGCTGGCTATGGGGGCTGGAAGAGCGTCCTGGTTCCTGTCAGCCCCAGATCGCTCGGAAAACACACACAGAAAATTGCGTTCAGGTCTGCAGGAGCGGCTGTGGGATGCGCATCCCCTGGGATGGGTCCAGGGCGTGCACGGGTGGCCAGGGAGCATCGCCTCTCCGAGAGCATCCCTGTCCCATCCCAGGCACAGCCGGGCCTTCGGGGCTGTGCCGGGGTCAGGGTGTACCGGGGCGGTTGTGAAATGCAGGGTGAAACACTGCGGCCCCGGGGAGGCTGCGCTGGGGGAAGGTTCTCAAACCTGGACAGGGACTGAGTGATGCCATTTCCAGCCTGGGCTCTTTGCTATTGCAGGGTTACCTGCGCCCTTGAAGCAGGTTTCAGCTGGGGAAGAGCAGAACGAGCTCCCCCAGCTCCAGGGCAGCCCCCAGCCGGTGCCTTTCCTTCCAGAGACCGCACCGCCCCAGTCCCCACTACCCTGAGACCCCCCAGCAAGTCCATGCCATCGAGTCCCGCATCCAGCCAAGCTCTTGGGTTCACTCGCAGGGAAATCACCAGCGAGTCCACGTGTGACCCCAGGGATGGGCCCTGGCTCTCCCGGGACAGAGCAGATGAGAAGAGAGTCCCAGAGGACCGGCCCCGCTCAGCCACAACCCCACAGGCTCAGGTTTCTATCGCTGTGGTTAAGGGTAGTGCCATCATTTAATAACCTGGTTATTGATAAAACCTAAAGCGCACGTGGTAACGGGCAGCGGTGGGTGCAGGACGCAGAGAGTCAAAGAAAAAGCAAACCAGAGGAAGTTTATAATCAATGACTTTTATCTTTTGAAAATGGAAGCAAATATTTGGACAGATACTATGGCCGCTCTATAAGAGCGCATCTTTCAGGACTTCGCTGGTTCTCTTCTGGGATATCACGGCTACAAAAAGCTTCAGGCACTGACTCCGGTTGAGCCTGGCTAGGCATCAGTTCATTTAAATAAAATACAGGCTATAAACTAAAAACCAGGGCGGCCTTTCCTCCGCCCTCCTCGGACCGTCTACCACACACCGATCTCCTCTGGGCATTTCAATCCAGCATCTCAGAAAACTTATTTCCCTCCAATTAGATAAAACAACAGGTCCCCGAGCACACAACCCTGAAGTCACACATACAAATCGACACAGAGATCACCATTTGGGGGAGCATTACATTTGGTTTTGTTTCCCCCCCCCCAAAAAAAAAAAAAAAAAAACACCACATCATCTCAGCCATTTACTGCAATACAAAAACATCACCAAACATTCAAATAACCCGGAGCGTCTGGACTGTGAATCCAGCATCAGCGGTCACGGCCACAGGGCAGGGGACGCTTGTCCCTCCTGCTGTGCTCGCCACTTAAAACAAAGAAAACCCACTTTTATGAAGGTTTCATGCTATGCAATTATAACACATCCTCTGTCTCTTTGCGTCCCGTTCTCGTGCCTCTCCAGCTACGTCGCCTGGCTGTCCCAACGGTGTGATTTCGCCTTCACACACACAGACATCCCTCCAGAACAGAGAATCCTTAATCTGTAAGTTCTGAACATGCAAACACTGGAAAAAATGGAGAATTTGAAGATTTCTAGCTAACCTAATGGGGAAAAAAAAAAAAAAAAAAAAAAGGATCACTTCAGCCTGGATGAAGGGACGTGCCCCCCCGCCGAGTGGCAGCCGCCGGGGATGCCCTGGGCGGGGGGACGCTGCTCTGGTGCGGCGGCTCCCAAGCACACAAACGTGCACGCACATCGGGGATGCAGTGAGCTGCGTCAGGGATGGATCCCCAGCTGGGACAGGTAGTGAGGCTCCTCAGCCGATAGCTCTCGGACACCCGATAGTCTTTGAGCACCTCTGGATTCGACGCGGGCTGCCGACATTTCCCTGGCACCGCAGGGACAGGCTGTGCTGGGACAGGCAGCACCAATCCAGCCTGGCACAGCTTCCCGGGGTGGCACGGATCCTGCTGAGGCCCCAGGGACGCAGCCTGCGAGCAGGGACCCGCGCCTGCCCCATCCCTCACATGGGCAGCCCCCCTGGCAGGGGAGACCCCACCTGAGCAGAGGTTTGCTGAGCTGAGGCATCCAAGAAATTCCACGAGGAGCTCACGAGCCCAGCGTGCTCACGAGGTCTCTCCCCTGAGGATCTCGAAGGACCATGTGAGAAACCAGTTCTCCAAACTGGGGTCAAAACCACCCTCCCCAGTCCCTTGCACTCCGAAGGCCTGGGAGTGCAGGGGGTCTGGGGACGGACGTCACTCATCTGATCCGGGAACAAGTAATTTCCTGCGAAGTTTTACAGCAGGGTGGGGTGGTGAGGCAGGAATGATGGAAAGAGGAAAAAAAAATACTGTAAAAAATAACAGAGGCATTTTGTTTCCGGAGACCCGTCACGATAAAGTCACCTATCTACTGCTAATGCTGCTTTGGAAGCAAGAGTCTAAATTTCTAACATCAGCATGAAGTGGGGGGCCAGAGAATTGCAAGCTCACAGATTTTTAAAAGCTTCTTAAAGTCAATGAGCCAAAGAGCGTGGTGGTGCAGAAACAAGTATTTACAGCAATGCGTACAGCTGAAACGGACACCACGGAGAACCTGGTGACTGCCAGTGTCCCACGGCTCGCATCTCCCATGGCACACCTTCCACTTTGTACTCCATGGATAAACGTAAACACATTTCCTGCATGAAAGTAACTTCTGCCTCAAAATAAAAAAAGACTGGCAAATAAAACATGCCCGTTTGGACAGGGCTAGAGGAATCCAAAACATGGGACTATTTTAAAAGGGCAGCATGATGCCAGTTTAAAAGTTCTGTAAAAGGAGAAGAGGCATTTTGTGGGATGAATCACCTCATTCAGAACTATGTTTTTTTCATTAAACTGTCAGACAGTGGTGATGGGGACACGTTAGGGAGGCAGGAAAGGCAGCTTGTACGATCTCTGAGGGGTCTCAGCAGCAGCCTTGGCCACACTGCAAAGGAAACCGATCTGATTGTTCGAAATTGAAGATTTATACAAAATAGCTTCAGTTTTGTTCTCTGAACAATATAAACACCCACCACACGCACACACACACGCGCGCGCACACACACGCAGTGCTGTCCCTTTAAATTTAAAACACAAATACTGCAAAGTGGCAAATAAGAAAAATAAAAAGCAACTTTTTTTTTTTTGGCAACTTTAAAAAATGGATAAGAACAATGTGGCATTGGTCCCTAAATCTAGAAAAAGATATTTGGGCACAACATTGAAAGTCAGAATGGATTTGTTTTTAGGAATTCATAACATCTGGAAAAAAAAAGACTGTAAAAGTAGCACTTATTCTTTCTGACTTATTTGACACAGTCACAGAAATTCATTAAAACATCAGGAAAAAAAAATTTTCACTAGAAAGCTTGGCTTTTAATCATCGGCTCTCGTTGACGTGAATTTAGGAGAACAGGAAAGCTCGTACTGGAATGCTGCAGGCTGCTGCTTGCCGAACTGGGGAACTGGAATGTGCCTGGGCTGGCGGGGCCAGCGCCGCTCACCCCGCTCAGTCCGCGATCTTTGCCATCTGCTGCTCCAGCTTGGAAATGCGCTCGTCTTGGTTGGTGATCGTGTCTTTTATAGATTTCAGCTCTTTCAAAATCTCATCCAATTTGGCTTCGTTTTGCTGGAAGACAAGACAAGACATGCATTTGTTAGGAGAGCTGGCGGGACACCCTCCGCAGACGGGAGTTTTCCAAACAAGCGGCTCCTCTGAATGGGATTCTCGCGAGCCATAAGCGCACCAAGGCGCGCAGGCAAGCAGGGTGAGCATGCGCCACACGTCTGGCACAGGCACTG
Source organism: Platalea leucorodia (assembly GCF_965183815.1). Taxonomy (NCBI): domain Eukaryota; kingdom Metazoa; phylum Chordata; class Aves; order Pelecaniformes; family Threskiornithidae; genus Platalea; species Platalea leucorodia. The sequence continues at coordinate 8,588,856 of NC_138834.1, forward strand.
TGGCAGTTGTGATGCTCAGGGCATGGACCAGCATTTTCAGCGGCAGCAATGCCAACTTCAAGGATGTACTGGACCAGTATCTGCTCTTTAACAGCATTTAAGGTCCTACTTGACTGACAGCTGTCACTTCCACATCTCTACAGCTTACTATACCCCACGTTAGCTAAAGCCCCCAATTATGAACTTGTATGACCTTCTTCTGGCCCTGCATAGTCTGAGGTTCATTTGTCCCACTGTCTGTGCTGGGTTTTACACAAAAAAAGAGGTGCATGGAAGCTGTCCCCAGGCAGGTGGGTGGCTGGAGTAACAAGCCGAGCTTTCCCTTGTGTCACAATTCCCAGTGATCTTCCACAGCTACAGAAGCCTCGCTTGGAACAGCACAACTCAAGTACCACCTCAACTCCAGGTCACCCACCGGCACCCAAGTCCCGAGGTACTTGAGTCATACATGCTTGAGCTTTGTTTTAACTGTTTTTGAAGATGCAGCACCCTGGTAATCACGTCTCAGACCATCATCCCCAAAAGCTTGTGGATTTTACTCACAGAGTTTGAAGCATCAGCTGCTTTCTTTGGAGCATTTATGAGATCACTTTTCTTGTTTGCGGCAGGTTTGTTGTCCAGTATGTTCTTCTTGACCACCTTGAGATCCCTGTTCTTGCCTGGAATGTACCCATGCTTCAAGGAGATGAGAAGGGGATCAGCATTCTTCCCCTCAAACCACTCCTCTGCTTCCAGAGCTGCTTCTGGGCCAGCTGTATCTGGGTATAGGTCATCCTGGAAGAGGTCCGACTGGAAGCCAGAAGAGATGAATTGGTCAAGTGCTTTGGGGCTGGAAGGCACGAGTTGGCTCCAAACCACATAACCAGCATGTAGTGCTCACCTTTCGAGGAACCGTCATGATGATGGGCTCGCACTTCCTCTCGTGAAGCTTGAAGAACCTTTCAAAGAGAAAGAAAAGGTGAGACTTGGACGTGAGGACAGCCAACACGCTGTGCAAAGGAGGCCTTGGTTCTGCCGCTTGTGCACGGCAGCGTACCAGGAGACAGAGGCGATGGGAAACGAGCAACCCTATGGATTCACAGCCGGGCTGTGCTAGGACTTGCAGGGCCCTGCGAGGGCTGGAGGAAACCACCTGGGTGCATGCAGAGCTCCTCTCTTAGGTACCGGGTGACTTCAGAGGGTCACACTTTTGCCAGGAGGGGCTGCCAGTGAGGCACAGCCCACTGCTCGGACTGTCGAGACAAGCACCACACCAGTGATGTACAGGTACGCACTAGCCAGCCTTCTGCTCACCACTCACACACGTCTCCACACTCTGGTCACCCCTTGCAGTCCTGCTCTGGGCCAGTGCCGCAAACGCCAACGTCCTCAGCCTGGCCACCGGGCGCTGCTGCTCAAATATTCCTGTGCTTCAGGCAAGTGCAGGCTCTGGTCCCTTTCAGGGGCTCCTGCTTTCATTAATAATCGAAGGAGCATCAAAAGGTTTCAGGGGCAACATCCAGCATGTTCCCTACCAGCAGTGTGCCAGGAGCCACTGCAGTGACACAAACTTGCTCTCCTGAGATCATAGAATCATAGAATCACAGAATGCTTTGGGATGGAAGGGACCTTTAAAGGCCATCTAGTCCATCCCCCCCTGCAATCGGCAGGGACATCTACCACTAGATCAGGTTGCTCAGAGCCCCATCCAGCCTGGCCTTGAATGTTTCCAAGGATGGGGCATCCACCACCTCTCTGGGCAACCTGATGCATTCTCCCTTTGCCATGTTGTCTGAATCACAGCTGCACTCTGGTCACTGCACTGCTGCTTTAACTACTCTCTAAATTCCTGAAACCAGCTTCCAACCTGCTTGCTGCGTACAAGCTGGAGACTCATATCAGGCTTAGGCACCAAAAGTTTATCACCAATATGTTGACAGCATAGGCTGTAACCAACTTCATGCCAAGTTTTCTGCAGACAATGTATTCTGCTAGATATCACTCATTCATTTAGAACAGACTCAGCCTAAGTCCCAGCATAATTTGAGGTTACATCATGTTATGCCCAGCACAAGTATCGCTTCCTATCACAGGTCCCAACAAACGCTGCAGAAGCAGCAGTGTGGCAGAGAGGTCTTTCCAACAGCGGGGTCCTACAGCCAGCAGTGCTTGGTTTGCCAGCAAGGAGCACACACCAGGGTTTTACAGAGGGCTCCCTGCCATACTCCTCTCTTGCCTGCAGAAAGCTGGCTGATGTGCGCTACAGGAACGTGGCTTGCACCGTCCAGGGGCAGTAGCAGGACTTTCCATTTCTGAACGGCTGAGCTCATGATGGGGTGGCTTGCTGGGACGACACGACCCACCCTGACAGCCTCTCTCCTTACCTGGCAATCTCACACTTGTTCACATCAAGACCCCTCTTTGGCATGAACCCCATGCCCCTCTGCGGCTCTTTGCTGCTGAAGGTGTTGAGGTAGTGAACATAGGGGGATTCGTCCGTGATCTCAAAGTAGCGAATGCTGCTGTCACCCTGCAAGAAATGAAAGGAGGACCACTCCAGAGGCTGGAGGGGCCAGCGCTCCCCGTGCCCGCACTCCTGCTCCCTGCTAGGCTAGGCAGCCATTGGTCTCACCCCGTAGCCTTTCCTTCCAGGAATGCAGCCACAGAGCAATGCAGTTCATAGCTATTTTTTTTCAAGCTAAAACTTCCATTGCTTACCAGTCAAATATGTCTCATCTCAGGCTGCTCACGGCAGTCGCTATCAGACAGTGCACTGCTGTGTTCTCGCTATCCATATGGCATCAGCAGAACTACCATAAAGCAGATCCCTACTGTAACCCAAGTACATCGGCTGAACAGTTGCTGTTCTTCAAAATACCGTGGTGCAGCGACCTGAGCTCATGCTTCAACACTGGGGGGTCAACTTCCACATCTCCTCTTGTGAAAAAGCTAAACTTTCTGCCACAGTCAGGCAGCAAGGCTATAAACCAATTTCTCTTTGATTCCAGGCAATTCTACTCCCTAGCATCTCTGAAACAGCAGAAGAGGCAGCAGACATAAAACAAGTATTTCTCATTAGCTGTTTACAAAGATGGGATTCTTGAACGTACTTGTATGGATCCTCCTTTGTAATTACTTGTTCATCTTGTCTTTGGCTCCTATTTGTAGGAAGTCCAAAGCTGTGGCATCAGAATTAGGCATTTTAGAGCACTTAATGCCTACAAATTGCTTTTAGAAAGGAGCACGTGATTCCAGTTTTCTATTATTTATCCCTGCAAAATTACAGTAAGTGTTGCTACATGCTCCATCACCTTCAAGCACAAGGAGGATAACATCGAAAATGTACCTTCCTCCCACACTAACGTACAATCATTCGGGTCAACACTAACAAGAGATGTTTTGATGATGGTATCTGACTTGTTGCATTACGAGCAGCTTTACCTAACTAAATCCATCTCAAAGAAGCACCCAGTTACATACCAGACCTTCACAGGCTCTCTGTATGGTCCTGCAGAGTGAGGATCAAACTGATTTCAGAGCAGCCTGATTTGTCTGCAGCCCTGACCATCGCTGCAGTGCTAATTTTTTGGTTCTACCTTTCTCAATCGAGACACTTGGGAAACATTTCACAGGCATCATTCATTCAGCAGGAGTCTCCCTCTAAACACACCCAGTCATTCCAAAAGCTTCTCTTTACCTTGCCACACAAGTAAATAATGTTGGTATCTGGATCGTAGAACGGCAGCAGGACCCCATTGCTGGTGTCCATCTCATGAAGGGCTATTGGCTCCTCCATGTTTTTCTGGAAATAAAAAAATGCCAGGGATGTTACGGAAGAATGGAAAAGCTCAAGTTAACATAGGATCTAAATTATTAACAGCTCCTTGTAGCTAGTGAACACGCAGCAGTGTCTTCACCACCCTGAAGGATCTGTGTGTTACAATAACAAATGCTGTCCATGTTCACAAGCTTATTCATTCCCCAAGGACATTTTAATCACAAAACACAATAAATGCAGGACCCAAGAAAATTCACAAAGTCAAGGGAAAGACGTGACATAGTCATGTTAGTCAGTGCCTTGTGCCAGTGTGATGGGATCGCTGCTGTCTCGCTCTGCACATATAACGTATCGAATGAAGTGACCTTCACATACTGCTCTCTGTGTACGTCTTCTCAGACACTTCAGACGTGCAGCTCCCAGCTTCATCACTGCTCTTGGTAAGGCAGGGACTGGTACAAGAGAACTCATCTCCTTTACTGAGTGAGCATCCAGCCTAAATAACAGCAATACCTTCTGGCACGGGAAGCCTGCACAGGAGCAGGCAGTAGATGGAAGAGGGAATATGCCCAAGCATATGAACTACGAATTTAGTGGGTGACTACAGGTCTGGGTTAGTAACTCAACGGATGTTACAACAGCAAACTAGTAATGGGACAGGAACCTACGGGATTCCAAAGGGCAAGCTGCCGTTCGCTCATGCGGCTGAAGCCAGTTGTGAAGATGTTTCCATCGGCGAGGAAAATGGCACGCATGGGCCGGGCTCCCTCGTGGGTTTTCTCTTTCTCCTGAAAGAGATTTAGAGGTTAGCCTCTAGCAATGAACAGAAAAGCCCACTTGGTGGTGGCTTCTCTTCTAGCTGCACAGAATCGCTGGCAGGACATACCGCTCCTCCATGCAGGATGCCGACTACATGGAGCAGCATCCAACTATTTCTGCCCGATGCTTGAGGGAAGAAACCAATCACTGAACTACAAAAGAAGTGGTCATTCCTGGCTCATTTTGGCTTTGCCTACCAGACTTCAGCAAGGCTGAAGGAAGACTTCTTTGCAAGCTACAACACATATGCAGGCTGCTAAATCTCCGCTTTGCATACACAACTTTGGAACTGTAATTATACAAAAGGATTAGATGTGGAATTACACTCCTGCAGGTTTTAAAACCGAGCCCTAAAATCCTAGTTCAAACACTAATCTCAATAAACCCAGACAAATCCTTCAACCACTGCTACCCCTTCTGTAATTTTCTCCTTACTTTGAAAAACACGACTAAACATGGTATATATACTAAGCAAGAAGGTTCTTTCTCTCTATGCTCTTTATCATGCAAACTTACAGCAACAATTTCTTGTTTCCTGGGGTCAATAACTCGAACTTTTTTGTCTTTGGAAGCTGTACAGATTAGGCTGCCATTGCGATTCCAGCTCACATTGTAAATCATATCCACGTGCATGTCATCCAAGTTTATGAGGGCTTCACCTGTTCCCACATTCCAGATGATGATTGCATTATCGCAACCTAAAACAGAAAATAATAGCTAAAGTCACAACACTGGTGTATACAGAAAAAAGCCAGCAGCAGGGAACAAAGAATAAAGCCTGCTGCAGCTCCAAAGCCTCAGATTCTGTCTCTTAAACACACTCTGTGCACCATCGCGTACGTGGAGCCCCAGACAGCACATCCTCACTCAAATACAGGGCCAATACAGGCCTGAATACAAATTTCAGGGCCTGTAGCGATAGGACAAGGGGTAACAGTTTTAAACTACAAGAGGGTAGATTCAGACTAGACATAAGGAAGAAATTTTTTTACAATGAGGGTGGTGAAACACTGGAATGGGTTGCCCAGAGAGGTGGTAGATGCCCCATCCTTGGAAACATTCAAGGCCAGGCTGGATGGGGCTCTGAGCAACCTGATCTGGTTGAAGATGTCCCTGCCCATTGCAGAGGGGATGGACTAGATGGCCTTTAAAGGTCCCTTCCATCCCAAAGCATTCTGTGATTCTATGACAAATACAGGCTCAGAGCCGGGACCAAGCAGCCAGAGAAGGCACAAAGCTCCTCCCTTGAAAGCATCGAGCACCTTCTCAGAGGTGCTGTAGCTCTCCCAAACAAAGGCACTTTATGTGGGAGTATTTGGGCACTGCTCCCACAGCTGGCCACCACCCCAGCCAACGCATTGCCCGCAGGGGGCTGTGTGGGAGGGCGCCCTGGCCACTGCTACTGCAGGAGCTTTGTGTAGGAGCTCTTGGGTCTCGGCTCAGCTGCAGGACCACAGAGCAAGAAATGCCAAGGGCAAAGAGGCGATGTTCTTACAACTCTACGTGAGAACACTGGCTGGCAGCCAGTCATTGCCTTCTCAGGTCAGAGAGATTTGCGGCAGAAAGAGTAAAAGCAGCACGGATGGAACATAGGCAAGTGACAGCAGGAGAAACAGCAGAACAAGGAGAAAAAAGAACGGCAGGCAGGAAAAGCTGAGGTCAGCAGTTTCACAAGGACTACAACCATCAGGCAGGTGGTTTTGTTCAAGGACCAGACAGCAAGAAGACAAAGAATAAAGGCTAAGATAAGATGACAGCAAAATAAAGAACAGGACTGGAGGACCAGGTAAGGGAAGAAAAGCACAATGCATGACGGAGCAATTTCTCCTAAGGCTCCAGAGGGGCAAAAACATGTAACAAGGCAAAAGATAACCACCACTTTGAACTCCCAAAGGGCATGAAAGACATCCAAAACCAGTTTGTTGTCACCAAGAGGAACCCTGGAGACTGCAATGACCTGACAGCATCCCTTCTCCTCTGTGTTTCGTAAGAGTAATCCTGGCCGGACTGCCCGGACACACACATCTTGGTGCTCCTGAGTACAGGAGTCTGAGGAAGCTACGTCAGAAAAATCACCTTCTCCTTTTGTATGTTCTCACACTGAGTTTCATTACATTAACTGCCACAAGGTCTGCAAATCCAAGCGTTTTTGGGGAAACCAGATCAAAACCAAACTGGTACCTCAGAAGGTATTTATGTCACAGAAAACGCACAGCTCATCTGACAGTCCAGCTGAAAGGACTGGCTTCTTTTCTTGGGCTCCAACCTAAAGGTCATGCTATGAAAGCCTCAGACCATGCTAATGGATAATGACTTATCCATTTTATTTCCATAATTATGTGACTGTTTTTCAGTGGTCAAAAGAATCTCATTGCATAGACCATACCAGTCAAGGAGACAATTTGGAAAATGCTGAAAATGAAAGCTTGTGGAAGGAACAGCCAGACTCTGAGACACCTTGCAGGGATCAGCAAAAAGGAGACACAGTTGGGCCTTTTACAAAAGTATATGAAAACAGGGATGAGGAGAGTGCAGACATAAATAGTTATCAGTGGATGAAATTTGCAGATCAAATAAAGTCTGGAACAATTTTAATACTGCAATTCATGCCTCCAGACAATTTCCTGGTTCTTGTCCCTGTAAACTGAAGATAATAAAAGGCCAAGATAAGGAGGGGGCTGTGAGCCACGCATCCGTGTTCCTAGGCACTGCCATTAGTCTTGTGATTCACTGGCCCTAAGCAGCTGGGAGAGGAAAGAAGGAAAAGGAGTCGACAAGCTCTTCTCCAAAATACCTGGCGTGCGAGCAAAATGCGAGGGAGAGATGCTCGTTGACCCCACAGCCCTGACGCACCGTACCTGCACTGAGCAGCACATTGCGTGCCGTCGGATGCCAAGCCACAATGCCGACTCTCTTGGAATGGCCTTCTAACACTACCACTGGCTCTGTCAGGGACAGGGTGAGTCCGTTCTCGGGAATCTGCCACACCTGGAAAGGGGAAAGGAAAGATGGTTAGCCAAGGGTCGTGCCCTCTGAAGAGTGCGTTACTCGTTTGCTTCCGGCATCCTGTACCATGCCATGGCAGAAGGCTGAGTTGTCGCTTCTCAATATAAGCGGGAAGAGAGAATCCGGGAGGGAATCATTCCCAGCCACCGATAAACCTTCAGCTGATCTGTGCGTGACATCCTTCCTAGCTCAGGCTGCCAGCACATAACCACCGGCTACTTACGCTGCAAACGCCCCGTTATTGCTGTATCCAGAGATCCATTCATCTCAGATGCTGCCTGAGAAGGACGGAAAAAAATTTCCCTTGCAGCTCAAATTCCATCTGAACAAGCTGCTGTCTTTTCAAATTATGCTTGTCCCTCGGAGAGACAATATTGCAGCTATACTGGTGCCTACTTTTTATTTCTTTAGAAATACTGGCAATTAGTTTTCACATTATGTTTAGAGCCTCCTTTCAGATGCCATTTAACTAGGGAAGAGCAGTTTGGTCCGGGCAAAGGTTAAAGCAGCCCAAGTTAGCGTTGCAGAAACTACCTTCGAATGTAGCAAACTGCCTTGTTCACTTCTTGCCTGCTTGGTTACACAACCCTGCTGTTGCAAGCATCTTGAGGAGGAACAGACCCCCAAGGACCTGAGGGCACTGCAATTCCAGCTGTGGAGTCAGAGCAGGTTTATGCACCAAAGGAGGCGGCTTCTGCAACTGGCAGGGACCAGGGACGGGAGAGACAAAACCCATCACCCCATGCCCCAAGGCAGGATGAGCCCTACCAAAACTATTCCTGCAATTCAGCACCGGACAATCATCTTTGAACTCAATTTGACCTACATATAGTGTATTAAAAAAATCAAATGAAGTCCATCAGTGAGCAATTATAGCTACCTATAGATAGGTGGCAGCATCAGAGCACATTTGCTTCGCCTTCTATTGTTTGCTTTTTCTGGAGAATAGGGCTTGCCAGACCCTGCCCACGATGCCCAAGCAAGCTGTCAGAGCCAGCAGATGCGAGCCGAGCGGATTTCGGAAGCAAGGCAGACAGGCATGAGGGTGACATGGATTTTTGCGCTAATCCCAGTTTCTCCCTTCTCACAGGGATGGCTGCTGCTTAAACAAAACCCACTGCAATGCAAAAATTCTCAGTGTGTACCAGCTCCCCTCTAAATATTCCTAAAATGATTTCACTTTTCACTGACACAGCTCTCAGCGCCGTCCCTCCCAGTGCCCTCAGCATCCCAGGAGGAATGACCTGCGACGGGCACGCAACCTCAGCAGGGAATTTCTCTGCAAGGGTTGAAAAATCCCTCCTTCTCTTCCTGCCCGATGGAACAGTGCTAGCACCAAGATGACATAAACGGAGGCTTTTACCAGCAATCGTGTTTTAAAAATGGAGTTGCGAAGTGGAGCTGGTCAGCCTGGAGAAGCAGGGCGTCGTCCTGCTCGCTTCCAATTCAACACCGGCTTTGCTAGCGGCTGCAGCCACAGCACGCTCTCAGAGGACCGTGCTGAAACACAACACGCCTTGCGAACCGCAACAGATCATCTCACCTGCCTGTCACAGGATAAAACTGGGTTACAAAGCTGTCAATTTTTATAGAAGCAGCTTTCGTCTTGCCAGTCGGGGAATAACAACCTGACAGTAGCAACAGTTTAAAACCTGTCTGCTGACAGGGGAACTTGAACGTCAGTCTGCTAAAACGGGTACCTGCACCTCACGTCGTAACTGTATGCAGGTCTCTCAGATGAACTGCCTCCAAATCCCTCACGATTGTAAGCACTGATGCAATGCTGCAGAAAACGGGTATCACCTAAACCAGTAAGAAAGTTGGAAAGATCACAGGAGAGCTGGGAGACCCCAGCAGAAGAGGCGATGCAGGAGAGCCAGGGGCTCTGAAGCAGAGCTATGGGAAGTGCCCAGCAGAGCATTAGGGGACACCAGCACAGGGGCGGAGGATGCTCAACACGAGCTCCACCTGGCAGGCAGATGCTGGGGCACAGCTGACATGGGGATGAGAAACAGAAAAAACACCAAAACCACTTCTCCACTAGATGAAAAGGCCATGACAGCCAAGACTGACCTACGCAAGTTGATGTTACGCCGAGGATTAAGCGGGAAGCCAGACATCTGGTTATTCCAGAGTCTTGAGGAGCCCTTAAAAATGGCAAGCCTTGATGAACACAGCCATTTCTCCCCCTGAGAGAAACGGTGTGATAAAGTGGCCTGCCCCAACTCACTCAGCCTCACTCTCTTTGTGGGGGAAGCTTTGAAAATTTAATTTATTCACAAAAAGACCCAGGAGCAGCACGCAGGGACAGCAGCGGGGTCAGAGCAGCTTCTACACCTGCAGCTGCAACCAACCTTCCTCCCTGCCGAGGGGCAGCCGGAGCAAAGGGACCGGGTCCCCGAGATTCCCCGTTTCTGTTTTGCGCTGTCTCAGCCAGGAACGGCGCAGGGATCCTTCCGTGCAAGCGCAGCTTCGTAGCAAAGCAACTTGCAAGCCAGAAAACTCCAGGCCCAAGTGTAAACGTGAGCCAGCGAGTGCAGGGGGTGGGAGAGGAAAGGGAGATATTAGAGGCAAAATACCAAAGAAAAGGATTTTTTAAAAGCCTCTGGAGGACAGACAGATTTTTTTTCAATAAGGGAAAGCCCCTATAGTTTACAGCAGCTGCAGACTAGTGTAATCCTCTGCAGATTACAGAAACTATTGACCTAATAATCTTGCTTGGTATTGCAAAAAAAAAAACCAAACCCAAAAAACAAAAAAATGAAAAACCTAGGAGTGTGAAAGGTCGGGGTATGCTCCCAAGCGACCTGGCCCACTCATTCCTGCACAGGGTGGGGTGCCTGCCTTCAGCGTGGGATGAAATTAGATTCACAGGGCAAATTAAGGAACTTTTGCTTTGGATGCAGGACCCAGCCTGCTGAAGGTGAGGACTCAGGATCAGCACACAGAGGAAACCTTAAAATATTGCAAGATTAACTGGACATCCGTAACAGTTTGTCAGCTCTCCCAGTTGTGGGGGTTTTTGGGTTGCTGGGTGATTTTTTTTTCGGTTGTGTGGGGGTTTTACGTTGACATGGCTGGTTTGTTTGTGCTCGAGGAAGTGAAGTCACGCCACGGTGCTGCGTAGAGGTTTGGGTCTCAGAGGAAGAGCAGGAGGGGGAAAGGTTTTTGCACAAACAGCACGCGAGAAAGAAAATAAAGCAAACTTTTCCAGCGCTTTTTTTTTATACACTTTAAAGAGAACCAAAACCTGTCTCTTCTGGCTCTGCACCAACCTGCAGAGAAGATAAAGTCAATTTCTAGAAACAACATCAATTCCTATATTCACATTATGTGAGGAACCAAATGAGTTTGAGCCCTGGGTTTTATCTATGTCCCTGCTCTTGCATCGCTGCAGGAAAAGGCACTTTGTGCATCCATTTTTGATGGCTATAAGACCTTCTCCACAGCTAGCCGGTCCTGGTACCACATCTTAACTGTCTGCTAACAGGTTGGTGTCCCGGGTCATTGCAAGGGCTCTGGTTTAATTTTTAAAACAATTTGCTCAATCAAATGAACCCTACTCTGGCCATTACATGCAAACTCATTAGTAATCACCTTCTGATGAAGCAAATTTTCCATACCTGAGAAAGACCAGCTGATACCACCTACAAGCCTTTACATAATAAAACATTTTCCAGCTGAATTAAAAAACCTGCAGTACATTACAGCCACTCAGCAGAATATCAAGCATGAATATTTAAGTAATTCCTCATTTGCTGGCACAAGGAAATCATTCTTCAAAGAGAACACCAGAAGAGGCCACAGAAGGTATCTGCATGCCATGCCGTTGCAAAGGAAGCCTTTCTGAGAGCAATTCAGAGCAGAGGAGATGGAGACTCCCCCTCCCGCTCTTCTGCAAAAGAAGAGAGAAATTCGGAAAAAAAAACAGCAAATGGGGCAGAAGCTACTGCCATTACCTACATGGCATCGCATGCCTGATTAGGGCTCTTCTGCTACATTGGACGTATGAAATGGGCCACCTTCTGAAGAACTGAGAACAAGGCATAAAGAGGAAATACTTAAAACACTTGCAGACTACAAGTATTTCATTATATCTCGAACCATTTCAAGCGAGTTGCATTTGCCAACTCAAAAGGAATCTGTTGGCTTCAGACTCCAACTGGCAAGGGCAGGAGGGGACAGAGGCCAACGCGTGCCCCAAGGACTACCCAGCGTGGGATGAAGGAAGAGCACTTGCTCCTCCACAAGCCTACGCTCCCCCAGAGAAGAAAGCAGGCGGTGTTTTGGAGAGGTCCATTCTACTTTTTCCTCTGCTGGGATCCGACAGTGATGTGCTTATACCCACCGGCACCGTGACCTGCACAAAGGTGGTCCTGCAAGGGTGACCTGTCCTAAGCATTGCCCCCCACCATCTTTTTCTTCTCCACCTCCAAATAATTTCTGAATGCATCAGATGCGACAGCAGTAACGAGTGTATCACCTGACACTGCCAGATCACACCTATCAAGTGCCTTTCATCAGACAAATCTTGATGCAGCTGCAAACAGTTAAAACCTCTAAAGCTGTCCAAGCTACAAAGCATCAGAAAAAGATGTCTTCTTTCCCAGTCCCATACTTCAACCCCTGGTCTAATGATCTCAAGTACCCTACCTGTTCAAGGTTTATATGCAGCTCACAGGGTATTTCCACCTTCTACAAATCTGAGTTTTTATTTATATGAAAATGCTTCGAGCTTTTGAAAGGGCCAAGTTAACCTTCCTTGTGCAACACAAAGTCTGCACACAGTTCAAAGTTATGGCTGCAGGGAATCAGCCCTCTTCATCTCGGAGACACTGGTTAGACAGCATCTCAAAGCCACGCTCTCTCCTTCAGTACATGTCTAGCTGACGTTGATGAGATCTGTTGTGGCCGAGGCTAAGATCCTAAATCCTCGAGTGCCAAGGCACAGATGGTCTTTAAAAACATAGGGTATTTTTTTAAAAGCAGCTGGCACTTCTGCAGAAAGCCACATGATCTCCTCTGCGACATAACTTTTTCTCATTTCATGGTGGCTAATGAAGAGTTCAGAGCTGATGAACAACCAACCACATGTCCTCTAAAGTAAGATGAGTTTATTCAGTGACAGGCTGTTCAGGAAGCAGGACTCCAAACCCTTTATTGAAGAAAAGCAAAGAAAACAGGATGCTAAATTACCCGTGCCAGGACAGAAAAGCAATTAAAAATGGGAAGGCTTATTAGATCATCCAGTTTGTTTCTAAATAGCCCAGGCCAGGGTTGTTCTTTACAAACTCTAGCTCTGTCCAGCCCAGTTAACAACTGTCCCAAATGATTTGGGATACATCATTTCCCATCAGAAGTTATGCGATACTTAACAGAAGATTCAACTCAGGCCTTCAGCTAGCCCTCTTTGCTTTCTTCATCGCTACTGCCGGCACTCAGCTTCACTGCATTTTAAACCTCCAGCTAACATGCAGCTAACATCTTCCAAATCATGAGTTGCGTATGCCTGTTCCCTCAAGCGCAGCAAGGACTGACTTATTTCACTTTCCCAGCTGCTTGCTCCCTTCCACTCAAGACATCATCACACCAACAGGTACCACCCACGAACACCAGCGTGCAAACTGGCAGCCAGCTGCACCGCGGTGTCTGTCCACACGCGTGTTGCCTCCGGGGACGGAGGGGAAGCTCGCCCCCCGCTTCAGCGTGTGCAAATAAGCAGCAACCGCCGAGCAGACAACCTACCGTGAACCCACGCCCCGCGGAGCTTGTTTGCGCAGTTGTAGGCTTGAATTCTCACAGACAGTTTGTGTCTACGTTAGGAGCATTTGGACAACTTGTAACCGAACACTGTTGGTTTTTCTACATAATTCAATCCCTCTGGAGCCTCGCAACATACTTCTCATTGCACTTGGATTAGAGACTTATTTTGCCTCCAAGAAGGCAGCTATGGACCTTAGCTTCGCCTGCCGCTGTTGATGCTCACGTTTCAGAGACCATTCCTTCCGACTCGCAGCCCTTCTGGATCCTGGTTTCTGGAGGAACATTCCTGCATCCTTCAAAGCTTAGTTCTAGCCCAGTAGTGAACATTACAAACACAGAAGCTTGTTGTTTTGTTTAATATTAAATATAGTACATTTTGTTAACATGCTTCAGCTTCCAAGACTGAGAGATCACAGGCAAGAGCTGTCCCAGGATAAGCCTCTTGGGATGAATCCCCTCCCAAACATTTTAACGATGAACAGAAGCAAAGGAATTTATCTGACATGATCTATAATAAGATTTCAATATAACATTCAGCCTACAGCATTTCTAAATATGGCCAAAGATCACTGAAGTTATTTGGCATTATTTCATCTTACAAGGATTTTCTTTCACTTATTCTGCTGTGTTTGCATACACGGGATTCCACATCCATCATGGAGCAAGGTCGCCTATTGTTCAGTGGGCTCTGGCTGAGGTAAAATAGGTCTCAGGACCAAGGTTTGCAGGTGCAGAATTCGGATTATTTTTTATTTATTTATTTAAAAAAAACCTTTTGACATCTACTCACAACCTGTAGATACAGGAAAAATGAAAGTGTCACCCTTAAATCAAGAGATGAAGCAATTCTGAAGCCTGATGGGCTCATTCCCTTCCAATCCCCACCTCTTCCCAACACACACCACTACATCCATTAGGATATTTGAGGTAAGGAACCACCTCAGTCTTCTGAAAAGCAGTACATATCAAAACACCTCACCACTGGCTGGCACTCTTTCTTCTCTTCCCTCTTCCCAAACATCAGACAAATCCCCAGGGGAAGGAAAAATGGAAGAGCAACTGAAGACAAAGCCAGGAAGACACAGACCAAGTGCATTACTCGAAGTGCCATCTCAGTGCTGAGGAGATCTCAGAAGTCTGAGGTTGCACCTTCTCCAACATAACGTGAGAAGAAAGTGCCAGTTGGGTGAGTCCAAATTCTGCTGTTATGCAGGTAATAAAGCTTGCTCTGCCATTTTTGCTCCAATTTTTACCTAGGTCCTGCAGCCAAGATAGCATCATTTCTTAAGCCAAGACAGAATGTGATCTGCAGAATGCCCATGACCACTCTCACATCAGCAAGGACTCTGCCCTCGGCGTCGGTACAGGAGATCTCTTTACAAATACAAGTGTCATTTGCAGCAGCATTTTGAGCATAAAGCAAATGTCTCCCCGCAAGACATTAAATAGGCTTACCATGACGGTGCAGTCCTCAGAGCCACTGGCGATGACCTGGTCATTATGAGGACACCAGTCTATGTCCAGCACCGGTCCTGTGTGGCCACACACTGTTGGGTAGGACTTGTCAATTCTGCCTGTCTGAAGGGGGAAAACAAGGAAGAGAGCTGTAATACACAGACAGCACAGAGCACATCTCTCAGAGCAGAGGAAGATGCTTCCTAATTCTCCATTAACTCTTTCAGTATTCACAATTCCATTAAATTTGAATCATCACCATGTATCAGTAGAGGAAATGAACCAGCGACTCTTCTCCAGCACCAACTAGCTGGAAACTCCCACTGGTGCAGGACAAGGGTTCAGAGGTTCAGCACGGGAGGGCTTTGACCCCCTCGGATGCAGGGATGCTTTGCTGCCTGTATCTCAGCGTTTGCTGCAATGCCATCCATTTGTCTGTCCCCAGTGTTTCGGGAAGAGGGCTCTGCCCGCACAGTGAAGCTCTGGCTTTGTCTGAGCTTCACAATGGCGGCAAGCAACAGCTAAAGATAACCAAGCTAAAATTTTAATTGAAGAGTGTTGCTGGTCATTGAATTTACCAAGTCTGCTTGTTTTCATCATAGAAGTATTTTGCTTAGAAGGAAAGTTTCTAGGAAACAGTTGTGCAGAGTAAAATACTGTTTTTAGGAATAAATACTGCCAACACAGACTGCCACAGCCACCCACCCCTGATCCGTACCTGCCTCTCTATGGCCGGAGGACCAAGGCCACCAGCCCACTGCCAAAGTCAAGCTCACTACATAGATGAACTTTCCAAGAAATCAAGCTAACGAGATGTTCCCATTTGAACCGAGACAAATCTAGTGATGCCAATGCAGTTGTTGCGAAGACACCAACTTTGCCAACTGGGTCTGCATTTCACTGATGGAGCCCCTTCACACCCTGAAGCACCTGACCCCCCCAAACTGCCGATGCACCTGGTACCCAGCTTCCTCTGTGCAAAAGGAAATAATCACTCTAGCTAATCATCATTCTCTCTCTTGGTCAAGTCTTGCACACATGGGAAGCAATATTTAAAATACTAAAGACACACAGCAGTAGTGGCAGGGTGAGCAGGAGACTCCGGCGCTTCCAGGGCCAGAACCCGGGTCCCCCTCCGAGGTGTTTTGTTTCCAGGGAATGCTGCGATGGCCTTTTTATGAGCGATGGGAGAAGAGGGGCTGGAGAGAGAGGTCTGGGACGGGGTCATCTTCTTTCATGTTTAAACATGCAGAAGAAACGGTTGCCATTTCACTTCTGCCATTCGGTGACGACATTCCCCAACCTTGGAGGTTACATCTCTTAATATATGCCTCCTACCCATCTCCATGCAGAAGGCTGTTCCTATTCAACGCTGTCTTACGTACAAAGGATCAGAATAATGCTGGATACTGGCTTTTGAAGACTACTGACCTGAAGACTCCTACTAGCAACAAAACAAGATACAGATCCAAACAGACTAAGTTACAGAAACTAAACCACCACTATTTTCTAAATGGCCAAATTTGGTTTCAAAAAAGACTCAGTGATTCAAATGCTTTTGAAATTATTAAAAGTGAAAGCGTTGTAGATGAAAAGCCATAAACCAGACATTCAAAAATTAAAGTCTGTGTAATCCCTCTTGGATGCCATAATGTGAAATAGGATTTAAAAAATTAATACACCCAACTGACATGTATAGTCCATCCATTTCAATTATCTAATTAAAAAAGAACCATGCAGAGCATATGCACATGAACATATTTCAGAAGTCACATTACAGGCCAAATACAAATATAGACCTAAACCAAAAGAAAAAATACGACTAATACTGCGAGATGTCAGTGACTACCTGTTCTTGCTCCTACGCAGGGCTCAGAGCAATCCTCTAAGAGGAGCCTATGGTAATTATTTGCAGGCTGCACAAGTGCTTGTCAGTTTAGTTTAGAGTTTTTACAGTAATTCATTACTGGAGGGAGGGAAAAAAAAAATCAATTTGAACAAATTAAACCACAAACTTCACCTTTCAGTTTTGATCACGATGAACCTGAACAGTACGAGCAGCAGCAGCCAACTGCCTGTGACAGCCAGCTGACCGCAGGGACCAGGCAACCCCACCGCCTGCTTTTGATCACCTAAAACGAAGCTCATTTTTTAAACCAGCTATCTTGTACTTCCATTAGCTCACTAAACGGCAGTGCTCCAAGGGCAGCGAGGAACACCAGACAACAGAGGCTCTGTGTGAGCCCGTGGCAAGAGAGAGCTCCCAATGCCCGAAAGCAGAAGGGACCAGCGCGGCCACGGGCTTCCAGCTGCCACGGAAGAGCGAGTCCCCTTCCCTCGGCGGGCGAAGCAGCAAGCTGGAGTAAAGCTCAGTCTTGTCACTAAGCTAGAATAAAACCCCGTCTTGTCATCAAGCTGAGGAACTTGAGATGGATGCACAGGCATGGCTGTTTTGGACGAGGACAGCATACGTTGCTCGGGCCAGAGCCATCTGGATCAAGAAGAAATTGCAGATGCACAAAGGGGAAGTTAAACCAAACTGAGCAGAAATATCTTTGCACCATGTTACAGGTGAATACAGATGATGTGGATAAGCATCTAAAGTGTACCTTTTTCCTGCCTGGATGTGGATAGTGACGTTCGAAAACCATTTCTAACAAGGGAACAGAGTAAGGATGGGGAAAACGAGATGTTATTTAGAAGCAGTGTGGGAGATGCAATAACTTCAAGCAACCTCAAACGTATTTATTCACAAAAATTTACAAAACCAAGCAAGCAGAGTACAAACAGCAGAAGATGTCACGCTGCCTGCAAACACGACAGCAACGCCAGGGGAGACGCGCAGCCCAGCGGCATCAGCTTCTACCCTCGGGCACAGCACTGCTGCACTAGAGGACCAATGCGGCTGCTCACCAGGGTCGACAAAGAATAGCGTTGAAACAGCAAAATGAGAAGAAATAAGGATGTAAATGGACAGAAGGGCTTACTGGCCAAAAGGCTGCCGTGCTGCTCGAAGCTGCAGTTCAGCTAGCAGAAGTCCAACCACTTTCAGAGAAGTTACTGACTTGTGGTCAGAAATAACAAAACCGCCTTCACAGCACAGAGGAAGCCACGGTGCTTTCCTGAACACGTAAGAAAAAGCAAGAGTTCTCCTCAGCAATGCTTCTAAAGGCACTTGATCTGCTCCACTTTAAGAAAAAACACTGTTATTAGAAAGCGTGACCCTTCAAAGGGGATCGGGAGGGCTGTCAAAGGACAACAACTCATGTCACCACCCCAGGGCCTGACCCAGCTCACCTTCCCCTCAACCGCCCAGCAGGGTAAGAAAGGAGCTGGGTTTAACTCAGGTGAGTTACTTTACCACCTCTCTAAGCCCATTTTGTAAACGCTGCCCATGCAGGCTGCACCGCAGGCTTCCTCCTCCCAGCCGCGTTCCCCTCTCCGGAGCAGGGGACCCCGATTCCTGGCATCGTGCCGGATTAGCTGTGCACAGAAGAGCTTTAAAAACAATATTTGGGGGGCTTTCCCAAAAGAGAAAGACCAGGAACCCTGCAGTAGGGTGTTAAAAAAAAAAAAAAAAAAAAAACTGCCAGCCTGTAAAATTACCAAATTCAATGTTTCTAAACGCTATTCCTTTTAAAAGGAATGCCTCTCCCACAAGAACACCATGAGGTTTGCAACTTTGCTGCCAGATGGGTGCTTTTTCATGCTACCATAATGCTCCCAGGTTTGAGGATTTATTTATTTATTTTTAAAATGTAATCTTTTAATTAGTTAAGGATTTTTTAAAATAAGTCTCAAGTGCTGATAAACAGTTTAAAATTAACTCAGTACGACTTCAAGAAATTAAATCCTCCTCATAATCCATTAGGACTTTGGCTGAGCAACACATCACAGTAACAACTTTTGAAACTCAGAGTTGTATTTGATAAAAAAGTCAGCCAACAAGGTGAATTTGAGGATTAGTATTAATATGCTGGATGGCGTTGACTAGAAGCACCCTCAATATTCAGGTCCTTCAAGAGGTGGTAAGCTGACCTTACCAAATGAATTCACTCAGTGCTTTCATGTATCCCAGATCAGAAAAAACAGACAGATGAGAAAAAAAATTACTAAATCCAGAAGGGACAGATAAGCAGCACAAGAAAACTGTTCCTAAAAGTGGTAGTCTTATGAATTAATTTGACTGTCTTATGATCACTTCTCTGCCAGAAACGGGCAATTGGTTGTAGGAAACAGCTCATGGATTATGGTAAAAATGCCATGGAGAACAGCTGCTTCCCTCAAGCCATGGTTGCGCTCATTAAGATCGCCATTTAAAATAGGGAAGTGGCATCGAGTTGCACAAGCAAAAGCAATTCCCCCACCCTCGCTTTGCAGAAGTTTGAGGAAGGAAATCGGGTCACAACTGCAAAGTTTGAAATACAAACTGACTGGTACCTTTTCTCTGTTAGAGAGGATATTCCTTTTTTCTTAGTTAAATTTTCCTTACAGCAAACTCAAGTTTCACAAACTCCAGTTGAGTGAAGTTTTAATGTGCTCTGGCCACCGAGCCTCCACCTCTGGTTGCAGCAGCTGGTCACGCAGGAGGCAGTGGGGAGAAAACACTGCAGTAGGATGTAATGAAAGTGCATTGCGCTCTCATGACCATGACAAATAGACATTAGTCACCCAGCAAACCAATCAAGGCATCCATAACTAATTTGGAAGATTATGAAAAGTGTTACTGCCAAAAGGTCTACTGTAATGTCATGAAATAAGAGACTTTCAGGCATTCATAACTGCATACTGCTTTCAAACCGGACCATGATAAACATTGCTTGTGACCTCCAAAAATTCCTCGGCAGCGCTCCTGTTCTCGTTTTATCACCTTGACAGCTGCAGGGCTGCGACATTACAGTAGACATTACAGGCTGCTACAGAACGGAGACAAAGGTCCGTGTTCCGGAGTGCCCAGACCTAAATGGATGCATAAAGAGGTGGGAAGAAAAACGCGGTGACGGACAGGAATCCTGCACAAAGCCAACCCTACCCGAGCAGCGAGAGCAGGGCTGTAAAAACCACAGCACTGTGCGAGCCCAGCGGATTTGGCATCACCGCTCAAAGCACGGTTTGGAGGGTTTCGGGCGCGTGGGCAGCCGGGTGGAGCAGGCAGCAACGGTGAGGTTCGTTTCACGCCGCTGGCAGAGGAGCTGCAGCAGCTGGGGGACTTCATGGTTTGCAGTGGGTGCTCGCAGCTGACTGGAGAATGGAGATATAAGAGCTGGTTGCAACTGCAGGATGCTTTACCCCAGAAAAGTCTTGCTTATCTGCAGAATCCCTCACAGAATTAGTTGCAACCATCAGCTACTCGCATGCTGGCCTTAGAAAAGGAGGAAAAAAAACAACAGAAACAACCCCCCAAAACCCAACCCAAACTGCTAACTCCTATCACTCAGAGCTGGGTGCACAGCACAGCTCCAGCATTTCAGCTGATGTCTGTCCCAGTTTCTAGAGGAAAGCTCTAAACACACTTCAAAATTAAATTTCAGCCTCAGCAAACTTTCAGCTGAGGAAGCCCTTCGGGCAGAAGATGCAGAGATTCAAAGCAGAGAGACCTGCCAGTGCCCAGAAATTACATTACAACTAACAAGATATACAGTTGCTCTTTTGTTCCATCCCTAAAGTATGATTTCAATGGCAATTACTTCCCCTGTTAGTAAAATAGGCATACTACCTTTCCAAGTGAAGGAAAACTAATCGGTGTCCTAAAACTTTAGGGTCCTGGGATAAAGCGGTAAAACCCCACTGCAGTTCGGGGGATGGTGGAAGATGAGCACCCATCCAGGCAGGGCAGAGGTGCTGAGCAAGGAGGCAGCGCCCAGAAAGGATCCACAGGGAACCACAGCCTCGCGTCACCCAAACACGCTCATTCCCAAGAGCTGGGAACAGATGATCCGGGACTCCAGCATCAGCCACGCTCAGCAAAACAAACTGGGACCAGTAAAAAGGCAGACGGGGAAGGAGGAGACAGAAGAAAGTCTGGACGGGGAGAAGCCATTCTATTCCAGCCGTTTCTGTTAAACTCATTTTGTCCCTGGGCTTCCAAGATTTCAGTTTAGTTGGAAGTTTTAAGCAGCTAAAGCAGGATTTTACCCTCCGTTTCAGGCCCACCTGCAGCCCTGCTCTAAGTGTGCTTATATGGATGGTTTGCATATATATATATATATTTGTATCCTACGTAAACCAGTGACGTTATGCCATGCAGACAACACAGAAGTTCATGCTGCTGGTAGAGCAACATTATTTTTCATCTGAATATTGGACAAATACATAACTTATGAGGACTTACTCCACTCCTTACACTCCGTTTAAACCACTGCACACAGACAAGAAGGCTGATATGGAGCACGCGTAGTGCAACAAATGCAACAATCTCTCTTTTGTAGCTGCTTGCAGGCAAAACTATCAAATGCAACTTACATTTTCATTACTGGACAAGGCCTTAAAACTGCAGCAATATTTGTACAAACCATTGGTTGACTGTAAGACAGGGGAGAGTATTTGCTGCTTGCTCTCCTAGAGAAATGAGATTTATTAGCCACACTGCCTGCCCTCTCTTCCCTAGTACACTAGAACCTGATGATCCATTGGAATCAAACTGACAGTGATAAATATAAACTTTTTTTTTTTTTAAATCAGCTTTAGAGAAAAATCCAACGTGAAATAAAAGAAAGAAATCCAAATCAGTGCCCCAGGAGGGAAGGTGCAGTTGTAACTCAAGCCCGGGTCCCTCCGGAGCGGCACGGGCACCCCAGCTGGGCTAGCGAGGCACCCGCGGGAGGTGGGCACGTGCCAACGGGCCGGGAGAGAAAGGACCTGTAAGGGAGCTGGCGAACGTTTGCTCTATGCGGAGCGAACGTAGGAAAAATCTGCAAGAAACCAGGTTTTAGCAGTTCCGCTGGTCACGGGTAACTTAGATCTTTAAAAACCACCAGTGTCTTGCTTTTTTACTCAGTTGTTGCGGAGTTGTCTTGAATTTTAATCTCCCCTACCCAACATTCAAAACTACTTGGAGCTCATGGAAGTCTGACCAAAATTTAGGGGGAAATATCCCTTGATAGTCTTCAACCTTGCAAACTTCTCTCACAGGGACACTGCTACGAGACAGACCTACAGCACCAGTACCGACAGGGGCTCCATGGCAGCCGAAGTCAAGACGACAGTAACTCATTTTAATTCAATCCTTCCATCCACATTCCAACTAAAATTGCTGGAAAGGCTCAATGAACCCATCACAGCAGTACCTCCTGATTTTATTTTACACACAATTCAGAAAAGGATGATTTTTTTTTTTCTCCCAGTCCTTCCTGGAGGAATGAGAATCTGGAACAGCTGATTAACAACTTACATATGCCATGGTGGAACACTGAGGCATGTCACTTGCAGAACAACATATTCCTTCAAGAAGATCATTCCCGAGGTGTGCACTCACCCACCCACATGCTAATTCCCTCCGAGGGCACCCATCCGATCCCAGCTTCTGTAGGAATGCTGCCTATGTAAAGGGAGTGCAATAAGAAGTCAGGCACACAAATGGAAAATCTAATAAAAGGTATATCCAAAGGGGACTGAGTAAGCCTCTCCTAAAGGCCTTACATAACGTGACTTTCAGCTGAAGGCATCTTTCTCGATGAACTGAAACAAAAAGGAACCCTTTGCAGCAGCTTTTTTTCAGATAAAAACTGCAAAGATTTTTCGAGGAAGGAAAACAAAAAAATTGTATCCAGCTCTGCTGTAATGTAGACCCAGCACCAGAACCATGCACTAAGCCCAGGTATTTGCAAGTCACTTTCCCCAGCACATCGAGAAACCCACAAAATTTTCATCTGGGCTGTAAAACAGGGATCACCCATCGAGCCGGGCAAGTATATCCCCCACAGCCCCTCTCCTTTGACAGCAGAGGCAGGGAAGATCGCCCCGCAGTTTCAAGCATCATCCCAAGGGAGACGAGCACACCGAGCTCGGCACAGCGAGGGGCACAGCCCTTCCCAACAGCATCCCAGATGCTGGGAATGATGTGCAGAAGCGAAGACGCCAAGCAACCCGCCCGGTCCGGGCTGAGCACAGGCGGGCCGCAGGGGCAAGGCAGAGCGACCGACTCTCGGCCCTCGCACGACGCCGTTGTGGAAGCGCCCGCCCCGCCAGTCGCGCCGAGAGCCACCGCGGCAGCGGCACGCGCCCATCCCGCTCGCTCCGGAGATCCCCGGGGGATGCGAACAGGAGAACGGCTTCTTCGCTTACCTCCCTGACTCTTCCTTAATTCCCTAACAACGGTGACTACCTGCCACGCGGGAGGTGACCTCCATCGCATCCAGCAGCACATGCCCACCAGCAAGCAGGGGCTGAGGCATGCACCACTTGAGGGAAGAGTTTTATCCTGAGGTTCCTTCCCTGTGCACCCGCTGTTTTGCCTGCCATAAGGCTCAAAGAAAATCAACTCTAAGTCTGCAAGCTTCCCGTTTAATAGCGATACTGTACATTAACGCTTTGCTCAGCACCAGTCACCCGCGGTCCAGAATAAGCAGGCAAATACTCAGTGTTTCTCCCTGGTGTGTGCAGCCAATGCTGATTAGCTTGACTCTTACCATTTACACACCATTAAGTGACATAAATTTCAGCTTTTTAAAAATACATGGTTCATTCCAACGGAGGTCATTTCCCTGCAGACCAAGCAACCTGTGGGAATTGCAATATTTCAGCAACTCAGACAGCGGCCGTGGCTCTCGCTGGAGCATGGGAATGGCGAGTTCCTGGCAAAGACCCTGCACATGTGCAGGCAAGAAAACAGGAAGCTCAGACAAAGCATTTCCACAGCCACCAGCCCCGGCTCAGCTGCACCAGCCCCGGCGGCTGCGGCTGCTGCTGCTCCGCACCGGGCTCTGCGGGGAGCCCCGGGGGACGGAGGGTACGGGGCGGCGGGAGGGCACCCCCGGCCCTCCGCACACCCCCACCCGGGGGGGGACCCCTCACCACCGCCGCCGCCTGCCCACGCCCCGCGGGGGCGGAGGAGCGGCGGGGCCCGGAGCGCGGCGGCGGCGCAGGGGTTAACGGCCGCGCACTTGCCGCGCCCCGCCTCCGCCAATCAGCGCGGCGGCGGCCGGCGGCCCCGAGCGCTGCCATGACCATATAAGGTAAAAAGCCGCGGCCGCCGCAGTGCCGCTGCGGCGGGAGCGGGTGCGCGCGCGCGCGCGGCGGGGCGGGGGCGGGAAACCCGGCGTGTCCCCGTGTCCCCCCCCCCCCCCCCCGGGCGCTGGGTGCGGGTCCCGGGGCGCCCATCCCGCCCCAAAAAGCACCCATGCCGCCCCAAAAAGCACCCCCCCCGCACCCCCAGCCCCTGCCCGTGGCCGGGGAGGGAGCCGGGAGCCGCCCGCCTGGCAGCAAAAAGCCACCGCCACAACCCCACAATATTGCTGAAACTTGGAAAGGAAAAAGCCATTTAAAATGAGTAAAAACTCCCTTTTCTGTGATTACGCAGGCCCTTTGAAGCGCAGGCCCGGCTCACCCCTCGCGGAAGGTCAAGCCACATTAGAAGTAATTCAGAGTGACCCGCACAGCGCCGGGTTCGAGCGGACACGATGCAATTAAGTTGCAGCAGGGCCATTTTCCCTGCAGACGCTGGCAGCCTCCTCGAGGCTCTGACATGCAGCAAGTGTATTTTTATGGCTCAATTTTAAAATTGTACCAAAACCATGGTTTAAAATTAACCCTCCCCCCCCCCCCCCAATATAACAGCGAGGATCTTGCTGTGGGAACTCCAATGAATACCTCTGCTAAGCGGGCTCAAACAGAAATCAAAATGTTAGGGTGGTGAAGGAACTAAAGGAACACTTTCATCAGCCAAGGCTATAAAAATAAATGAGGAACACAGGAACTGGTTAGAGCAAAGCCAGCAACGTGTTGCATTGCAAAAGAACGTGTCAGGCTGGGGGGCTTAGGAACAGAGTTCCTCCAGCTTTGCACGAAACCTTGTCATATGTAAATATTAAGTAGCTGCAGAAGACAAGACAGGAACATCACTGACAACGCAAAGGCAATGACAAATGCAGAGGAGGGCAGGGAACAACTGCATAAACGTAAAAACCAAAACAAACGTAAGATGGCACTTAAAAATGCAAAAGGCTACCTAGCTCCGGATTAGCAGGCATTTCTGCCAGGGACTGAGAAAACATTGAGAAATGAGAGAAAAAGAGGGGTGCGCGTCCTCCGCCATCAGTGTTTGCACCGTGATGCAACACAAGTGCAACTGCCTGCTGTGTTGAGCAAGGAATTTCTAATCGAGATCTGTGCCATCGTGCGTGGCTTGGGCAAGAGCAGGACACGTGGGCCGAAGATGAGCGCAAACCAGAATACTTGCAAAGAAGGGCTGTTAATAAGATGAGAAAAGTGGAGAGCTATTTAAGGAGGCTCGGGGTTTGGCTTGCTTCACTTAGCACAACCGAGGCATAAGTGAGAACTTGCTGCCTCTGTCCCTGTAATGCACTCGCCGTGTGGGATGCTATATTCAATTCTGGTCACTATTTCTATATATAAACAGGGCAGATCTGCAAACGGAGCTAGAAAAAAAGGACAGGGCTGATGACAGACTGAGGACATTTTAAGTGTATAGTTAAGAGAAGCTTGAGGGTCAGAAAGAAAGTAATTAATGTTACAGAAAAAGACTGTCATCACAAGAATTTGCCGGTTGAGCGTCAGAAAGGGAGATGAGAGCACCGCTCTCCAACAAGGGTGGAAGAAAGATGCTCTGCAATTTTTCCATGCAGTATCAGGGGCAACAGGAATTTATTTCAGTCTGAGACACCGCTCCTGCTCATTTGTGTGGTTTATACCACAGCATTGTAAGAGACTGCCAGGAAGGCTTCTGTACCCATCTTTTCAGCCTCCCTCCGTATCTTTGATCCGGCCATTCTCACAGCTGATGGACAGGAACCTAACTTTTCTGTGTGTTTTGCAAAGCACACCCCTGGGGTTCTACAAATAAATTCAAAGTATAAGGGAAAGAAGCAGAGTATATATACGGGCTCACTGAAAGGTTATTTATTGGAGACTCAGCGGCACTTTGCACAGTAGAGAACGTGAGGGGTGTTTCCCTGCCCAAGATCAGATGAAGCCCCTCACCTCAGTACGTCAGGTAGCAGGGGATAACAATATCTGGCTGAAGTATAATAAAGCCTAGACATAGCCCTGTGACCTGGGAGAACCGCAGGACAGCTGCAATGGTACTTGGAGGAGCTGTTTTCTTACCGAGATTATTGTCTTATACCGTATAGAGAAGGGGCTGGCAGCAGCCTAGACCAGCTCCGATGCCAGGACCACGAGGCCCATGGAAATGCCCTGCTTGGAACCAGCTCACTCCTGCCCATCCCTCTGATACGGGGCTGCGAGGAGTAATGAGGTTCAGGTGCATTCCTGAATTAAGTGACACTTGCAGAGCTCAAAGAGCTGAATCCCTGACAGTGGAAAAACCTGACCGCTGCTACCATAAAAGAGGCTTCTTTAGGAGTACCATTCTACGTAGACGCTTCTGCCATAAAGAATTGGCTCAGATTAGTCAAGCAAACCGCTTATTTACTGTGTTTAATGTACAGGAAGCATCAGACTGATTACAGAGACGTTAAATGGATTCTTACATGGCACTACTGAGCAGCATTTGTCACAACACAGCACAGACTTCACAGCCTTAGTCTTATTCATAAACAAGTGCCGAAATGACAACAAAGCTGAGCATGTAATAGCGAGAAACTTTCAAAAAGCACTTACCTTGTGCAAAGGCAGCACCAGGAACGCTCCGCCACCGCTAGCATCTACAATTATTGCAACAAATCGGGGGTTTACTGCACAAAAGGAGCTATCCCAAGTAACACGGGAGACGCGGATGTCGTCGTAACACTGATCGTTTTTCACCGCTTGGCCAAACACGTGCCGAAATTTGCTCTGTCGTACCACTCGCCTCATTGTGTCTGCGGAGAAGAGGAACGTCAAAAGAAGGAGATCAGTTACAGGTGCAGGGACCTCCTGCTTGCCCAGAAGACGCCTGCCAAGGACCTCCGCAGGCCCCTCTCATCTGCACCATCACCCCGCTTCCAGCGACGCAGAAATACGGTTTCACTCACTGTTCCTGCACCTTGCTTTACACCTGCCAAGTTCTCAGCCAGCCTTTTTTTTTTTTTTTTTTTTTTTTTAAAATAAAGTTTCAGGCTCTTTTGCCCCAAACACAACTGAACTGCGCTTCCAAGGGTGTTTTACAGAAAGAATTTGCCAGTTAAGCATCATTTTTCCCCTTCTAAACGTATTCTCTTATTGCAGTAAAGGAAGTTCCTAATCCTAAAAGCAGTTTTTAGACAAGTCTCCACATATTTTCAGGGATAAATCTGGTCTCAGATTGAACTTGTTTACTTTCAAGTCAGACAGGGTCCAGAAGATGTAAATAAAAATGCAAGCTCTCAAAATCCAGTGTTCCTGTGAAGTGGTTCCACATGTTCGCTAGCTTCCATTTCTTTCTTCTAACTCCAAAATCTCACTAAAAAAATAATAAAATTAGTTTCCTAGGCAGATAGGAGTAATGGAAACAAGCTAATGACTCAAATTAACTTAGTGTGTCCGTAGCACTTCTCCTTCTCTTGAGAAAAATAATTTTCAAGAAGGCTTGAGTTAAAATAGAGGGAAAGGGACTGGCGTGGAAAATTCCAGCACCCGAGCCCTGGAAGAAGACATGGGCACAACACCGCGTGCAAACACCAGCCCTGGAGCAAGCATCTGTATTGCCCTCCGTGTACGCAACCTACAGAGCCCTCGCGTCTGGGAAGGACTTTTCCCATCATAAAAGATTTTTCTCCCTCAACCAAGGCTTGCAGGAGAACGAGGAGCCTCCATATAGCATCCTGCTTTTACATATGAGAAAAATATTTCTGCCCCGGTCTCTAGGGGAAGCAAAAAAAAAAATTAAAAAAAATTAAAATATGCAGAGTCCACCTCCTATCTTGCCTTCCAGTAGGTCCCCAAGCACATGCAGAGGCTGGGAAAAACTGCTCAGCTCCACGGAGCTTCTTGCTCCAGACCCACCAGCCTGACACTCTCAAGTGAGAGACTCCGAACGCGGCTCCAGCACGTCTCCCTCTGCACAGCCTGTCTGCAGCAGGAGTGATAAAAGGTTGTACGGCTGTCTCTAACTGCAAAGGCTTTGCATGAAAGCGCAGGGAAAAAGAGACTTCAGAATGATCGCTGTTTTGTAGTCTTGGAGGTTAAAAAAAAAAAAACAACAGCAACAAAAAGCTGAATAACTAGAGGAAAGCGCTCATCAGAGCTGGGAAATAAGCAGTCACATAATATGTTTGAAGGGGAGAAAAATGTTACAATTAACATAACAGACAGCTATGGAGTGAAATGTTCTGGTTTCCGCATAGATAAGAAAAAAATAGAGTATTTGTTTTCTACCAGCTCCCCCCGACCGCGTCCAACTGAAGCATTTGGGAGTCGGCACTGGCCATCTCCACAGCGGCTCCGTCTCCGGCGCGGGCAGCTGCTGCGACACCGACCCGCTGCCGCGGTGGACGCGCCACCAGAGCCACCAGCGCGACGGCAAGAGCGAAGCCCAGACCGAGGGTCGCAGCCCAGGCAGCGAGTTACCCGTTCGGGGAAAAGCCAGCCTCTCTGCAGACACAGATAATAAATGCACCCATTACAGGGTCGTTTTTCCGATGGGGACATCTGTCCCTGGGCGTGGGGTGGAGGCCACCGACCCCTTTCACACGGGCCACGCAGCTGGCAATGGCTTTCAGCCACCGGTGACCTGAACTGTACAAGCTGGTGGCACAGGCATGAAGGGTTCTGCCTTTATTTCCAGCCATTGCGAGTAGGTGGGTCTTCCCCACCGCGTTTCTCACGGTACCGTTTCTATACTCATGTCCTGTTAAATCTCCCCAGTGTATTATTTCAAAGCTACAGAAGTGCCACAAACCCCATTTTATTAAGAACTCACGCAGTTTAAGAAAAAACAGGTGTAGTTTATAAATGCAAAATTTTGTGAATGATTAGGGTATTTAAGAAGTCCATATGAAAAAAAGCTATATATAAATTATTAACAATTACTGTCATATTACAGATGAACTTAAGCTTCCTCTGCACTCAACATCAGTTAATAGACTGTGTAATACACTTTCTGCCAGCTCTTTCACTTACAGCACAAATAAAAGGCCTGTTCCATGCTGGACACACCCGGTGACACCAAAGTGCAATGGGAAGTCATAAACCAGGAGCTGCTCCCCAGCGCCAGCCGGCAGGTAAGAGGGCAAAATCCAGACACCGATTTCTGTTTATGCTCGTAACGCACAGCAACACCCCGAGAGTTCATGTTCAGCTCCAGAACGGGATGGAGCGGCTGAAGCCGTAGAGCAGACAGCACCTTTCATGCAATGGGACTATGAAATATTAGGAGCAAACCATTACGCACACAGGACATAATCACCTGGCAGTGATTAATTAAGTGCACCCAGTTTTGGGGGGGGGGGGGACGACACAGCTGCTCCACTCACAGTGCAATGCAGGTTTTTGGGTTTTTTTGGTTTTCAGGCAAAGGAAGAGATTAAGTTATCCAAAATGGATGGGAGAAACTCTGCCGAAGCAGATGGTACGTCGTGCCTCGAGGTGGAGCGCTGCCAGCGCCGGCGGCTGGGTGGGCTCCCCGGGGACGCGCGCGTGGCCGTCCCCGGCGGGGAGGGAGGGTGAGGCAGGGCACGGCACGGCTCTGGCCAAGGGCACCGGCCCCGTTCCCTGGGTGGATCCACAGCATGATCCCAGCCAAGCCCCAGCCCCACTGAATCACGCCCAAAGAAAAGGTGAATTTCAACTCAAAGATCCCCGAAAGACAAGAAACACGCTGTATTATCAAGCTGCCCGAGGCCCAATTAAGATACATCATAAAAAAATGCAGTTCCACACCCAGTTACTAATTTATTGCGTCGACTCATTCGGATACCTGTCAGACATTTTCATCCCGAGAGGGCTCCTCCCAGCCATAAGCTGTTTGGGCGCTGCACGGCAGGCAGGGCTCTGCTGCCCCGACCTTCGCATCCGCGGCTTCGATCCTGCCAAGTCCCGCAGCGAGCGCCGTGCCCGAGCGGCATCACCCCCGTCCTCCCTCCCCGGCACGCGAGGTGACACCAGGCCATCCCGCAGAAGCAGGGGTGTTCTTGCAAAGCCCGACGTGCTGCAACACCGCAGGAAGCTTGCAAACAGCTCAGCCCTCTCCCTTCTGAAAAGACACCTCGCAGGTCTTTTTGCAGCAAAACCCTACTCACTCATCTGCCTGGGGTGCGTAACTCGTCTCGGAGAAGGGAAAAGTACCCTGCTATTGTGCAGAGTCAATTTTCATGACTGTTCACCCACCGGCAATGTTCCCATCCCACTGTGCATCAAGATTAAAATCTGATGGTTGAGAAGGAGGTAAAGCGAAAGCTTAAACTTGCCTTGCCGAGTTAACGCGCAGCAAATTGCCCTGTGTCAACGTATCACATACCCAGGGTTTTTGCAATTTGTCCGCTTTAATGCTGGCAATGTCGATATGATAACTAAGAAGAAGGATTACGTGTATAGCTTGAATAATTATATCTTTCCTTCACTTGATCAATACCAGAACACCAGCAAAAAATGCTTATCTCAAATATCAGATACTGGGAGGTCTGCCACCCCTGCCACTCTAAGGGAAGAGAAACACCCTTTATCCTATGGTGAAATTCCACTGCTTTCTCTCCCTCGTTTTTACCATCCGATGGAAAGGATAATTTTTCAGTTTTCTATAAATGACTTTTAAAAAATGCAAAAAGTCAGATGTATCCAAAAATACCCTTATTTGTTCCAAACGGATTTGTTCGAGCACACCTTCGCTGCCCTCTTCCCCACCTACAGCTCATCATCCTTAGCAGGAACTCTCTGATGAACACATGGCGAGCAGCCTCCAAGTCCTCATTTCCATAGCAAAGGGAGTGATTCTTGGCGTTGGATCACAGCCATTTTGATCTGGCTGCTCTCCAAAGAGAAAGGGGGGGAAGAAAATGTGCAGGCTGTAGTTATAAAGAGCAGCGACTGCGGAGCTTTCAGCACGCCACAGAAAGCGAGCAGGTGAAAAACAAAACAGGGTGAGCTTGATCCTGAGCACCAAAAAAAAGTCATCTTCTCCCTACCCCAGCCTCCAGTTAAAACGTGAGGAGCATTTAGTATCCTCATTTGTTTCTCAGTACTGCAAAGGATCCCCTCCTCCACCATCTGCAAGAAAACCACAGCTGAATTTGGTTGCCACAGGTTCTCTCAGCGGGGCCACGTGCAGCCATCGGTGCAGGCAGGCGGCAGGCAGGCTGCAGGCAGGAGCCCCCAGGTTGGCCACTTGTTGGATTATCAGGTGAGACACCAACATCTGAGATGATTCACCATAAGGAAAGACTGATTCAGCCCCTATCACAGGCAAAAGTATGACCTGGGTCCCTTGGAAAATGACTTTGGAAATACCCGAGTAGGCAAGGAAGCACATCCATGGTGAACGGGGCTGTGCTAGGGATTTACTCTTAGGAAGTGGACTTGGAGCAAGAATTTTAAAAAAGGAAGTTAATTAGATCATTGTCTGTGCTGATAAATCTTAGCTAAGGAGCTGGAACGATCTCCATACACTTGCTAGACAGGAAATATTTTCTTTTTTCTTGTGAAGTACAAATTTGGAGGATTTAAAACCTCACAACTGGGAGTTGAAAGGAGTTTAAATTTTGCCAGAGTTACAGCCCTCAGCAAAATTAAAACAGAAGCGTTAGACACCCTGCAAAGGCCACTACAATAGAAGTGCTGACAGATCTACGACTGCACTGATCTCCTGGATCCCGCTCCGGGACACACAGCACCTTACACATCCTGGGGGGGACATCGGAAAGAGCCGTCAAAACTTTTCTTCCCCCCCAAAAAATTTTTCTTCCCCCCCCCAGAATGTCAAGTGACTTCCAGCTGAATTTTACCAAACATTTAACTTCACCTCCCACCGCCTGTGCCCGCCGTACAGCTCAGCCGCTGGCCTTTGTGTCAGCATTTAAAAGGACCTTAGAAATGCAGGATGCCGTCAGCCGTGCTTGCACAGTGATACTTTTCATTCCATTTCTTTCTGATCTCCCATCATGATGTGTCACAAGAGTTACCATGAGTTTGCCCATTTTCCTGTTTATAAAGGATTTATCTGTCTCAAGAATCCAACAGATGTGTTTCTGTGGCTTCGGAGGGTTTTCAGCCTGCTTATGCAAGAGGAAGCGCATCCTGCTAGGGAACACTTACAGGAAAACCCCCCACTAATGGCAAAATCCTGCTCAGCCCATGTGATTGTGATCCCTTCTGGACAGACAGACATTGGAAATAAAAGGCTAGTTTAAGTCAAGGCAGCCGTAGGCTACTGTTAAAGGGAGGGCGAGGAGATACAAACCCACTCGACAGGGAGAACGGCACTTACGAAAGGTTGGTACTTGGGACTGGAAAGGCTCTTCCTTAAGTGGAAAATGTCAAGAGAAGTTGCAGCTGTTGATGGCGAGCCCCCAAACTCAGAATTAGAGCCTTATTGAAGAGGTTGCATACACTTCAATGGCAGCTTTGGAATAAACGTACGGTCTCAGATAACTATTACCAAATCAGATAAGGAGGGGGGGAAAAAAAAAATCAAGATACACTATAGGCAATGCCACCAGCACCAATTATGAATGATGATTAATACCAGGGGGCACCACCTCATTTGTTATGGGTTGGACAGGGTGCTGGGGCCAGCAGGGAGAGGGGACAGTCCCACCGGTGTAACTGCAACACGGGACAGCCCACGCCACAGGCGCCTGATGCGGGGAAGCCCAGAGGTTTCTCGAGTACCAGTGCATTGACTGTGCAGCCCAAGGTCCCTCTGAACACCTGGGCTGAGATGCTTGGGCCTCACCTGCAAAAGCGATGAGCGCTCAGAGCTGAAACCTTTTTTAAAAAAAAAAAAAAAAAAATAGAAAGTATTTTATAATCCTAAGTCAATAATGAGGCCATGGGTGTTTCAACCTGAGGCCTCAGTGCCCCCAGCATGGAGAAAACACCCTCCCTCACAGCAGGGCTGAGCCACATCTGCAGAGCAGCTGGCCATCATGGAGATAAGCACCAGAGAAAAGCCCACAAGGAATCTAGTAATTCGCTCTTCAGAGCACTTTGAACATCATATGGTAGATAAGGTACAGAGCCGCATATGGAATGGAGGATATAAACATTCAGTCATTTTAAGGCCATAAAGACACCACCATCCCATCGCATCTCCTGCTCCACACCGGCAAGGAGGACTCCATCCCACCGCTGTGGCCATCATCGCATGCCCAACAGAGCAAGGGGCTGGTGGAGCAGGGACTGAGCTAACAGCCGTACCCCACCGCATGTGAAAAAGGGAACAAATATTACCCAGGTTATTTCCTAATCACTCACTTCTGGCATTTCTTAACTTCAGAGTGCTTGGTTGTGCAACCTCCACGGGTTCTGTAACCCGTGCGCGTGCATGGCACGTTGTACACAAGCCCAAACACACATACATAGAATCACAGAATTGTTTAGGTTGGAAAAGACCTTTAAGATCATCAAGTCCAACCATTAACCTAGCACTGCCAAGTCCACCACCGAACCACGTCCCTAATCTACCCGTCTTTTAAATACCTCCAGGGATGGGGACTTGACCACTTCCCTGGGCAGCCTGTGCCAGTGCCTGACAACACTTTCAGTGAAGAAATTTTTCCTAATATCCAATATAATATATATGTGCCTTTGGACATACGCTGCCTTGTGCTTAGTCTAGTTGCACACATATTCCACATAAATACCTTACAGCCTTACCATACTGCACAGGACAGCGTCTTACAAATGTCTCAGAAGACTCACTCACCTAGAAGAAAAAGTCTGCCACATCATTTTAAGGACAGCATTTTTGAGCACACCTTTGGCAAAGGAAGGAAAGAGAGACACATCCGTGGGGGAGGCAAGCGCTTGCTGCTGGCTCCACCAGTTGAGTCATGCAAATAGCACGGACAGTGAAGTCCACCCGTTCTTTGAAACCAAATGAGCATGGACTGACAAGCCCCAAAGGAGCACCCTATCCACCACGGGAGACCAAGGCCTACAGCAAGTGTAGTGTCATACAGCAAGTTCAGGGCCACAACTGGCATTAGACCACAAGAGCAGTAAATTGCCACCATTGGCATGGTGGAGAACCAGTATGCCACCAGCAAGGCTGAAGGAGGACTTCATCTCCCTCTTCAAGTATCAAGGGAATCAGTGAACTCAGTCTCGTGATAATAAGTCTTGCAATATCTGGGCAAGGGAGGAAGTGGAGGGGGAAAAAAAAAAAAAAATCACATGGCCACAAGAATTTCAGCTCACCCTACAACTTCACATGAAACCTCTGGCAGAAAAAAGGAACAGCCACGAATACCTTGACGCAGTCCTCTACTTTTAAACATAATGCTATTCCCTCTATGGTATACCATTTCAAATCAATTCATATTAAGCCCGTTGCTGACAGAACTTTTGTTTTCAGATGTTCGGAGTTATTTAAACCAAGGGTGAACACTACTACAGATGGTCACAATTCCAAAATACATCATATTTGTGCACAGATTATTTTCAGTCTTTGGTTACTTTAGTCTAGGTTGAGCAAGACCCTGCCATCTGATTTCACTTCATTTTAAAGACAAAAAGCTGGAATATGAACTTAATACTGAAATTTCCAGCTGTTATACCACTGGCAAGATTCTATTTTGGGATGGGAACCTAAACCACAAACTACCAGAGAATTCGATTGTATCTCAACTGGGGAGCCCAGCACATTCAAAAACGTAACACAACCCAAACTTAAAATAAGCTGAAATTGCTCTTCTGGACAAAGTGCAAGGTGTTGGTTCAAACCTGTGAAATACTCGATACGATTCTGTTTTTCAGAGCTGCACCCTGAAACAATCGTACTAAGACCATTATAATACAAAGAACGCTAAGTCAGAAGTGCCTATAATGCTTAAATCTTCTAGGCATCATCAAGAAGCACGTGTTATTTTTTAAGTGCTTACCCTGCGCACACTTGTCTCAAGCGCGCATCTCCCATGCTGCGGCTGACACTCCTTTCATGTGCACACAGGGATGCAATGGATATTTTCACTTTAAAGATTTCCAGGTATGCAATTCATCTTCTTGGGAGATCTTACTACTCATACCATTCTGTAGCTTGTATCTTTACAGTCTAACATTACATCATTTACCATAATTTACAGTGACAAAAGGACACCGCAGTTGAAAGTCATTACCCCGAACAGAGAGCATTGTCTGGCTTCATTTAATCTGTGTCATCTACCATAAAGCTAGAGCAATGAATGCACACAAAAATCATTACACAAAATAATTTATCAGGCGGCCATAACGGTACGGGTAACCAGCAAAGAGAAACACTACAGCGGTTACGCACACCCTGGATCTGAAATGGCGAGGCAGCTGAGGAGCAGGAACGGGTGCCAGAGCAGCAACCTCCACACCAACCTCCTCTTTTGGGTTTACGTCTTTTACAGCATCTTCTCTCAGCTGGCACTAAAGCTGCCAACCTCATAGGTGGCGATGGGTGATGTACTGGGGGATATTGAGATGATGGCAGTTCAACACACGCTGAGCAAAAAAAGGTTGGTAAAAATGAAAACAGAAGAAAGAGGAGAGCGAAGTAGAGGGGAGGAAAAAAAGCATTGAAACCAAAGACAAAACCTCGTAAAGGCAAGTAACATAGAGAATACATGGGGAAAAGAGGACGAGGGTACCTGTGGATTAAGCATCCCAGATGCCTCAGTGCATCTCTGCATTTCAGCTTCCACTTTTGCTGCCACCAGAGACAGTATACAGTCGTGGGCACCAGCCAAGCTTTGCTGGATAAGGGAAGGGAACCCCTGCACTGGAGTAGACAGAATCCCCCCTTAAGACACCACTGTTCCAGCAGCTGACCACAAAAGGCCATAGCCTCTTATATGCTCCCCTCCAAGAGCCTTCGTTCTCCTCCACTTGCTCCACTGGAATAAACACCAGAGATGCTTCTTCGCACACCGTATCCACTGCCAAGAGACAGAGCAATACACTTGCAGAGCTGAACAACAGCCCTATGAACTCCAGCCAGAGACATTACACCAGCCTAATGGAAGAGGCTACTTACACCCCTGGGGACCGACTGCATCGCCCCCACAGTAAAAGCAGCACATGCCACGGAGAGGAAAGCAACAGGGCTTCAGACCACACTTTGACCCCGGAGAAAACATGAGATGGAGAGCACAACCCCCTGTGCAGAGCTGCAAGTCAGCAAGCCTGCTACAACAGCCAAGCGCCAGGATTCCAGTTCAGAGAAGTATGCAGATAAAATGCTTTCTCCAGAGCTGACCTAGTTCTCTTATCAGTGCAACAGAGCTAAGAAGGAAGTATCAATCTGTTCAGAGCTGCTACCCCAATTTGCTGAATTCTTCTGCTCTCTTGAAGGTTACATGCAAGCTTCTTCCAGAGCATATTCCTGAGACACACTGCAAGCTTTTTTTTTTTTTTTTTTTAAAAAAAAACCTGGTTTGGGGTGAAAGCTTAGCACCAGCTAAGGATGATGGTTACAAATGGAGGAAGATCTCTTCCCCACCGTAGCTTCATTAATTTCTCACCAAATCACCACCAGGTCCCACCTTTCCCAACTAACCAGCTAAGGCACAACCACTTTTTTCCTAACATGATGGAGTGCTAACAGCAGAAAACAACTGCATTTTCTCCTACAACTTGAAGCAATCAAACACACCCAAATGAAATAAAACAGCAAACATTAAGTCTTTTAGGTATGTTACAGGGGAGCTCACTGGTAGCCACTAGACCTGAAACTCAGCTGCCGATACAGGATCCATTCTGTCCTCTTCAGTGATGAACTGAAGCCAGAAGCCAAGCAGAGCGCAGCACCCCGGTGCTGGGAGCCTAAAGCACAGAAAGAATAACATGGGCAGGATTTCCCATTCTGTAAAAGTCAACAAGGGGTGCAGACATGACGGTAATTTGATTAACACAGTATTTTCTAAGGTAAGCACATTTCCTGCTAAACTCCAGCAGCTTTAAGACATATTGGAAACATTACACTGCTTCTCCTTGCTTACAGTTAATTGGATCATTCCTTAGAAAAATGACAAGATTTATCAAAAGGAGAAATCTCCAAAGGACTTGATAAACTGTTTTCTGTTCCTCCTCAATTACAACATGCCATGGTATCCACAGGAAGAAACTATAAGTGGTACAGATGTTTTAAGGAGATAAACGGTCTCATATATAAAAGGTCGCAGGTCCCAGTTCTTCAAGAGTGCTGTAGCACTACAGCCTGAGAGCCACCATCAGGAAACCAAGACCTGCAGAAAGCCCTCCGCTATAAAGTTAGCTGGGACACAAATTCCTCACAACTTACAAATAAAGCAGAAACAACAGATCAGCACAACCAAGGCTCACAAATAGGCCAGCCAAGTGTGAGTCAGACTGACCAAGCGAGGATGCAGCGTTCTCCAGATGGCCCTGCCTGACCACAACCGCTCCGCTGGTCTGCTGGATGGAGCAACAACACCCAGACCTGCCGGGAGCCCGCTGAGAAGACAGCGCTGCCTCGGGGGATGCCATCAGAGAGGAGGAGGATGGCCAAGCGCAATGGCATCGCCTCTTGGACCAGCACTGCAGCTGTAAGTTGCTGTTATGGCGTCTGAAGTTTGTTTCCAGCCCTGTAATGGCAAATGTGATGGGCCAGAGACCTGGACAATGTTATGGTTAGACTAGAGTTACAGCACAGGCCAGTGTGGTCCATCACACTGCAATTCTGAATGGAGACTCCCTACTGCAAAAAGTAGTAATGGGCTTCGTTAGCATATCCTAAGAAACACCTTCATCCAAACGCTGGCTAAATCAGAGCCCAGTTTAGCAGCTTTCACTTCTCAGTAACACCCATCCAACAGGTGAGGGACTCACGTTGAACTTCTGATGTTCTTGAAATAAAACCAACAATGGTTAATTGTCAAAGACAAGACAAT
Source organism: Platalea leucorodia (assembly GCF_965183815.1). NCBI lineage: Eukaryota > Metazoa > Chordata > Aves > Pelecaniformes > Threskiornithidae > Platalea > Platalea leucorodia. Next base: position 8,626,782 of record NC_138834.1, read on the forward strand.
AGCCTCAGCATAGAAGAACACAGAAGGTTCAGACCGGACAACACAAACGCGTTTCAGATTTTAATGCTGTACAAATAAGCTGCAAAATGAATCTCCATTCTCACAGTTGGAACTGGTGTGTATTTCTCCAGATTTCCATTTGCTGTCCTGCCAGCTCTTCTGGCCAAGCAGCCTATAATTCAAAGAGTACCATTGTCATTCTGTCCCGTTTCCGTAACATGCAATTTGAAATCAGGGCTGGGGGAGGGAGGGAGGGACTGGAGGAGGCTAAAACTCAAATCCAGATAGTTCAATCTGCTAACTTGATTTTAAATCCTTATCTTGTGGTACCAATTACAGCCCCTCAAACATCTGTTTCAGCAAAGGGTTCCAAGTTCAAACACATTTCCTCTGTCCTACAGATGTTCTTTGTCGCTGATCCGTTTCAGGCCACGGCTGCCGTCCTGTGCTGCGGCAGAGCCCCGGCCGCTGCACGCCGCAGCTGAGAGGGCAGCAACCTGGGCGAGCGGGTGTCAGACTACCGCCTTTCTAGGCAGGCAAGAAAAAAAATTGACTTAGGAAAAGTGCATTCAGTTTAGCAAGCAGCTTTAATAAACATTCCTGCTACGCTACGAAGAAAGATTTCAGTTGCAAGAAGAAAAAACACCGTCCTACACCCACAGGCTCCCTGTGCCAAGGCCGAGGGGTGTACCTGCTGTCCCAGACACCCCCAGCACTCCCACGGCAGCTCCCTGCCTACCTGATGGGGAGAATCTCACCCTGATACACGCTGGGCAAAGGCCGATTTCTTGGGGACGGGACCTGCAGCTGGCTGCTCTCAGCTGGGGAACTTGTTTTCAGTAAGGGGCATGAAGAATTACAGCCTGTGTTTGATGACCTTTAAGCTTTACTTACCTGTCGGCTTGACAGTCATGTTACTGCACGTGCAACCCACACTTCCAGCCCTTTGAGAGTCCCTGTGGCATTTACAGCAGCTCTGGAGGAGACCAGCCAAAACAACAGGCAGTATTACGCTGAGATAAGCCCCAGCTGGTTTTTATGTGATCTTTCATAGTGCTTAAGAATTCCCCTATTAGACCAGAAGATCAATGTGGCAAGCACTGCATGTAAGGCACAAAAAGATAACCTTTACCCCCAAAGAAACATCAGGGAGCAAAGTGAAGTGTATAGAGATAACACACGTGCATCCAAAGCATGGGGCAACAGGAGGCCAAACCAGGGCAGCCCGCCTTTAAACAACAGCGCCTTAAAACACCACGCAGAACTTTAACAAATTGCTCCAGAAAGCAGCAGTGGCCAGGAAAAAGATGCTGGAAGGCACGACGACACTCAGCTAGAAGTGTTTTGTGCCTACACTTCACACTGTGCTAAAGCAGAAGTATGTATGGCTGAAGTACGTCTGGCAACTCGTGTTTGTCTAAGCTGGCTCAGGATTTTTTCCTGCCTTGCAAACCGATCTCAGCAGATCCAAAAATGAAAATGAACCTTAAAAAAAAATATATTCACTGAAAACTTAAAAAAATTTAATCCACCTCCTGTTCTGAACAAGACAGCCTTGTGCCTATTTACTCCAACCTCCAACATACAGTATAATTAATGTAAGTACTGCAGTTAGAAATTACCAGTTGAAAAGCTAAGTGTAAGAATGGCCATTTATACACATACACACATCCCACCATGTGTGCTGGTACAAATATACGAACCATCTGTAAAACAACAAGTACACTTAGTATTATATGCTAGAAGTATTCCCAGCCTAGTACCTGCAAGACCCTGAGCAAAACACAACCTCACATGTCCAATTTGGGAACAAGGACAGCAATCTGTTTCACATGGGTAACTGCAAGAAACAACTGTAATGCTGACTGGCCACCGTATGATGAAAAACGCCAAGCAAAAGCCAAGCGTATACCCCAAGTCCATCAGAGTTCAAGATTCCAGCACGAACTAACACACCGGGAAGTTTTTAAGTACTTAAAGGAAAAAAAAAAGGCAATTTCAAGAGGTAACACCAGCACTGAGCCCCATCGAGCCTTTGCTGATGACTGTCTTCCATATCAAGTGATCATCTGCCCAGCACTGCCAGTTTGCCTGGCTCCCAAGGGACAGAGTGCTTACTATGGCTTGAATTTGTTATTGCCGGCTAATCCCTGGTGGTGCTAATTATACCCGTTATCAGTTTGTCTGATTGCGCCTGACGCATGTCCAATATCCAAATCTGCAGCACTGTAGGATGGCAAGTCCCTATCAGGTCTGCAAGGGAACAGGATGCTTCCAAATGTGATGTTTCAATACAGCAGGTTTATACATTTATCTGAGATAAACAATGGATGTTCAAGGACTCCAGAACACAGTCTCTATGGCAACTATATGCAGAACTAGGGGGATGGGAGGGGAAGTTCCCACATTTCTAAATACTCCAAGGAGAGTGATTTGAAGTCCATTTTCCAGGGACTACTTATAGCAGGAACTGCAGGTGAATGTATTCCTTAGATTCATACATAGATGTAATCAAGGTGTAGTTTTAGGCACACCATCCCCATCCGGTTTTATGAAATCCTGCTCAGGCATATTTGATAAGACTGCAGAAATGGTTGCCTTAATATTCAGCTAAGAAGAATTGTACATAGATTACATACAAAGATGCTATGGCCAGCCAAGATTTGGAGAGCCACAGGATCCTTCCTGAAGGATCATGGTTTAACTAGGCCTTAAGCGCAGCTCAGCAGTACTCCAGATGAAAGCCGCGAGCTCATCTCAGCGCGCCTGACCGCATCAGGCTGAACCTTAATCACTTTAAGTCAGATCCCACCACTGTTTTAATTTTATCTCCACTCCTTTTTCAAATTGAATTATTAAAAGGGAAAACAAGAAAAATCTAATTATAATGGATTGAGAGGCCCAGCTCAATGTCAGAGTCACTATAACCGATCCAACCACGTCCAGCTTCTCCCACTGAAAGCCAGACCTCAAAAGTCATTACATGCTCATAGCAAAAAGCATATTATATCTCATTTATTGTTATCATCAACAAAACTGAGATAGGACAAAGCAAGTAACGTTGAAGAAATGCTATCGTCCTTTCTCCAATGCAGGTGATTCTACCTTGGTATCTAACTCATTAACGAAGAAAAGCAAAGGAAAAATGGTCAAAGAGCCCGTGTTTTACTTTGTCATCTCTAAACCAAGGAGACCTCTTCCATCGATGAGCACCATGAGAGCGCCAGCAGGCTGGCAGCCTTCGAAAGAACAACAGGGGTTTCTCCCCCACTTACGAGGCAGCAGCAGATACCATTTTCATTATTTCTCTGTCAAGTTCCTTGCCAGTTCCTGACCTGCAGAGTGGGACCTTAGAGCTTTTATGGTATTCCATTACAAAAGCCTCTTCCATTTCAGGAGCACTTTGTGACTTGTTACGAAGATGCCTGCTGTAAAGAGATTACATGTCTTACCGGCATGAAGAACTGCATGGCAGAGGTGTAAAGTACAATTATCTATCTGCCCAACAGTCACCTTCTACTTTATAGCTACGTCATTACCTCCGCATCCAGCCATTAATTCTGATCAGATTTGTATTCGCTACACAAAGCCATACAAGCACATACACAACTACGGGTTGGTAACACAACTAATGGCTGGTACGTTCCATTAGGAACCTCTCCAGGCAGTTTGTTCCTCTGAGGACCATCAGACTCGGCATCAGAGAGCCTTCCAGCGCAAAGCCAGACCTGCCGGTGGGACCCCTCGGGCTCGTCACTGCTACGCTGAGAAGCTGCGTAATTCTAGTGCCACCCTGGTATTTTTTTACATGCCTGACGCCACCATCTAAAAGCATATATAAAGTCACATACTGAATGATTATAACCTCAAAAAGAAACAAATAATCCATTTTTAGTATAGTTACTCACATGAGGAAAAATAGAACAAAGCAATCCTATTAGCAAATAGAAAGAAAGGGCCCAGTAAACAATTCCCAACTATACTGGTATATTCAACACATCCGGAATAACCAACTTTGATTGCTAGCTTTCCTGAGTCACTTCAGCTAACCTAAGCCTTTTTGCCTTAGTTCTGACTTGGCGTTCACTCCAGCAATGCCACCATCACCTCCATTTGTGCATATCAGGACAAAAAAAAAAAAAAAAAATATCAGTTCACATCCTGTCAGCCCACAGCCACCAACAATCTGACGTTTCACATGTGGCTACATAACCAGGGTGACTATAAACTGAAGCTGTAAGCAGTTTTCTAATCAGACTAATTTCAGAGCTAACAACCAGAATATAAGCAGAGCAAAAATACTAGGTGGGGGAGACTACAGGGAAAGAACTAGAAGAGAACACAGACATTTAATTCTTGTTCATATGCCCTGTAAACGCTTAAACTGGGGCACTTCAAATCCTCAGTGAGTTTCTGTTCCGACACATCCTCAGAGAAGGACTGAGATTATCACAAAAGCCTCAGTAAAAGAAAATCAAAACAAACCAACCCATACTTTAAAAGTCAAGTGAGAATGTGCCTGTGAGTTTGCCTAAAAGGACATTCCTAGCCCTGGGAGTGGTGCGCTGATGACCTCACCAAGCTGCAGACTCAGGCCAGGAAGTGTTTTGCTCATATCTTCAAAATAGGAAGCTGGCATCCAAGTCATATTCCTCGGAATCGATAATCAAATTAAAACCAATAACATAAATCCTCTTACGATCAAAATGCAACGTTGTGCTTTAATGAGCCATTTTATGAAGCTGTCGTTAAAGTCTAGTATTAAACTTGAACATGATGCACGAAACAGTTACCGAGGGCAGATCTCTCAGCGTCTTTTCCTGTATCACTCAGGAAAGCTGATATTTTACCCTTCTGTGCATTCCTTCTCATTGCCATTAAACTGAATCTCTGCCTTTTGCTTGGAGTGAATCCCAGAAGTGACAGATGCAATAAGCATGAAGATTTAACTTGAAAAAATCCAATGATGTTTGAAAAGGCAGCTCACTAGAAGATAGAGTAATGCCAACAGAGAACATAAAGAGAGACACACAAATGCTGATTAAAGCAATCTGTATAAAAGGCTACAAGTGACCACTGAAAAATTACTATTATGAAGTGCTATATTAAAACTAACACAAAGCAAACGCTCCCTGACATGTACCCGGGTGTGTCAGGTCTTCCTATGGCTACTGAAAATACTAAAAGCATATATACACAAAATACAGATGCATTGACTTTATCACAACAGTATCTGATCTTCTACCTTTGTGTACAGTCTTTAGCAAACACAAATATTAGCTGCAATAAAACGTCTCGGTGAGTGCACAACCATCTGGTTTTCCCCTTGAGCAGAAAAGATGATTCAATGCTTGTTATTCAAATGAAAATCGAATATATCCTCTCCTGCCTCACGCACAAGATACCCGCTGTTTTCCCTAGCCGTCGCACATTCAGCACATCCGAACGCGCTTCTTACAGGACGGACTGTGCCAGTTCACACCATTTTCCCACACTTCCAGCAGGCACAGAGCTTCTGTGCTGACAGAGGCACACGAAGGGAGAGGACAGCGGCAGGTAGTTTAGGTACAGCCTGGCCTAAAATTACACCAGAATCGGTATTGGCAAACTGAAAAACCAGCCACGGCCTGAGATATTCAAAAATGTCACTCTTTCATTTTGCCAACATCCTTGGTCTTGCTTGTACTAATCCACACGCACATCTGCATGAATAGGCTGAACAGACGTGCTCAAACAAACACGTACAAGACTGAAAGTACAGCTATTAAAGAAAGCCACATCACTAATGCGTATCACTTATCTTGAACAATAAAAGTGCATCAATCAGTTCTACTTTTGTTTCCAGTCAGCTTTCAGTCCCTTTTTTTTTTCCCCAGACCTGTCTCCTGCACAGCCACAGCATCACATTGTCTAGACCCGGGTACTACAGCTGCACGCTTGCACGGCTGCATGTCGGACACCTTTCCACGTATCCTGAGCAGAGAAGCAGCTAATTTCACAAAGCAGGGATAAGTCCTAACCTTTAAATTCTGGCCTTCGACATATTGCTATCGAAACAATTCGGCACAGAAAAACAAACCCCAGGAAGATGTCGTACAACCCGGGACTTTACGCATCTCCTGAAGAGACTCGTAAGAGCCATTAATAACGGCGTGACATGTACCCGGCCAACACGAAAAAAAGAAAAACAACCCGAAACTGAACCCTCCGGTCATCTTTTGTCCTCTGCAACGTTTCAGGGTGGCAGCGGGGCCGCGCCGCTCCGGGGGCGAGGCGCACACACGCCGGTGCCAGCGGGCGGCTGCGGCATCGCCACGGAGGGAAAGAAAAAGGGGGGGGGAAGGAAAAAAACCTGCGGAACAAAAGGAGCCCCCTCCTCCGGGCGCAGAAGGCGGCCGGGGCTGGCAGCGGGCACCAGGTGTGCGGCGGGCAGGGGCTGCGGCGGGGGAGCCCGGCCCCGGCGGCGGGGCCGCCCCGCCTCGGGCATGCCCTGCCGGCAACCTGCGAGCCCGGCCGGATGCCGGAACCCGCGGCGACCCTGAGCCGCTCCGCTACCTAATAAGGAGGGGAGCGGGGGAGAAGCCCCGGGCTGAGCGCGGCGCCCGAGCGCCGGCGCGGGGAGGGCGCTTCCCGCCGCAGGCCCGGGCGCTGACAGCGGCCGCCGCCTCAGGAAGGGCTCGGCGGCCGCGGCCGGCCCCGCGCAGGAAGAGCCCGCCCGACCGGACCCCAACCCGCCCGCCCTGCCCTGCCCGGCCCCGGCGCCCGCCGCCGCCCTCCTGCGGGCACCGCCGCCTCCCTCCCTCCCTCCCTCCCTCCCTCCCTCCCGCCTCGCCAGCTGCCGCCCGGGCGCCGTCCCTCTGCCGCCCCGCTCCCCCCCGCCTCCGCCGCGCCGCGCACCGCGATCCCGAGCCGCCTCCCCGCGTCCGCTCCTCAGCCCGGCGGAGCCGCCTCCGCCTCCTGCCGCTGCCGCCGCCGCCGCCGCCCGACTGACCGACCGCCGCGGGGCGGGGGCGGGCCGCGCCGCCGCGAAGCCCCGCCCCTCCCGGCCCCGCCTCCCGGCGGCGGGCCACGCCCCCTCCTCACGGGCACCGCCTCGGCGCCGCGCGTTCCCGTCCCGCCTGGCTCGGCGGAGGGCGGGGGCGGCGAGGTGAGTGGCGGCCCGTCCAGCCAATGGCGGCGCGGCGCTCGCCGCCGCGCGTGGTCGGGCGCTCTCTGTCGCTGTCCCCTCCCCGCCGCCGGCCGGTGCGGCCCTCGCGGCCCCTCGGCGGCGGCGGGACCCCCCTGAGGGGCCGGGACCGCGCTCCGGCCCCCCCGCCTGCCCCTCGCCCCTTCACGGCCCCGGCGGGGACGCGGCAGCCCGGCTCCCCTCAGGCGCTTAGCCCCTTGCCGGGTCGGCGCCCCCCGCTGCTCCCCAGCCTCGGGCCTCCTCCCTCACAGGCCCAGCTGCGACTCCCTGCCGGGGCGGCCCTCCCGTCCTCTGCTTTAGATACCCAGGGTGCGAGCAAAGGTGGGGGTGTACTGGCAAAAGGACAGGGAGCGTTTGGGGCACGACGGCAACAAGACCAAAAAATTGCGAGGGCCGATGCGATGACCGAGGCGCAAACCCGCGGATGCGGCTGCTCCCGAGCCCTCGGCCAAGCGGGGCGCAGCCAGAGCCGGCTGTGGGCACAAGCGACGCTGAGGAGAACCAACCGTTCTGCAAGAAAAACAAGCGTGTCGCCTCGTTTTGTCACGCCGGCGTGCTGGGGCCTGTAGCTGCCGTGGAAAACGGCACTGCCAGCAAGACGGGGACAAAAGGAGGGCTTAAGCCCCTGCTAAAAATCACACTTTAGTGAGAAGCACGGGATGGTAGCTTGAAACTGAAGATTCTCCCCGTCGCGCTAAAAGTAAAGCCGCTTTGGGGGATGCTGGCTTACGCGGTTGTAAAGAGGGTTTTTTATCTCCCCTGTTCAATGAAAGAGGCTAACGGTTATTAATACAGCACACAGTAAAACGGTAAGTACCTTTGTAGCAAATGCCTCCAGGCGCGCAGGGCAATACCACTCTCAAAGACAGCCTGTTTCTGTTCCTCCGGGGAACTTGAAGAGCGGATGAATGATGCTAGATCAGTGCCCACGTTGCACGCTGTTTACCATACATGGCCAAAACCAAAAGCTAGTCAAGCTTCCTTATACGTTTTGGCCAATATCTGCAAATTCATTTGCATGTGGTTAGGTGCTTAAGGGGCCTAATTTTTCAGGGGTGCGACACACCCGTAACTCCCCTTGTAATCCTTCAGAATTTGGAGAAATATGTGTCGCGATGGGTTGAGCTGAGAACCCGCCTCTTCCTTCCCACACGAAGCTGCGACGGGACTGTGAGCTACCCCTGTTAAGTGATCGCTGGGTGTTAAGAGGTGCAGAAAGCCTCTCAGCTACATTTGTCAGGGTCTTGCTGGTCTGACCGATTACAGCTGATGGAAACATCAGATGCCACAGTAGCTACAAATGAAACAAACAAGTGTTACCCAACATTTGACACTAGTTTAACCACTGATTCAATAAGCAAGGAAGTCCCTCTTACGTACTGAGCAACACCTTGATAAAAAAATCATACACCCAAAGATTAGAGTTGCAAGCCTGCATCCCTGCCACGTACCGCCCGCGGCACCAATTACCGTGAAATTAATACCTTCCTTCTGAAAGCCAGCCCAGCACACTTGCTCTCCACCCTCCTCCCTCAAACAATCTCTTTAAAGCTAAAAAAGAAGAAAACAAAGGCAGTTTGGCAGCCTGGGAGCAGACCTGCAGGTAATCTGTAGTTTAGTGGGTTTAGATTGTGATTCATATTTTCTGCGTAGGTACGTGACTCGCTGAAGGTCACACAATGAGTCAGTGATAGAGCTGAGTGTCTTGACTGCCAGTCCCACAGCCATTAATTTATTAGGAGTCTCGAACCTGTGCATGTGGCTTAAAGCTTGACAAAAAACTATTAATACAAGCATATAAAATGGTACTTAAAATATACATAGATATAGCTCCTTCTAGCTCAAAACAGTGGGCAAGCTTGAAATGGCATTTTAATCATGCACCAGCCCATGCTTTACCCTGGACTGAAAAACAACAGCAAAGGCAGCAGTACCCAGCACTACCCAACAGCTGGGATGAGAAACCAAGGAAGATTTTTTATTTTTTTGGCATCCATCTAAAAAGAGCGCGATGCGCAGAGGACGCAAAGTGAAATTTGTCCTGAGCAATGTGATTGAAACCTAATCCTCTCAATAACTGCCGCCGGGACGGGTGGTTCCTGGTTCACATTGTCGCTGCGGGGATGGATACTCCTGCAGCACAGCAGACTCGACACGTCATCGGAAGAGTCACTGAGGATGGACTCAGAAGGAAACGATACCTGTGGAATTTTTTGCTAGCGCTTCCTTCAATGTTTGGATGGAAATGCTCCAAAGATCACTCCGATCCTGACCTGGCTTAATGAGCCGTTTAGATCGCAACAGCTCACCGTACAAGGTGATGAAGAAATGACATGAATTTCAGGCTGAAATCTTCAACAACAGAAGGAATGGCTAAGGTTTTACACGTGCTCTTTGGTTCCACTGTAAACAGTAATCTTCATCACTTCAGCTGACTAAAATCATTCTAACAAACAGTACTTAAATTATAGCCAGAGTGATGTAAGCCTAACAACTTGTCAAAACATGTCACAACTTCTAATTTTTGTAAAGGAAAATATCCTCTTACCAAATTCTTGCAGCTACAAGGAACCACACAACAAAGTTTGTCCTTCTATTTTATCAGTACCAACTCGCCTGATTATTAAATTTTGCAGAAAAGGTTCAGAATTTATTCAAAAATATATTTTGCTGGTTTTATCCATCCCACATATTTTACCCTCCGCTACATCGATGCACGGTTGCGGCAAACAGTCTATCTCACAGCCTTTATACGGAAACAGCACCATGTCTACAGACTCCACCTCTGAAACTTATGTCAGCAGCTAAATTTAGCTTGCTTGCAAATATGCAGCAATTCCATCACTGCAATAAATCACGCTGGTTTGTTCCTATGATGATCTTGACATGCCTTATAAGTAATGCGGTCGGTATGCCCCACAGCCTTCCCTGCCAGTGCGGTGTTATTAGTTAAAAAAGGTAAAGAAAGGTACAAACACCTGAGGCACCTCTTTCTAGGAGAAATTTTGGTGGCTTCTTTGGCCTTCAGCTGATATTATGCAATTTGGCTTCGAGTCCCTGAGCAATCTTATATTCACAGCAACCCAGTCATTCAGAACCGGTAAAGTCACTCGAGGGATGAATTTGTCTCGAACATTTCAATTTGCTTAAATCCTCATTGCTAAGTATATTCTGAATGAAGGAAAAGGCTTACAGAGGGTTTAGAAAGATCAGCAATTTAAAGCCCTGTTATTTTGCAGCTTAACTTCTAAGTCACGCAAAATATGCCGGACGTGACAGTTTGTTTCAGACCGCGGGTTTGCAGATATCCAAGGTACTCAACTTTGAAGGACATTTGTGTCCGCTATTTATCTAGTTATTTCTTGAAGCCTTTTGTTTTATTATTATATTTAAATAACTTTACAGGAAGCACTAGGTTCTCCTGCTTGAAAGTTGCATATTTTTATATTTCTTCTTCTATGGCTCTCATGATTTAGATACGCAAGGCCAGATTCAGCAGCGTTGAGAAGAGCTGCTCCCATTGAAACCAGTGATGTGAGTTTACATCTCACGTAACATTACTGGAATGCAGTGGGTTTTTTATGCAGGGAAATCTGAACTGATTGTAATGAAAAAAACCCCAAACCCAAGCCATTTCTGTGTGTGGAATAGCATTAGATTTACTCTTTCGGCCTTGTTTTGTCAACATCTGCTGGGCACATACTGAATGGCGAGGGTAGCTTTATTAAACTGCTTAAAAGCCTGGTTTTTAAGGGACGTTTCAATGATCATCAAATGCTGAGCAGCAGCCAAGACAGAATTGTACTGAGCCACCACGTAACAGCTCTTGATGATGGCTAATCAATCCTGTCTCTTGGACGGGATTACGTGTTCTGCCCAGGGAGGTGTTGCCCTGTGCTCCTCTGTTCCCCAGATCCAGGAAAGTGTTCGTCTGGAGAGAGAGAGCAAAATCCATTCGGTTTGGCCTTATTCAATCCTTGGCCAGAAAGGGGAGCTGTAGAATTATGGAATGAAGATAAGGAGAGCAAGATGTTCAATCAGATTTTTAAAACAACAGCCAGGAAGGGAGAAGCGTATGAGTGTATCAGAGCGTGTGGGCAAGGAGGAAAGAGGAATATGTGAGTTAAAGCAGAGGGGTTAGGAGTCGGCACCCCTTAGTTTTATTCCCAGACCTGCCCCACCTTTCTGCGTGACATCGAGCGAGTCCCTGCGCTACTTCCAGACCCGGTAAATCGGGGTCAGATCGCAAGCCCCCTCCCCAAAGGGAAATGAAAATCCGCCGCGGCGAGCGAGCACTTGCACTGACATCGTTTTTGTGCCGCTTGGCGTGGACGGAACATGCTGGAGACTGACAAGCAATAATAAGTGAACATTAGGTCAGGATGGGTATTAATAATTTATGCTATTGTTATTAATGATTTAAAATACATTTCATAAAGCACATTTATTACTACATACACACACTCTCACGCATGTTATATGCAGTAATACAGATGTCATCCCTACTGACTCGTCTACAGGAAAGGCAGAGAAATACATGCTGTGCACAGTTTTTACAGCGAAAGGAAATCTCTAAATTAATTTTGAGCTGGTCTATTTCCTCGTGTATTTATCTTCTCCATATATGCTTTTTTGAAATATATTTTTCTTTCTTTTCTCCCATTTTTGCGATAAAGGGAAGGTGGTCCCAATACCTAATTAAAACGTTGGGACACCAAATAAAAATAGAGCAATTAGTTTCAACAGATGGGATTTTCTTTGTTGCTATCATCTCCACTATGCCAGATAATTAGCCAGGAAGAGAGAGACAAGAAAGCAGAACACACACACACACACACAAAAAAAAAAAAAAGCAAGCTGTATTTTATTTACAACATTAATATCCTGGGATTGACACTTCCTATCATTCTGAATAACAGAACAAAATCAGCCAGGCACCACGTAATGAGCAGAGGCTTTGAGCAGTGAGCAGTAATGTGAGGCTCGGCGCTGTGATTCCTGTAGCGCTCCGTGTTACACTTATCACATATCCTAGTCTTGTCCTCATTATTCAACCAGTTTTGAATCCTTTTGCCATCTTGTTCTGTTTCTCTCCCTGCTGTCTAGGATGAAGTTGGACCAAAGGTGCTGGAAAAATCAGAGGTATAAGAAAGGAATCATGTAATGGTAAATATACGCGAGATGTTCGTGTTCGGTTAGGCTGTATGAGATCTGGGGAGCTACGTGTTCAGAAACAGATTTAAAAAAAACCCAACAGACTGTGTCACAGATATAGCAGAATGAGAAGCTATTCCTGCTCTTCTTTACTGCAGCATTTTCACAGTTCAGCACCGAAATAGATTGTCTTGGCCCTCCCTCCCTGTTTCTTCTGAAGAACAAGTAGGTAAACATCTGTCAGGAGTGATTTAGCTGTAGCCGGTATTGCCTCAGGGATGGAACATGATTTCTTGTCGTCCCTTCTAATCCCCTTCCTCTGTAAGATCACCTATTGCATCCACCTGCTCCTTCTATTCCCCGCAAAGGACGCACGCCTCGTCGCTGATAAAAACATCCCTCCGTCTGATCTGGCTGATGAAAACACGCCGTATCAGCTGTACCATTTAATCAGGCAAATCTCCCACTCGAGGAGGAGTGGAGAGGCTGTGCAGATCCAGACACCCCGATAACGCCTGTACTAGTGCTGCTTCACATACAGAGCCTAAGTCTGTCCGATGGGAGATTGTTTGCAGTGACAAATGTTTCACAACCCTATTTCTTTACATCGTGAGAATGATAATATGTCTTCAGATGCTTCCTGAGAGGACAGGATCTATTTTTCATCGCTGTAGGCTTTTTGTTATCACTGACACACACACAAACTCTGTGGCAATGTTCATATTCTGACTTGGTTTCGTGATTTCTGTGAATGAGAGTAAATGACAGCGCAATGTACCAAGCACCATGGGATAATCACACCTATTTTTTTAAGTAACCATGCTATTGAATTCAAAGCTAGCACAGATTTCCTGTGCCTTAAAACATTTATTTTCCCTTGTAAGGGAATCCACAATTGCAGATTGTCAATAAACAGAAGCTGTAAGTTAACCAGCATGGGTCTGCTATGTCCTTGCAGGATCCAGACTCTCAAACAAACACTCATTTCTAATCTCTCCCTATTTCTGCATAACTGCTGCTTTACCAGTAAAACTTCAGCAAAGTTCATTTATCCATAGGTTTTCAGTGTAAGGGTTTCCAAGTTGATGTCATTCTTCTGAAAGGCTTATTCAGCTAAGTCACAGTGCAGGAGAAAAAGAACCTAAGGAAAATAATGCCTCCTTTTTATGCCCTAGCAAAAATAAAATTATATTGGCTCACCCAATGCCTAGAGAGACAGAGACAAATAGGCACACATGACAGTAAGAGAATGTATCGTATGGGTGCTTCTGCACTGTATCTATTCATGAAAAGCAGTATAGGAGCACTGGATATTATACTTATATACAGGAGAGTCTTAAAAAGCAAATTGCTTTCTCAGGAAACAGTTTCACTGCAAGAAGTACTTTTACCAGGCTGCTAGTAGACTCGAATCAATGCTGGATTTTCATCCTGCCTCGTTACGACCATAGATCGCTAAACGCACCCCGAGCGCATCCCGTCTGTCGCTTGGCTATGACAAGGCGGGTATTTTTCTGAAAAGCCTCAGGACCACCGTGTTCCCACCTCCCCTCACTGCCCAGCCCTCGGCTGCGGCGTGCTCCAGATCCACCCGGGCCCCACGGCACCGCGAGGCAGAGCCGGGGTCTGCCGGCCGGCCCGCGGCAGAGCCGTCACACCTCACCTTTTCTGGCAGCGCTGGGCGGTGGTGTCGCTGCCTTCCCCTCTGCCGGCTTGGGCTTTTCGAAGGTTTTCTTTGCGTCGGCAACTTTAAGCACTTTCTCATCCTCCTGACTCTTCCTCCCCTTCCGCTCCGGCTCCTCCGAGCCCCCTCCTCCTGCAGTCCTGCCTCCAGTTAGCTGCTCCGTGCCTGCAGCTGCCCACGGCTCCTTGGCAGGCTTCGCTGCATCGCTGCGGGGCTCCAGCAGCGCCTCCGTCATTGCCACAGTCTTGCTCATACTCAAAGCCAGGCTCTCTTTGCTGTGGGACCTGACAGGAGGGGCCGGTGGGTTTTTTTTCTGGCTGTATGAATCGAGTATCCCTGCATCTGCCTCACCTCCGAGCTGTTCCCTGCTCTCAAGGAGCTGGCTGCTGCTCTGTCTCGAAAGCCTTTCAGTGTCTCTGGCCACCGAAGCATAATTTGCAACCGCAGAGACCATTCTCTCGAGGCTCTTCGCTACCTGCTTGTCTGGCTCGGGCTTCCTGGCCGGATCCTCCTCGCCAGTCTGGCCGTTCTGGCAAAGGTCCGGAGCGCCGTCGGGCTGGGGGGCAAAGCTCAGCGCCTGCCTGAAGCTTTCAGCTGCCTTGCTGCTTTCTCTGGGGATGTAGGAAACAGATGTTGTTGCCTCCTGTTTGCTTTGCAAAATGTAATCCATGAGCATGGCATTTCGCTCGAAGCTATCCGACCTGATGGGGACACTTGGCTTGTTTCTCTCCGAGGGAGAGTTCAGGGTCAGTTTATTCACTTGCCTGCTCTCTACACTGCTTTCCGAGTCCGAACGGCTTATCTGCCTCCTCAGGACTCCTTGGAAAGCATTGAGCCTGTTTAGGCTTGGACTTGCCGCCTTCCCGTCCCCTGGGTAGCCCTCCTCAATCACAGGTACCTTGTGCTCTGTCACTTCCCACTCCTCCTCAGGTTCTGCTTCTGCCTCTTCGATCAGGCGCCTGTACTCACTCTCCTCAAGCCTGTACACCACCGGCGTCACCATCCTGCCGGTGCCTGCTCGCCTGTGCCCAACCTCCATTTCGTACACCTTCGGAGGGGCTTCTCCCTCCTCCCCTCTCCTGCACCCTTTCGACACGGGGTGGTCTTCCAAGCGCAGGTCCCCTGCCAGCCCCTGCTGCCCTCTCTGCCCGCTGCTGCTCATCTCTGACTTCTTGGCAGGGGCTTGCACGTCACTCCCGGGGTCGGGAAGGTCCCCCCTCTCCAGCCTGTGCCCCAGGCCCTCCTGGCCGAGTTGCAGCAGAGTATAATCCTCACAGGTCCCCAAGGAGGCTCCTCGAGAAGCAGTGCAGTCTCTCCCCCTCGCCTTACTTGTGTCATCCTGTAAATATCCATAGTGCTGCCAGGTGGAGGCTTCCATGGTCGGGACTCAGTCACTGTAATTCCTGGTCCAAATGCTTTGAAACTGGCCGGCCAAGATTTCTTCCCACCTTGGGTCTCGGCAGACTTTCAGCACCGCCTTCTCCTTCCTCCGCTACTGGGAGAGACGGAGGCAGCTTGGAAGCCTCCGTGCCTGGGTCATGTGAATCGGCGTTTTTTAGCCTCATGGCCAGCAGAGATGAAAATGCACGTTGGCGTGATGGAGCCCATCCTCTGCGGCAGGGCAGGAGGCTCTCTCCTAACACAACAGCTGTCAGAGTTGATGCTACGCTGGTCCCTACCCAAATATATCCCACCTGAATAACTGTAAAAGCACCCCCCAGCTTCTAATTTGCTGGTCCCTAGCACTTTACGGGCAGGACTTGCTACCCATCTGCATCTCTCTTCAGGGACTCGCCTCTTTTCCCCAACCTGCTGCAGCAGTAACTCCCTACAGTCCCGCGCACCAATCCTCCCTGCCTTCCCTCTGATCTCGCTGCTTCCAGAGTGATTTACTGCCAGGTCATCTGCTGCAGCTCGCCTGGGCAGGATCACCTCCGTCAGCTCCTCCGTGGGTTTCACGGAGAGCCTGGAAACCCGCATCCGTGCCCCTGGCACTCCTCCCTGCCTCCCTGCCCTGCTCCCGACGGACACAGAGCGTCTCCCCCAGCGCTCCTTCCTTGGAAGCGGCGCGCAGCCTTGGGCTGCGTCCCAGTGTTTCGGGGAGAGATACTGCCTGCACAGAGCACGCAGGGCAGAGACGGATCGGCTGGAATGATCTGCGGGAATATGTTATTGCTAAGGGAATTGCTGTGACACAAAAAAGACTACCCGAGATAAACAGAGAAGCCCGACAGCAGCTTCAGAAACAAGTTTCCCTTAGGAAACTCCAATACATAACTTATCAAAAATCCCTATTAATGCTCTGGGCATTTGTCAAAACAACCCTCCAAGCAGAAAGTTCCTCCCTTTGGGTAATCCTTCTGCCAAACGGGCTCCTGTAAACTCTCCAGAAGGAGGGGGAGCGGGAGAGCTGGAGGGCTCTAATCCGTTTATACACAGCCGGGATGCCTGGCATTGCAGTGAGCCGCAGCGGCCACCACGGCTCCCACCCCAGCGGCTCTTGCCCAGTGCTTTGCCTTTTATGGTGCATGAGGTGCCGGCTGCCTGAGCCCGATCCGGGGAAGCATCCCGAGGCGGGATGCAGGAAAACACCTAGACGGTCCCTAAAGAGACGCAGGCAGCGGCACAGCCTGCGCGGGCACCTCCGCGGTGCCGGGGCTGAGCTGGGAGCTGCTTCCCAGCAGGGGCTGAGTTACCCCCGTGCCAGCCTAAAGAGTTTGCAACCAGCCCCCAGCGAGCTGCCCACTGGCCCCAGCCTAAAGGCATCGCCCCGACACTCAGTGGGGTTGGAAAATCCTGCCGGGGCTGGAAAATCCTGCCGGGGCCTCATCCAGAGCCCCCAGGGACCCCAGGAGCCCTCTGAGCACAGCTTACACACTCACACGGGCTGCATGGGTGATGGTTTGTGAGACCATGGTCTCTCATGATGCCACCACCTTGTCCCCTGTTCTGTGAGCCGGCTCAGGAGCGAGCGCCGGCCACTGCCCAGGAGCGAGGGACGACGGTTATGCCAGCCCTTATCAGCCCAGGAGCCAACCAGGCCCCCTTGCAGGGACGGTTTTTTATCAATGCACATTGCAGAGTGACTCTGCAGCGAGACAAAACACCATTTGTTACTACTGGAAGTTTTAAATCCCTGCTGAGGCTGCCCAAAACAAACACAACCGCTTCCCAGCAGGACCGGGGCCGGCGGCCGGGCTCCCAAGCCGCACCAGGAGCAGGCGATGCTCCCTGCTGATGCCGGCGGTGAGGAGGGACCTCGCGGCACTGATCCCGCCAGGTAGTGAAATGCGGCAGCAAGATTTGCCGACAGTTGTGTGAGTGATGAATTTTAAAGCCAAGTCACCTCTCCGTGGCATAAACTCGCCAGACTCAGGCACGCTTGACATGGGCACGATGACCTGATCAATAATTTGGGGTTTTTCCCCTTGAGCCAACGCCCTTGGCCCCCCCATGCCAAAGCCAAATACATTTTGGGTTCCTCACAAACCATCCTGATTTAGGGATACCGTCTTGGTTTTTTTGGCTTGCCCTGCATGGGGATCGTAGAGCCCAGGGCTGGTGTGGAAGCTGCACAGCTGGGTCCTTGGACCTGGGTTTGCCCTGCCCTGCTCTGCAGCGCTTTGCACCGCTTTCCTGCGAGCTGCTTATTAAACACTCGGGAAAGCCTGACACCAACGCGGTTTCTGCTCCTGAACCGTCTGCATAAAAGGAAATGGCAGCTGCACCAGCATCGCCCCAACCCATCCTTCAAACCAGAGAGGAAGAGACTTTTAGGGAATATGCAACGCCCAGAGCGAGGGCCGAGGCTGGAGCAAACCCGACGGGCTCATCAGCTGCTCCCCGGCCGAGCACCTCCCCTGGCTGAAGCAGCAGAGCTGCTGCTATCGATACAAAACGCGCCTGTGTGTATGGGCACAGACAGAGAGGACCTGCCACCGCAGGCACGCCAGACGGCAGCACGTTTGCAATGGCTGGACAGGGAGGGAGCCCCACGGGCAGCGCAGCTCGGCCCGCGCCTGCTGCAGCCCCGCGTCCCCTGCCCCTCCATCCGTTGCAGGAACCAGCTCCTCTCACATCGGCACTGCCGACTCTCAGTTTCTGCTTAGAAAAACATTTACATTTCTACCTCTTTAGAGGCCAGCATGGCCGTGGAGCCATGACTCAGTGTAAATAGAGAGAGAGGCATCATCCTGGGGCTGCAGGCAGCTGGAGACCCACTGCCAGAGCAGCAGCTCCTCCTCTTTGCTGCAGCAGGCTGCCGGTGTCGAAGTGCAGCGGTGGCCCTTTGCGTCCTTCCTGTTCCCTCTCTGTGTGCATTGCTTTGTTCACTAAAAACAGCCCCGCTCACCTGCCAAACCTCATCTTGTCCCCCAATAACATCGTTACAATAGCTGCTCACCCCCCCTGTGGTCACCCAACCCCAACGTGAAACTGGAAATGCTGGTAGGGAGCCACCTTCCTCCCATCAGGAGCAAAGAACGGAGTCGGAGGGTCCTTGAGGAGATCTGCTCCTTTCTGATTACTGCTCGGTACCGCTTGCGGGCTCCTCCACCGGGCAGGTGAGGCAAGGGCCCCGGCCAGACCTCCCGTCCTCCCATCACCTCAGTCCCAGCCGGGAGGACACCCCGTGCCAGGCTGCTCCCGCCATGGGCTGTCCACGGAGGCTTCATGCTCAGGCATCTCCTTTCGCCAGCGAGGCTATAAATAAACCCTCCGACGGTCGCCGGAGAGAATTTGTGTTGCTCCAGATGTTGCCTGGCTTTGCCATAGCAACATCACAACAGGATGTAACATTCAGCCATAACAAGAACCGCTCCGTAAAGAACCAACTTTCAATCAAAACAAGAACAAAAAAAAAGACACACAAACTCACCGGCAGTCACAGGGCCCCCTCCAGCTGTTTCACGGTCCTGCCTCGTGGTGCCTCTCCAACGTGTAACCTCTCACGTGCAACTCTTGAGATGCAAACCTGCAAACAGCTACGGTGGGGAGATCTCCATCTTTGGGAAGCCAAGATGAGCAGGGAGCATCGTCTTGTGAATCAGCCATGGGAAGCGTGAATTAAATGAGCTAGCAGCAAACATCTGACCCCAAAATGGCGTTGGCTAAGGGACAGACTCTGTCCCAAGGACCTCAAAAGCACGCTACAGCGAGAAAGCTGTTGTCTCCCCAAACTGGAGCTCTGGCGTGCGGGAGCCTCTGGGGCTCCCAGCGCAGCACAAGCTTTCCAGCTCTGCGGTGGCTCAGCGCTGGAGAGTTAACCCCAGGGTGTAAAAGTTGTATCTACATACACACACTCGCTCCCACTGTTTTCCTTCGTGTGTCAGCATGTAAGCATGTCTGGGCAACTCTCGGAAGGCCTTGACACAAAGCCAAGCGCTCTGTGCCGGGGCGACTCAGCCCAGGGTCTCTGTCCTTGATCAGGGAGGTGTCAGACGCCGGTTCCAGCTCCTGATGCTGCAGCTCCCGCAGCGGGTACCTGCCCGCGCAGCAGCAGACCGGCTCAGCACCCTGCTCCTGCTTCCGTGGGGGAAGAGCCATGCTTCCACCGGAGACGTGCTCGGTTGTAAGGGGAAGACCAAAACCCTCACAAACCCATCCCAGGGAGCCCAGGGCTCCATCCTCCATCATTTACAGATTATTTTCCCAGCGCGAGTCCCTGCAAAGCTGTGCCTGCAGGCCAGAAACGTGCCAGCGACACGAAGCGGCATCAGCCAGCACGTGCCACGTACGGCTCCAGGGTGACACTCAGCTGCGAGGCGACAGGCAGACGTTCCCCAGCCCCTTGCTCTCACACAGCGCATCGCTGCACCCGTATCGTTCCAGAATCAAACCTGGCCTCTGCTAAGGCTGCGGTAGGACTTAAGTCACTTAATTCACCCCGATGCGTTTGTGGCCTGAGCTCTGTGCATGTGAGGATTTGGCAAATGAGCATCACGAAGTTAGCTGGGGCTAAGTTACCCCCGTGCCAGCCTAAAGAGTTTGCAACCAGCCCCCAGCGAGCTGCCCACTGGCCCCAGCCTAAAGGCATCGCCCCGACACTCAGTGGGGTTGGAAAATCCTGCCGGGGCTGGAAAATCCTGCCGGGGCCTCATCCAGAGCCCCCAGGGACCCCAGCAGCCGGTTCCTGCCCAGGTCCGGCTGGCCGCACCCGGCAAGGGGGCTGCAGCTCCTCGGGGGGGCTGGGCTGAGTGCCGGGGCAGGGAGGGCAGGCAGTAAATCACGCTTTGCTGCGCTCGACTGATGGGTGACAGTCAGCTGCCAACTCCAAGCCAAATCAACCCAAAAGAACCCTAAAAAGCAAATATTTCTGGTGGGGGTTAACGACTCTTTGAGGCAATTAGCAAGTGTGCCAAAGCTGGAGAGCATCCCCAGCCTGCGCTTTGCTACCCTGCCAAGGTAAACACTGACATGTTGCTCCCTGAAGCAGCTTTGAGAGCAAAAACAATCCCAGGCAGTAACAAGACTCCTCGCAGGCACACGAGACAGATGCTCGCTGTTTGCCTTTAAAGGCAAAATTTGGTGAATGCCCGGGAAGGGCCGGTCCCACCTCGGGTGGATCGTGGGGCAGCAGCAGGATCAGCTCAGAGCAGAGAAGCTGCATCCCAGGGTTTAGCTCCTCGGCTTTCATGCTGGGGATTTGCTTTTCGGAGGACACTGTAGCACAGGTCTGTGGGAATTAAAAAGCCCACATCGCTGCGGTAGCACCAAGCCCCTCTCCAAATAAGTACTTTTCCGTGCGCCGCGCAGGGAGGGCTCAGCACGGTGCAGGCGTTGCTTTCACATGCAGGACGGCTCCGCTGCCAACACCCGCTCGGTGCCGGGGAACGCGCACCGCAACGCGAGCCGCTTCTCCTTAAACCCAGCCTGGGGTCTCTGAAAAGAGGCTGGGCAGAGAATTACAAATTTCAGTTCTACTCCTGCCTCCACGAATTAAGCATATTTCTATTTTGTTCCCTTCTCCCCTTAAAAAAACGGCAAGTGAGCCCACGCCGCGGCTCGGGTGGCTCTGCAGCGCTCACCGTCCCAGCAGGGCAGCTGAAACACGTCCAGCGCTGCACGGACACGACCGAGAGGGACAAAGGCATCTCCCGACCCGGCCTTCAGGGGCGGCAGAAAACAGCCAGGACCCCAAAAAAGGGGAGCGCAGCCAGGACAGCCGGGAAGAGATAACACGGGGCAGGGGACCGCGAGAGCCGGGCTGCTGCTCCCATGGTACGCGCCCGTCGCCTCCTTTTCTTTCCTCTCCCTCCCGCCGCCGTGGGGCCTGTTCCCCACGGCCGGGCTGATCCTTCCCCACCTCCAAAAACGCTGCAAAGCTCAGTTGTAAAAGGAAAACAAAAAAGTTTATTTTTCTCACAAGAAGCACATAAAATATACAGTACATTTTTACAAACAAAAGTAAAAAAAAGTGCATTATGCATCCCCTACCGCGAACGTACAGTACAAAAGATACTGCATATTTAAATATAAAACCAGAATTAAGAAATACCATGAAATAAAAGGAACATTGTTATCATAGAGTACAGCAATGCACTGGAACAGCTACACGTTACTCACCCACCCCTCCTCTCCGGGTCTGTGGTCAGGGTCTAACCAGGACGGTCTCCACCTCCCGGGTCGGGAGCTGGCTCCCCGGCAGAGAGCAGGCGATGCCTGCAAGGGGGACGGCGGGACGGGACCCAGCCAACCACCACCGTAATGGAAAGGACAACCAGGAGGACGGCTATTGCTATCACACAGACCGACAAAGCCTGGACTGGAAATAAGGTGCCAGTTTTGTGCATTTCGGGGTTTTCTGGCAGAATGGGACTGGGTGTGGATTCCCACCCAGCAATCCGCTGAGCAAAGCGCGGCCGTCGATGGGACGTCTCCCCGGACACCCCCCCCCATCCGCGTTTCTGCGGCAATGCATAGATAAATGGGGGCACCGGGACCTGCAGCCGGCACGGCCGCGTCTCGACGCAGCCCTTTGGTTTCACCATAGAGAGAGCAGAGGGGAAGTGGTTAGCGGTGCTGAGCTCAGCGGGGCCGGGAGGTCGATATGCAGAAGTAGTAACGGTCTCACTGCCACCGAAAACACCAAAAAAAAAAAAAAGAGAACAAGAGAACAGCAAACAGCAGAGTTTAACAGCTCAGCATAAATACACAGTATTTGTAAACTATTATTAAGGCACTCAATTGTAAAAGAACAATTACAATACGTGGGAGAGGACAAACACATCTACCTTCTCATGCAACAAATCTAATGAAGTTTGCAAGCATCGTAGGTTTGGCTACAAAAACCTTCAAAATGGCACAGTAGTGCTTCTAGCGCACGTTGGCTTTGAGACCGACTCCCACTAAACCGTGCCTCTATCCCGACAGCGTCGCGACGACGCAGCGACGGAGCCCCAAGCCCAACGAGCGGAGCGGTGGGGTTGGTCCAGCGAGAGCTGAGTCCGAGGGACAGGCAGGGGGAAGGCGGTCAGCGCTGAGCTATGCCCCGGGAAAGCAGTGGTTCGTGCACAGCAGAACTTGGCAGGCACTCAAGAAAACAGGAAGGAAATAGATACGTTCGCTTGCATCAGTTAACGGAATTTTTCTGAATTTATTCAAATTCGACCCCCCCCCCCCCCCCTTCTCCCCTTGGCCGGGCAGCAATGGGAAGCATCTGCAGCGCTGAGAAAGGTGCCGGTGTAACACATAGCAGAGAAAAATAACCATGCAAACAGCCCTTGCAAGCCGAGGCTGACGATCAAACTGCTGGGATCAAACCTGAGCGCAGCGCTGCGAGGCAGAGGTTCGCCGGGCAGGAGGCACAAAGGCCCTCGCAGGCGGCTGCTCCGAGCCCCGCGGGCATCAAACGGCCCTGGGGCCTCCCGTGTGCCCCCACCGCCTGCTCCTTTTCACAAATCAGAATCTGGGTGTAAACAAGGAGAGTAAAGATGATACAAAGCTAGGAAATTTATTGCAGGTCTGGACTTGCACACGCGCCCATGGTACGCCGCCATCGGGTAGAGGGTATTTCAGTCCTACTCTGAAGACGACCCAGTGTTTTCTCAGCACTAAAAAGAAAAAGCTTGTGCACATTTGCCAGGGTCCCCTCGCGCAGCAGCTTTTGCTTCAAACCAGCTTTCATGGGTGAAACAGGAAGCGTGCCTTAAGCTAAAAATGTACATCAAATTTAAGACTCTTTAAGGAGGGACGTTTATTTACTGATTGCCAGTCCCTACAGTTCCTCACGCTGTTAATATAAAAATGTGGGGTCTTATGCTTAAGGAAAAAAAGGTAACCTCTGGGCATTTCGGACAGTGAACGACGTGGCTCCCTCTCTCAAGGCAGTGGATTTTTGATGACTACAGACTCTGAGAACGATTGCTTGCAGCTCTGCTCTCCCCCTCACCTCAGGAAGGGGATTTTTTAAGAATGGCTTTTGATGGAGATCTCGCACTCACAGCCTGGCCGCTAAACGAGCAAATCCATCCGTGTGCTATCACTGACACCCAAGGTCCATTTTGACCCCCAAGCCTGCTTCAAAATATCACACCGGAGGCACAAGCAGCCAGCACAGCTTCAGATGGGACTCGGAGAGCACCAAGGTTTGGAGCACGTCCCCTACACGCTTCTCAAGCTCTTCCCTCCTGACTTGGCCAACGCATCTCGCACAGAGCAGTTCTCGACCTGGCTGGCTGCCCAAAATATTCTAAGAAAATGTGCATTTCATAGAGCATTGGTGAACTGCTGTGTTTCAAGCATCTCCCACAGCAGGGCAGCAAGGAGAGGAGTGCATGGTGACACCGGTCCGAGACCGGTCGCCGAGAGCCGGCCTCTGGCACGGGAAGGGATGCGCTTCCTCGGCTACGACTGCTGCAGAGCATGCAGCACCATGGGCTCGCCGAGGGAGAGCACGGGCAGCCCCGCTGTCACCCCTGCAGGTCATGTCAGCTTTCCTCTGAAAGGAGATCTCACCCGCACCTTCAATATCCCTCTCTTTCTTTGGAGCAAGCCCGTATTTCTGTTTGACTGCTCGCCCCAGAGGATGCACCCTCCCGAGAGCAGGATTTACGCCTCTGTCACCCCTGGCAGGAGGCTGGTGCAGCCCTGCAAGAGCTGGGACACGTACGCCCTGGCTCCCCACGCCGGGGCCACCCAGCCTCCTGACTCCCAGCATAAATAACCCCTTGGACTTCATCAACAGCTTCCCAGGCTGCTGGCAAACCAAGGACGCTCAGGAACCGTTCTACCAAAACGAACGGCAATAATCAGAAAAGACACACGTTCACCTATTGCCTACTGGGATTTCGAATGCGTGGGACACCAGGAGAGCCGTCCCTCCTCGGCCATCTCGCCGCCCTGGCGTGCCACCAACAGCCCGATGAAGAAGGGTCCCCAAGACAGGATCCACGACACTGACACAGCAATACACAAAGCTTCACTAGGGTCCACGGTCACTTACTGGCCAGGCTCGTCATTAGTACTGGGACACTACAAACCACGACGACAGCAAAAACAGCCAAAGAACAAGACGCCTCTCCACGGGAGCATAAGCCTGCGACAACGACACAGCCTGGGTGTCACTCCAGCACCAACATGAGACTACGACAATTCACCCGGTCACGCAGCGAAGACGGACTAACACCAGCAAGTCACACAGTCAACACGAACACAGCTCGATACTCCTTCACTTCACAGCTAAGTCACTCGGTGCGGTAAAGCCTCTGTCTCCATACTCCTCCAGGCCCTTTACAGTTAACGTTAAGGGAATACCTTCAAACAACACTAAGTATTGTGGGAAAAGCCTTTTTTTAAAAAAAAAACAAACAACAAACCAAGACTAAAAGTCAGCAAGAACAGAGGTAGTGTTCATGTCACCATTTTAAGGATTTTTCCACAAGTGCCCTGTTTTAACTGGAGACTTGTGTTTGTTCTGTAAAAAAAAAAAGTCATGACTAATTATTTTGTTGAGTCTGAAACAGAATATTTCAGCATTTTATATATATAGATAGATAGATAAATAGACACAAATATCTATCTATATATACACACACACAGAAACACATTATTATACTTGGCAAACAGTACTAGAAATAGCATCCTGCAGGACAACAGGCAATTCACACACACAGTCCTCTTCTAAGCCATGCAATACATTTTATTTTCCCTTGTGCCATTCATCATGACCCATTATGTTTTTTTTCTCCCCACTTAGAGTACAAGGAGGGGAAGAAGAGGTGGCATCAGATGAACTACTGCAAGTCAGATGACAAAACTGCATCGGTGCAATGAATAAATGCCATAAAACCCCCCAAATCCACCCCCTCCTCCCCCCGCAGAAGGCATCAACTTTTGCCCATCCAAAGTGTGTTCTTCAAGTTTCCAACCGCTGGCTTCGCTGCCAGTTTGGAGGTGACGTCTGCACTCCTCAGCGTGGATTGTGGCTCACAGAGCACGGAAGACTCGCTTGAAACGGCCTCTTTGGAGTCTGTTATGGTTGACACATCTATGTCACTCGATAAGTCCTCAGAGGACAAGTTAAGACATCCTAGCTTGGCAAGAGAATTGGACCTTTTCAGAGGAGAAGACACAGTCAAGCCAGCCAGACGCAGCCTGGTCTCAATTTCCTGAGTTCGCTGCTTCACCAGGCCGGGCTTGCCCCGCACGCTGTGGATGCTGTCGCTGCTGGAGCTGCGCGTCAGGTTGGAGCTCCGGGAGGAGGAGGGAGTGTAGCAGATGGTCTTCAAGAAGTCCTTGGTGAAACTGCTCGTGTGCTCCAACCGACACACGACAGGCGTGGAGGTTTTCTGAGAGATCCCCTCCAAGACGTGTTTCACCTCTAACTTCTCCACATCGTTTTCTGCATCTTCGGGTATCAACGGGGCTGGTCCCAGGAGAGGTACAAGGCCGTGATGTGAAATCAAACCCTCACCTTCCTCCGCAATGCCGGAGTCGACTCTGCTCAGGGGGCTCTCTCTGAGCAGCGACGAGGCATCCGAGGGCAGGCTTTTCAACCGCTCCAGCTCTTTGGTGTGTTTCCTAACCAAGCCTGCTTTCTGCAGCTGAATAAGAGACTCCTGATGCTGCATCAAGTAACTGTTTGCACTCGGCTTTTCCAAGTCTTTGCTGAACAACAAGTACTTCAGATCCTTGGTAGGTTTGCTATCTTTTCTGGCTAGAGACTCTTCTTTTACCACTTCTGCGTTAAGGAGGCTCTTGTCACAGTGTGAGTTTCTCCTGGGCCGCAGAGTTTTGACCGGAGTTTTTGGTGCATCTTTTCCTTTCTCCAAAATGCTGCAGTGTTGATCGAGCGATTTGCAAGTGCCAGCCTCCAAAGTACCAGTTCCTGCTGACAGAGGAAGCGGAGCCTCATTATTTTTAGTTCTGATTGCTTCCTCCGAGTGCACCTTGCTGGGCAGGTGGTCCGCCAAGTTGGAATTGATGTGGGAGAGGAGGGCTGGCTGCGTGCAGATGGTGGTGCTGCGACGCGCAGTGCTGGGGTTCAACTTTTCGCACTGCTCCCCAAAGGAGTCAGGAGACAAACTGGCCGAGGAATACATGCAGTCAGTGCAAGACTGATAGGAAGGCTTGACCTTACTGAGGATCCCAAATACGGCATCATGCTGCAAAAAGAAAACAGGTACAGATAAACATGCACAGAACAAGACATCAGCAATAAGCAGAGCGAGAGACACAGACCACAAGATATATTTACAGCCACGCGGATTTGAATCGAAGCCCCTTTCCACTTCTCTTAAGGCCCTGCAGCAGGAACAAAAGCCACATACTTTCTCAGCAGACAGTATCTTCAATGGAAGAATACCTACCGTTTCAAGTGATGGTCATGCAAGCGAGTTGCCCAAAGCAGTTTATAGGGCACTCACATGTGTGCGCTCTCTCTCTGGCATCTAAATCCATAGCTTGGGCAAGCAAAGCCATGTTCAGAAGCACTTCGAAAAGGAAGAAGCTCATCATGGAATGAAAGGCTTTATCCAAGTCAAATGAAACTGTGCTATGAAGATGAGAAGAGCAGTTTCACTTGCAGTAAAGTCAGCCATGCTAATCACCTACATTTCAACTCCATACGCACCTCAAAATCCTCTGGGCAACTCCTTTTGCTGTTGTTGTTATTCAAGTTCTCTCTATTAAGCCTGCTCTCCTCCTTGTGCATGGACAAACGCCGCTTCCACTTCTCCATTGGATTTTCCTCCCTGACACCGTCCTCCCCTGGGTCCCCGGGGCCCAGCACTATCCTTCCCTTCCTGGGGCTGAAGTCCAGTTTCTTCTTCACCTCCTTCTCGCTGAAACTGCTCAGCTCTGCCAGCGGCTCCGCTGTCTCCAGGGCTTTCGCTGTTTCCAGCAGCCTCCCCTCCAAGGGCGCGGATGGAGGCTGTCCCACCAGCGAGGCAGTGCGCTCCACAAGCACATCTCGCTCCAGCTCCTCCACGTGGAAAAAGCCCTCCCTGTCACTGGGGATCTTGTTCTCCAGCAGCGTGTCCGAGAGGCGACGGAAGCAGTAATTAAACCCCACAGACACATCTGTGCCGGCGCGGTTGTCCAGGTACGCTGACTGCGAAGGCGTGTCCAGGTCAGCCAGGCGATTTTCTAGGTCGATGTCTAAGCTCTCGAGTAAGAAGTCGCCTGACCCCGTGGTGCCATCTGTGTTCTGGGGTAGGTTGCTCTCTGCCTGTTGCTTCCACAGCTTATTGTGGCGCTGCTTGCTGAGGGAAAGGACAAAGACACAAGTGACTACTGTTGAACTGTAGGATGCTCGGTTCCAGGAACGTCCCTCCCTCTCCACAACCTGGAAGCGAAAGGCTGACCGCTGGGTCCAACCCTGCGGTCCCACTTGGACAAAACCATCTCTAGCGTCAGGATTTTGTCCCTGCTGCCTGCCCGCTCCAGAGTCTCTGTGGCCCAGCAGACTCACAGCAGTGCCCCGCACTGCACCCACGATGGGAACAGCCCTGGGGAGGAGCCCCTCAGGGCAGAGGGGCACAGAGCCCTCTGTCAGAGCAAAACACTCTGAACCAACATCTCTGCACGTCTCATGGCACAGCTCCTGCTCAACCAGAGTGAAAATTTTTCCTCCTCTTCCCCCAGTAGAGCAGAGGCCAAGCGGAGCATGCAGAAACCCTTATTAGATGCCACAACACTTGCAATGACAAAGACTTGTGATTGGCATGGTCACCCAGAACTGAAAATGATTTGCCTCCAACACTGCCTGAGCTCAGTTCTGCCTCATAAAACACGAACAATGTTTCGCTGAACAGTACTGGCTGCTGAGAAATACAAACATGCTTCCCAAATGCAGAGAAACCCTCGCTGAATTAAACCAGAGCAGATTGCCCTAGAAGACAGCTAATTTCCATTCAGGGAGGCCTGGCATGGAAAAGGTTTAGAAAAAACACAATTAGCCCAGGCTTCTGCATCTGCCCTTCTGAAAAAGGACCCTTCAGACGACAGCACCACGCACACTCTGACAGCACCTTTGAGCACGACACGTGTGCGTGCAAGACGTCAGCAGAAGAACCTGTTGCCTGAAACTCCATGGAGATCGATTAATGTTTCGTGACACAAAAACACGAGAGGTTGCCTACAATGAGCTCCTTTATTTCATGCAGGTCACCTTTCCGCTCATCCTGTCACCTTACCTCGCATCTAAAATGCCTTCATATTCCAAAAGCTGTCTCATGAAGCCTGCATTCGGTCTTGCAATGCTGCGTTTTTGCTTCACATAATTATAGGCCTTTTCCAGTGACCAGCCAAACTCCTTCATTGCATAAGCTATAACAGTAGATGCTGACCGGCTCACACCCATTTTGCAGTGCACCAGGCACTTGGAATGATTCTTTCTGCAGAAGGACAAACAGGAAAATATGTCTTATCTTTCTGGTTATGGTATCTGTCGTTACCATTTTACACAGTGGAGGGACAGTACTTTGTCCTCCTGACCACCCTAACACCACGGCTCAGTAAGTGAGAAATGTTTTGGACTCAGTGGGCCATGAGAAGAATCTCTCTCCAGAAAAGTCAGGAGTTAGAGAAGGGCAACTTCAATCATGCTGCCATTTCAGAGACCACCATGAAGCCTCCTGCCTGCCCGAGTCTTTGGATAGAGGGATAAGCAGGAACAACCTGAGTGTAAGAGCCCAGCAGAGTTTGATGGGCTCTGTCACCGCCTCTTGTCTGCAGAGACAGCTGGGGCTCGTGCAACACAGACACGTGTTGGAGTATTTCCAGGACTTCTTGAGAAGAGGAAATGTCCTCATTTCCTTTTGGAAGCAAAACAAAATAATAATAATAATAAAAAACATCATAGGCTAGGAACAGGTTAATGCCAGTACAGGAAGAGATGTGGTACGGGGAAGTTCCAGGGACACAGAAAACTTCTGGCAAAAGCAGTAATGCAAAAGCCCTGTTGCCTCCTTCAGTGGTGGTGTGGGTTCAGGGGGTCCCAGCTCCGTGCTGGATGAAACCCGTAGGGCACGGTGTCAGACCCCGTGGCTCGGATGTGCTCTCACACTAAGCTGTGTCTCCCAGTTCACTTACTTGGCCTTATTTATGAAGTGGTACGCCTCATTCCAGTGAGCCAGGAGGTCTGTTGTCTCCTCGTCATACACTCGGATATTGTGATATGCGAACAAACCGGGGAAAAAGTTATCAATTTCCCTGGTCACATTCAAAATGTAGTCAATGCTGTGGAGAACGAAAAGAAAAATAAAGTTCAAGTGCCATGGTCATGAAAGGGAACTGACATACCTTGTGAAGTCCATGAAATCTGACACAACATGAACTGTAAGATTTTTATCCACAGCCCTAATCCCGAACCCCCGGGATGCCCAGTGCCACAGGTCACGCACGTGAGGTGTGGGGCCTGCCCATTCACCCATCTCTCACCACCGGCACATCCCGTTCAAAGCAACAAAAGACCTCGGGCACAGAAGGAAGTTTATTTTATCCCATCTGCTGAGGCTTTGTAACCTAATCAGAAACTCCTCACTGTGTGCCACACACAGCTCCTGGGATGCTGAAAGAAGAAAAGCGCATCAGCTGCAAGTGATTCGTTTGGGCAAGAGCTGGGAACACACCCCGGGAATCGCAATTTTCAACTGCAGGCTTTAGCTGCAAAATCATCCTTTTCTCTTCTTTCTGACCAAAAATATGAAATGAAAGTCACATGGTATCTCTTGATTCCTGCCAAATATTACAGCAGGGATTACAATGTACTCGGGCAGAACGAATGCCCATATTGATTTATTGCCTCCTATCATTCAGACAAATCAAAGACACAGGATATTTGTTTCAGCATTTGTCCAGCTTTGACTTTTAGACATTGCATGTCAAGATGCCTTCCCCATAGATCAAAAGTATTAGCACACTGGTTGATTTACTTGTTCAAAGATGTTCAGACATCTGTTCTCAAGGACTCCAAATTAAACATTTTTAGTCATGCTGTTGAGCAATATTTTTCAGTTTCTCACATCAGGGTTGGTGTACGCCTTGGGCAAGCAACAAATATTTATATGCAAAATTCTCACTCGTCCAAAAAGCGTGAAAGTAAATGAAGCCAAGAAGTGGTGCGGTGATGAGAGCGTGGTGAAAGACAGCCCTGCAGCTGCCTGTCTGGGCAGGTGAGATGGAGATTGCTCATCCACAGGAAGTTCTGCTCCGTTTAGATAGAGTTTTTCCTAAGCTTAGCACTGGAATATTTGCTCTTCTGCAGCCTGCAGGAATTCACACCTGACACAACAACATGTATGGCCATTTCATGCTCGGCTGCTACACACTGGGGGGGTTCAGAGATCTTGAGGTACTTCACAAACAAGAAGGTTTTTTTTTATTTCCACTCTACACGTGAGTGATAGAAACGAGGTAGAAAAGATTTCTTGACCAAGGTCGTGCCGGTAAGTTACCCACATGGCTGGGAATGGGCCCAAACTCATCCCTACAGTCTACAAACGTAGAACAGCTCAAGAGACCTGAATGTAAGTGAAAGGCAAACAACGGGAGGTTCCAGAGTCTGCAGCTGGTGCCTGAAAGGCACAGTACTCACCCCGAGCCCTGCAGCTCCTCGAGGTTGGAGGCGTTCCACTCGGACCCCTGCAACAGCCACAAAACACACGTTTCAAAGGAGCCTAAGACCCTCCCTCTTTCCTAAGGTTCTGCAATCCCCCAGCCTCGCTGAAATATTGGTAACAGCCTCTGAAACAGCAGCATGGCATCACTGCAGCCAGCGCTACAGCTCAGCACAGAGATGCCCTGTCCTGAACAGGCAGGGACCTCCTGAAGGAGGGGACAAGGGCATTACGTCCTCACTTAAGGAGTTAGTTCTCGGCCAGCATGTCACAGAGCACATCCCAAATCACTGCCCCCGGCCACTCTGGGTTTTTAACCACAGAGATAAATAATGCAGGCGAAGAAAACGATGATGTGTGGCATGACTGGGATCACGGGTATATGAGAAGTGAGGCAAATCCTGAAAGTTATGGGCATGGTTACACCTTGAATCCCCCCCATACTTGCAAAACAAAGCTAAAAAGGGTTTAAAAAGCAGGTTTTGCCCTCAAGCATGAGCACTTCCCCTAAGTCTCTCCAGAAAAGAAAAAAAAAAAACAAACAAGCATAACAGGCACAAATGTGTTCATCTCAAGCAAGTCTTTGTTCCAGATGGCAGTGCCTGGTTTTGCTTGGAGTACCATCTAGTGGCAAAAGATCAGACGAAACACGCATCGCGCTCTGCTTTTGCACAAGCTGGAAGAGCACATCACCTTCAACCTTATTCCTCGCACAGTTCTGGCCATGCAAACAGAACTTCATAGGCTCAGTCGAGAAAAACAATACAACGACCCTAATCAAAGAGCACTGAGGCAGCATCCGCAGCTAGACCCTTTGTTTGTCGTAAAAGAAAATCTCCACTGCTAGAAACAGAAAATGAGCGTGCACAGAGAGAACTTGAGCTATGCCATGGTATGTCCTGAAGCAGGATCAACCTGCCAGGAAAGAACCATCAAATCAAGTCCCAGAAACAGGAACGCAGCTAGAAAAAAGGGCTTCTCTACTGCAGGCTTTTACAAGCAATAGGGGTCCTGGAGTAAAGTCTGCACAGAGGGCGGGATAGCGGGCTGTACCTCTTGCTCATACTGCACAAGTCAGCCTTGACACCAAATCCAGCTTCCCCCGAGTCCAGTGACTTGTCAGATCACTCCCACTGAGCCTCCTGCTATTCTGGAGCTCCTAACATAGCAGCTTACCAGATACAAATGATCAAAAATCAGAGATGGTTTGTCCATCTGACCCAGGATAAGCAGCATTTCATTGTCTATAAATTCCTTGAATTCCTTCAAGTTGCAATTCATGTGTTTCTCCAGCTCATTTCGTATCTGTGGAGAAGAAAACAAAGGATGCCACCTAGAATCATGTCTGTTCAACAGAACATTTGTTGGCACTCCTCTGCAAAACGCTTTTTCTGTCCTTCATTAAAAACAGCAAGAGGGATTTGACCTTTTGGAGACAACAAATCTCACTACGTGGCATCTCTCCAAGTATCCTAGGCCCCCAGATTTAAGATCTGTAAATAAAGCTTCAGGTAACATCCGAGTACAAAACCCACATTTTGGGGTGCCTGC
Organism: Platalea leucorodia; assembly: GCF_965183815.1. Classification (NCBI taxonomy): domain Eukaryota; kingdom Metazoa; phylum Chordata; class Aves; order Pelecaniformes; family Threskiornithidae; genus Platalea; species Platalea leucorodia. Next base: position 8,659,414 of record NC_138834.1, read on the forward strand.
TTCTTAAAAATAATTCGAGAGGTAAAAAACAAGACCTTGGAGAGAAGCTAACAAACAAACATGAAACCCATTACAAGCAAGGAGTGAATAATGGCAGCAGCGCTGGTGAAGAGAGATTTCCAGTACTCTCCCTTTTTAAAAGGCCGGGGCACAGACATACAGTCCTCTCACTGCACCTCAGCTGCAGGAAGGTGCGGTGCAAAGCAGCACAACTTTGTTTAACCCACTATGGAAAACGGTTGCAGCAAAATCGAAGCATCTCGACTGCACCACGAGTTAAGAACACGTACACAGACAGACGAGTTCTCAGCTTACGCCTACAACTTGTAACGCTGCTGTTACACAAGAGTGGATCTGAAGCCTTCAGCGCTAAGCTTTAGGAAGGAAAGCCCTGCATGTTAATAGCCTCCCTTGAAAGACAAACAAAAACCCAACCCCAAAAGAACTATTTCCATTTGCTCTGAGTATGTCTGCACTGCGGCTGGACGTATTTACACCAGCCTGTGGGATGGATCGAAACCAGCTTTAGCCTTGACTTGTGATTCTCCATCCATAAACTCCCTAGCAAAATGTTGTTTGCAAGCCTCTCTGACATTTGTTCAGGAACAAAGAAAATAAAACCCTAGAACGAAGCTGACAAGGAGAAAGGAAGGCATATACTTTGCTCTGCGCTGCCCATGAGCAAGCGAAGATCAGGACACTCATATAACAGCTGCGAGGCCTCAAGCCACCAACTGCAACTTTTGAGCGCTGCCTTTGCTTGCGTAATTCCCAGGGATACACTGAGGAATAAGCGGCTGCGATGCATTGCTTGGACATGCCTGCATGTGCTGCAACCAACTGTAATGCAGGCATCACCTCTGATGCCACTCTGTTGGCAGAGAACCAGGCCCTATGCACTTGAAAGTCACATACTTGTTACTAAGGTCTTGAAAAACGCACTCCGATGTTGGTAATACCCCGACTTCCCTGCTGGAGAAACAGATATAGCAAAGGCAAAGAGCAGAGCCTTCACGGAACAGTTGGAAATACACACTCAAAAGCCAGTGACACCGAGTCATATGGTGTCTCTTCATCAGTGCAGCCCTCTCCAGAAAAGGAATCTAGCAGGAAGAATAAGAGAACAGGAATTTTTATATTTACCTCCTTAGAAGTCACATTTTCCAGGTCTTTGCTCATCATGATGCTCCGGAGTTTGGCTTTAATGAGCCGTTCTGTTCGTTCCCTTTCAGTTGGCCTGAAAAGGAAAGGGAGAGGATGTCTCCAAGCTGGCAGTAAACATACGGCACAACTCACGCAGTACAGAGGAGTGGTGGCAAAGACTTGTTTTAAAAGCAATTTTCATGAGAATAATGGAAGAAAAACATTTGAAGACATTTACAAAAAGAAAGGAAACGAACCACCGGAGGAAGAAAAGGGAGAAGGGGAGATTTGTCTTGCGAGCCAAGCCAACTTTTTCTAATATAACTCAGAACTGACTTGTCAACAAACAGGGCTGGAGAGTCGGGGCGGGTGGACTCCAGGTCCTGCATTGCGTTCCACTCATTGATGCAGCTCTGGTCGGAGCTGATGCAGCTCTCGTAGTACGTGGCCCAGACCAAGGCCATCCCACCTGGGAAGTAGTTGTACCTTCTTGCAACTTCACAGGCTTTATGGAGGATCTGTAAAGCAGACCTGCAAGTTTGGAGAACAAATTTGTGCAGATGTGAGCAGCAGGAACAGACAGAGCAGGATCTGAGAGATTTTCACAGAGAAGAAAAGAAGATTTTCAGCACTGCTTGTTGCAGTTTGCTTTTTAAGAGCAGCAGATTTATTGTATCAGAGTTCAAAGAGGGCACAAACTGCACCTTGGAGGCCTTCTCAAGAGCCAGTCCAAGGCAGAGGCTGAAATCTTCTCCTGATTAACAGGCAAGTACAAAGCACAAGTCACTCTGGGATCTAATCATTAGCTAACTTGTAAAGCCAGACCAAAGAAAAATAAAGAACGTGGACAATTTTCAAACCACCTTCAGCAAGGAGTCAAATACATATTTACCAGCATTCTTGGCCCCTGACATGCTCCAGGGACAAGGCCCAGATTGGGTCATTTGTTTTTGCAAATTCTAGCATTACTTTTTCCTTCCTTCTCTCCTCATTTTTTTCTTTTCTTTTTTTAAGGCTCTGCTCCGAAGATGTCATTGTACCGAATGCATTAACCACATCTAAGGTTGCCAACAGGAGGGGCCGAGTTAAAAATTGACAGGAACAAGAGCTTCATTTGCTTCTGTACCAAATCATCCCTAGCACGACATCCTTCTCTACATCTGTATCTTTTCCCTATCAGATGCCGCAAAGACAGGGATCTCTCGAGGCTCCAACAGGAGCCAGCAAACTGACCAGGCCAAAAAAGATGCATTTGTTCTCTGCGGGGCTGAGTCGCAGCCTCTTCGAGGAGGAATTTGCTGGCACAGCTGCTGCTGATTCAGCCACCTCTGCTTCAGTGTTTTGGAATCCCTGCACATGGGAGGGGTGACAGGAGCTGAAAGGTGAACAGGCACCCGGGGCGGCACGGCAAGTTTCCGCGCGGCAGGAACCCCAGCCTGGCCCCAGGAATGAGGCAGAAGACGGGGAACGCCATCAGATTGGCAATGGGTCCCGAGACTCCTCCTTCAGCCAGTTAGAAAAATATGCAGAAAGAAGAAAGACTGGGTTTGCAGCCTGATGAATTCAAGTTGGTCTTTCATATTTATTCATCTCACTAGTGCCGTTTCCCTTATACTGAAGAGCACATAGCTGCTCTGAACAGAAGCAGAAGATCCTGTTTTCGGATCAGGATTCTCACAGTCCCTTTATAGTACTGCTACCTGCTGACACAGGGAAGCAGCATCTCTGCTGCAGCTCACTAAATACCAATTATGGAGAATGCTGAAATGCAGTTTGTTTATTTGTTTTTAATTTATTCACAGAAATGACAGTCTCTTTCTCAATAAAACTAATTAACACACATACCACATGGCTTGCACAGACACTGGCTTGAAGATGTGCATTCTCCCTGCAGTGCTCACGCTGAAGCCACTAACAGAGAGAGGGGAAAAAAACCAGTCAGAAACTGCTCTTGTCTGCATCACAAGCTGCACTCTACAAACAGCTACCGCAAGGCACCTATAGGGGCACTCACAGTCAAAAAGAATCAGGGATGAGAATTTGTATCACTGATTTTCCAACATCCTCCCAAATAAGAATGGCAAGCGGACACCCTTCCCGGCGTAGGCTGCCAGGAACGGGAGCTCCAGCCCTCGGGTGGGATTGCAGAGAACGTTCACTGGGTATCACAGGTTCCACCGAGCAGTTTCAGGGCAGCAAGACAAAAACTCACTGTCTGAATAAGCGGACTGCAGCCATGAATCCAAAATTGGAACTTCATTTGCAAGGTGGCAGAGAATCTCTCCTAGAGCAGCCCCCAAGTAGAGAAGGACATTCACATTTATCCTTTTAATGTGGTTTCTTACCCATCACCATCAAGATGGATTTTAGTATCACTCCACAGACGAAGAACCATTCCTATAGTGCAGCTTTTACTGGAAGAGAGATTGTAATACAGGATGTTAAATATAGGCCACAATGTGGTCACACCAATATCCTAAATAATTAATACTCTTCAATTTTTAAAATCCTCAAGTCTTGCTCTAGTAATTCCTAGTAATATCTTAGGCCATCAAATGCATAACACAGAAGGAGACCAGCAGCTGAAGTCTAAAGGTCTGCTCTGATATTAGCATGCCGATTGCTCCACAGGGCTGGAGAAACATCACAGAAGCAAGAATCAAAATTCCCAGCCCTCCTCTCCCCCTCCAGAGCCTGCCAGAAAGCACTGCAGTATTTGCCCCATCGCCTCTCCTGCTCTCTCACCCTCATGAGCTCAGTTCACGGCAGCTCCCTAACAGGGCATAAAAGCAGATCACAGTGATCTGGCTGCAGAGATCAGCTCGCTAAAGCCGGGCAGAAAGCAAGCCTGGGTAGGTGGCGGAGCAGCCGCCTGCCCTTCCCGAAAAGGACCCAAGGGGCCTTTCAAAGGACTGCATGTTCGATTTTCCCTTCATCACTCTGGCTGGTAGAAAAGACAAAAACGGATTTGATGAGTTTACCTAACCCAAAAGAACACTTTCATTTCAGAGATGCAATCTGGCAAGAAAACCATACTATAATGGGGGCCAGTAACTTTCAACTAGTAAATAATTAAGCTAGAGAGATATTAAAAAGTTTTAAAGGAAATTGGGATGCATACAGCAACAGCCAGTTAGCAAAGAACTCGGGTTTTGTTTTGTTCTTTTCCTTTCTCTTTTAAGCCTTCAGCCACTTTCTACAGCGGATCAAAGGATTTGACAGGCCAGTCTGAACACACATGTGGACAATGTGCACTTTAGAGCTTTGCGAGAAAAAATGTTTTTTATTAAACACGTGTAAAAGGAATAAAACCCACAAAAGCGCCCGACCAGTCAAACTGTCAGCAGTCAAAACACTTACAGCTCAGCAGTGCCATTTCAGCCCCAACACGGAGCCATGGAGTCACTCAATGAAGCTGCTAATGCCAACTGACTTCTTTATGTGTGAGACTTGCCCTTAATCAACAAAAACTTTGGCTTTCAGGGGAGCCGGTAACTGAAATGGGAGCTAACCTTACAGTTCGGATGGATTTGTCTTAACTTTTCCATCTTTCCTCTTGTCTCACATCAATAATCACCAGGAGCAAATTACTGCAAGCTTGTTTCAGATTTGAAGACGACATAGCAAACATTCACTGCTGTTGCACACCAAGCGTGCCATAAGGAAACGCTACATTAGAATTTCCTCCGTAACACTAACAGCAGTAATTTAACAGCAGATACAAGAGGCAGCATCGATGCCCATGACAATAATCTTATTAGGAAGGCACGGCTAGGAGTTTCCCTACAGGTCTCACTGCAGCGCAAAAGCTCTCCCCTTCCACTTACAGCAATGGAAACGACCACTAAGGTTTTCCAAAAAGAAAACAAAAGTCACACTGGCTGCACCAGCACAACATGGGAGCCTGTTAAATCATCAGAGAACAGAAACAACAGTCTGGAAGCTCTGGCTTCCAACTCCAGCTCTGCCAAACCAGCCCTGTCTCTCCGAGCCAAGAGCTTTTCTGCCTTGGTTTACTCACCTAGAACTGGAATAATGTGAGAGGATCTGCGATAACAAAATATTTTATTTGCCTTTCAAAATATTATGTGCTCTTATCAGTTAGACAAAAGAAACAGCTCACTACTGACATATTTGTTTGTTGGTTTTGGAGGTACTTTTGCAGTATTGTTTTTTGATGTTATTTGGCAACTAAGCTACTCCCCCCCAAAAAACAGCTCCATTGCATCATACCATCAACAGACTTCAAGTCTGGTGGATAGAGTAAGTTCCAGTTTTGCAAATGTGTCTGCAAGAGCATTTTGTAGCAAGCAGACAGCAAACTACCACAGACGAGGTAGATGGCACAGCCCTACAGATGGATTACACGTGAACACTTTGCCCACAACTGCCCAGAGAGCTCAAGGAGACTGAAAGCTTTCTGGAACAAAAATCACCCTCTTGCCCTCATAACTGGTCAGAGAACCCACCACATGTCCTCTCTCTTGCTAGAATTTGCAGATACGCATTAACCAACCGCTTGGGGACAGTTTGGTGTTGACAGCCTTTCCAGAGAACCCAGCCTGCCTGATTTCCAAGCCCAGCCTCGCCTCAGACATACCTCTCCTTGCTGGAGAAATCCACACCCAGCAGAATATTCTCTTCTGTGTCCTGTCGTCCGCTGCTGTACACAACCACCATGTACCGGACTCGGTCTGTCCACACACTTTCCAAACGCACAGCCTAGAAAAAGGTCATCAAGCTCTGCAAACTAGCTTTTGGACAATTATTACTTCCATTGCTGCCTAGTATTTTTTTAAGGTGTAATTGTGCCCAAGAGCTTTATTTAGCTGCAGTATGAAAGACACAGGGAGAGACAGTCCATCTTCCAGCAAGGCTGGTTGCCAGTTTGACTTGGCATCGGGTGGAGAGATTAGCCTAGATTACCTGCCCCCATTCAGAGAAATACTACAAAACATAACCTGAAGATTTGTTCTAAAGAGGTCCAACTAGAAAGCTGGTAAAAACATTGGCCGTGCACTGAACTGAAAACAGAGGCAGGCTCAGAGGATTCTTCCACTCACAAGCCTTCAGTGAAGTATGTTAGTCATGCTGGAGGGGATAACTGACACAGACTTTTCTGCAGCGACTTTTATAGCCTCTGCAGATTTCTTTAAAAGAAAGCCCAGCCCCATTTGGATGCAATTTCAAGACTAACTTAAGAGTGTCCACCAGCATCAGCAAGCTCCTGTCTCTTCTCCTGTATTAGTGTTTGTCAGCTGGCTGGAAAATTAAATCTAACAAAACACACTTCAGACAGATCAGTCTCCTGACCCAACGCATTATGTGGACGCAAGGACCAGGGCAAAAGGAGTGGACAGGAAAAC